>NC_068434.1:27546190-28746190 GCF_023373465.1 Oncorhynchus keta | reverse complement strand
GAACTACTGGTTTAACGAAAAGCTGTTTAAATTCTCTCTGTGCTGGGCCAAAGCCAAATTGCAAATCGGCATTTGCATTTATAGATGACTTCACCAACTAAGTAATTGAAGTGCTCAGCAGTCGTATAAATACTGGGCTGTGTTTTTCAAAAGCACGATCAGTGAAGATACTTTCAACTAAGGGAGAAGGCTAATAAACACATTCAGCTACTGAAAGTTGTTCCTAACCAAAGGATACTAGCCAGGAGGGTACTAACAGGGCTGGGTTGGGCTCTGTGATTTCTCTTCAGGCGTGTAACGAGTTCACCACCCATGTGATGAACCTGCTGAGGGAGCAGTCCCGCACGCGACCCATCTCTCCCAAAGAGATAGAACGCATGGTTGGCATCATCCACCGCAAATTCAGCTCCATCCAGATGCAGCTCAAGCAGAGCACCTGTGAGGCCGTCATGATCCTGCGCTCTAGATTCCTTGATGCCAGGTCAGTGTGTATATATGACGTGCATGTGTGTTACTGTGTGTCCATGTGTTCCAAAACCTTTCTTAGACCGTGACCCACAAAATAAATGTTTTCTAGACCCACAAAAGAAATGTTTTCTAGACCCACAAAATAAATGTTTTCTAGACCCACAAAAGCAATGTTTCTAGACCCACAAAACCAATGTTTCTAGACCCACAAAACCAATGTTTCTAGACCCACAAAAGCAATGTTTCTAGACCCACAAAATAAATGTTTTCTAGACCCACAAAATAAATGTTTTCTAGACCCACAAAATAAATGTTTTCTAGACCCACAAAAGCAATGTTTCTAGACCCACAAAACCAATGTTTCTAGACCCACAAAACCAATGTTTCTAGACCCACAAAAGCAATGTTTCTAGACCCACAAAACCAATGTTTCTAGACCCACAAAACCAATGTTTCTATCCTAGAGCCTACAGTAGGAAGGCACTCAGAGACAGAACTATATGGAGACATATGATCGTAATAACAACACTTCCTATAAAATGTACTTCTATATCTGCGAAAAACGAATCAACAACATACAGCGCCAAACAGTACACTGCAAATATTCATAGATGATCTTGCCATAAAGCGCACGTGTTATGTGTTATAGCCACCTTTAAAGATAATCATCCGCTATCACCTGAAAGCATTTTAGATTAAATGAAGTGGGAACAAAGTCATATGTAATCAGCAGGTGTGCTGGATTACTGTAATCACAAACCGTTTGTGGAGTGGAGCTCTAAGGAGAGTGGGAGGAAGCAGAAACCAAGCAGAAGCACATTTGCTGCCCATTGCTTGTGTGAAGTGCAGTAAACAAGGCAAAATAAGCAGCAAATGCTAAATAACATGATAAGTAGTTCCCTGGGGGGTAGAAGGGGACCCAGATCTAGTTAGAGTTGGTTTGTCCCCACTGGAGTTCCCTGTTGTGGAGTGGAGCTCTAAGGAGAGTGGGAGGAAGCAGAAACCAAGCAGATGCACAGTTGCTGCCCATTTGCTTGTGTGAAGTGGGGGGGTAAAGAAGACCCAGATCTAGTTAGAGGGGATTTTTTTCCCCACTGGAGTTCCCTGGGACTGTGGCATTCCAGGAACAGTGCTCAGCTGGGCATGTCTTGATTTCTATAATGTACCGAGATGCAACTGGGCCTAGCACTCCATCACCAAGCCTGTCCATCTGCTGTGCTAAACACTACACATTACATGCTTGGCCTGGAGATCAGAGACCAACAGACCAAATTAAGCAATGCATGTGTTTGTGTGTTTCTGTGTGTGTTGTGTGTGTTTGCGGGTTTAGCGGTTGGGGGATGGCTTGGTGTGTGTTGATGAGGATGGTGCTGAAAGGAGGACACAATATTCCGCTCCTGAGACCCCCATTCCTCATTATTTTCACCATTTATGTTTGAGATTGATTGTGCTATTTGTCCGATCCAAATGGATGAGTTAATGCTGGTTTCGCTAATGAGCTTCCTTGGCCTTTCTCTCATTTTGTTCACTATTCAGGCGGAAAAGGAGAAACTTCAGCAAGCAGGCGACGGAAATCTTGAACGAGTATTTCTACTCGCACCTCAGCAACCCATATCCCAGTGAAGAAGCCAAAGAGGAGTTGGCCAAAAAGTGCAGCATTACAGTATCCCAGGTGGGTGCAGCTTCCTTATCTCAGACGCAGTGGCTGGTGGGTATTCAGGGGAGAAAAGGCAGTATACGAGGCCCCTGGCTGCAACTCAATACCATTCTGGAAGGACGGCTAGGCCACACTATCAGAGAACAATGTCCTTATCTTACCTTGACATTGAGCCGAATGACACCCCAGCTAGGGCAGGTTCAGCCTATCACAGCAGTGGCCACGGGGAGGGGAGGTCAGCGTCCTAATATTGGCCGCAATCAGAGGCCTACAGTGGGTAAGCCCTCCATATATGTCCTCTCTGGGCCTGTTAGTCCTCCATAGATGTCCTCTCTGGGCCTGTTAGTCCTCCATAGATGTCCTCTCTGGGCCTGTTAGTCCTCCATATATGTCCTCTCTGGGCCTGTTAGTCCTCCATAGATGTCCTCTCTGGGCCTGTTAGTCCTCCATAGATGTCCTCTCTGGGCCTGTTAGTCCTCCATATATGTCCTCTCTGGGCCTGTTAGTCCTCCATAGATGTCCTCTCTGGGCCTGTTAGTCCTCCATATATGTCCTCTCTGGGCCTGTTAGTCCTCCATAGATGTCCTCTCTGGGCCTGTTAGTCCTGCATAGATGTCCAGTCTGGGCCTGTTAGTCCTCCATAGATGTCCACTCTGGGTCTGTTAGTCCTCCATAGATGTCCTCTCTGGGCCTGTTAGTCCTCCATAGATGTCTACTCTGGGCCTGTTAGTCCTCCATAGATGTCCTCTCTGGGCCTGTTAGTCCTGCATAGATGTCCTCTCTGGGCCTGTTAGTCCTCCATAGATGTCCTCTCTGGGCCTGTTAGTCCTGCATAGATGTCCACTCTGGGCCTGTTAGTCCTCCATAGATGTCCACTCTGGGTCTCCTGCCATTTTCTTTGTCATTCTCTCTGTCTGCTCAATCAGTCCAGGTGGCTGGATGTCAACCTGTATAGGTTATCCAGGTAATCCATATGATGTTTAAGGTACATGTTAAGTCACAGTGCTCAGGCTTAGACTTGTACATGCAGACGACACTGCTTCACCCAATAAACATTTTATTTTTACAAACAATTTATGTGACTTTCCCACTTGACCTTTTATCTAATAGATGGGTTAACCTGAAGGCAATATAATCTCTCACACCCAACCCCCACACCCAAACCAATTCAGCATTGTTATCCTCCTTCACTCTGTTCTGCTACTATTGTTCAACTTTGGATAATTTAGATTTGTGTATTCTAGTTCAGATGTTAATCCATGGTTGTTCCAATTTGAGAATGACCTATACAATAAACACTGATTTGCAATGTTCTCTCTTGTCTGTGGGGAGGGGGCGTGGGGGGTGTATTGAGTGTAGTCATGCAGAGTCAGATACTGTAAAAGCCCATTCTTTTTTGCCTTCAGGGGGTGGGAAGCACCATCACAGTATCACAGGTATGTCATGACTTCTCCTGATCCACTGTTGTTGTTTTCATTCTTTTGTATATTTTCTTGGTTTCTGTATGTGCACCTTCACAGTCTACCACTGCACACAGATCCCCTTCCTCACACAAATGGACTGATATCCTGGCATTCAAAAAATCAGTCTGATGCTATTTTACTGTAGGCGTACCATGCTTACAGCTTTACTGTAAGTTTGGCACCAAGCAAGTTCCACTGTGATACATAGAATGTGTGTTATTTTGCTGTTGAATATCACACACTATTGGGTGAGCAAATCATATGCCAAGACTAGGTATCATACAACATTTTCCTTGTATTTTCAGCACACTTTTGATCATTCTTTATGATTGCTAAATACCATTAAAAGACAACAACCATACCACCACATTATATGTTGGTTTTGATGTCTCATGTCATATAATTTTACTTTTTTGTTATTTATATAACACAAATCATTTGTTTTCTACACAGTATGCATTTTTTGTTAGTTGTAGATCGTCTGCTAGTTATGTCCTTCTTGGTTTTAGAACATGCAGCGTGTGTCTAATGTTCTGCTTTCTGCCAGTGTGGTTCATGTTAGTTGAAGGAGTGGGCATTGACCCTCACAAGTGGAACAGTTCTCTGTTCTGAGTGCTTGACTTAACAGGGCACTGTAGGAGTTCCCAGGAGGACAAATCAGTCCAGAAATAAGAGGCCTTTTAAGAATTCACTTGAACTCATCTCAAGCCCCATTAGCAGGGTTCTCCTTGACAACCCTAGTCCACTGCAGCCACTCCTATTGACTACTTTGTAGTGATTTGGCTCAGTCTTAGTGAGTTAGACTATGTCAAGTCCTCTCTGAGTTTGTTGTCTTACCCAAGCATAGGAGAGCCTGGTGAAGTCAGAAGAGTTACTCCCGAGAATGGGCAGTAATGGCGTGTTTGGGTATTTCCAGATACTCTCAAACTCAATGGTGAGGTTTGTTCACTAAGAAAGGCATTATGTACAGTATTACAGTACCTTTGTATACTTCCTTATAGAACGTTCTTTCATATACACTACAGTGACTGTAGTATAAATATGTCAATCAATAAGCATTAGATATCAGTCAGATGGTTATCACAGATGTCTAGGTGGAATCTACTGCTTTGATTTATGGATTGACTAAGTAGGTTTAGGTGGACATTACACAATGCAAATAGTGTTCTTTGACTAGAGGGAACTGAGTGTGTGTTTCATTGCATGAGCATATACAGAACAAAACTATAAATGCAACATGTAAAGTGTTGGTCCCATGTTTCATGAGCTGAAATAATAGATCCCAGAAATGTTCCATACTCACAAAAAGGTTATTTCTCAAAAAGGTTGTGCTCAAATGTGTTTACATCCCTGTTAGTGAGCCTTTCTACTTTGTTAAGATAATCCATCTACCTGACAGGTGTGGCATATCAAGAAGCTGATTAAACAGAGTGATCATTATACAGATGCACCTTGAGAGTATGTGTTCCATTTGTTTTTTTGTTCAGTATAATTTGAGCCAGTTTGCTACAGCAGGAAAATAATCCGGCATCAACAGGAAATGTGAATTATTATTTGTATTATAATTCATGGACATTTTTTGTAGTGGTTGATAAATATTTCCTTAGGGAAAATCAAGTCTGACATTTTAAAGTGGATATTACAAACTTTAGAAGCATTTTAAAACCTTGAATACTCGACAAGTTTGCATTTCCTGATCTGCAGGAAAATCCTCAGCACCAAAAGAGTGTTAAAGTTAAGATCCTACATCTATAATTCTGTTGGTCAAGATATTACCTCACTTCATGAAGCAATGGCCCTCTAAATTCAGGATGCAGTCTTACTGTATTATTTCACTCTGTCAGTATGCATGTGTGACAATAAAGGTTTGGGATTGGACGGCAGTGGTTTCTGTCAGTGTTTATGGATGTGTCAGGGGCCATAATTGATATAATCTCCAGACAATGCTGCTGTGAGGGGGCACTCTGCTCCCAGGGCACAGACAGGGACAGGCAGCCCTCTAAACGGACAAAAGAGAGAGAGAAAGCTCCAAACACAGGGCCGATTCAGCACCACAATCTGTGTTTACCAATTTCAGAGCTCACAGTCTTCACACATCAATATTTCAGGTCATTATATATTTAGGCGAGGGATGCCTTGGGTTAAGGTGTTAAGTATTCATGTTCTCTGTTCTATTATTGATAATATTAGCAGCAGGATGGCCACTGAAACCACCTTCGTCTGTATAATTAAGACACATGTTTTAGGTTTCGTTAAAGAGTCTCCCGAAGAAGACCTTATGAATCCAGTGGTATTGAGATCTTGGAAAGATCATCTATTCCCTTTCAATGACAAGAGCAGTGTATTGACCCGGAGTGGGTTAGAAATGTTAGTGAATTATTAACTACTGTTACATGCCCCCTCTAGTGGGTCACTGAGAACAAACCCGGTGTCGTGTTCTTGCAAGGAGTCTGCATGACCATTATACAATCGCTCCTTTTGATGCAGCTGCTGAGGTCAGGTAATTCAGTCTTTCAACTTGGCTCCCACTACACAGGGAAGTCAATTGAATGCACGGTCTGTCACAAGATAAAAGGGAATTAGTTCTGTGGATTGGGTTGTGGTCCCTACCTTACGGTGCCTGCATTTACACAATGTTTAGCTCAACTGTGAATCACCAAAGCCAGAGTTGAGTGGGCAGGAGAAAAATGTGTGTGACCAGGGGAAGTGGTCCCTTAATACCCAGGGTAGAGGATGCTAACACCGCTGAGGCTGTGCAATCTAACAACACCGTACAGTGGTTAAACACAGTCATAACAACTGTCCTGAATAATAGAATAACACTGACCAGGTCTTCACAAACTGATATATTCAATAGAATTTCCCCATGATCTGTCAAAAGCAATTCTGTTTTTGAATTGATTGTAATACTTTTATATTTCAAGCATACATGTAACACAATGTTGAATACTGGAGAGTTCATTATTTCTATCAATAATCAGAAGCAAATATATTTGAGAACTACTGTTTCCAGTAGAACTATAGTCCCAGTAGAACTATAACCACAGTAGAACTATAACCCCAGTAGAACTATAACTCCAGTAGAACTATAACCCCAGTAGAACTACAGCCCCAGTAGAACTATAGCCCCAGTAGAACTACAGCCCCAGTAGAACTACAGCCCCAGTAGAACTATAGCCCCAGTAGAACTATATCCCCAGTATAACTACAGCCCAGTAGAACTATAGCCCCAGTAGAACTACAGCCCCAGTAGAACTACAGCACCAGTAGAACTATAGCCCCAGTAGAACTATAGCCCCAGTAGAACTATAACCCCAGTAAAACAATAGCCCCAGTAGAACTATAGCCCCAGTAGAACTATAGCCCCAATAGAACTATAACCCCAGTAGAACTATAACCGCAGTAGAACTACAGCCCCAGTAGAACTATATCCCCAGTAGAACTACAGCCCCAGTAGAACAATAGCCCCAGTAGAACTATAGCCCCAGTAGAACTATAGCCCCAATAGAACTATAACCCCAGTAGAACTATAACCCCAGTAGAACTACAGCCCCAGTAGAACTACGGCCCCAGTAGAACTATATCCCCAGTAGAACTATATCCCCAGTAGAAGTACAGCCCCAGTAGAAGTACAGCCCCAGTAGAACTACAGCCCCAGTAGAAGTACAACCCCAGTAGAACTATAGCCCCAGTAGAACTATAGCCCCAGTAGAACTATAGCCCCAGTAGAACTATAACCCCAGTAGAACTATAGCCCCAGTAGAACTACAGCCCCAGTAGAACTATAACCCCAGTAGAACTATAGCCCCAGTAGGACTATAGCCCCAGTAGAACTATAACCCCAGTAGAACTATAGCAAAACCAAATCCAGCGATAGTCACCATGGTGATTACCATTATAACAATTTTTCAAAGGCCTCTAATATATTGCTAATCCAAGCTCATTGTCATTATCATTGTGTTTATTATGCACTATAATGCCATGTAGATGGGATTCATAAAAGTGTCTGGCTGTGGTGTGGCTAGGTAGTTTTCATTATGTTGTGGCCCTTGTGTTAAAACAGCGCTGCTGATAAGTGACTTCTTTATGATGCGCTGTGAGGCCCATAGATGCCATTGAAGCAGACAGGTACGGCCTCGGTCCTCCATGTGATTTCATAAAGAATCGATTAAAGGTTGCTACAGCCATTACCCAGCAGCACACACACACACATAGGCAGACAGACAGGCAACTCAACTCAGTCGTTACTATTAGATGAAACAGGCCAGAGGCTTTAGAGAGCTGTCTGGAGGCTTCTTTTTACCTATGCTTTGTTTTAGCTCTCTTAAATGTTAGCCCAAGTACTGTACCGCAGAATCATTACTGATATTTTAAAGGCATTATAGTTCTACATTTTCTGAAATATAACAATGCCATTGTATTTGTCTTAAAGTGATTTCTCAGAGCATGGTAATGTGCTTTTATTTCCTGTTAAATATATATATATATAAGTGCATAAAAACCTCTCTCTGAGTGGTATCATTATTGGGATATTACTGTGTGTGTGTATATATATATTCACAGTAATATCCCAATAATGATACCACTCAGAGAGAGGTTTTTATGCTCTGCAGTGCTGTGATCTGGCTCAAAGGTTGAGACTGCCTGCACCCTCACTGCCCTTAACAGCCACTGGTTAAGTAAAAAGGATGATGGCTAGGGCTTTCATTGCCTCCAATTAAACCTAGCTTGTTAGTTTAACCTCTAGGTAAACACATTAAACAATTGATGTCAAGGAAACCCTGCCAACAGTGGCTTCGCCTGAATGGTCATTCATTTTAATTGCCTAGATATTAAAGATTTAGAAGCACAGAGACATGCAGGATAGAAATGATCTGATGTCATGCAAATCCAGTTGGTTTGCGCATGCTGCAGCATTGGCGGGTTGCTGGAGATATTAAAATGTAAGCGCAGGGGTGGAAATGAAATAAAGCTTCATTAGGGGCAGCTGCTCTTTGGCTGGTCCGGCAGAAGGCTGCAGGAGCTGAGGGGGGAGCCATAGCACGGCGACAGGCCACTCTAATTTATAGGCCTATTAAAACACAACCCTAATCTCTTTATTATTCCACTCTTATTGCAGAGCCAGCCCTCACAACCTGGAACATTTATTCATTTATTTTCTTTCTTTCTACCATGAGGTTGGAACGATTTATTTCTGCCACTGTGCTGTAATACTGTAGTATTAGTCATAATGATATAATACAAATATAAGCATTTAGAAATAGTAATATAGGAACTGCACTTTTTAATTATAGAAGCTACACTTTTTACAGATTTTAATGTTAGCATGTATTGTTGTTAAAGTGCTAGCTAAACTGTGATGATAGATTTTCAATGAATAGAGACACAGCAAACATTTTGCCCTGAGATTGTATTTCATATGGACACAAAAGTTCCTCATGAACGTTGTGTTGTAGGCCTCACTGTAACTCGTTGACCTCACCAGAGAACCACAACGCCTGCGTCCTGTATTATGCAGCCTGGCTGACTGAATGTGCAGTGGCCAGACATGGGTTTGATGCTCTGCACTGGTGGACTAAGAAATCATCTTCATTAATATTCATCTGTCTATCTGTTAAGCAACTTCTACCACCAGTGCAGTAGCAAACAAGTCTACACATAACGTGTCAGAACTTATTTCCTTAGGCCTGGCAATGTAATACAATCTGAGACATGTTCAGTGTGTGTTGTGGGAGAGAAGCAGCCCCTTGTGTGTTGGTTTTGTCAAGAGACAAACAGAGAGCATGTCATGCTCCTTTCTATGATAACGCACAAGTGATTCCTGATTATTGCTTAATTAGCCTGCATACCCAGTGGACATTACTGCAGGGGCTGGGAATTGAGTACTTGATGGACCCAAACGTGACATCTTGAAACAATCACACTGCTCAGTGCACAGTGCCTTGGCTGCTTGACGTCTGACACCTCGGCTCTCCCTCTGCTCTCTCCCCCAGGTATCCAACTGGTTCGGCAACAAGAGAATCCGGTACAAGAAGAACATAGGCAAGTTCCAGGAAGAAGCTAACCTGTACGCTGCTAAGACTGCAGTAACAGCAGCGCATGCAGTGGCCGCCGCAGTGCAGAACAGCCAGACCAACTCCCCTACCACACCCAACTCCGGTAGGCACCCCTGTGCAGGCCCTAACTCTGCCATCCACCCCCAGCCCTCAGCCCCCAGCCCCCCATGCTCAACCCCCACTCACGCACCATTCACACGCAGGAGTGACAGGCACTGCTCCCAGCCTTGGGATCACAGAGTCTCCTGTCTTTGATACAGTCGATGCCAAATAAGACAAGCAAACTCATGCATAAAGAGTGCATTCTTGGTTTGTGAACCCGAGAACAGATGTGTATCTGACAAAAAGACAATTCAAAATGATGTCACTGAGGTTTTGTTTTCCCTCGACTTTTCCTCAGCCCCCACTCTAATTTGTCAAACTGTAGCTCCACTGTATGGTAGTGCATTTTATTCTAAGAGAGATTGAAAATAATAGCTGGGAGCAGTTAGAGTAGACTGTATAGGTTACACCAATGTGAAATAACAACAGCAATGCACACAATTGTTAATGAATAATGGGACTCACAAATGACAGTACAAAGACATCCAACACAATGTATAGTCCAGGAGAATGACTGTGATTTTGGACTTGGCTGACCTGACAAAGGGATGTGATCTGGTAAGCGATAGCTATTTGAAGTGGTCCCCTTTTTCTTGCACCCAGGATTCCAGATGAAAGATGAAGAATTTCAGCTGGACTCTGCAGAGAGCAAAAACACTCTTTTAACCAACATGTTTACTGGTACTGCTCTTTTCATAAGCTTCTTATTGTCCTTGTCATTGGTATATGATATTTCCCCACTAACAGTAGATAGGAAGTCAGGGATGTGGAAAAAATTGGGAGCTTAAAGCGATCAGCCACATGTTGGATCACTGTTTGTTTCATGTGATTTTTATTCAATCTGTTTTACCTCCTTTTTTTGTGGACAATCTGAATTACCCTCCTCAGAATTATGACATGACCACTATCCTCTCCTTTATCATGTGTTTCCTTGCTTCCCTTGCTTTTGTAGTTGCTTGCTTTTTGGGAATCTAGTAACTGAGTGTAGTAGTGGGTGTTGTGTATGTACAGTAGAGTGTGTTTGTGTCTCTCTGTGTGCTTGTGTGTGTGTGTTTAGTTAGTATGTACTCTTTCCTCGTAGCCCTCTATATAGTTATTCAGCTACTTACATCTTCCCTTTCCAGGTTCTTCAGGTTCTTTTAACCTCCCAAACTCTGGGGACATGTTCTTGAGCATGCAGTCTCTGAATGGGGATTCTTACCAAGGGGCACAAGTCGGAGCCAATGTGCAGTCACAGGTAGGAGCCACAAACAGGGACAGGTCTTATGTGCAAGTGCACAGAGCCGTCCCGGTTTTGCCTGTGTGCTGAGCCGTCCACAGTGCAGTCTTGAAGTACAGTAACTAAGACATGCTTCCCACATTGGGCCAGCTCAGATTCCCAGTGTCACAGTCTCTACTGTAAAAGTGACAATGTGGGCTCCATTGTCTATTTTCAGAACATTGAAAGTGTTTACTGACTGTAATTCGCTTTGGATGGAATATTCTGGCTTACCTAAAAATATCCCACCCCATTGCTATCAACAATCATTTCTAAAATACTCCAGAAAATTTATTTATTTAATCTCTGTAACTGACTAGATTGAAGATTCCCATTTTGTGAATGCATTTGGCTTTGACTTGAGCTCATGGGTTGGTGTTGGGTTTTTATTGTATTGTATTCAACCTACAGTCCTGTCTTGTATTCTTTCCTGTCTTTGTCTCATTTTGGTTGTGTTGCATTTTGTTGATGTTGTTGTCATCCATTATGTTATTTCTTCAGGTTCAGAGACAGATATAGAGAAACATTGCCAGAAGATACTGACCCTACCGTTACACTTGTTTACACTGAGCTGCATTGGGGTCGGAACACAATCATGGTTTACATTAAGACACCATGGAGCCGTCGTGAGATATGAGTTGGAAAACGTACCTCAATGCAGGGATGGGATATGCCACTGTATTAAAAATGTTACCTTTATCCACACTGCTCCATATAGAAGACTGGAATACTACCAGTTTTCCCAGAAACCTGCCCTCCTTCTAGCTAGCATTAGCCACATCAGCCATTGTTGAATGGCATGTGACGTTGAACAACAAAGGAGCTGATTGGCTGACACTGCCATTCCAAAATGATAACAAACATTGAGGATGAAAAGGGCAGTTTTCCCCGAAAAGTAGAAGCATTTCATTCTTGTCAGTGTATCAGTATGGATAAAGATCAAATTTGGAGTACAGTGGCATATCCCATCCCTGCATTGAGGTACGTTTCCCGACCAGTATCTTGCGCCGGCTCCCTGGTGTCTTAATGTAACCATGATTGTGTTCCGACCCCAATGAAGCTCAGTGTAAACAAGTGTAACGGTAGGGTCAGTATCTTCTGGCAAAGAGAAACATATCCATAAACATGTCATATGCCCCCATCAGAACTAGAGATGAATGGTTTTGGACATAGTCGCAGGAAGTAGGGGTGCTGAGGGTGCCCCCCCCTCCCAACAACAGCACCACCACCAATCTTCCAGCTGCCATGGTTTCATAAAGTGCACACACCAATCATAACATCATGGAGAGATTAGTCTGGTTAACGTGTTGTCTGTGTCTCATAGTCCCTTCCCACATGGAGTAAGTTTTGTATGTTTTGAAACATGGCATTGAGCGTGTGTGTTAATGTAAAACCCCATGCCATAGTGAGTTGACAGCCATGCCCACCCTCTCTCTCCCATCAGGTGGATACCCTGCGCCATGTTATCAGTCAGACGGCAGGATACAGTGAAGCTCTAGGGGTGAACACTATGTACAGTCCACACGGCTTGGATGTAAGTGTCTCTGCTTCCTCTTTCTGTAGGTACCATTCTGGAGACAGTGGTTATACCTTGAGCAGACCTTGTCCAAACTGGATCCATTCTACTGCAAACATTAGTCACAGTATGTTAGTAGTAAGCTCGGATACAGTTCACCTTGACTTGCTTCCAACTGTGTGATAAAAGTAAAAGCTTAGGCAAATGAATTGCACTCATTTATTTTCTTTCTTGACACGTTATACATTTCATTTTCTCAGAACAAAGTTTTGAATGTTACTAGAAAAGGTTTTATGGAAATCTAGGCTGTCAGGAACATAGTAAGAATAGATGGCTAATCTGAGCTCAGTGAGCCAGGGAAGTGAGAAACTCCATTCAGCACTGCCATAGCAAATGATTGAGCTTCTTAAAGGATGAAGCGAACATGTGACACAGGAGATCAGAGATTGTAGGTATGTTGGTATATATTCATTGCAGGAGGATAAAAGCATAGTTTAATAAAGCACACATAGATCATAGTGCAGGTGGAATAAAATCCCCCTGTTTTTGCTTTTATAAACATCTTGTAATACCTTATGTGACTGAAATCAAAATGAAATTAGTAGGCTTTTAGTTGTGTATCTGTTTGGTTTAGCTTTTTTGAAATGCTTCAGAGACATCGCCATATCCTTATCATGATGATAAAATATGAAAGTGAGATCGCCTGCAGACTTTTACAGACGTGAATTCCATCTTCCTTGATGAGGCCTGATATGGTGCTTTTTTGTAATACAGTGCATAATCTGAAGCCATCAGAGTAAAGATTCATTTATTTGATGAGAGAGAGCAAGAAAAGAGAGAAGCAGAGGGAGGATGAGAAATGGCTACTGACATATTTCCCTTAGCAATATCAGAGAGAAAATATTACCATTTGTTGTCTTTATGTTGCCATGGTTGGTACAGTGAAGGCTCATCTTCAGCTTCCCATCATGACAGCTATTGTTATTGAGAGGAATTTGAATATCATGAGTTTATATGTACAGTCTAAAATAATCATATAATAATCATAATCATATAAAATTATATAAAATACATTTTCAGTAATACAAAGAGATAAACCGAATACTTTCGACATTATGAACCTTGGTCAACCGTTTCGATTATAATTATTTTCTTCAAACTTGACAATCACTCAAGTCCCAATTCATTGTATAAAAGTTGGATACATGCAGTTGAAGTCGGAAGTTTACATACACTTACGTTGGAGTCATTAAAACTCGTTTTTCAACCACTCCACAAATTTCTTGTTACAGTAACAAACTATAGTTTTGGCAAGTTGGTTAGGACATCTACTTTGGGCATGGCACAAGTAATTTTTCCAATAATTGTTTACAGACAGATTATTTCACTTATAATTCACTGCATCACAATTCCAGTGGGTCAGAAGTTTACATACACTAAGTTGACTGTGCCTTTAAACAGCTTGGAAAATTTCAGAAAATGTCATGGCTTTAGAAACTTCTGATAGGCTAATTGACATCATTTGAGTCAATTGGAGGTGTACCTGTGGATGAATTTCAAGGCCTACCTTCACACTCAGTGCCTCTTTGCTTGACATCATGGGAAAATCAAAAGAAATCAGTCAAGACCTCAGAAAATAATTGTAGACCTCCACAAGTCTGGTTCATCCTTGGGAGCAATTTCCAAACGCCTGATGGTACCACGTTCATCTGTACAAACAATAGTACGCAAGTATAAACACCATGGGACCACGCAGCCGTCATACTGCTCAGGAAAGAGACGCGTTCTGTCTCCTAGAGTTGAACATATTTTGGTGCAAGAAGTGCAAATAAATCCCAGAACAACAGCAAAGGACCCTGTGAAGATGCTAGAGGAAACAGGTACAAAAGTATATATATCCACAGTAAAACGAGTCCTATATCGACAGCAAGGAAGAAGCCACTGCTTCAAAACCGCTATAAAAAAGCCAGACTACGGTTTGCAACTGCACATGGGGACAAAGATCATACTTTTTGGAGAAATGTCCTTTGGTAAGATGAAACAAAAATAGAACTGTTTGGCCATAATGACCATTGTTATGTTTGGAGGGAAAAAGTGGAGGCTTGCAAGCCGAAGAACACCATCCCAACCGTGAGGCACGGGGGTGGCAGCATCATGTTGTGGGGGTGCTTTGCTGCAGGAGGGACTGGTGCACTTCACAAAATAGATGGCATCATGAGGAGGGAAAATTTAGTGGATATATTGAAGCAACATCTCAAAACATCAGTCAGGAAGTTAAAGCTTGGTTGCAAATGGTTCTTCCAAATGAACAATGATCCCAAGCATACTTCCAAAGTTGTTGCAAAATGGCTTAAGGACAACGTAGTCAAGGTATTGGAGTGGCCATCTGAAAGCCCTGACTTCAATCCCATAGAAAATGTGTGGGCAGAACTGAAAAAGCTTGTGCGAGCAAGGAGCCCTACAAACCTGACTCAGTTACACCAGCTCTGTCTGGAGGAAAGGGCCAAAATTCACCCAACTTATTGTGGGAAACTTATGGAAGGCTACCTGAAACGTTTGACCCAAGTTAAAGTTAACAAGTTAACAATTTAAAGGACAATGCTACCAAATACTAATTGAGTGTATGTAAACTTCTGACCCACGTGGGAATGTTTTGAAAGAATTAAAAGCTGAAATGAATCATTCTCTTTGCTATTATTCTGACATTTCACATTCTTAAAATGAAGTGGTGATCCTAACTGACCTAAGACAGGGCATGTTTACTAGGATTAAATGTCAGGAATTGTGAAAAATTTTGTTTAAATGTATTTGGCTAAGGTGTATGTAAACTTCCGACTTCAACTGTATTTGGAACAACATTTAAATAAGCACACAGTTTTTTTGTGGTGTTTACAATGTAAGCAAGCACTCCCCCTGCCACTCACAACAACAAAGATGAGAGAGCACTTCTTCCTCTCTGACAAGCGGTTTCAACTCGCCATTTGCATTTGAGGTTTGGTCCAACAGAATATGGACACAGAAACACATTGAGACATTTTACTGTAATAGAAAAGTTAACCTTTCTAACGATACACTTTGTGTCTCAACTCCTCAAATTGTGCGCAGAGCAGATGCTACTAAAACAGGAGTATCAATTCACATGATTGTGGAAAATGTATGCTCAGTTTGTCCAGCTAGCAGCAGTTATACTAGCTGTCTAGTTTGTGTTTTATAGATATGCAATTAACATAAAACACAATTATATAAAGAATTGGCAACTCGTTCTCATTCTGAGAAATAAGGTAGGCCACTTGATTTCAACATCTGAACAAAGTGGACAGGCTAGCATGCTAACAACAATTCAACTGTTCAAACTTGTTAACTAGCAAAAAGATACAATTTTGCTCAACTTTAAATATCAAGATTATCTGGCTACTCACTGAAATGTAAGCTTGTGATTGACTGATTGTTTATGAGACCTGTGTTCATTTTCTATCATGCCTGCTGCAAGAAGTTAGTCAAATCAAAATCAAATGAAATTGTATTTGTCACAAGCACCGAATACAACCGGTGTTGACTTTACCGTGAAATGCTTGCTTACGAGGAATTCCAAACTATGTTTAAAATAATTCAAATGAAAATATATGTAACACGAGTAATACAAGTGCATTTTCATAAACAGACTTGAAAGCCAGATCACTGATTATTGCCCCAAAAAATCCCAGGTTAAACTATTTTGATGAAATAATACAATTATTACTGTCACTTTTGGTTTTTGCAATGCTTATATTTAGTCTATTGTAGGTGTCATTTCACAAGCCCTGAATTCATTTGTTTATTGCTGACTGTTTAAAATGCAGTGTGTTGACATTTCATTGTACAACAGAGCTTATTTAGAAAATTGTTCATATATATCGTGAATCGCCCAAGTATATAAATATGTAGCTATGATTTTTAAGTCATATCTTCCAGCCCTAAAGGTGACACCTATTTTTTATTAATTCATTAGTAAATGAGCATACGTACACACACATACTGTGTACACAATGAGAATGACTATTATACCTTATGTTTTGGTTCTGTATTCTACTAAATATATTTTATTGTACAGAGATATCTTATTCTCCCTCACATGAAAATGTCTTGGGGAATAATAACTGGTCTTGATTACAAATAGAGGCTCCTTACAACTGCATTAGGTTGTTAACATGGACTTCTTCATTTGTAGTGAGATATTATATTACTAAGTATTTAATTGTGATCCCTTCTCTTCTGCTTCCTTCCTAGGCTAATGGGGGATGGCACGATACAACTACTCCATCTGCTGTAATCTCCCCAACAGAAGGACCTGGAAGTGTGCACTCTGATACCTCAAATTGATCTGTTATCGATGCATCTGATCCCCAAGCTGTAGAGCCTGAACTTTCACTGACTGACCAACCAGAGAGGATAAACAAAACTTTTTTTTCAGAACTAATTGTCTGCTGCATCTACCAGAGTCCTCAACTCCCCTCGCAATGACTTTCTACAATGTGGACACCTGATGTTTTCTTGGTAGTTCAGTGAAGTTGTCACTCAAACTTCATCAGTCTCATGATTATAATTCACCATTGCTATAGTTATGTTTGTCATTTGAAGGGGTAAGCACGTACTGTACAAATCAAACAAGACCCAGCTCTTTATTGTGCAACATTCATTTCAATTGACAATTGATTTAAGAAATGATCTTTCCCAAGCTGAAATGATTCCCAGTGCTGAGTGTATGACATTATGTGTTGTCATAGGTATTCTAAAACGTTTTGGTTTTGAAATGCAATATATATACAGTACGAGTCAAATGTTTGGACACACCCACTCATTCCAGGGTTTTTCTTCCTTTTGACTATTTTCTACATTGTAGAATAATAGTGAAGACATGAAAACTATGAAATAACACATATGGAATCATGTAGTAACAAAAAAGCGTTACATTTGAGATTCTTCAATGTAGCCACCCTTTGCCTTGATGACAGCTTTACCCATTCTTGGCATTCTCTCAACCAGCTTCATCAGGTAGTCACCTGGAATGCATTTCATTTAACAGGTGTACCTTGATTTGTGGAATTGATTTCCTTCTTAATGCGTTTGCGCCAATCAGTTGTGTTGTGTCCAAACTTTTGACTGGTACTGTATATATTTTCTATCCATTTTTTTGTTTGTTGATCAAACAATTACCTTGTTTCTTGGTCTCTTTCCGTATATTGACTAACAACCTAGCGGTTCTATCACTGAATGCCAGGAGTGATGTTTGTCTGTAATGTTGTACAGCAACTAAATAAGGCTCCCATTGTAAACTCTATGGCAGCTTGGGAGAGTTACTTTCAATATTAGTTTTGCTTTACAACCACCAGTTTGAAATGCGTTAGAAGTAATTGACAGTAGAATTCATTGACAATGCTAATGGGATAACTCTGTATTTTACAAACTTGCAACATATTTGACAGTTATCAACAAAAAAAGCATAAAAAGACTGTGGTGATTGTCAAACATAGAAAAGCATGAAAGTCATGTGATATTTAAATATGTTTTTGTTTTTGCTATGGGTTGACATAGTCATGGGTCTAACCGTAAATCCAACCAGTTATAGCACTTCCTTTTGGCATGTGACAAGATACCAGTCACACAAAATATGTTGTATATAATATAGCTTAAGAGTATTTATACATCCCACAAAATCAATACACAGCTTTATTACCTCATTCAAAATCATAGAAACCAATAGATTTTCAACATTTCTATAGCTTAGAGTGCTCACTTACTACCTCTAAACAATATCACGACCATAGTTTTTGACTTTTTATTTAACATTTTTATTTAGTTGTTTTGATTATATCTTGTAATTAACTCTTTGTTTTTGTTCATGTAATCTAATGTATATTTTAATCTTTTAAGAAAACAAAGTTGCTTTGTTGCAACTGTAAAAAAACAAAAACAAGAACATTGATGATGTTAACAATAATATTAATACTAAGAATAGTGAAAAAATTCAATTACATAAAAATAAGAGGGAGAGGTGCAAAATTGTTGGTTGGTGGATTTTGAGGGAGGGTTGGGAGAATGTTGGTCATAAATTAACACCAAACAGTAAAACTGTTGTAAATACTGAAGAACATTTTGAATGTTTCTCATCTTGTTACTAATTCACGCAAAAAAACATAAAAATTGTAATGCATAGCGGTTTCAGTATTCTGAACTGTACATTTCAAGCTCTGTTTGACAGGGTTCAAACTTTCTTTGTCTTTTTTGTATTGTATGTGATTCTGAAACAGAAAAGTCATGACAAATGATTTGTGGCAGTGATTCTAATGTATTACAAATGTTTAGTGTTTCTTTCTAACCAGACTACACCCTGGACTGAAAAGTCTTCCTTGTGGTAGTTGTGTAATTTCAAACATGAATAAACTTTTTGCTTTCAAGACAGAAATTCCTCTTATTATTATTATTGATTTGTTAATTTATACATTACTACTAACAGTCCTTCTCCATGTATACTGAGTATAACAAACATTAGGAACACCTTCCTAATATTGTTACACCCCCAACTCCCACCCTCTGAATGGCACACATAGTGTACACAATCCTTGTCTCAGTTGTCTGAAGGCTTACAAATCCTTATTTATTCTGTCTCATCATCTACACTGATTGAGGTGGATTTAACAAGTGACATCATCAGTAAGGGATCATAGAGTTCACCTGGATTCACCTGGTCAGTGTATGTCATGGAAGAAATCTGTTTTTCTTGATGTTTTGTACTCTTAAGGTAGATCATTTCAGTTTCTTTGACTGACATTGTCATGACCAGAATGCATTACATAAACTAATACAGTGAAAAGTAATAACATGACTGTATATGGCTCATTATACCCCTACAGTCATTGCCTAAATTATGACCAGTCTGGATACTTCAATCTATTGTGGAAAACTAAATAAATATCAACCAACCAATCATTTTTAACGGAAGCCATCTTTATAAAAATGATCTCACGAAGAATTACTATGCTGAAATATCACACTAGACCATGGTAGGATTTCTGAGTGAATTCAGCCCTTAAAAGAAGCATGGTTTATCCACAGGAACAGGCCTGCGTCAAAGACTTTAAGACTTCAGGGCTCATTTCAGGCATTTGCTTTGATAGAAATATGAGGAACAGCTTGCTGTTTGTTACATGTGGTAGGCTGACATGTGACAAGATCATATTAATAGTGCTAATTGTTGCCTGAGCCCTCTGACAAATGCAACTAAATTAATTACCTCAAGTAATTAGGCTGTTTGGAGATCTGGGATTATCCCAAATCCTGGATTATCCTAAATAAACAACATGTAAACCATTGGACAATGAAGTAAGCTTTTCATGAAGGTCTGCATGGAAATGCATTTAGATGCAATGAGTTGGGTATTGTAGAGCCTGCCAATTATGAAGATTGGTGTGAAGATTAGAGTGAGTAAATAGACAAAATCACCTGTCTAATAGAATATCAGAAAATTGATGATCAGAGACAGAATTGAGTGTACAAAATCCAATGATCCAATGTGGTTTTCCTACAGGAACTTGTCTCAAAAGACTGCTACCCTATCATATAGTACACCTCTTATTTCATAGGACTGTTTAAGTGGCCTCTCATTTGAAACTGTGGCTGGAAGGGGAAGACTTCATTGAACCTGGTTCTGAGGTTACTGCTTAACCAGCATGCTTTCTGCAATTAACTGAAATGTCAGGCACTTCTAATTCCAGTTATTCTTTCTGTCTGTGGTAGAAAGGCTGTCTCAATGGGTCCTTGGTTACCAATATAAAATGGAAATTGACACCCATGTATTCCTATTTTCGTAGCAGACTCCTTGAAAATGAACCATCAAATCAAAATCAAAATCAAATCAAATTTATTTATATAGCCCTTCGTACATCAGCTGATATCTCAAAGTGCTGTACAGAAACCCAGCCTAAAACCCCAAACAGCAAACAATGCAGGTGTAAAAGCACCATGCATTCACTGTGACTGAAAAGGGAAGCATGCAGCTATGTAAGGGCTGTGTTTATAGTATGAACCCCTGAAGCAATGTGTTCCATTTTAGTAACAGTAGCTAAGAGCTAACTGTTGTATGCTACTCCTTTAACGCCCAAGGACCTTACATGTTAAGTTCAGAGGTAAACTGACTCTGGCAGCCAAACCAGCCAAATACTCAATTGCGAACATAGCCCTTTACTTTAATTTCACATCAAAATCATTTTACAAAAGACAAATTTACACTTACTGTACATGGTTTTAACACAGTTGCAGCCAACAGTATTTCTCATTTACAACAGTTTCCTCGTGTCCTTCTTCTCTGATACACAGGTGGAGACACTAGATTGGACATGGTTTTAACACAGTTGCAGCCAACAGTATTTCTCATTTACAACAGTTTCCTCGTGTCCTTCTTCTCTGATACACAGGTGGAGACACTAGATTGGACATGGTTTTAACACAGTGGCAGCCAACAGTATTTCTCATTTACAACAGTTTCCTCGTGTCCTTCTTCTCTGATACACAGGTGGAGACACTAGATTGGACATGGTTTTAACACAGTTGCAGCCAACAGTATTTGTCATTTACAACAGTTTCCTCGTGTCCTTCTTCTCTGATACATAGGTGGAGACACTAGATTGGACATGGTTTTAACACAGTTGCAGCCAACAGTATTTCTCATTTACAACAGTTTCCTCGTGTCCTTTTTCTCTGATAGACAGGTGGAGACACTAGATTGGACATGGAATTGTACCTTTTGTTTTATGAAAATTATTTCTCGATTATATGAAAGTAAAGTCCAAAGGTTTCCAAAACCGTATCACGAGTGCCGGGACTGTTGTACACAGTTCCGCTCCGTCATCAATGCTTCAACTGAGAACCAAAGAGGGAGCCCCTTGATTTCTTGTTCACCAAGAAATCTATTTACTATGAAATCTCAGTTTCAGCGGTAATGGATGAATGAAATATCACAAATGTAAAACATATGGCGTTATTTAATTTAGGCTAGCAC
Source organism: Oncorhynchus keta (assembly GCF_023373465.1). Classification (NCBI taxonomy): domain Eukaryota; kingdom Metazoa; phylum Chordata; class Actinopteri; order Salmoniformes; family Salmonidae; genus Oncorhynchus; species Oncorhynchus keta. The sequence continues at coordinate 28,724,636 of NC_068434.1, read as the reverse complement.
CTGACAAACTAGCTACTGTAGCCACACCTGCACTGTACATCAGGCAGTATGACCCAAGCGTGACAATAGATAATTTGCTACTGTTGTATTGATATTATATAGCTCAATAGTAATGTTACAAAACTCTGAATGAGTACTGCACATACCGTAGGAACCCTATGTGGTATGTAACATAAATAAATAACACACATTTAAGTCTGTCTTTATTGTTCAAATATTATTCATTGGGCTTTTGTATTAAAATAATCAAAAGGACCAAAACACCATTAGAAGTAATATTTGTCACAGAAATGCCTACTAGATTTTTCTCTAAGGTTCATTAAAGACAAGATTTTCCAAGTAAAATTTACAATGAAAATCATGCATCATTAAATATGGAAATCCTGAATTATACTAGCAATCGGCAAGATCTGAGATGGTGCCTATTAAAATTAAAGAAAGATATCATTTATTTTATTAAGGTAGAGTTCATATTCTGTTAAATGTAAATGTGAAATGCAATATTCTACTCTTTTTGATTTATTGCTGCTAGTACATTGTTCAAAGACCCATGTTACATTTCAATAGGGGACAATATTTATACGTTAAAATGTAAACTACTCTTGTATGCCTGGCTCTACTCACCAAATGAAATCGGTATGATTTAAAACATAAATTAATAAACACATTTGAAAGTGTACAGAGAAAGGCAATCTTCCTATTTTTCATTAGGATCCTTTAATATTTCATTGAAGTACCACACTCCCATTACAACACAGGGCCTGCCTCTCCCTGCTTGGTGGGTGATGTATAGACAAATGCATTGCTTTTCCACCACACATTTTATTAACAATGTGCACAGACATCTCCATTGCAGGAAAATAGCGATGAAGCTGAAAAAGTATTGCTGTTTTCTGTTTGGTTCTATGCATATGTAAATGACCTAGGTTAAGTATGTTAGCATTGTGTAGGCTTATTCTGTTGTTTAACATTGGCACCTGTCACCAAATAATCTACAGTAGGCTTACCCACCACCCTTACTAGTAGGTAAAGACTTCTGAAAGAGTTGTCATAATACTATTTGAAAAGCATGTATTTTGCAATATTCTTGCATTTTGATAACGGGATAGTTATACAGAAGTCAGTTAATATTTATAGAGAAAATGTTGCCAGTCTGGATGTAGTCATCACTCATTACACAGAACTGCAGTTTGCCTTCAGTGGATATGGTTTTATTATAATACACTCCTCTTACTTTACCAGAACTTGTTTTGTCATACATAGCGCGCAAGCTATAGACTAGTTTGATTTATTGAGTGTGAGCATAATGGGGCATGGACTCGCTATACTGAGTAGATCTGGAGTGCTGATTTCTATAAAGAGATGAGTCCTGAGTGGCCTTTGAGCTTTAAACAGTTCAGTTAATTAACATTTGATCCCACCTATCCTTGCATCTATGATGTTCATTCTCAATTCCATTTCAAAGCCTACTGAACCCATTCAGCCATCTTGCCCTCCTAGAGCTAGTACAACATATGCTGTTATATGAGTATTGCAACAAGGTTTCAAGTGGCCTCCTCCCGAAATTGATGGTGGCTTATCTTACCTTGTTGGGTAATGGCAGACCTGTGAAGGCTTGTGACAGCAGACAGATGTTCTCTTTACCTCTCAGCAGAGGCATGTCAGCAAGCCTTTGTGCTGGTAAAGTACACTGACATCAAGTCCCAAAAATAGAAGAGGGAAAAAGCCCCCCCCCACCCCACCACCACCATTACGAGCAGGTCATGGACTGTCCTCTTTAAATGCTCTGTGTACCTAGAGCACAGTCAGATCAGTAGGTTATATTCTGTAATGGGAAGTCATTAGCTTTGGGTCTGTGTGCTGTGTGTTCTCAATCCCTTGCTGTTACATTCATATTTTATATCTCATGTTTCACACAGTATTAACAGCTGCAGCTTGTTTTCACCATCTGTAGACAATTACTTTGACTTTACTTGGCTTTGTTATAATAGCATGTTTTCATCTAGCATCTCTCTCAATAGGCACCATACCACAATCTCTGACAGGTGATGAGGCATTTGCTCAGGAGACACAGAGAGTTGAATTATTATTGCATTATTTAGTCTTGAAATAAACAAACAAGTTCCTGACAAACATTGTGTGCTACCAAGTCTGCATTGTGTAGCTATTACATTTCACGTGTTCAATTGTTCTGTGCAGCCAATTATTATTCATATCAACTAGCAAGTACCCCCATTGCCCCTTAACTCCAACAGGCCACCGTTAATATGTAATACTTCCCCGACCGTACGCTCTCATTTGCTCCTCACTATCTCTTTGTTCTGTGACCTTTCTACATTCACCTTGCCTTGTTTCACCTATTTTCTATCACCAGAATAGCTCAGATTCCTCAGTCTAGTTTCAGTATAATAACTTGACACTTCACATTGCATTAGTCTTAGTCCCGACAACAAGGTTATGTGACCTATAGTGTCAGAGAGCATACTCCATACTTGCCTGGAGTAGCTATTTATCAAGACAGCTTTGGGCCACCTATGATTCAGAGCAGAACAAATACTGATGTGAGGCTGTGGCTAGTGGCGATGGCTAGAGGCAATGTTTGTGTGACAACAACACCTTTAGTGACCACCATAAAGGCTATACAGTAGCTCTCTCCAGAAAGGATAACCATGGCACAGGACTTGTGAAAATGCATCTTTTTATTTTATTTACCCTTTATTTGATCAAGGATTGATACCCTAGACCAAGGTCTCTTTACAGATATGCCCTGAATTCCAGAAATAAATTCAGGAAGTCAGTTTGATTGTTTTTATTATCAATAAATACCTTCTACTCCTCAGTGTCTTCACGAGTCATGAACAATTGATGGTGTTTTTTCAAATTCTGAATGGTTATTTATTTCCGGTATTTACTTCCTGAATTGACTGCCTTCAATTCGATTTGACCCCATCCTTGAAGTCCAGGAGTTTTTTGTGACCTGACCGGGTAAAGCTCAGGTGCAGAAAAATACATACATTATTCTCAATAGTATGAGGTATCAGGAAAGATGTTATGCTATCACAAAGGCAACTTTGACAATGAGCGTAGAAGCTAGCCAAGCATTGTACTAGCCAGGGTGGGGTGGATAAGGGGAGACCCAGGGCTGGACAGAAGGAGGTTGTGTTGTGAACCCTGAGGACGTTGTTAGGAGACCACTGGCATGACCACTGGCATGATGTCATATTTCACATGTCATCACTCATCCCGCTGGCATTAACAATGACGAGCATAGATACTGACCATTCATACTATCATGACAAACAAACGTGTTTATGTGAAATTCAGAAATGTTCCAAATGCATACAAATATTGTTTCTCTCAAACTTTGTGCACAAATGTGTTTACATCCTTGTTAGTAAGCATTCCTTCTTTGCCAAGGTAAGCCCTCCACCTGACAGGTGTGGCATATCAAGAGCAGCATGATCATTATACAGATGCACCTTGTGCTGGGGGCAACAAAAAGCCACTCTAAAATGTGCAGTTTTGTCACACAACACAATACCACAGATTTCTCATGTTTTGAGGGAGCGTGCAATTGGAATGCTAAAATGGCCCCGGAGGAAATTGCAGCAACCAATTGTGCTATTATGTGTTTTTTTCGTGTTATTTGTAACCTATTTTGTACACAATGTTTCTGCAACCATATCTTATGGCAGAAAAAAGAGCTTCTGGATATCAGGACAGCGATCACTCAACTCGGATTAGACTAAGAGTTTTTCAACAACAAGCAAGACTCACATGGTGCCCTCCAAACACCCGGCAGGGCCGACATCTCAGTTATTCGCAAGAGGAAAGCGACGCAGGTACAGAGGATGAAGAGCCGGATGCCTCATCAGGACCCGCAGAAGGCGAGTAGGAAAGCTGCCGTTACCATCAATAGTATTCGCCAACATGCAGCCTAACCCGGAAGCTTACAAGAAATCCTCCTATGCCCTGCGACGAGCCATCAAACAGGCAAAGCATCACTACAGGGCTAAGATTGAATCATACTACACCGGCTCCGACTCTCGTCGGATGTGGCAGGGCTTGCAAACTACTAAAGGGAAGCACAGCCGTGAGCTTCCCAGTGACACGAGCCTACCAGACGAGCTAAAACACTTCTATGGTCACTTCAAGGCAAGCAACACTGAGGCATACATGAGAGCATCAGCTGTTCCGGACGACTGTGTGATCATGCTTTCCGTAGCCGGCTTGAGTAAGACCTTGAAGCAGGTCAACATACACAAGGCTGCGGGGCCAGATGGATTACCAGGACATGTGCTCCGAGCATGTGCTGATCAACTGGCAGGTGTCTTCACTGACATTTTCAACATGTCCCTGATTGAGTCTGTAATACCAACATGTTTCAAGCATGGCCGGGTGGTGCCAGAATAACAACAACCTATCCCTCAACGTAACCAAGACTAAGGAGATGATTGTGGACTACAGGAAAATGAACACCAAACACGCCCCCATTCACATCGATGCGGTTGTAGTGGAGCAGGTTGAGAGCTTCAAATTCCTTGGTGTCCACATCAACAACAAACTAGATTGGTCCAAACACACCAAGACAGTCGTGAAGAGGGAACGACAAAGCTTATTCCCCCTCAGGAAACTAAAAAGATTTGGCATGGGTCCTGAAATCCTCAAAAGGTTCTACAGCTGCTACATCGAGAGCATCCTGACCGGTTGCATCACTGCCTGGTACGGCAATTGCTCGGCCTCCGACCGCAGGCACTACAGAGTGTAGTGCGTACGGCCCAGTACATCACTGGGGCTAAGCTGCCTGCCATCCAGGACCTCTACACCAGGCGATGTCGGAGGAAGGCCCTAAAAATTGTCAACGACCCCTGCCACCCCAGTCATAGAATGTTCTCTCTACTACCTCATGGCAAGCGGTACCGGAGTGCCAAGTCTAGGAAAAAAAGGCTTCTCAACAGTTTTTACCCCTAAGCCATAAGACTCCTGAACAGGTAATCAAATGGTTATGATTTTTCAGAATTTGGCAGTACGACCAACCAGCCTCAAAACCGAGAACCACGTGTATGGTGTTGTATGGGTGAGCAGTTTGATGATGTCAACGTTGTGAACAGAGTGCCCCATGGTCTTAGTGGGGTTATGGTATGGGCAGGCATAATCTACAGACAACGAACACAATTGCATTTTATTCATGGCAATTTGAATGCACAGAGATACTGTTAACGAGATCCCGAGGCACATTGTCATGTCATTTGTCCGCCGCCATCACCTCAAAGTTTCAGCACGATAATGCACGGCATGTCGCAAGGATCTGAATACAATCCCTGGAAGCTGAAAATGTCCCAGTTCTTCCATGGTCTGCATACTCACAAGACGTGTCACCCATTGAGCATTCTTGGGATGCTCTGGAATGATGTGTATGACAGCGTGTTCCAGTTCCCGCCAATATCCAACAACTTCGCACAGCCATTGAAGAGGAGTGGGACAACATTCCACAGGCCACAATCAACAGCCTGATCAACTATATGCGAAGGATATGTGTCGCACTGGCTGCATGAAGCAAATGGTAGTCACACCAGATACTGACTGGTTTTCTGATACACGCCCTTACCTTTTTTTTTAAGTATCTGTGACCAACAGATGAATATCTGTATTCCCAGTCATGTGAAATCCATAGATTAGGGCCTAATGAATTTACTTCAATTGACTGATTTCCTTTTATGAACAGTAACTAATTGTTGCATGTTGCATTTATATTTTTATTCTGTATAGTATGCTTTTTTTTCTTTGTGTTCACTGTTTCATTTGTCAAAGTACCAAAGTGAGCACTTTTCATATGGTGTATGAAAGGTAATACTGGAAGTTCCTGCAAGTATTATTGCAAAAATAAATATATAATTTTCTATTGTATTCAATTTCTCAGATTTTTCATTGCATGTAGGCACTTTTCTTTTCTGTGCCAACTATGTTGCTGTGTGTGCGTGCATGTGTGTGTGTGTGTCCACTGGGTCTCAGCAGTCTGCCTGGCCCTTTGTCTGCTTCCTGGTGGTGTCTGGGAGCTCAGGTCTTCAAGGCACCAGGATCATTTTCCCTCTGTAGCTGTTGTCACTAGTATGGACCCAACTAATTCATCTTGCTAATGGCAGGCGGCTCAGTTGAGTGCTATTATTGTTTTTATTATTTCAATTGTTTTATGCTGGCTGCAGTTCCTCTTTTTCCTTGATGTAATACAATTAGCAAAAGTACACTAAAGAGAAACAGCTCTTTCTATCCTCAGCTCCCTCAGTCATGTTTATTTGTATTTATTTTATACAAAAGTACAGATGAAATTAGTCAAATACAGGAGTGAAGATACTACTGTTCAGTCACAGAATAAGAAAATGACTGGAAGACATCTAATCATTTAAAAATGAATATGATTTTCTTTTTCAAAACACAAAAAATGATTTGATTAATTGTCCTGATATGAATGTATATTTTTTTTAACTGGGGAACAATGTGAACTTAAAATGGAATAAATACAGCTAGTAGGTTAGAGGATCACTGATGCATGACTCTCAGGAGACCGGTCGACATGAAGTGACACCAGCCTGATTTCAGTCATGACTGGAGGAAGGTCGTCGCCACACTAATGAAGAAATTGTGAAGTAGTTGGGGGTCTAAAACGTCCTCAGACAGAACTCTCTGGGCGCAATTAAGCCCAGCATCGGTAACCAGATCTCCTCATCGACATTCTCAATAAAAGGATATTTACAGAATCTACAAAATACTCAGGCCCCACAGCCTTATAGACGTCTGAGGCGCTTTACTACATGAAGAATCAAAAGAATTTGCACTTTGTGGTTTTAAGACGTGGTTCAAATGCTATTGTTTGTTGTGTGCAAAAATTGATCTGGACTTAAAATCGAAGGTCTCATCCACATGTATGGATATGAGGTGAATACATTTAGGAAGTGATGCAACTAGAAATGACAGCATGGCCTGTCCAGAATCTGTGTCTCGTATCTTCATGGCATGAATATCAAAACCTGGTACAGTGTCCGGCCACACCACAGGAATTCATTACCATCATTGCTAGTCTGACACAAATTAAGTCCTGGCACTTGCAGTCTACCCTCTCAGACCACCATACTTCATCATAAGCCATCCTTAATTTGTTTGGTTGTCAGAGACTGCTGTTGTCAAGTCTGTAGCGAGGGGCAGCCTGTTCGTTTACAGCTCTCTTTGTCACAGTATGTCAGGGCAGCAGGGGCTGGTTGGAAGTGGGTGGATGGTTACTCACACACTGATCCTTCGCTTGACTTTTTCAACCTCAAAACGCCTCCAGGACAGTTCTCTAATTAGCACCTACAGCTATGAATTAAATATACAATCCCACTAGTAGTACTGTCTGTCACCCTTGACCTTTGAAGTCCCTGTGGGAAACATGACCAAAGAGGGAGGTAGGCATACAGACTGAGGCACATCAAACCAAATTAGCACAGACAGGTTTTTAACAAATGAGAATTCACAGCTCAGAGAGGAGCTGGGGCAATGGAGAGTTTTGCATTCCAACTCCATTTCCAAATGGTATCTAGCTAGGGGTATGGAACACATTTTCGCTTTTCCTCTCTCTCCCTCTAGAGAAATCAGCCTGTCTCTGAGTCTTCTCAGAGCAGCCGCTTTTCACATCTACGCATCTCTGTTCACTCTCCATCCTCCTATTGATTTCTTATGAGAAAGTAACCAGCATGTCTGAATGAGAGTCAGGATGTTGTTTGAAAATGGGATTGTTCAGCTTATCTGTATTTAGTGTGCAACTTCAAACCCGTAAAACACACACACGCAAAGGAATGTTCACGTATTTTCAGTGTATTAGCTGTGTAAGCGAGGAATTTTCTTTTTGCAATAAAGGTAATGATCAGACGCCCCATCTCTCTTCAACCCCATCTCTCTTCAGATTGCCTAAATCACCTTAAAATCTAACACAGAGAAGCTGAGCAATATGGATGACAGCATTTGTCGTAGCACCAGACCCTCATTAACAGAAAGAGCCGACTGCTCTGGAGGGTTCGTGGCCTTATATCCCCAGGCAAGCACAATGAACGGAAATGGGATGAGAGGGTGGGGAATACAAGTCCTTCTCCATCCCCACCACAGAGGGAGCTGGTACAGGGACAGAGTGGCTCTAGAGCTATCCAAATAACATATATATTATATTATTATTAAATTAAGACCTTCACAATTAAAATCTGGTAATGTTAAACAAATGTTTTACAATTAATGCATTGTAGCTGAAATAAACACACTATTTATTCAGGTTAATGGAGTGAAGGTAATATCCTGCATTGATTAATGATATCACACATTCATTATTAGTACGTTTTCAGAATACTGAACTGTTGAATTTATAAACACAAATTGGTCCTCTGATCAGTTTAACATGTCTCAGGGTAAGACCCAGATGCAGACATTTAGATTCTCAGGAGACAAAGGGCTGTGATAGAGAGGTTTAATCCTAGACACATGAAAAGTGGAATCTATACGGAGGGTGCTGGGCAACAGAAGACAAACAGCAGAGGGGCTAAGAACCTTAGAGATGGGGAAAGATCTCTCCACCAGGAGGGGCAGATCCCGAGTGGACAGCCATACCCTCTGCCCGAGACGATAGCGGGGAGCAGGGTTCCGGTGGAGGTCCGACTGTCTCTGATACCTGGAGGTGGTCTTGAGAAGAGCGGACCGGGCTCTCTTCCAGGTATGGCGACAGCGGAGGACGAACATCTGATATCCCATGGAACACTTGAAAGGAGAGACTAGCAGCCGAGCAGGGAAGGGTGGTCCATCCACACAAGTTTCTGGCTCCAGTTGGTGGGGTTGGCAGAGAAGAGGCAACGAAGAGCCGTCTCCAGGTCCTGATTGGCTCGCTCTGACTGGCTGTTGGTCTGGGGGGAAAAAACGGAGGACAGGCTGGCTGACGAGCTGGGCCGTCTCCTTGGCCGAGGGTCACTTCGGAAGGGGAATGAAATGGCCTGCTTTGGAAAACCACCACCATAAGGATAGTGATGTTGCCATCTGATGGAGGGAAACCAGTGACGAAGTCCAGGGATACATGGGACCAGGGGCGGTGAGGAACAGGGAGTGGTTGTAGGAGGCCAGCTGGAGCTTGCTGCTGGGTCTTATTCTGAGCACACACAGTGCAGGTAGCGTCTAACGTGGAGACATCAGGAACCATGGTGGTCCACCAAAAACATTGTCGTACAAAGGCCAGGGTCCGATGGGAGCCAGGATGGCAGGCAAGTCTGGAGGAAGGAGCCCATTCCACGACCGGGGAGAGGCAGAGTCCGGGACAATAATCCGGTCATTGTGCCTCTGGAGTCGTGAAAAACCCAAAACCACGGGTACCTGAGGAGATTTGATGAGCAGAAATTGCATGGACTCTATTGCTTACCTGACACTCGCCGGTTGATAGGAACCGTATTGTGGGTGACTCTGCCAATAGAGCGCCCATCAAGCGCTCTGAAGTCTATGGGAATGGAGAGGGGTTGAGTAGGGATTCCCAGCTCTGACACCAGGGTAGTGTCCATAAAACTATCGACGGCCCCAGAGTCAATCAGTACCCGGAGAGATTTTGACTGGTTACCCCATAGCAGGATGGCATGGAGAAGGGTACAAGTACTGGGAGATTGGAAATTTGCCGTATGGCCCACCAGTGTACTCTTACCTACTGATTAGCCTGGTGTTTTAATGGACCAGAGAAATTAAATGACCGGTAGAACCACAATACAGACAGCTCTAGGTGTTCAGTCTGCATGAATGTTCGGCAGGAGACAATCTAGCTCTGCCAAGTTGCATAGGCTCGGGGGAGGCGAGTCGGCAGACCTCAGTGATTCCTGGGGGAACTCGGGTCACTTTGGATTCTCTCTGGTAATGTAGACGTCGGGGACTTCCGGGATTCCTCAGAGGCGAGGTGGGATCCTTGGCCCGAGCAAGTGTGACTGGGAACAGACCTCCTCTCCTTCCTACATTCCTGTAGCCGCCCATCGATTTGTATGGTCAAGGTGATGAGAGAGTTGAGATCCATGGGCTGCTCCCGGGCTGCGAGATCTCTTTTACATCCTCCAATAATCCTGCTGACCAACAGGCAGGTGTCTTCACTGACATTTTCAACATGTCCCTGATTGAGCCTGTAATACCAACATGCTTCAAGCAGACCACCATAGTCCCTGTGCCCAAGAACACAAAGGCAACCTGCCTAAATGACTACAAACCCGTAGCACTCACGTCCGTAGCCATGAAGTGTTTGAAAGGCTGGTAATGGCTCACAACAACACCATTATCCCAGGATCCCTAGACCCACTCCATTTAGCATATCGCCCAAACAGATCCACAGATGATGCAATCTCTATTGCACTCCACACTGCCCTTTCCCACCTGGACAAAAGGAACACTTATGTGAGAATGCTGTTCATTGACTACAGCTCAGCGTTCAACACCATAGTACCCTCAAAGTTCATCACTAAGCTAAGGTTCCTGGGACTAAACACCTCCCTCTGCAACTGGATCCTGGACTTCCTGACAGACCGCCCCCAGATGGTGAGGGTAGGTAGCAACACATCTGCCATGCTGATCCTCAACACTGGAGCTTCCCAGGGGTGAGTGCTCAGTCCCCTCCTGTACTCCCTGTTCACCCACGACTGCATGGCCAGGCACGAATCCAACACCGTCATTAAGTTTGCTGACGACACAACCGTGGTAGGCCTGATCACCGACAACGACGAGACAGCCTATAGGGAGGAGGTCAGAGACCTGGCCGGGTGGTGCCAGAATAACAACCTATCCCTCAATGTAACCAAGACTAAGGAGATGATTGTGGACTACAGGAAAAGGAGCAGCGAGCAACTCCCCTTTCTCATCGACGGGGCCGTAGTGGAGCAGGTTGGGAGCTTCAAATTCCTTGGTGTCCACATCAACAACAAACTAGATTGGTCCAAACACACCAAGACAGTCGTGAAGAGGGAACGACAAAGCTTATTCCCCCTCAGGAAACTAAAAGGATTTGGCATGGGTCCTGAGATCCTCAAAAGGTTCTACAGCTGCAACGTCGAGAGCATCCTGACCGGTTGTATCACTTCCTGGTACGGCAATTGCTCGGCCTCTGACCGCAAGGCACTTCAGAGGGTAGTGCGTACGGCCCAGTACATCACTGGGGCTAAGCTGCCTGCCATCCAGGATCACTACACCAGGCGCTGTCAGAGGAAGGCCCTAAAAATTGTCAAAGACCCCAGCCACCCCAGTCATAGACTGTTCTCTCTACTACCGCATGGCAAGCGGTACAGGAGTGCCAAGTCTAGGACAAAAAGGCTTCTCAACAGTTTTTACCCCCAAGCCATAAGACTCTTGAACAGGTAACCAATGATTACCCGGACTATTTGCATTGTATGCCCCCTCCCAACCCCTATTTTACGCTGCTGCTACTCTCTGTTTATCTTATATGCATAGTCACTTTAACTATACCTCAATTAGCCTGACCAACCAGTGCTCCCGCACATTGGCTAACCGGACTATCTGCAATGTGTCCCACCACTCGCCAACCCCTCTTTTTACCCTTCTGCTACTCTCTGTTCATCATATATGCACAGTCACTTTAACAATACCTACATGTACATACTACCTCAATAAGCCTGACTAACAGGAGTCTGTATATCACCTTGTTACTCTTTTTTCAAATGTCTTTCTACTGTTGTTTTATTTCTTTACTTACCTACACACAAACCCACCCGGACACCAGCGTTTTAAGGTACACCATCTTCGAGCGGTTCAAGGGAAAAGAAGAGGGCTGCTGCTCGAAGATGAGGGAGCACTGGGAGAGAAAAGCCTGACAGGTTCCCGAAACTCCAGCGTAGTGCCCCGGAGGACGTAAGCGGGGTTCTCGGGAAGCTGGGGCGGGCTGACTAGACGCATTGCTGACAACGGGGTTAAAGAGAGGCTGGGAGGTTACTGTTGTGGCTGGCTGCCTAACAGACAATCTGCGGAATTGCTCCAGAAATGTATTGAAAGTGCAGTCATGGCGTTCTACCAAGGTCTGAAATCCTTTCATAAGATTTTGAAGTAACTCCTTGTGTCTTCCAATGGTGGCACCTTGGGAGGAGAAAGCATTGTAGAGCTGGTCCAAGTCTGCTGGGTCAGCTATGGTCAGTTCATACTAGCATAAGACCCAGATGCAAACACAGGAGTAAGACAGTTTGAATCTCAGGTGTTTATTACAAAATGGCGGGCAGGCAAATGACAGGTCCAAAACAGGCAGAGGTCAGTAATTCAAGACAGCGTCAATGGGGGACAGAACGGCAGGCTCAGGGTCAGCGCAGGCAGAGGTCAGTCATCCAAGACAGCGTCAATGAAGGACAGAACGGCAGGCAGGCTCAGGGTCAGCGCAGGCAGAGGTCAGTAATCCAAGACAGCGTCAATGAGGGACAGAACGGCAGGCAGGCTCAGGGTCAGCGCAGGCAGAGGTCAGTAATCCAAGACAGCGTCAATGAGGGACAGAACGGCAGGCAGGCTCAGGGTCAGCGCAGGCAGAGGTCAGTAATCCAAGACAGCGTCAATGAGGGACAGAACGGCAGGCAGGCTCAGGGTCAGCGCAGGCAGAGGTCAGTAATCCAAGACAGCGTCAATGAGGGACAGAACGGCAGACAGGCTCGGGGTTGAGGCAGGCAGAATGTTCAGAACCTGGAGGACTAGAAAACAGAAAACAGAGATACTGGAAAACAAGAGAACATGCTGTTAAGACATGACAAGACAATACCAACAGAAAATGCAGGTATAAGTACACAGGGGATAATGGGGGGAAATGGGAGACACCTGGTGGGGTGTGGAGACAAGCACAAGACAGGTGAAACAGATCAGGGTGTGACAAGTTTACACTTCATGCAAAAGGCAAGGGCATCTCTGAGAGTGTGTCCAGCAATAGTATCTTATAGAGAAGTAAATGTTGTGTCTTAGATGGGGTTATCATTTAGAGAGGGAGATAGGCCATCATTAGTGCTGCATTTAGACAGGCAGCCCAATTATGATATTTTTTTCACTAGTTGGTATTTTGACCAATCAGCTCTGAAAAAGATTGGTAAAAAGACCAATTCGTGAAAAAAAAGATCAGAATTGGGCTGCCTGTGTAAACTCACACAGTCAGCGGCAGACTGGCCCTCTGGCTTTTGGGCAAATGCCAGATGGGCTGGTCAATTTTAGCCTAGTGAAGGGAGATACATAGTCAGTTGTATAACTGAATGCCTTCAACTGAAATGTGTCTTCTGCATTTAACCCAACCCCTCTGGAGTCAGAGAGGTGTGCAGGGCTGCCTTAATTGACATCCATGTCTTCAGTGCCCAGGAACAGTGGGTTAACTGCCTTGCTCAGGGGCAGAATGACAGATTTTTACCTTGTCAGGTTGGGGATTCAATCCAGCAACCTTCCAGTTACTGGCCCAACGCTCTAACTACCAGGCTACCAGGGGCCTGTCTACATTTTTTTTTTCACGAATAGATCATTATCTGGAAAAAAATAGGGCTTCAATTAACAAAATTAGGGCCTCTAGAAAAAATGGAGGCAGTAAATGGTCCCAGTCCGCCCCTGCCTGCAGTTGTATCCCGCCACCCCTCCATGTTTGTTAATCACCCTCACTAGGACACACAAACTCCCCTAGGCTCTTTACTAAAAAGCAATAAACACTGTATCACACTGACTTACCAACTGGCAAATTCCTGCAACAGAGAAACAAGAAAAAGTCAGACATCAAAGTGTAGTGGATTCTCTTCACATGGGGCACCGTTTATGTATTATTCACTATTAGGTGCCTTTTGAGTAGTGTAACTTGTTAAAACAAATTGGTGTTCAACTTAATAATTAAAAAATTCCCATCTATTAAGTGTCTAATAAAGTAACAGCGTTGACTGTAACAGGGTTGACTGTAACAGGGTTGACTGTAACAGGGTTGACTGTAACAGGGTTGACGACTTCCTCTTAAATTGGTCGGATGAGCTATGGGAGGATGGGCTTACTCTAATGGCTGGAAGGGAATAAATGGCACGGTATCAAACACATCAAGCATATGGAAACCACATGTTTGAGCCTATCCTCTTATAGCTCCTCCTACCAGCCTCCTCTGTTGATTATACAGACAACATGCAGCAAAAATTACTGCGTAATAAAGCAAACCAAAAGGGCCTTCAAATGGACATTGTGACAGGTAAGAGCAATCTTGGCCTCCGTTAGCTACACATGACTCTTTTGAAACAGCACCTTTCAGCAGAGGTGTCACAACAATACATGTTTGTGTTGTAAAACTACCAACTCGCAAAGTGCCATTCTTATTCATGTCTGTCATGGGCATGTTGTGAACAGAATGCCACAGAGCCTTCATAACAAGTGAGTACAGCTCTGAGTTGCTGCCATGAGTATGCGAGAGTGAAAGGGATGTGTGAACGTGTTAACATGTCTTAGCCATCAACATCTAGTAAACTTCAACACTAAGACATTGTCCACCATCTCAAAAGTGATGATCTAGCTTTGCTGCTCATCAGCATTGTTACAAAGATTGCATTGTACAGGTGTCCAGCATGTTACACTTCAAAGTTTGGCATGTGTGGAAAAGTGCATGTGTCAGGAATTTAGCTTGTTTGTTTATCTTAATGGTACATGGTAATAACAATATATTTGAGGCATAAACAGAAAGGTAACTCATAATTGTCTAATATTTGATCTGTCATTCTCTCTTTTATGCAAACTTTGTGGCTTCTCTCCCACTGCAAATTAGTGGTGTAAAATCTTATTGAGGCAATGAAGGTCAGATAACTTAATGTAGTCAGCGGTAATATAAAAGGCATGTTTAATTTACCTGAAAGATTATCCGAGAAATGAAATAAGTTGTGGCTGTGGTGTTTTGAGGCACTTTTTGAAAAATGTGTTTAACACTTAAACGTGACGAGAAAGAAATGAACGGGTGGGGAGTGCAAGAGAGGAAAATAAGTGAAATGTAACTCATACTGTAGGTAGTGATATTTTGATAAAGTAATCATGGTTCCAGGAACAAGCTCGAGACCTTGATATCAGCCTTTGATGATTCTGCGGTGCACTTCAGAACATGGCAGCATCAGATTTACAAATTGAAAATCATTAAGATTTCTAACCAGGATGTGATAAATCTGAAATCACTCGCGATGAACCTGGACACATTTTCATAAATCAAAAAGATTACTTGTGGATTTAAAAAAATCTGACATCAAAGTGTCAGGCTTACTAATGGTTTTTGTAGATCCTTCTTTTTGTGGTCCTTCTGTGGCTCAGTTGGTAGAGCATGGCGCTTGTAACGCCAGGGTAGTGGGTTCGATTCCCGGGACCACCCATACGTAGAATGTATGCACACATGACTGTAAGTCGCTTTGGATAAAAGCGTCAGCTAAATGGCATATATTATTATATATTATATTATAGATCCCTTACCATGATATATCATTAATCCTAGATACATTTGAAATATGTCAGCAGTGCAACATGTGATCTCTCTAATATCAGTGATTATCCTGTTTTATGTCAACACCAGGAAACAGGGAAGGCACAAAGGACTAAGGTGTTGTGTCTTACACTGATGAGAATAGTTAAATTATGATTATGATGATGGTGAGGATGACGAAGACAATTATGATGAGGATTATGATCATTATTATGATGATGAAGATGGCATTCTCTACCAAATGCACGTTTTGGCCTCTACACCGTGGTTCAAATTGCCCATAATCCCACTTTACAGCTGATGTAATACAGAATTGCATAGTACATTAGCGTTTCATGTTTTTAACAATCAAATACACCATGCTTTGCTAAACAACCTTCAAAGTGAGTGCAATGGATTTGAAATAGATTTTTTAAAAAATAGATTCCACTGTAATGTATGTTCTTCTCATTCATCCTAAATCCTGATCATGTCCATATATAATGCTTACAGGCTTTAGTCTGAGAATGGTGTTGCTGAGTATCAGAACCTCTATTGTGGAGAGGGGGGCATTGCCAGTGGTGTGAGCAGGGGTGCCTCTGTAATCTAAATGTCATTCAATGAAAGGCATCTCCCAGAAACCCCGCAGATGTCATACATATGAGTCCAAAAGATTCAATTACTCTTTCTCATTTTATCTCCCTCACCCCTCATTCCCTCCCTCTTTCCTATGCACCAGTTGCTTATCTGCTGTGATTATAGTCATTACGTACCAGCCGTGTCTATGGCAAGATTTCATCTGAACCAGCCATGCTCAGCCACCTGCCTCTGCAACCACCTCCTCAAGTTAGACCCAGAAAAGCCATACAGACTTGTGGTTAGGACCTTATTTCAACCAGAAGCCAACTCGTAAAGGGGTTCAAACTCAATAAGTGCAAGTATAACAGTAACTTTACAAATATGTGACACAACTCTTGCTTCACATAATTACATTAGCACTTTCATCAACACCTATTAAATGTGATGTCCTATCCAGTATAATGATAGTGAGGCTCATATTATCCTATGGTGACTATGTTAGAAGTGATGCACATTATTTGTAAGATTGCCTCTGGATGGAGGGATGCATCAGACAACACCGCTGCTCTTTTCATGTTCAAAATCTGTTTCTAGCACATCTCTTACCTACATGTCAGATGTACCTCTTCTCCCAGTGGGAGAGGTAGAGTTTAAATGTGATGGAGCAAAACTCATTATTTGACAATGACATCAAAGGAGATGGCTGCTTTTGTGTTTGATGTGAAACATGTTTGAAGTGCTCTCCTCAAGATAGTGTAGTGGTGGGGGCGAGTTCATTGTTGCTCAGCTCTGTGGATGATTATCTTCTATCACTACCTATCGCTGAAACGTCTGTCACATAGTAGAGTGAATAATGATCTACAGTATTCACCTGCATGCTGTATGCTCAGCTTAGGTCTAAACCGAAACTAGTATGCCACTGGGGTATATTTATATGATTGTGGGTTAAATCATTAACATCAGTGTTTATGTTTCTCCTCTTAGTAAAACATTTTTCTTAGGTATTCATTGAATGAAAGTTACATGAAAGCACCACTAAACAAAGGTTGTAGTTACCAATGCTAAACAGTGCAAGCCAAGAGGTAACTCTTCCAATACTCTCCCTGCATTGTCCACATCTAACAGTACCCTTCAAAACAAACTTCATTCACTGGTCATGTTTCATGTTTTAGCGCCTAATATGTACCCATCTGTCCTTAATGGTTACATTACTTTTGCCAAATATAAGAGTTAACAGTTCCACCAATACGTTTAGCAAGCTATATATTTAGGTAGGCCTTTAAAATCCCCCACCACTAACTATTATTGTACATGGGTTGGCACTCTATAGTCGGGCCTGTAAAATCTTTCAGGAAGGGTCATTAAGGATATTTCATTATCTCCATATTGCCAAGGTCAGGTTGTCCATATATCCACTTTACGGCTGCTAGGGGAATATGCTGCGACTGTAGTATAATAGACAAGAAAATGTCCACACCAGGAATGATGGGAAATCAATATTGGGCCCAGCTCATCAATACAAACCTCATTTTCACAAGCAGGAAGAAGGTCCTCAAGAAAAAAATGGAGGAAAATAGATTAAATCAGAAAAGGAAAATAAACTATAACAACGCTTCAGTGTTCATAATATGTTATTTATTGCATAGTATGCAGTGAGACTCCTTCGTGAAGGTTGTTCAAACCAGTTTGCTAGATTTAGTTTTAATCTACCACCACTGGATCAAGCAGTCCATAAATGTCCTAGTACAGCCATGTAACTATGTTAAAGCAGAGAGAAACATGGGCTGTGACAATAATTTCCCCAATTTATATTACAGCTGTGAGCCATGCTTTGTTCTGTTACAGAGAATGTTGATTCTCCTGCTCATTTGAAGGTAATTGTGAAGTTTTAGCAACCACAACATGACTCAAATGCAGGTATAATAAATTACATTACTTGTTCCTTTGCTCATGTGTTATAATGCATGGGTGAATTTGATATTACCTCTTGTTAGCACATCTCATCTAATAATTGACATGTAAACTTTACATAGCTGTGGGAAATCGTCCTCACACGGGGCACCATTTATGTATAGGTATTGTCCTATTTGTAAAGATACTCCGCAAGTATGAATTATGAGTGATATCATTAAGAGGTATCCGTTTTACTGTGGCAGTATAAAAAGACACATCGCTACATAACATCTGTACCTGTGTATAGGATATAACGCTACAGTATTATACTGTTAACAATAAATGTAATAGCCTTTCATCTGTCATATCTAGCCTTTTATAAAAACATTTGTTGGGAGGGATCAAACTTTTGTGAAATACATATTTTTATGAGTGTGTTGTTGTTCTACACAGAATGTTCAAGGCAATACAGTAAGGGGGAAATAGCCTGTGGTTGTTTAACTAGCCAGTGGTACCTTAGGGCGCTGTTTGTTAATGCAGCTCAGCTTCCTCCAAATGAAAATCATATGAAAAAACTGATGCTGAAAAAAAGGCCTCTCTATAAACAAAGTTCTGCAGCACATATTAAATTAAGGGAGTACAGGAGTCCAAAAGATGCCTAGGTTTATTTTAGGCCAGCAAGTGAGACTTACCTCACATATTGTTGTTATGCCTAAATTGAGCTCAAAATATACTATTTTTTAAGCAGGTTTGTCATTGAACCCAAGTCTGTTTTTCCAGGTCTTTTTTGCTTCATCTGCTCTGCATGATTGTTTGATAGGGGGCCTGACTGCCTTGGAACCAACACAAACAAAAACAGTGAGAAAGCATGGAAACATTTTCTTAGTCCATGTTAAATTACACATTGTCTACTTTTTATTTTTATTTCACCTTTATTTAACCTGGTAGGCCAGTTGAGAACAAGTTATCATTTTACAACTGTGACCTGGCCAAGATAAATCAAAGCAGTGCAACAAAAACAACAACACAGAGTTACACATAAACAAACGTACAGTCATTAAGACAATAGAAAAATCTATGTACACTGTGTGCAAATGTAGAAGAATAGGGAGGTAAAGGCAATAAATAGGCCATATAGGTGAAAAAATTATACATTTAGCATTAACACTGGAGTGATAGATGTGCAGATGATGATGTGCAAGTGGAGATACTGGGTAGTTGGGTGTGCTATTTACAGATTGGCTGTGTACAGCTGCACTGACAGCTGATGCGTACAGTTAGAGAGGGAGATATAAGTTTCTAGCTTCAGTGATTTTTGCAATTCGTTCCAGTCATTGGCAGCAGAGACCTGGAAGGAAAGGCGGCCAAAGTAAGTGTTGGCTTTGGGGATGACCAGTGAAATATACCTGCTGGAGTGCATGCTACGGGTGGGTGTTGCTATGGTGACCAGTGAGCTGAGATAAGGCGGGGCTTTACCTGGCAAAGACTTATAGATGACCTGGAGCCAGTGGGCTTGGCGACAAATATGTAGAGGGCCAGTCAACGAGAGCATACAGGTCGCAGTGGTGGGTAGTATATGGGACTTTGGTGACAAAACGGATGGCATTGTGATAGACTACATCCAATTTGCTGAGAAGAGTGTTGGAGGCTATTTTGTAAATGACATCGCCGAAGTCAAGGATCGGTAGGATAGTGAGTTTTACGAGGGTATGTTTGGCAGCATGTTACAAAATAGGAAGCAGATTCTAGATTTAATTATGGATTGGAGATGCTTACTGTGAATCTGGAATGAGAGTTTACAGTCTAACCAGACACCTAGGTATTTGCAGTCGTCCACATATTCTAGGTCAGAACCGTCCAGAGTAGTGATGCTAGTTGGGCGCGGGCAGCAATCGGTTGAAGAGCATGCATTTAGTTTTACTAGCATTTAAAAGCAGTTGGAGGCCACGGAAGGAGTGTTGTATGTCATTGAAGCTCGTTTGGAGGTGTCCACACAGTGTCCAAAGAAGGGCCCAATGTATACAGATTGGTGTCGTCTGTGTCGAGGTGGATCAGAGAATCACCAGCAGCAAGAGCGACATCATTGATATATACAGAGAAAAGATTCGGCCCGAGAATTTAACCATGTGGCATCCCCATAGAGACTGCCAGAGTTCTGGACAACAGGCCCTCCGGTTTGACACACTGAACTCAATCTGAGAAGAAGTTGGTGAACCAGAAGAGGCAGTCATTTGAGAAGCCGATAAGAATGCGGTGATTGACAGAGTCGAAAGCCTTGGCCAGGTTGATGAAGACGGCTGCACAGTACTGTCTTTTATCGATGGTGGTTATGATATCGTTTAGGACCTTGAGCATGGCTGAGGTGCACCCATGACCAGCTCGGAAACCAGATTGCATAGTGGAGAAGGTACGGTGATTCTAAATAGTCGGTGATCTGTTTGTTAACTTGAAGTTCAATGATTTTAGAAAGGCAGAGCAGGATGGATATAGGTCAAATCAAATTATATTTGTCACGTGCACAGAATACAACATTTCACCTTACAGTGAAATGCTTACTTACAGGCTCTAACCAATAGTGCAAAAAAATATGTTAGGTGAACAATAGGTAAGTAAAGAAATAAAACAACAGTAAAAAGACAGGCTATATACAGTAGCGAGGCTATAAAAGTAGTGAGGCTATATACAGACACTGGTTAGTCAGGGTGATTGAGGTAGTATGTACATGTAGATATGGTTAAAGTAACTAAGCATATATGATGACCAGGGAGTAGCAGTAGTGTAAAAGAGGGGTTGGTGGGTGGTGGGTGGCGGGACACAATGCAGATAGCCTGTTCAGGAGTCTTATGGCTTGGGGGTAAAAACTGTTGAGGAGCATTTTTGTCCTAGACTTGGCACTCCGGTACCACTTGCCATGCGATAGTAGAGAGAACAGTCTATGACTGGGGTGGCTGAGGTCTTTGACAATTTTTAGGGCCTTCCTCTGACACTGCCTGGTGTGTAGAGCTCCTGGATGGCAGGCAGCTTAGGCCCAGTGATTTTCTGGGCTGTACGCACTACCCTCTGTAGTGCCTTGCGGTCGGAGGCCGAGCAATTGCCGTACCAGGCAGTGATGCAACCGGTGTTGCAGCTGTAGAACCTTTTGAAGATCTCAGGACCCATGCCAAATCTTTTTAGTTTCCTGAGGGGGAATAAGCTTTGTTGTGCCCTCTTCACAACTGTCTAGGTGTGTTTGGACCATTCTAGTTTGTTTTTGATGTGGACACCAAGGAACTTGAAGCGCTCAACCTGCTCCACTATAGCCCCGTCGATGAGAATGGGGGCGTGCTCAGTGCTCCTTTTCCTATAGTCCACAATCATCTCCTTTGTCTTGGTTACATTGAGGGATAGGTTGTTATTCTGGCACCACCCATCCAGGTCTCTGACCTCCTCCCTATAGGCTGTCTCGTCATTATCGGTGATCAGGCCTACCACTGTTGTGTCGTCTGCAAACTTATTGATGGTGTTGGAGTCGTGCCTGGCCATGCAATCGTGGGTGAACAGGGAGTACAGGAGGGGACTGAGCACTCACCCCTGGGAAGCTCCAGTGTTGAGGATCAGCATGGCAGATGTGTTGCTACCTACCCTCACCATCTGGGGGCGGTCTGTCAGGAAGTCCAGGATCCAGTTGCAGAGGGAGGTGTTTAGTCCCAGGAACCTTAGCTTAGTGATGAGCTTTGAGGGTACTATGGTGTTGAATGCTGTGCTGTAGTCAATGTACAGCATTCTCACATAAGTGTTCCTTTTGTCCAGGTGGGAAATAGCAGTTTGGACTGCAATAGAGAATTCATCGTCTGTGGATCTGTTTGGTCAGTATGCAAATTGGAGTGGGTCGGTTTCTGGGAAAATGGTGTTTCCCAGAATGGTGTTGATGTGAGCCATTACCAACCTTTCAAAGCACGTCATGGCAACGGACGTGAGTGCTACGGGTCTGCAGCTTAACTTCTTCGAGATAGGGGGCACTCTTTTAATTTTTGGATAAAAAACGTTCACATTTTAAACAAGATATTTTGTCACGAAAAGATGCTTGACTATGCATGTAATTGACAGCTTTGGAAAGAAAAAACTCTGACGTTTCCAAAACTGCAAAGATAGTATCTGTGAGTGCCCCAGAACTAATGCTACAGGTGAAACCAAGATGTCTCCTTATATGGCTGTGAATGCGCCAGGAATGAGCCTGCACTTTCTGCCGTTTCCCCAAGGTGTCTGCAGCATTGTGACAGGCATATCATTGGAAGATTGACCATAAGAGACTACATTTACCAGGTGTCCGCCCGGTGTCCTGCGTCGAAATTATTGCGTAATCTCTAGGTCCATGCGCGTTCCATTTCTTCAGAGGAGAAACTAAACTGCCACGAATGATTTATCATCGATAGATATGTGAAAAACACCTTGAGGATTGATTCTAAACAACGTTTGCCATGTTTCTGTCGATATTATGGAGTTAATTTGGAAAAAAGTTTGCATTGTAATGACTTAATTTTCGTTTTTTTTCTTACCCAAACGTGATAAAGAAAACGGAGCGATTTGTCTACACAAATAATATTTTTGGAAAAACTGAACATTTGCTATCTAACTGAGAGTTGAAAACATCTGAAGTTCTTCAAAGGTAAATGATTTTATTTGAATGCTTTTCTTGTTTTTGTGAAAATGTTGCATGCTGAATGCCAGGCTTAATGCTATGCTAGGCTATCAATACTGTTACACAAATGCTTGTTTAGCTATGGTTCAAAAGCATATTTTGAAAATCTGAGATGACAGTGTTGTTAACAAAAGGCTAAGCTTGAGAGATAATATATTTATTTAATTTCATTTGCGATTTTCATGAATAGTTAACGTTGCGTTATGCTAATGAGCGTGCGAAGAGAATTACACTCCTGGATACAGTTTTTTTTTCGTAGCCAAACGTGATGAACAAAACAGAGCGATTTGTCCTACACAAATAATCTTTTTGGAAAAACTGAACATTTGCTATCTAACTGAGAGTCTCCTCACTGAAAA
Organism: Oncorhynchus keta; assembly: GCF_023373465.1. Lineage (NCBI taxonomy): Eukaryota > Metazoa > Chordata > Actinopteri > Salmoniformes > Salmonidae > Oncorhynchus > Oncorhynchus keta. The sequence continues at coordinate 28,701,670 of NC_068434.1, read as the reverse complement.
CATCTGAAGTTCTTCATGTACAGTCACTGTGGGGACAACGTCCTCAATGCACATATTGATAATGCCAGTGACTGATGTGGTGTACTCCTCAATGCCATCGGAAGAATCCCGGAAGATGTTCCAGTCTGTGATAGCAAAACAGTCCTGTACTTTAGTATCTGCTTCATCTGATCACTTTTTTATAGGCCAAGTCACTGGTGCTTCATGCTTTAATTTTTGCTTGTAAGCAGGAGGATAGAGTTGTGGTCGGATTCATCAATCTGGGACCACCCTAATCTGGTGGTCCCAGCGCGCACGACCCACGTGGAGTTCCAGGTCTCCGGTAGCCTCTGGAACTGCCGATCTGCGGCCAACAAGGCAGAGTTCATCTCAGCCTATGCCTCCCTCCAGTCCCTCGACTTCTTGGCACTGACGGAAACATGGATCACCACAGATAACACTGCTACTCCTACTGCTCTCTCTTCGTCCGCCCACGTGTTCTCACACACCCCGAGAGCTTCTGGTCAGCGGGGTGGTGGCACCGGAATCCTCATCTCTCCCAAGTGGTCATTCTCTCTTTCTCCCCTTACCCATCTGTCTATCGCCTCCTTTGAATTCCATGCTGTCACAGTTACCAGCCCTTTCATACTTAACATCCTTATCATTTATCGCCCTCCAGGTTCCCTCGGAGAGTTCATCAATGAGCTTGATGCCTTGATAAGCTCCTTTCCTGAGGACGGCTCACCTCTCACAGTTCTGGGCGACTTTAACCTCTTAGTACGCCTCATCCCGCATGCGGGATAGTGACTACAGCCTCAAGCTCATTAACATAACGCAACGTTAGCGATTTCTAAAAATCGCAAATGAAATGAAATAAATATGCCTGCTCTCAAGCTTATCCCTTTCTTAACAATCCTGTCGTCTCAGATTTTCAAAATATGCTTTAGAACCAGAGAAAATCAATTGTCAATTTGTGTAAGAGTGGTGATAGCTAGCTTAGCATTTAGCGTTAGCATTTAGCACGCAACATATTCACAAAAACCAGCAAAGGGATCAAATAAAATAATTTACCTTTGAAGAACTTCAGATGTTTCAATGAGGAGACTCTCCGTTACATAGCAGATGTCCAGTTTTTCCTGAAAGATTCTTGTGTAGGACACATCGTTCCGTTTTGTTACTATGCATTTGGCTACCGAAACTAACCGAAAATTCAGTCACCTACACGTCAAACTTTTTTCCGAATTAACTCCATAATATCGACTGAAACATGGAAAACGTTGTTTGAATCAATCCTCAAGGTGTTTTGTCATATATCTCTTCATTGAAATGGCAGTCCTAGAAGCCTTCTTTGTTCTCTGATTCGGATGGAAAAATACTGGTAGCTGACTTTTGCGCACCAATTTCCACGTAGACACCGTGCGGGACACTTGGCAATTGTAGTCTCTTATGGTCAATCTTCCAATGATATGCCTACAAATACGTCACAATGCTGCAGACACCTTGGGGAAACGCTAGAAAGTGTCCGTTCATTCCTGTCGCATTCACAGCCATATAAGGCGATCATGGAAAACGTACCTTCAGAAATCCTGTTCATTTCCTGGTCGCTCAAACATCTTGGTTTTGCCTGAAGCTTTTGTTCTAAGGCACTCACAGTGAAAATCTTTGCAGTTCTGGAAACGTCAGAGTGTCTTCTTTCCAAAGCTATCAATTCCAAACATAGTCGAGCATCTTTTCGTGACAAAATATTGCGCTTAAAACGGGCACGTGTTTTTATCCAAAAATGAAATACTGCCCCTATAGGACTAACAGGTTAACCTCCCCACGTCTACCTTTGACTCATTCCTCTCTGCCTCCTTCTTTCCACTCCTCTCCTCTTTTGACCTCACCCTCTCACCTTCCCCCCCTACTCACAAGGCAGGCAATACGCTCGACCTCATCTTTACTAGATGCTGTTCTTCCACTAACCTCATTGCAACTCCCCTCCAAGTCTCCGACCACTACCTTGTATCCTTTTCCCTCTCGCTCTCATCCAACACTTCCCACACTGCCCCTACTCGGATGGTATCGCGCCGTCCTAACCTTCGCTCTCTCTCCCCCGCTACTCTCTCCTCTTCCATCCTATCATCTCTTCCCTCTGCTCAAACCTTCTCCAACCTATCTCCTGATTCTGCCTCCTCAACCCTCCAGTGTAAAGGTTCAGAGCTTGCAGTAGGAATCCGGAGATGTGGTAGAGAAAAAGCAATCCTATATGCTCTGGGTTGATATTGCGCTGTGTAGACTGGCAGGAATTGACCTTGCTGAGGCTGGCTGATGTCCAGGCTGAGGCTTGCTGGCTAGCTTCGGATGTGGGTTCCGGTTCTAAAGCATAAAATTAGCAGATCCGTACTACATTGGGTGAGGCGGGTTGCCGGAGAGTATATTCAGTCTATAGATGGAAAATGAGATTAAAATATAAAATATATTCGAAATATATATGAAGAGAACGATTTATACACGAGACAAGACAAAAACACACGTCCGACTGTTACGCCATCTTGGAACTACTGTATGTTAATTTCTTATTGACCCATTATGGCATAATGAGATCTTGGTTACAAGGGCAGCAGTGATCTATGAGGGCAAAAATGGGCCTGTGCTGTACTGATGACCTCATTTTAATTTTTGGCTGGGCACTCGTTGGGGGAAATGGCACTTTTCATGTGTCAGTGCTTTGTAATAACCCCTCGGTTACTCTATCTCTGCCTCATCTCACCCCCAAGCCAAACAAACCCCACACACAGCTTTGGGAGAGCACAACTGGACCCTCCAAATGATTATCATTCATTGTGGTCACAGCAAGGTGTGAACCTAATTTAATACATGTAGTGAGGGAGGATTTGGCTTGTTTTAAAAGTCACCTTCATCTTCTCCGTACAACAATCTTGGCTGACTTGTTGCATGCACTGAATAAAATAAAGCAGAGGTGGATTCCTGTCTGCAGAGATAACCTTGAGGATGTATGGCATTTAGCATTCCACTCAACTCCTGGCCATGCATCCTAAAGCACAGATTTGATCCCTACCTATACATACTGAAACATTAATACCGTTTCATATTAAACGAAACTGCTGCCTATTTTTTTATGTCTAGGAAAGTGGGAATATAAAGACTCTGTCAATGCATGTTAAGGCATAAGATGGGTGAAACCCAAAGGGCTATTTGCATTTATATGTGTAAGATAAAAGAGCAAAGGGGTTGGGCAATGGAAGGTTGTGAAAATATTTCCTTATTTATCTTTTATTTTTCCTCTATTGGCGAGCATAGGTTTTAACAAACATGAATATATTACAGACAATATCCCTCACCCCTCCACTATGTTCCACACTTCCTTTCTGACATGCTGCAGTGTGGTAGCTGCTTAGCCTCACTGCCAGCACAGAAGACAGCTCACGTCACAGGCACAAGCACAGAATTCCAGGAAATCCAGACTATGGATGTACAGTGAAATATTGTCACATACTACTGTACCCCTGGCGAGAGATGTTTGTCATAGCTAAGGTGTATATTTCCACGCAATGGGTTGTACAACATTTGTTGACACTGTATAACTACCACATATCCAGCATTAAATACCAAACTGCCTCTGGTGACACAGGATATTCAAAAAGTTTCAGTGACAGCAAGCACTATAGTTTGTGAAAACATTTGGATTTTTCTGCCAATGCATTACACAGGTGTTAATGTGATAGCTGTTGCGAGAGAGAGAGAGAGAGAGAGAGAGAGAGAGAGAGAGAGAGAGAGAGAGAGAGAGAGAGAGAGAGAGAGAGAGAGAGAGAGAGAGAGAGAGAGAGAGAGAGAGAGAGAGAGAGAGAGAGAGAGAGAGAGAGAGAGACAGAGAGAGAGAGAGAGAGAGAGAGAGAGAGAGAGAGAGAGAGAGAGACAGAGAGAGAGAGAGAGAGAGAGAGAGAGAGAGAGAGAGAGAGAGAGAGAGAGAGAGATGATGTACGGACTGTAGCTCATGGTGTCAAGAGAGGCCCTCTGCGTGTGGTGTTCTGCAGCATCAGCACCCGGACAGGGGCCAGACACTGGATTTATGGCGCCAGGCAGCGGAAATGACCTGCTTCTGTCATTGGGTGTGTGCCCCATCACGAGAGGCCCTAAACTATATTGGCACAGCTCTGACAGACATGTTTGTCATCTAGTCAGTTTTGAAGATACCAAGCAAGTAGTATTATTCCTTTGACAATCTCCAGCTCTCACTCTCTATGTGCACATTGTTCCTGTCTCTCCAGCCCACACCACCCTGCCTGAGAGACAGCCCTGTGGTTCCCATGTCGGCATGATTAATACTATGATCGCTATGATTTACACAATATTCATACTGAAATGCAGTAGGATATCCCATTCATCTAGTTTGAAAGGAATCTGAATTACTGCACATTCATAAGCAAACTCTTCCTCATTGACTATTTCTCATTATTTATTTCAACAGTCATTTCTGAGTTTTGTGTCATCTGCTATATATTTACCTATACTGTACGTATGAATTGAGTTTTGATTTATTTCCTGGCTTTTAATTGAGAGTGTACAACATGATCAACTGGACCACATACTCGCACGAGGGAATGATTCCATCCTCATCTGATGCATAACATTTCTGGTAGTGTTGCATGAACAGTGACACCTTCTGGCACCCTACAAACTCTAAACACAATCCAGAAAAGTTATATGTGTTCAAAAGTTCATATTAATCATCGAGCAAAGTGTCAGGAAACCAATATATTTATTGTGTAATTATTGTGTAGTTATTTACTTGATTCTGAAGAAGGCCATTGAAGCCTGAAATGTCAATCTTTAAAACTTGCAAAAAAACGTTTTTTTTTTAAACTAAAACTACAGCGTTTTAATAGTGAGCGACCGTTGCACATTTTCCTGTCCAATTATTTACTTATAAAATTAATGAATGGAAGTTTCATACAAAACTAGAAATGCTATGTAGTGAGTTAGTCCAGTCCTGAGACCTGAAATATTTGTTAATATAATGTCTCATGTCTTTCAATTTGTGAAGATAATGATGAATAACAATCAGACCATACAGATAATCAATCAAATTTAAAAGTAGCACAATCATTTTGTCACCGACCGCCTCGATTCAGACCTATGTAGCAAACATTTTTATTGTGTTTTCTACATTGGATAATTGTAGAGATATCATACACTGCAGTTGAGGAAAGTAATTCTGCTTTGAAAGTTGATAAACTTGTAACCCCACTTTGTTTTGGTACACCTACTGGAGAGCTCTTCTTAGTCTACACCTATTCAGCATCCCTCTTGAGCCTAAGCCCCACCCATCTCTTTAAGGAATCACATGTGAGGCCAATAACTTAACAGAGTGAGTAAGGTAGTGTAGTAAACAGCCAAAGATTTCAAGACTAACGGTGGTTTAAGTAGTAGCCTACAATATGACAAAAATATATATACACTTCATCTAGTCCTTGGCCTATGTCCTAATCTAACTTTGAAAATGTCATGCTAAAATTATTGTATAAATATGCTATAATAAAAAATAATTTATTTGTATTTTTTATTTAACCTTTTTTTTAACTAGGCAAGCCAGTTTCTTATAAATAATTATTAGATAATGCTTACCCAGACACTTGTCTAAATTGATGGGTCAAGTGAAAGAAATGCTATAACCACCCCCCAGGCACATCTAGCTAAGTGGATGGGTCACTGTTGTCTAGATATGTACACATGTTCATGAAATACAATAAATGACCGTAATCACCCCCAGACACACCTGGCTAACTTGATAGGTCATTTAATCAATCTTTTGTATAGACATATAGCTAACGAGCAAGCTAGCTAAACAGTTAAGCATAATCCCAACCTAGCTACAGTACAAACGGATTGTCATAGCTAGTCACCATGCATGAAATGCTGGAGTATGACTCTATGGGTAGATAAAGCTAACCAATTAGGTTCAATGCGAACTAGCTAGCTAACATTAGGCTATAACTAGTAATGCAAATGGATTTCTAGGATACAAATAATATTACTATAAAGATCATACATGTAACGTTAGCTAGCGAGCCGGCAAGCTAACTTCCGCTAGCTAGCGAACAGTATGCTTTAACTTGCAATGAAAATGATTTTTGGACAGAATTTGAAAAGTAGCTATAATATCTGAAAATGTAGCTAGACTCTTATCCGTATACATGGATGAATGCTTCATGGCAATGTGTTTTCTGTTGGGTTTGGAGCTACAGCTTGTTGGGCCCGTTGTTGTGTCAAGTCACTCTGGGTATCACTGACCTTGTGCAGAAAGTAGTCCATCACAACTTTTCCCCACTGATCTTTGTCGATAGTGCCTGCTACATTTTGGGCAGCAATGTTGTTGAGAGCAGTAGCTACACTTTGCAGTTGTCCATGGCTAACGATACATGTTTCAAAAAGCCACAGTAGCAAGGATTATCTACACATACTGAGAATTTTATGTTATAGACAGAAGCCTGCTACATGGAAGACCAATCCGAACTCATCTCTCGGCATGTCCAGCCCATCCATTATCTCAGCCAATCATGGCTAGTGGGAAGGCTCCTGCCTTTTTCCATGGCTAAACCAACTAGGCTTGTAATTTAATTCGTATTTACAGATGGCATACAAGTTTTTATTAAGGCACATGAAAGTTCACATGTTCCAGAAAGCATTTCTGTCAAAAAACGCATTTACATATAAAAAAACAAACAAACATTACAATACCTCTCCTGTGAAGTAGTGATGTGCGACAAACTCCTAGCTTCTTGAAACTGGTCAGATATATCAATACTAGAATAATGTTTACCATTAAGTAGACCCATACCCTGGAGACAATACAACACATCTTTCATTATCCAATCACAAACTTTGTCAGATGATGTAAACATGAATCCTTTTAATTGTATTACATTTTGCATTTAACAATCCATCTTAATTTTCTACCCAATTAAGACATATTAAGGCACGTTAAAAGCCAGGCATTAAAATCAATTTGTGATGATGTCTTTTTTTACTGAAAATGTGTTTTAATTTGTGAATTTGGAGACACAGGGCAATGTTTTGGGAATGAGAAAATTAGTAACGTGGATAAATGAATGATTTCTCTGTCTTTTTTCACAATATAATTGAATGTAGCCTCAGTAACTGCCCGAAAGGCTTTTATAATCGTACAGCAATTTCAAGAATATGGTAAGTAGTTGCACACATACACTCCAATGGATTTCTCACTGCACCCTTTTTCATGAGCGGATTATTAAAGAGAATAAATCTGCCTCCAAACACAACAAGATCTTGCAAAACAACTTCAGTGGCCACACGATTACTATAAAACTGCTCATATTTTTTAGGGAGAAAAATCACATAATTCCCTCTTCCTATTACTACTAAATCCATGATCTGTTTCCAACCGATCAATCCACCAAATCTTGAAGGATTTTCCCCATCCCCAAGTCCAGAAACAATCCACAGAGCACTGTTTCACATCCACTCAAATGCATATTTTCAAGAGATGCAAAGATTTCCCATCCAATGTGTAATCAAATGCAATTGAGGTGCTGCAGGGATGGTAAAGGATAGATAGAGAGACACATATAAAGGAAGAAATCAATTTTCTCTGCCCTTGCATTCATTAAGGAATCAATGCTCCTCTCAGGAGACTGGCTTTTAAAAAAAAAGCAATGCCTTTCCTCAATCTCAAACGCTCTTTTATTTTGATCTTCGGAGAAACAAATCCTATTAAAAGGTGCCACAGTACATGTATTAAAATATTGGAGTGGCTAGAAATGAACACAGTAATATGCTGATATCACATTTTGGTGTGGAATGTTGACTGGGTCTTTATGGACATGTTTTATGAAGGAAAAAGACCATTGGATAAACAAAGTTCTCTTTGACTACATGTATTTCTAAAACCTGTATAACTAATGGTATTAATTTAACTGTGTATGTATGTGTACAGTGTTTTGTTACATTGAGTTACAATTTATTGTTGTTATTGATGTAGAGAAAGACCCCAAACAGACTGAACATATTCACAAAATGAGCAGAGCAGATATAAACCAGGGAGAACCCAGTTCAAAAAAATAAAAGTAAATGATACCGGGTTTCTGGAGGCTAATGCAACAATGTACATGTATATCCTCTTCCTTCATTAATGGAGATTCAAAGAATAATTCAAATACTTTTCATTTACTCTACTCTATGACCAGCATTTACATAAACAAACTTCTAACAATCTAATAGGATTAGGATTAACGTACAGTAAACAGATTGTTACACAATACAGTTGGCCCCTGTTTCACACTGTGTCTCATTCATTCAGACATATTTTCATTACCGTACAGTTCCTCTGGAAGTCTGCCATCTATAGTGTGTGGTACATTTGGGAACTCCTGTTATGTTTATTGTCATGTTTAAAACGCTGTAACGCTGTAGTGTTTTAATTAGTACTCTGCACTCTATTGTGATCAGTGCTCAAGCTTGCCTAATTAAGTTTGTACGGCCCAAATCTCCATCAAAGGAAACCATTATCTTGCAAGGTAATGCATGAGAGGCTTACATCTTTCCCCTTCAGAGCTGGCAATAACAGCTCCATTTTAGGTTGGTTGAGCAAAATCAGCACTATTGGTATTATTATTATCAATATTATGTTCAGGGTTTGTGGCATATAATATAGTTGGAGACTATAGTTGCTCCACATTCATGTAACACATGGTTTTGTTTTGTTGTACATCAGCATGAGCTTTTTCTTGAACTGTTCAGATGAGTCAGCATTTGAAATGTTCTAACCTCCCTCAGCTCAATAGTAACTGCAAGCATGGTTCCTATGGTTATAGAGGGAAACTAAAATAAATATGGTAATATATGATCCATCCATGTATTGTTTATAATCCTTCTCTAATGGCTGTCTTTAAGGGCCATCGGGGTGTGATTGGTTATGTAGCTTAGGCTATGTTTTTCTTTTGCATGCATAGCTGCCTGAAAGCCAAGTGAATGTGATGGTTTCAGATTTGATTAGGCAGCCCACGGGCCTCAGCAGGCCAGCCCTGCAATAGGCAGGCAGGGGCCTTGTACAAGTGTCTCATTGCTCACCATGCCTGAGTGGTGATGTACACACCAAGTGTGACCACTGCTTGATTTAAACAGTCCACCTTGGATCTGAGGGTATACTCGATGCAATATTGTAGCCCATCCATCTAGCGACCACTGGATATTGGTCTCACCCAATTACTTTTGGGTACCATTCTAGTGCATTTATATTTGGATTATACGCTGTTGTGAAACTATATATTTGAAATATGTGTACAATAGTTTGTCTGTTATGAAAAAATTACTTTTACTTTCAGAGCAATTTCTGTGAAAGTTATTGTTTGACTGTAGATTTAAAAAACGATATTTATCATTATTTCACCTTTATTTAGCCAGGTAGGCCAGTTGAGAACAAGTTCTCATTTACAACTGCAACCTGGCCAAGATAAAGCAAAGCAGTGCGACAAAAACAACAACACAGAGTTACCCATAAACAAATGTACAGTCAATAACACAATAGAAAAAAATCTTTCAAAAATCAATCAAGTTTAAAGATATGATTTCAGAGTGATGATTCTGAAGAGATCACAACACTTTATGATAATTGGCAACATCTGGGTGATGCAACTTTCTATGAACCACCTGTATGAAAAACTATTATAAATCGTGCCGTTAAGACATGCTATAAGCCTTCATAACAGCTTATAAAGCCTCATAAAATAATATTGTATATAGCTACAGTAATGCAGTGTTTGTTATAATACAGAAATTATTCATAGAAAGCATTATTATTCATTCATAAGATCATGAAATATTTCATTTTATATCTGGTTTTTGATAGACTACAACATCTCTTATTCACTGATAAATAACACAACCAATTTATTTAGATGTCCAAACATTCAGGAATGAATTTGTCCAGAAGATCTGACTTTGAAAGATGCAGAAGCAAATTTCTTCACATTGGAGACTAGTTACCTTAGAGCTGTATTGGTATATTTGGAAATGTAATTCTTTACTCAAACTCTTGGCCTTGAGGCCTTTGGCTAAAATGCTTTGCTTTCTATAAATGAACAAGGTTATTTCCGTTTCCTAATGGTCATCGCGGCAATACAGTAATGAGCAGCACCAAGGAGGATTGTTATTTTCTTAAGGACCAAATTAAAAAATAAATCCCAAGTAGCTGCATCATTACAGAGGGAAGCCTAGAGGACTGTTTCCAGGTCATTAGTCTACATGCTTGGCCTTCCTGGTCCTACAGGGTGTGGGGAATATATGTGATAAATAGTGCATCTGTTCAAATTCAGACTTAAAGTTGTTAATGAGGACCCTCCTCTTTGCTCTTTTTAAGGCTTCAGTAGATTACACAGAGCATATCAAACATAAGGAACACCTTCCTAATATTGCGTTGCACCCCCTCTCTTTTCCCCCCAGAAAAAGCCTCAATTCATCGGGGTATGGACTCCAATGCTTCCCACAGTTGTGTCAAACTGGCTAGATGTCCTTTGGGTGGTGGATCATTCTTGATACACACAGGAATAAAATCCAGCAGCAATGCCGTTTTTGACACAAACCTGGTGCACCTGGCACCTACTACCATACCCCGTTCAAAGGCACTTACATTTTTTGTCTTGCCCATTAACCCTCTGAATGGCACACATACCCAATTATCTCTTGGCTTTAAAAATAATTCTTCAACCTGTCTCCTCCCTTTCATCTACACTGATGGAAGTGGATTTAACAAGTGACATAGTGAAATAAGGGATCATGGCTTTAACCTGGATTCACCTGGTCAGTCTATGTCATGGAAAAAGCAGGTGTTCTTAATGTTGTGTATACTCGGTGTACTGTATACTTACTTATATCTTATGCCAATATGGTACCAGGTTTGGAAACCTAATGCTACATAATATTGCATTGCTGTTGAATCAGTTTATGTAATTTTCTGTTGTATGGAGAATATAAAGTAAGAGTCTTTTTTAGGGGAAAATCGTGTATCGTTTTAATAGTAACAAAGGTAAAGATACGAGATATGAAATATAATTTTGGGGTCCTTCAGTGTGTGGCCGTGATGAGTGATGACATGTGAAGTATGACATCATGCCAGTGGGTGGCTTGTCAAAGCACTGTACCAGTGAGGTCACTGGTCTGCTAATGACCTCCTCAGGGTTCACAGCAGCAGCCTCCTTCTTTCTGGCCCTGGGTCTCCCCCTCTCCACCGCACCCTGGCCAGCTCAACGCTTGGCAAGCCTCTACGTTCATTGTCCTTAATCAGGATCCGGGGGCAGAAGGACGCAGAGAGCCATGCATGCCCAGTGGGCTCCTTATTCTCAGACAGGCAGATGAAGCCAAGTGGAAAAGCCTCATACACGTACAGTACACAGGCCTCTTACCCAATACACTGATTGTCTGTCTGCTGTGAGGCAGTGACCGGTCAGTGATTGGACATGGAAACATTCACATATGTTATCCATTATTATCTAATGTAGACGATCATGGTCTATGAATATTTAATTTCAATATACTCTTCAAAGCAATGCATTTTCAGTGTATTATAGTATATCACATTGGTTCAGAGATTTACATGTTACAAATAAAATTTGATTTGTTTTGATTTTGATTTGGAACAGGCCTGAAGTCAGTTCCCTAAAATGCAGAATGAGAGGCGTGTAAATCAGTCAGGCCGTGTTCTTTCAAATTTAACACAGGTTATTAGACGAAACAAAGAATTGACCCCCAGAGCACTTCTGCACATCACATGAATAACTAACGCTGGCTGATTATGTTAATAAGTAATACTAGGAGGCAGTGATGACCAGGAGTGTACCACTACTGATGCTGGATAGACTATAATCACAGACACACCACAAACCCATCATTAGCCCTGAAACACATAATTTGTTTGGCCAAGCAAGCAAGCTGATTTTTTTTTATTTACATTTTTTTATTTATTTTACCCCTTTTTCTCCCAATTTTGTGGTGTCCAATTGTTTTTAGTAACTACTATCTTGTCTCATCGCTAAAACTCCCGTACGGGCTCGGGAGAGACGAAGGTTGAAAGTCATGCGTCCTCCGATACACAACCCAACCAAGCCACACTGCTTTTTAACACAGCGCGCATCCAACCCGGAAGCCAGCTGTACCAATGTGTCGGAGGAAAACGACAGAGCCTGGGCGCGAACCCGAGTCTCTGGTGGCACAGCTGGCGCTGCAGTACAGCGCCCTTAACCACTGCGCCACCCGGGTGGCCGCAAGCTGATTTAACCTTAATATTTTCAGACTAATTCCTAGTATTAATATGCTCGTCCTAATATTAATGTATTTCTTAATTCCATTATTTTACTTTCAGATTTGTGGGTATTGTTTTGAATTGTTAGATATTACTGCACTGTTGGAGCTAGGCACACAAGCATTTCGCTACACCCGCAATAACATCTGCTAAATATGTGTATGTGACAAATAAAATTTGATTTGATTTGATGTGATCTCTCTTTATGGGAAAAAAACATGATGCATTTTAAATCCACTGTCTCTAATCTTCCCTAACAGACACATTAAATGTTTGCATATGATGAGGAAAGGCCTAGGGGCACCCTCATAGTTCAGTCTGAACAACAGATACAGATATTAGAATGCATCTAATCTGTGTATGTACTTAGGGGCCTTTTGTCAACTGTGTCATTTTATCACATGGGCAAGTGTACTGAGCTTAAGCAGAAGCTCTCAGAAAATCACTTGACAACACTGATTTTAGAAGCTTATTGCTGCATCACAGAGCATGTACATTTATTTTCTCCTGTTTTGTTTTGACCCACAGATAAAAATGTGCTCTTGGAAAACCCATCTGGAGGCAGAATGGCTTGAGTGTGGCTATATTCCATCCCCATCACCACAGTTCTTTGGCCTCCACCATAAAGAATTCCAACGAGACAATTTTGCGGTGTGCAGGGCGAGCTGACAGGGAGTGTTATTAAAGCGCAGGGTGCTGACCGCTCTCAAAGTTATTAAAGTGCTGTGAGATTGTGTCTGTGATAGCCCTGCCACCCTGCCGGGATGTCCTTCACACACACACACACACACACACACACACACACACACACACACACACACACACACACACACACACACACACACACACACACACACACACACACACACACACACACACACACACACACGTGTTCTTTACAGGGAGGGGTGGTGAGGGGGGAGTGAGTGTACATGGGGGAGTACTTACCAGACAGACACACCGGGGCCCACCGAGTACAGGGAGAGATGTCATTGTCATCATTCCCCCATTAGTGCTGCTCATGGCTACAGAGAGATGCTAAGGTTTACCTGCTGGCCATGGGTGCTCTGGAGCACCAGTGTTAATACTGTAGTAGTGTAATGTATGTCAAACATGCTATGAATTCAACTGTGAAATAGCTGCTGTTCACTCAATGGTCTTGATTGATAAAATAGTGAATAAGGGTGGAGGTAGTGTTGTTTGACCAGTTAAATTAAGGTCTGTCCCTGCATGGCTAATTTATAATAGCAACAGGTTAAAATATAAAACCACTGGGCCTATGAGGCCTGGGTTAGCTACAGTATTTTAAGTGCTTCATCAGAGAGGAACAATCAAACATAGATTATTAAAGCTCATCATCTAATCCATATGTATAACCAAATCTATAACAATTAATTGTGCAGGTCAATATGGGGTCATTATGAATATGACTGAATGTGAATTTCAGAAACATGGCTGCCAATCTTCTTCTAGAGGAAAAAACATTATCAGGTCACTAAAAAAATAATCGATGATTAAAGCTTGCAAATCATTTGCAAAACTATTACTGTACACTACATTTTATATTGCTAACAAGTAGTCCTACTATCATATAGTTCATCTACATTAAGGCACTCTTGCCACATTAAAGGACAAGAGCAGGGATTGGTCTGTTTTTATGCTTGCTCTTAGAAAATCCCAGTGATACATTTGAATGTGTTGGCACCCAACAGTGTAAGATGATAGGCAAATAGGAGGAGGGTTAATGGACTGTGGGTTTTAGAAGAGAGAGAGAGAGGGGGCCCAGAGCATCAATCTGCTGTCTGTCCGGACCCTCTCAATCTGTTTCAGTTCCACCCTCACTTGACAGCATCGGGGACTACGTCTATCTATTCATCACCCGGTCTGGAAATAACAGGACACCTCCAGTTTGTCATACTAGATTAGTCTGTGGCCTGTAACCACTGTCCTTAATAGAGTCTCCCCCGTTTCATGTGAGGTGTCCACGAGACCACCACTGGAGACCTCGGGGAACACGGCTGTGTGTATTGACATGAGTTGTGCTCACTCGTGGGGAGGCACTGTTACAGAATAGTCTAGCACTTACTGTCTGTGATCAAAGTCAAGGAACTATGGTCATTTACAGTTGTCTTTTTTTAGAAGAAAAAAAAGTAACCTTTTTCTCTGGACATTTGGAAGATGCTGTCATAAGCATTTTCCGACGTCAGTACCGTTTCATGGTCATCAAGCAGAGGTGTGGACTCGAGTCACATGACTTGGACTTGAGCCTTATGACTCGACCTGACTTGATACCCTCCCCAAGCCCAAATATTAAAAATTATCCTATTAAAAAAAAAGTGTGCAGCGCAACAACTCTTCATTTCACGAATTACAGTTTGAATCGGACAGCAGCCAATGAAACTGTGCCAGCTGAGAAAAGTTGTGCGTGGCAATGCAGAGGAATGTTGGCGGGTGAATTCAGATGGAGACGTTGGAAAGATGATAACCAAAATTATTATTTTCGGATATAAATATGACGCTGTATCAACAAAAAACGTATTGCAACTTGCAAAACATGCAGGAACAAAATGACAGACGGAGGAGCAACAACTTCCAACTTTGTTCAACATTTGAAGCTGCACAAAGAACGGTAAGTTGTGGTTAATATAGCCGACAGCTATATATTTTATTACTTTACTAGTGTATCATGTAGGCAAATGTAACGTTAAATCAATGAGCCTCCACACAGTTAGGCAGTGCGGGAACGTGATCATTGCACCCCAGATTGAGCTACAACTGGCTAGGC
This sequence comes from Oncorhynchus keta, assembly GCF_023373465.1. NCBI lineage: Eukaryota > Metazoa > Chordata > Actinopteri > Salmoniformes > Salmonidae > Oncorhynchus > Oncorhynchus keta. The sequence continues at coordinate 28,686,572 of NC_068434.1, read as the reverse complement.
AGTTGTTAGCCTAAATCCTGCCTGATGTTACTGCTGTTCCTAAAACCATTGACATATGTTAGCCTACTGTGTGTGTGTGTGTGTGTGTGTGTTAAGGTTGGGCGATTGTGTACAAGCCTATATCCGCCCGATAGTGCCCCATAGCGATCCTAGATAGTCGATCACTATTGGGGGGTCTTTCTCATGGCTCCCCATGTATTTCCATGGAAATATAACATTTATTTGGGAAGTAATAAATATATAGATATTTTTAAATCCATTCATGATTTGCTTAAATGTAATATACTAACTATTACTCATGTTAAAAATATGAAATGGTATTACATTTGGTGAAGAGCACATTATTACTTGTTTTGGACTCGAAACGCAAAGTTTAGGACTTGAGACTTGACTTGATACTTGACGGAATTGACTTGAGACTTGATTCGGACTTGCCTGTCTTGACTTGGGACTTGACTTGGGACTTGAGTGCTAAGACTTGAGACTTTTAAAACAAAGACTTGGTCCCACCTCTGTCATCAAGTGTGAGACTAACTGGCATGTAAAAGAGTTGAGCCTTGCACAGTACAATATATCTGTTACAGGAATTAAATTCCTCAATGTTTTAATACCCAATTAAAATTAAACACTCTGTCAATTGCTAAGAATTTATAAGACTCTTATTTGCATAAAATGGACAGAGACCAGCCTCAAAATCAACCAGCAGCGTTTATTCTCGAGAGTACTGAACATGATACAGTTTACCACAGGTTATAAACTGAAAATGACATCATTAGTTTTCGTACTACCCCGTCTCATCTCCGCTCCAGTAAAATGGCTGTATAGTTCTCAAGCCTTCCCACATCGTCTCTCCCTACTAAGATAATTTACGACCAGAGCCAAGGTCTGCCTGTGTAGATAAGCATTCTAGCCAGTCTGGCTATAAGTTCATTCATTTCTACCAAGGAACAGACAGTCATTGTTCTAATTCTTGATTATATTTACACACATTATATTCAGTAGTAGGGTTAAAAGAAAATTCATACATCTATACAGTAACATAATAGTATTCTGATTAGTCAGTCCTGATTGAAATGTATAATTAGTCATTATTGATAAAAAAAATCCCTTAACAATATCCCTCCAGGTGTCTTCACAGATCTTATATCTATAGTATTTCTTAATTGGTGATTAGCAGTTACTTTGTGGATCACATGTCCTGGCTGCAAACTTAGCCCTGGTCTTTAGTAAGAGCTTGACCATCCAGTGGAGAAGTGTCATGAACAGTGGACTGTTAACCCAGGACTGGAATAGCTCCTCTCTGCCTGTCCTCCTGACCTTGAGTGGCAGGATGTCTCTTTAAAAACTGCACATCCTGCAGTGAGTCAGGAACAATAGCTGTTCATACAGTATTATAGTACAGTATATGGCTGGATCATTGATCCCTTCAAAATGCACCAACATGTTAAGAACATAGTTTAGAAATGGTACAGATACAGCCTACATTTATGTATAAAGTGTTGAATTAGTACAATATTTGCATGGTCCTCTGTGATTCTAGCATGGAGAACCTGTTGACTAAAACCATTATGAAATATTATGAAGTGGGTATTTAGGGTCCTGGATTCTGATTGGCTGAAAGCCGTGGTATATCAGATAATATACCACATTTATGACGGAAAAATACTTGTTTACTGTTATATTTATGTTGGTAACCAGTTTATAATAGCATTAAGGCATCTCGGGGGTTTGTGGTATATGGCCAATATACCACGGCTAATGGCTGTATTCATGCACTCCGCATTGAATCGTGCGCAAGAATAGCCCTTAGCCATGGTATATTGGCCATATACCACACTCCTGTGCCTTAATGCTTAATTATGAAGTGTGTGTGTTTCATAATGGTATTATATAACTATTCATCAATTGTAGCAAGCGCTCCCCTCTTATGCAGAACATGTGTGGGAAGTTTACTGTTGCTCTATGTAGTGGATAAGATGTCCAGGGGGCTGGGGTGATTGCAGTGTAAGGTAGGAAGGAGCTCCTAACACCAGATCATGTAAAATAATATCTACGGTTTTCAATCATTTGTGACAAACACCATTTTTGCTGTCGTGAAATAAACACACACTGGCACAGAAGTAAAAATGTGTATGTATAAGCCTGAACACACACACATACACAATGACCACAAAGACATGCTCCAATCTCTCTGAGAAATGCTCTCTGTTCCTGTTGAATTCAATTCAACCCAAACAAAAGGGGAAACACAAGTGTCCAACATCAACAAAGAATCCATTGCATCTGCTTATCTCGGACATACTGGTTTTGTTTTGAGACAGGGAGCCCTTTGGCAACACTGATGGCCCCTCTCCAAAAATATGGCTGTTTTGTGGTTCCTATTCAGCCTGTGTTGATGTGTTCTGTCTGCAGCTCCAGGGACTCCCCTCTTCCTGTTTACCTGGGAGTCCTATGGGGCAAGGTTTAGCTGAAAAGCCCAGTCGGAGCCAGTCAAAGGGAGCGTGGCGCAGGCCTGACCCTGGCGCTCCACTCATTGTGTAGTGCAGCGGTGTAATGAGGCCCTGTGTGGATATTGATATGACAGAACAAAAGGCCAAGGTGCAGTAAGGACAGCAATCCACACGTTTCACACCATTTGTTTTTCACACCGTATCCATCACATTAATGGGTCACCTTTCTGTGACAGCTCATGATTACCTGCTTACCCATGGAGGGAAAAGGGGAGAGAGAGGGAGAGAGCGAGTGAGAGAGAGAGGGGGAGAGAGGAAGGGGGAAGATGGGCAAAGGGAGAGATAGAGACAGAGGAAAAAGAGAGGGGGAGATGGAGCTCGAGTTGAGGGTAAAGGGTGAGCTGGGGTTAGGGAGCAGGGGATGGGGCTTAGGGAATGGGGGAAGGTAGGACGGAGCCAGTGCCATTTTATTTTATTTTTTTCATGAAGATTGGCTCCGGCCCTGTCATCATCCCCACAGAGTGAATTTATGACAGGTCAGCTCTCTATGTAGTCACCTGATGGATGGAGAACATCCACGTATATTTGGGACAGAGTGAAAATGGTCGGACCCATTCCCCAAAGCACCTATAGGCTTTTTTAAAAAGACCACTACAGCAGAAGGGCTTGTTTAGAATTTCACCATTTAGACATAGATTAGCACAACTTCATTTACATTGATTGATTGGTCCTGAAAAAAATGAAATATTTTTGCCAGGAATGCCTACACAATTCATACTGGGTGGTCTGACAGACTGAATGTTTTCAAATGTAATTTAGATTATAGACAAAAATGTAGTCCATCTGAGGAGATCACTTGCAACCAAGCAGCCCATAACCTAGTGTAGGAACTGTGACAGAGATACATCAGCTTTCGCCATGAGGGTTGACCCGTTGTTGGTGAGACGTGGACATGTTAGAGCAGAATTGGAAGTATTTTTTAATGTAGATTAATTCATGTTCTAGACTAGGGCCATGCACTGTTCATCTCATAGAAGTTGAATATACTGTCTATAATAAGGGAAAATCTCCATATCTCCATATCAATTCTGGTGTAGTTTTCCCATGATTGTTCTGCTACTCTGCTGTGATAATGAATGACCGAAATATGGCTCATTTAGCAATCAATATGCCTTGTTTCTAGTATTGTTTACTTGGTAGTTGAATCCATTTTATAGGTGCAGCAATATGAGTCTGTTGTTGATATTTCGAAAGAAACATGCATAATGTCTATATGAAATTGAATTTCAAGTGTGTATGCTCTCAAAATAATTGTTTCTCTTTTGCCATAATCAAAATACTTTTTAAAACTGAACTTTAATTATTTTTTTGACTGCAAACCTTTTTAAATGAGTTATGTGGATGCTTTCTGCTTAGCTCAACAGCTATTGATGTGTTCCAATCCCAGAGCTACATGTAGCGTCATCTACCCAATCTACAGTCACTTACAATGAGCATTTTAACTTACTGTCAGGATGAAGAGCAGAAATAGCAAGATCCCATCTCATGATAAAATAAAGAAGATGTATCTTTCCAAAGTTGTTACCTCAGCATTTCAGGTGGGAGGCAAGGGAGGATGAAAGAGAGATGGTTATGAGAGAGAGAGAGAGAGAGAGAGAGAGAGAGAGATCACTTTGTCCCAATTTAAAAGTCAGCATTTTATCCTCTGCTCTAATTGCCTGGAACCATTATTGGACACTGAAGAAAACCGTGTCCGCATGTACAGTTATTTCTTCATCTGTAGAAGGGCCTCACTCCATAAAGACAGAGTCCCAAGCACGCAAAAGTCCCCTCGCTCACTGTGTTTGAATGGGTAAGGATTCCTTGTAAGACTGTAGAGTGCCGTGTTGTCATTTGTCATGGTACATGAGGTGATGGTGTCAGTATATCTTGTGTCTGCCCAGTGGAGGTTTATTCTAACAGCAAAACATGAATTATGTTTGCGAATCCACACTCTGTTGAGGTGGCGTAAATCAGAAGGGGTAGAAATTGCTGACAAGTTTTGCTATTAAAAGATAATTGTAATCAAGGTGCAGGACGAGCAATGAAGTGGTGATAGCAGAGAGATGGACAGCTGGAAAAGATGGATTGTTTTAATTTGCACCAATTAAATTGAAGTTCACTGGATCATCTTCCTCAATCTTCATGAATAGTTTATTTTCTGGCCTCTACGAAGCTATTAAAAAGAGTGATTGAACCCTAAGACTTAGTATACCATATTTTATGTTAAACCATCATTAAGAAAAATGTTGCATGCTCTCTCCACCCTTATGTAATGAGTTTTGCTAAGAGAGATGCAAAGTGGCATGCTGAGGTGTTCAAACAGATTGATGTGAGGTCGGGGGGGAACTTCAAACTCTCCCTGTCCTCGTCTACAGCAGTTTAAGCCAGACTATATGTACCATGTTGTGTGACTCTCTTTGTTGTCTGTACAGTACATTATTTTGAATGCTCTCAGTTTGTTCGAAATATTTAACTTGAGTGAAAAACACAAATGTACATACAAATGCCTTTCTTACTCTCTTAAAACTATCATGGATGAGAGGAAAACAATTTAACGGCCGTCTGTTTTAGTAATTTGTCTTCTGTGCCCTAACTCCACTCACCTCAACCAGACCACTTCGGTTCTGTAAAACAATACCATGCTCTTGCAACATACTCTGTACACTGTAGTGTTTCAGAACTATTTACTTGCACTCAGAAACCATTAGTTATGTTATGCATCATAAGTCATAAAGATCAGTGGTCAGTTTACTCAAACATGTTTGCCCTTCCCTCCTAAATGTCCAATCTTTTATTCCAGATGAGTAAAATGTCAGGCCAGGTTACATGAAGTATTTAATATAGAATCAACAATAAATAAACTAATTCATTTTATTATTATACTTTTTTTTCATATACTGTGGAATATTCCTTCATTGTTCGTTGTAAATGTAAATTATTTTCTGACAATGGTAATGGTCAATCCTTGTATTTTCAAAGGTCAATTATCATGTTGATGTTTATCAAGTCTGATTCTGATACAGCTTCAATATGTATGGCTTAATGCACATCTCAGAGAAATCTCCTCAAAGGAAAAACTCACCACTCTTCTTATTTAAGGAAAGGTTATTGGGTATTGGCAGATGTAAATTGAGGTAGTAAATCACCATTTCAGAAACAGGAAAGGAGTGTGGCTGGTAGATTGGCGAGACATTGCAGAGGGGGCTGGTTTCATAGGGTTTGCTTCTGAGCCAGACTCGCTCCGAGGCAAGTGTGATTAGTGCCTGTCGGTAATTTGGCAACCTTGACCATGTAACCTTGCTAAAGCTGGATTAACATTTTACCCGGGAAAAGACGGAGATGCCTTAAAACATGTTCCGTTTTCCTTGTGCATTATGAGACAACAGCCTACAGAGGCTATTCAAATGAATGGCCACAGGATGCTCCATGACCACTCAAGGAGAAACTCTTATTAGTCCTAAGCATGCTAGGTGTCAAAACAATTAACACATAGAAATCAAATCTTTGGCTGAAAAGAGACGTCAACTAGTTTATAGTTATATATAAGTAAATCCCAAGAGTAACAACATTTCCGCTCTGTAGATTTTCAGTAGTGTTTGACCATGCTACTCTTACAGGGCTAATACATAATGGAGAAATGAAACAATAAAGACAACCATACTGTAACGGCGTTCGTCTGTTGAAGGAGAAGCGGACCAAAATGCAGCGTGGTGGTTACTCATGTTCTTTAATGAAGAATCGACGATACATGAAATAACTATATAAATACAAAACAACAAACGGAATGTGAAAACCTATACAGCCTGTCTGGTGAACAACTACACAGAGACAGGAACAATCACCCACGAAAACACTCACAGAATATGGCTGCCTAAATATGGTTCCCAATCAGAGACAACGAGAATCACCTGACTCTGATTGAGAACTGCCTCAGGCAGCCATAGACTACGTCGACGCCCCACAAAACCCCAAGACAAAAAACACACCACAATAACCCATGTCACACCCTGGCCTGACCAAATATATAAAGAAAACACAAAATACTAAGACCAAGACGCGACAGAACCCCCCCCCCCCCTCCCCACCTCAAAACCATAGGGAGGGTCCGGGTGGGCGTCTGTCCATGGTGGCGGCTCTGGCTCGGGACGTGGACCCCACTCCATAAATGTCTTAGTTCCTCCCCTTCACGTCCTGGGATAGTCCACCCTCGCCGCCGACCATGGCCTAATAGTCCTCACCCAGAACCCCACTGGACTGAGGGGCAGCTCGTGACTAAGGGCAGCTCGGGACTGAGGAGCAGCTCGGGACTGAGGGGCAGCTCGGGACTGAGGGGCAGCTCAGGACTGAGGCAGCTCGGGACTGAGGGGAAGCTCGGGACTGAGGGGAAGCCCGGGACTGAGGGGAAGCCCGGGACTGAGGGGAAGCCCAGTACTGAGGGGAAGCCCAGTACTGAGAGGAAGCCCAGTACTGAGAGGAAGCTCAGGCAGGTAGTTGGCTCCGGCAGATCCTGGCTGGCTGGCTGATCTGGAAGAGTCTGGTTGACTGGCAGATCTGGAAGATCATGGCTGACTGGCGGATCTAGCTGCTCTGGCTGCTCCAAGCAGACTGACAGCTCTGGCTGCTCCATGTAGACTGGCAGCTCTGGCTGCTCCATGCAGATTGGCAGCTCTGGCTGCTCCATGCAGACTGGCAGCTCCATGCAGACTGACAGCTCTGGCTGCTCTATGCAGACTGGCAGCTCTATGCAGACTGGAAGCTCTATGCAGACTGGCAGCTCTGTGCAGACTGGCAGCTCTATGCAGACTGACAGTTCTGGCTGCTCCATGCAACCTGGCAGCTCTGGTTGCTCCATGCAACCTGGCAGCTCTGGCTGCTCCATGCAGACTGACAGCTCTGGCTGCTCCATGCAGGCTGGCAGCTCTGGCTGCGCTGAACAGGCGGGAGGCTCCGGCAGCGTAGGAGAGGAGAAAGGCTCTGGCTGCGCTAAACGGGCGGGAGACTCCAGCAGCGCTGTAGAGGAGGAAGGCTCTGGAAGCGCTGAACAGGTGGGAGACTCCAGCAGCGCTGTAGAGGAGGAAGGCTCTGGAAGCGCTGAACAGGTGGGTGGCTCTGGCAGCGCTGGAGAGGCGAGGCGCACTGTAGGCCTGATGCGTGGTGCTGGCACAGGTGGAACTGGATAGAGAACACGCACAGGAAGCCTGGTGCGGGGAGCTGCCACCGGAGGACTGGTGTGTGGAGGTGACTCTGGATAGACCGGACCGTGCAGGCGCACTGGAGCTCTTGAGCACCGAGCCTGCCCAACCTTACCTGGCTCGATGCCCACTCTAGCCCGGCCAATACGAAGAGCTGGTATGTACCGCACCGGGCTATGTACCCGCACTGGAGACACCGTGTACTCCATAGCATAACACGGTGCCTGCCCGGTCTCTCTAGCCTGTGAGCCCCCCCCAATACATTTTTGGGGCTGACTCTCAGGCTTCCATCTGCGTCGCCGTGCTGCCTCTTCATACCAGCGCCTCTCCGCTTTCACCACCTCCAGTTCTTCTTTGGGGCGTCAATATTCACCAGGCTGTGCCCATGGTCCTTTTCCGTCCAATATCTCTTCCCAAGTCCAGAAGTCCTTTGATCGCTGCTCATCACGATTAACAGGGGAAGTTGGCTCAGGTCTGTCTCCTGACTCTGCCACACTCCCCCTGAGCCTCCCCCCAATACATTTTTGGGGCTGATTTTCAGGCTTCCTTGCCAACCGTGTTCCCTCGTATCGTCGGCTGCCTCTGCTCTCCTAAGTGCCTCCACCTGTTCCCATGGGAGGCGATCTCTTCCGGCCAGTATCTCCTCCCAAGTGTAACAACCTTTGCCATCCAACACGTCTTCCCATGTCCATTCCTCCTTTCGCTGCTCCTGCTGTCGCTGCCTGTTACCACGCTGCTTGGTCCGTGTGTGGTGGGTGATTCTGTAACGGCGTTCGTCTGTTGAAGGAGAAGCGGACCAAAATGCAGCGTGGTGGTTACTCATGTTCTTTAATGAAGAATCGACGATACATGAAATAACTATATAAATACAAAACAACAAACGGAATGTGAAAACCTATACAGCCTGTCTGGTGAACAACTACACAGAGACAGGAACAATCACCCACGAAAACACTCACAGAATATGGCTGCCTAAATATGGTTCCCAATCAGAGACAACGAGAATCACCTGACTCTGATTGAGAACCGCCTCAGGCAGCCATAGACTACGTCGACACCCCACAAAACCCCAAGTCAAAAAACACACCACAATAACCCATGTCACACCCTGGCCTGACCAAATATATAAAGAAAACACAAAATACTAAGACCAAGGCGTGACACATACATGGTTGGCATTGTGCCATTGATTGATTCATTTTTTATACGTATATTTTGTTGTTGTTCATGCAACTGTTCTTTATTAAAGATGCAGTTATAATATCATTATATATGGGTTATTCATAGCCTCATCTTTGTTATTGTGACTATGGTGCAACTCAAGGAGGTGGTGGTGTATTCCCCTCCAAAAAAGAAGCCCATTCTTATTATTGAGCCTCTTTATCTTTACTGTAGCTGAGTTGATAATTAGGTAGACCTTGAATTAGATTATTTGCATGTCTGAACAAGGGCTGAGGTATTAATACTCCCTAAGGACACACTGTAATAACCTCTTCAGTGGCTCCAAGGTCCCTGTGGATGAGGCTGTGTGGACGCCAGCCACTGGAAGGAGGGAAAGTGCAGAGCCATTTCATCCAATTATCTGTGGATTATATACCCCCCCCCCCCCCTCTTCCTTTGAATCCTATTTGCTGTGATAAGGTGTTCTCCTACAGGGACCGAGCTGAGATGTGCTATCAAGGGAAATGATTAATTCACAATCCCCAATTTAAAATGCAGTGCCTTCCATTTCACACTGTCTGACGTACGGGAAGACACAGCTCAGAAATCAATATGGACACCAAACAACGACTCAGGAGAAGGGAGGTGAGGCAAGTGCACACCATTTGAAAATATCTGTAAGAATAAAAGAGTTATGGTGCATTTTTGTTCCATATGTACCACATACCCACTGGGCACAGATGTCAGTTCAACGTCTAGTTTTAATTTACATTTGGTTGAGTTGTCAACTAACGTGAATTCAACGTGACATCAACAAACAAATCACTTTGTCATCGGATTTAGGTTAAAAGTTGGGTGAAAAAAGACTAAACGTCCTTACGTTGATTACTTTTGACAAATCCAATTCGTTTCCCACGTTGATTCAAAGTTATCACGTTTATTTTGGGGAGTTGAAATGATGTGGAAACAACGTTGATTCAACCAGTTTTTGTCCAGTGGGTTGTGGTTTTCATAGTATGGTATTATGGATACAGGACGATGGCCTGGAATTATTCAAACCAAGAAAACAATGGGAAATGCTCTAAGACTAATGTAAAGCAATATCATTGACAGTATTGTTATTGTGGGGAATTGTGAGATTTTTTACTGAATGTTTATCTCTTGCTTCTTATCTACACCCGAGGGTACGTTTTTTTTTTTACTCTGAAATGCAATGCTCCCTGTACTGTTAAGATTTACAACAGGATGGGAGTGACTTTTCCCCCCAGACATAGCATGTGTGTGTAGAGAATCCAAAGAGTCCAGATTTCTATTTTGTAACCCCTCTGACGCCACACAAATGATGTTTAAACACCCAGCACCTCGGGTTTAATTAAGTCCCTCTAATCGTGTTCCAATCAGAAGCCTGGACTGATGGGCTGGAATTCCTGATGTACATTTCTGTCAGCCTTAATTGGATAATTGATTGCCAATTTGAACCTGGCCACACACTGCATACACAATAAAGCTCCTGGCCATGGTCCTTGAGGATTCATTTTCCACAATCAAGACCAACCTTTCATTTTCCCAAAGATAAAAGTGAAACATTACACAATGGTTCATGATTATCACATAAGCTACCAGTCTGCATGCCACTTGTAATTACTGGAACAGATTACTAAACCGCTTGTAATGCTGTAATGCATTTTCCTTGTCAGGGGGTGTTCTCTGGAGAGCAAGACCCTTCACTGTTTGATGGAAAACAGATATGAGGAGTCAACACAAGTTTGTGATCTACACAAGTTTGATCATCTCTGATTTGCATGATCAATGCTCATAAAACTCTCCTGAGAGGGGTCCACACATTTTACTTGGTTATAGTATACCCTCTGTCGAAACAACAGTACAATGTTTTCTAAAAGATACCTTTGTAGGAACCAAAATGGTAAATGGAGAATTCTCTGGTTATAAATGGTCTTTCTCAATGCTGTAACCTCTCTACCGTTTTTAGCACTAAAAGTGCAACCCTACGTGGGATGAGATATTTTGGCCACCATTTGTACAGAGTGAAGTTTCTTTGGAGTCTCCTTGAGACAAGTGACCAGCACAGGCCAAAGTGAAGGCCTTATCAGTCACCTTACAATGGTGTCACCCCATTAATTATATCAGGGATGGATGTGGCTCGCCAGGCAACTGCATTCTGGACCATCTGGGTGACAATAAACATGTCCCTGCATGGTTTCCTCCATCATTCAAGTCCAGATAGTAGATCTGGACCTTAACTATAGCTCACTATCTCCTGAATCTTGCCTCGGCGTGACCTGTTAGAGAGATGGAGGTGAGGCTCAAGGATATCTCTCAGAGAGTCAGCCTCAACATTGGGAGGCTATTATAGCCATCCCGGAAAGAGGACAGTGTGTGAAGGAGTGCGTGTGAGTACGTGCATGTGTGTTTGTGTGTGTGTATGTGAGAGAGAGAGCGAGAGAGCGAGTGCGAGAGCGAGAGGAAGAGATACTCTTGTAGAGACTGGATATTTAAAAGTAAGATGAGCAACATGACTCCGCTCTCTACACAAACGATGGGTGTGGAAAAAGGATGACATGGTTTTAAAGGTGAGAAGTTTAAATTGCACAGCTCATGGTTTGATTGTTCCAGATCAATTTGAGAGCACAGTGATGAAGTACATGAGCTCCATACAGAGGAGAGACAGGTCGATGGCAATGTGTCATTATGGACATATTGGTTTCTTTTCTCAAGATGACAGTTCCACCTACTCCACGGATGACATGCCGACGCGCACTGACTATGTTCAATGAATATCAACAATTAAGCATTTGATGATGAAATGCACAAATCAATGAATGTATTCGTTTTTGCTATTGATTCAAACAAAGACAGTCAATCTGAGAGCATTTCACCACATTTACTGGCATGAAATGCATGACATTTCCATTGTATATCAACAAACAACGTTATGAGTGCGTAGACAAAGGCAGATCACAACTGTCTCTCCCATCTGTCTTAGTTTATCATCTAGGAATACCTGTCCGGAAATATACTATGACTTAAGTTATGAGAGGAAGGTTTTTGTCTAACACTGTAGGCTATGGCTAAGCTATTTGGAACAGAGAGATGTGGTGTAAATGCCTTTTGTTGTTCCCAGCCTTATATTAGATGGTTATTACTCTGGCAGCCCACTGGTGTGGCTGGACTGTGTCTCACATTAGATATATTAGTGTAGGTCTTCATTCTGCCTCGGCTTCAGAGCTTGTCACCAGGAAGCTGACAATTGGATCGTTTTTCAGGCTTAACTGAACAGAAACTCTATTGGTAAAGGTTTCACAGTGGTAAATTCACCTGGTGCTTCAGCCAGTTCCACACAGTTACTGGTGAGAGCCATCCAAGCCACACATGCAGAAGTTTTTCAATGGACTAAAAACTTTAAATTGAAATGAAAGTTAGCATGAATCTGGCAAAATAAAAAAAGGCTAATTTGTGTTAACATGCTAATTTGTATTGACATGCTAAAGTGAAAAGAAAATGTACCATGTTAAACGTACAGGCGTCAAAAAACAACAAACCAAAACAGAAGGCGGATGAACACCAAGTGAAAAGTGAAACATTAACAATGGAATTTAATACAATTTCATAAAACCACTTATATCCTGTGACAGGGGTTCACTTGTAATCACTGTAAGTGAAGAGGCACAGGGCTGCGGTCCCGTCGTCATGAGGGGAAAACACTTCTCCATGACACGTCCTCTGCTTCTTCTCATTAATCCCTCAAGCTACATTCATTAACGGTCACTCCCTCCTCTTCTCTACTTTCTGCTTCTTAATGCCGCATCCCCAGTTCAGCCATCAGAATGGAACTCTGTGAAATTAGCCAAGCATTGAAGACCAATATGCGACTGGGTTTCAGGTGGCTTTCTAACCTGGCTCATTGGAAGGGTTGTTTTGGATCAGGATGTGTTTACTTTGATTTTGTTTTGACAGGCGCAAATGTAGTTTCCGCATCTGAGTGTGTACCATAGATCACATCTTCACCAGTACGAGGTGGTCTCAGATCGATTACAAATGTACTATGTCTGATTTGGGGTCTCCACTGGTGTGAAAGTAGTCTGCTCTAATTCCAGGAGGTGGACTGTAATATGCAAGCTGTCTGTCTACTTCCTAAGCTGACACAATGTTTTGTTAACTGTGGTGACGATGTGTTCGCTTGAAATCAGTCATAAATAGATTGACCTATCAGTTAATATGGACTTGAAATGCAGTGTTGGGGAAGCTACTCTGTATATATGTGACTCACCACCTGGATTCAGTCTTATGTAGCAAAAATATTATAAATATTATAAATATTATATATTATAATATATAAATATGTTTTACATTGGATAAAACAGAGACTCAGAGTTACAAAATGGTATATTATGCACTGCATTTTTGAGGAACAATGGGAAAGTAATTCTGTTTTGAACATTGATAAACTTGTAAACTCATTTTTGACAAAATGTCCTTTGAATGTTTCGGTATCTTGTGAAGAACTATTCTTTGTCTACACCCATTCAGCATCGTTCACACCCTCTTAAGCTTTAGCCCCACCCATCTTGTTTAGCTCTCGGAGCGTTCAGAGTGCCCACTTAACGCTCTGGCCGATGATTTGTTAACCTATGGATAACATGAAAACAGCCTAACCAGCTCTGCTGGCAATAATTTCATTATGCTTTTTGCAGATGTTTACTGACACCAGCCGTATTCAACGGGTGTTGTTCATTTTAGCTTAAAACATGTAGCTAGCTAGATAAACAATGAACCTAGCTAGGTAAACAACGTGTAAGATCACACATGTCACGTAACGTTAGCTAACGAGCCAGCCAGCTAACGTTAGCTAGTTTAACAACAATGAACACAGTGACAAATCATGTCGTTACTACCCTGCATGAATATGCTGGGAGCTAACCAACAAGGTTCAATGTTAGCTAGCTAACATTAGGCTTTAACTAGAAAAGCAAACGGCTCTGGGATATGAATATTAACGTCAGCTAGGCAGCCAGCCAGCTAATGTTAGCTAGCTAGCTAACAGTACAATTTAGCTTGAAATTAAACCACTTTCTGTCAAAATTAGAAACGTGTAATATCTGAAAATGGAGCTAGCTAATGCTAGGCTATCTTACCTGTATATGTCATAATGCACCCGGTCACGAATGCCATGCCACAGTTGCCCTTAGTTTGAAGATGTAATTCGGAGAGGTGTTTTCTCCATCTCTTTAGCTATCATACTCAAAACGTCATCCTCCAGAAAGTGGCGAGCAACACTTATGCAGCTCCACTACACAATACATTTAAAAAAAGACTTGTTCGACATGATTACCAACACAGATTGACCAGATCAAATAGACAGAATCCTGCTATATGGCAGACCAATCCGAACTCCTCTCTCGGCATGTCCAGCCCACTCATTATTTTAGCCAATCATGGCTAGTGGGAAGGTTGCTGGCTTTTCTGTGGCTTAACCAACAAGGCTCGTAACTATTTTTTTAAATTCATATTTACAGATGGCATACAATTTTGTTATTAAGGCACATGAAAGTTCACATGTTTGAGAAGGCGTTTCTGTCCAAAAAATGCATTTTGATAAATAATCGAGTCACATATAGTTCACCAAGCTACCAATTACTTCACACTGGAAGAAGTTAAGCTACACTAAAACTACCCTTAAGAAAACAAAGCATACTTAAATTAAATTAGTTGAATAGATCCAAACTACTTTGTGAAAAATGATCATATCTAAATCTGAGATGACTACAAATTGCAAGAACAGATCACTCTGGAGTCAGATGTTAACAGAATGTGTAGTGTGTAGAATTAGGCACCCAAAAAGTATTTCAAGTGAGAATTAGGCAGGTCTGATGCAAAAAAAAGAAAGTAAATTCTGGCCTACTTCACCTGTATTTTATTTTTGAGAAAAACAGTAGTGTGTAGTTCTAGTAGTTAGCTACAGTATACCACTACATGGCAAACAAGTTATTAACTACTGAAAACGCTACCAATATTTGAATTTAGTTCAAATAAAATAAAATCAAATCAAATTGTATTTGTCACATACACATGGTTAGCAGATGTTAATGCGAGTGTAGCGAAATGCTTGTGCTTCTAGTTCCGACAATGCAGTGATAACCAACAAGTAATCTAACTAACAATTCCAAAACGACTGTCTTATACACAGTGTAAGGGGATAAGGAATATGTACATAAGGATATATGAATGAGTGATGGTACAGAGCAGCATACAGTAGATGGTATCGAGTACAGTATATACATATGAGATGAGTATGTAGACAAAGTAAACAAAGTGGCATAGTTAAAGTGGCTAGTGATACATGTATTACATAAGGATGCAGTCGATGATGTAGAGTACAGTATATACATATGCATATGAGATGAATAATGTAGGGTAAGTAACATTATATAAGGTAGCATTGTTTAAAGTGGCTAGTGATATATTTACATCATTTCCCATCAATTCCCATTATTAAAGTGGCTGGAGTTGGGTCAGTGTCAATGACAGAGTGTTGGCAGCAGCCACTCAATGTTAGTGGTGGCTGTTTAACAGTCTGATGGCCTTGAGATAGAAGCTGTTTTTCAGTCTCTCGGTCCCGGTTACAAGTTACTGCAACATGTAATTACATTACTATTTGAACTAAATGTAGTTCACTACTCCCCAACACTGTTGAAATGTAGGCTAAAGCAGAACAATGCAAATAGAAAATGCATAGAAAAAGGGATCTTTCATGATTCACTTGCGTCCCAAAAATGTTGTGGTAGGAAACCAAACAAAGGAATTCAGATGGAAAAAGATTCCAAAAGGACTCATGATGGCGATTCAGGAAACGAGCTGGCTATGAAAGCTACCTAGAGATGACATTGATGGGCAGTTGTAGTGGCAGACAGCGAGAAGAGGTAAAACAAGAGATGATAAATACAAGTGATTTACAGGTACACAGAGTGTCAGATGCGCTGTGGAAATAGTGCTTGGTGTGCTGTTATCTAGATGGGCCAGTTAGTGGCTTTTTGAGGATTCACAGTCTGGAGTGAGTTTGTGTGGTGGAGTGCAGCCTTTATGGCCTACCAGTGCACTGACCACTGCCCATTATCTCAAAGAGCCTCAGCAAGAGCACTGGAGCAGGGAGAGTGGCTGTGACCTGCCGGAGACCATCGTATTACTTTAACACTTTTAGTCTCCCACTGCGATCTTTTTATTTAAGCGACTTCAGCACAACGCATCATCTCGGGGACAGACAGGAGGTGACGGACATGGAACGAGAGGAGGGGGCTGCAAAATGATTAATTGGAAACGTCTGCTGTTGGGTCCTACAGAGAGGGAGTGCATGGATGGACAGTGAGGAAAAGGGGAGGAAAACAGTTAGTGATGAACCTAACTGCAGGGAGCACCGTTTATGGTGTATAGAGGCTGAACTGAACCCAGAACAGCCCCTAGGAGGATTCTCAAGAGCTCACTGATGAGCTGTTGCTGCCTTCCAATGGGTAGCCAGCCCAGCTCAGACAGTTAAAAGGGGGGCAAGGAGGCCTGATTTATTTGACCACCACATCACGTCCCTCTTTATGGGCCACACCATGAGAACCTGCCTCAAATGTTACCATCCTCAGGAGGAATATCAGACAGCACTATAAGTGCACAGCTTTCCCTAGCAAGCATTACGGCAACTCAGACAAATGGACTCACTGTGTGCTCCTCCTGGCTCTCTGTATTTATCCATACAAGGTTCATGCCTTTTTAGGATGTAAGACATTCATGTCTCAATGCTGCCCAAGAGAAGAATGCAAATGAGGATAAATGTGTCTGGCTGTGGAATCACATAGCTAGGTAACAATTCTTAACTAAGGGTTGACAATTTGGGGAAAGTCATGTTTTTATCTACCAAGCTTAAAATTCAGGATCTGTAGCTAAATTTCAATTCAGGTCGTGTCACTGGATGCATTAGAATAAGGTGACAGGAGTCACAGGAATTCTGGGCATGTGACAATTATCTCTCAACTTCTTAATGAAGTTGCTTATGTCAGTATTGGTTTGTCTTTCTCCTGTTAATTCTGTTGCTAATAGAAACTGATATAGTAAATTTGAAACAGCTGAACGTGGGCAGGAAAATGGATTTGCTCTAAAAGAAAAGAGTGTATTGTCAGATATATGATTTGTGGTCTAAAGTCCAGTTTTCAGTAATATTCCTTTATATAGTGTCCTATATGTAGACAGTTTACATAGCCTTTTGTTCTTTAGTTATTATGCTGCTTGTCAGATTTTTACAAGGCTAATGGGTCAGGGTCAAGGTCACGGCCGCTTCAAGATTGTAACTGATTTATTTCTCGCCGTTAGGTTTAAAGAGATAAATCCACACTCCCTCCTCCCATTTTCAGGGGCACACCCTCCCCATCCCGACACATCCCCAACAACCCACACAGCTACCATTATGTTCTTGTTAGTTCACACTGTCAATTAGAGAAGTGTAACATACTTTCATGCCAAAGGCTAAATGGGCTTATTCTAATTCCTAACCCCATCTCTCCCCTGACACAGACAGACATACACAAACACATAGCATTCGAATGGTTGCAATGGCACGTGTCAGGGAAAGTCAATTCTTCAGAAAGTGGAAGTAACCAATTAGATTATGCCATTTCCACAATCTGTTATAAAAAGATAAACATGGGGCCTTTTCATTAACCTAATGAAGACGAAGCACGCTGATGAGCTCTTAAGTCAATTAAGGATATTTAAAAACAGGCGGTGCAGCCCCAAGGTAAATTAACATGCAGAGTGTGAGGAGGACCCAGGTTCAAACAAATTGTGCGTGGAACCTGGTTCAAGCTGCTTGACTCCCTCCCCTAATGTACACCCCTCCTTCTCCGCTCAAACGAGCTTTCATTAGCCATAATTAACTGCATGCTTTCTGTCCTTCTTCGACCATCAGCATATACGTCTGTATTGAGGAGGAGAGGCTTGGACGGGAATGTAAACATGTTGGATACTCAACCAGGCTGCATGGTGATAACATTGATAACATCATAATACACTTTCACACCAAAAAGGAGTGATATTAAACTGGTATTTGGATCTTTGAAGAGATACTTGAAGAGATACACTAAATTACTAAAAGTATGTGGACACCTGCTCGTCGAACATCTCATTCCAAAATCATGGGCATTAATATGGAGATTAGAGATGTCAGGCACTGATGTTGGGCGATTGCCTGGCTCGCAGTCGGCATTCCAATTTATCCCAAAGGTGTTTGATGGGGTTGAGGTCAGGGCTCTGTGCAGGCCAGTCAAGTTCTTCCACACCGATCTTGACAAACCATTTCTGTATGGACCTCGCTTTGTGCACAAAGGCATTGTCATGCTGGAACAGGAAAGGGGCTAGCCACAAACTTTTGCAACAAAGTTGGAAGCACAGAATTGTCTAGAATGTCATTATATGCCGAAGTGTTAAGATTTCCCTTTACTGGAACTAAAGGGCCTAGCCCGAATGATGAAAATCAGCCCCAGACAATTATTCCTCATCCACTAAACTTTACAGTTGGCACTATGCATTCGGGAAGGTAACTTTCTCCTGGCATCTGCCAAACCCAGATTCATCCGTCAGACTGCCATATGGTGAATTACGATTCATCACTCCAGAGAATGCGTTTCCGCTGTTCCAGAGTACATTGGCGGCAAGCCTTACACCACTCCAGCTTACACTTGGCATTGCGCATGGTGAACTTAAGCTTGTGTGCGGCTGCTCGGCCATGAAACCCATTTCTTGAAGCTCCTGACGAACAGTTCTTGTGCTGAAGTTGCTTTCAGAGGCAGTTTGGAACTCGGTAGTGAGTGTTGCAACTGAGGACAGAAGATTTTTACGTGCTATGCGCTTCAGCACTCGGCAGTCCTGTTCTGTGAGCTTGTGTGGTCTACCACTTTACGGCTGAGCCATTGTTGCTCCTAGATGTTTCCAACTCACAATAACAGCAATGAAATGTTTTACATTTCACAAACTGACTTGTTGGAAAGGTGTTATCCTATGCCAGTACCACGTTGAATTTCACTGATCTCTTCAGTAAGGCCATGCTACTTTCAATGTTTGTCTATGTAGACTGCATGGCTCTGTGCTCGATTTTATACACCTGTCAGCAACTTGTGTGGCTGAAATAGCCGAATCCACTAATTTGATGGGGTGTCCACATACCTGGTTATATATTTACCATGATCCCACCGGGACCAATACAACATTGTCCTATTCCAATACAACATTATCCTATTGCTCTTAAACATTGTTGTGGGTGGATTTCAAAATATGCAGTATTGTTGAATACTATTGTAGTAATAGACCTAATCAACATATAATACCCCTATAAAACATACAATCTACTGTCCCGAATGGGGAGAACAGGCCTATACTTTAGCCATGTCTGTTCTCTTTGTGCTAGTTCCTTCTTTTGTTCTCTCTCTCCCTCTCTCTCTCTTTCAATAAACTTATTTGGAATCCTCCTGGGTTTAAAATGTATTTCTGCTGGCCAAACAACAAGGTCTGAAAAGAGTGCAGTTCATTTCGACCCACAGTGGATGGAAGCCTCATTTACTGGCTGCTGGCAACTCAATCAGCCTGCCGTACACTGATGAGTGAGTGACTACTTTCAGAGTCCCAGTCAATATGTGTCCACTGTGATAGAATATCATCATCTGTGCACTGTGTTGTCTTGGCCCAATGTTGTGTTTTTTTTGTTTGTCTAATCTATGTTATCACAAAAAAGTCTGACGCACAGAAACATTATCTCTTGTTCACACATGCACATACGTTGGCCTATACTTATTGTTTTACTGGTACTGTATATTCAAGTGCTTATGTCACAGCTTTGCACCCACAATTATTAGCACAAATGTCATTCATGAGCTGCCTTAAATACAGTGTTTAATAACACTTCCCCTGTGTCTCTCACCAGCTATCAACTCAACTTGTGGATAGAAATAGTTTACTCTGTCTGGTTGTGCTTTATTTCTGCATTGTTTAAATGTTTTGTTTCCTGTGGACTCTGTCCGGTTAGAAGGGAGCCTTCTCTGTGTCTGGTCAGTTGAGCTGAGCTCAGCGTCCCGTGTCCTCTATTTTACACACCCCACTGAACATGCTCTGCCGTCTGCCGACCCTTGACCTGCCTGTCACGGTGATGTTATCTAGAACGAGTTATTTCACATAGATGACCTTTTGTTCCTTTTGGCTTTTATTTAAATATTTTATATAAAGCCATACCTATTCTGATATAAATAAGTTAAGGCTCCTTAAAAGTGGTGGAGTGTGTTTTTGTGTTTTAGTTTGTTTGGGGAAGTTGGATGATGTTGGGATTGGCGATAATTCCAACATAATCAGAGCTGATCCACATCAATGATGCCTCCTTATAATGTGAGGTTGGTACGGTGGTGGTGTAAAATTTCCTCACATTTTTTTATCATAAAATAGAAGAAATTGCATACACAGTAACGTTACACGAAGGAAAGTGTTCTATGTACTGGGATGTTTCCAGCAGTCAAAAACGCTGTTGGCTAATAAATCAGACCTGCAGTCCAAAGGTCACCTGGAAACATTAGACTGCTCCAGAATGGGGAGATTTGTAGAAAAAGCAGGGTGACTCTAATTTTTCCAGGGAAATGTATAAATTGCTGAACAAGTAATAAAGGCCATTAAAAATGTAGCTTGAATTTATGTGAGGCAGAGGTGGAAATTACATAATTAGGGGCTCAAATAATTTTTCTATCCAATTCCTCCTGTAGACCTTTAAGTTTAATTGGGTGCTAACGGCGCCAAGGAACCAATGATGACAACAGACACGTAAAATAAATTAGGAGGAAGAGTCAGAGGTCAAAATCATACATGAGGGAGACATAAGAAGGGAGTACCAGCAGGCTAGCTCCTGCACTTTGACAGATGTTCACGTCTGTCTGTCTGTCTGTCTGTCTGTCTGTCTGTCTGTCTGTCTGTCTGTCTGTCTGTCTGTCTGTCTGTCTGTCTGTCTGTCTGTCTGTCTGTCTGTCTGTCTGTCTGTCTGTCTGTCTGTCTGTCTGTCTGTCTGTCTGTCTCATTATATGTGTTTGTTTGTCAAAAGAAAACAACTTTTGTAACACACATTCCGTACAGTGACTTCAGGAAATGATTCAGACCCCTTGACTTTTTCCACATGTTAAATTGATTAAATAATCCCCCCCCCCCCTCATCAATCGACACCCAATACCCCATAATGACAAGGCAAAAACAGTTTTTTCAAAACAATTACAGCCTCGAGTCTTCTTGGGTATGACAAGCTTGGCACAGCTGTATTTTGGAAGTTTCTCACATTCTTCTCTGCAGATCCTCTCAAGCCCTGTCAGGTTGGATGGGGAGCATTGCTGCACAGCTATTTTCAAGTCTCTCCAGAGATTTTTATTTATTTAATTTATTTCACCTTTATTTAACCAGGTAGGCTAGTTGAGAACAAGTTCTCATTTGCAACTGCGACCTGGCCAAGATAAAGCATAGCAGTGTGAACAGACAACACAGAGTTACACATGGAGTAAACAATTAGCAAGTCAATAACACAGTAGAAAAAATGGGCAGTCTATATACAATGTGTGCAAAAGGCATGAGGAGGTAGGCGAATAATACAATTTTGCAGATTAACACTGGAGTGATAAATGATCAGATGGTCATGTACAGGTAGAGATATTGGTGTGCAAAAGAGCAGAAAAGTAAATAAATAAAAACAGTATAAAAACAGTATGGGAATGAGGTAGGTGAAAATGGGTGAGCTATTTACCTATAGACTATGTACAGCTGCAGCGATCGGTTAGCTGCTCGGATAGCTGATGTTTGAAGTTGGTGAGGGAGATAAAAGTCTCCAACTTCAGCGATTTTTGCAATTAGTTCCAGTCACAGGCAGCAGAGTACTGGAACGAAAGGCGGCCAAATGAGGTGTTGGCTTTAGGGATGATCAGTGAGATACACCTGCTGGAGCGCGTGCTACGGATGGGTGTTGCCATCGTGACCAGTGAACTGAGATAAGGCGGAGCTTTACCTAGCATGGACTTGTAGATGACCTGGAGCCAGTGGGTCTGGCGACGAATATGTAGTGAGGGCCAGCCGACTAGAGCATACAAGTCGCAGTGGTGGGTGGTATAAGGTGCTTTAGTGACAAAACGGATGGCACTGTGATAGACTGCATCCAGTTTGCTGAGTAGAGTGTTGGAAGTGATTTTGTAGATGACATCGCCGAAGTCGAGGATCGGTAGGATAGTCAGTTTTACTAGGGTAAGCTTGGCAGTGTGAGTGAAGGAGGCTTTGTTGCGGAATAGAAAGCCGACTCTTGATTTGATTTTCGATTGGAGATGTTTGATGTGAGTCTGGAAGGAGAGTTTGCAGTCTAGCCAGACACCTAGGTACTTATAGATGTCCACATATTCAAGGTCGGAACCATCCAGGGTGGTGATGCTAGTCGGGCATGCGGGTGCAGGCAGCGATCGGTTGAAAAGCATGCATTTGGTTTTACTCGCGTTTAAGAGCAGTTGGAGGCCACGGAAGGAGTGCTGTATGGCATTGAAGCTCGTTTGGAGGTTTGATAGCACAGTGTCCAATGACGGGCCGAAAGTATATAGAATGGTGTCGTCTGCGTAGAGGTGGATCAGGGAATCGCCCGCAGCAAGAGCAACATCATTGATATATACAGAGAAAAGAGTCGGCCCGAGAATTGAACCCTGTGGCACCCCCATAGAGACTGCCAGAGGACCGGACAGCATGCCCTCCGATTTGACACACTGAACTTTGTCTGCAAAGTAATTGGTGAACCAGGCAAGGCAGTCATCCGAAAAACCGAGGCTGTTGAGTCTGCCGATAAGAATATGGTGATTGACAGAGTCGAAAGCCTTGGCGAGGTCGATGAAGACGGCTGCACAGTACTGTCTTTTATTGATGGCGGTTATGATATCGTTTAGTACCTTGAGTGTGGCTGAGGTGCACCCGTGACCGGCTCGGAAACCAGATTGCACAGCGGAGAAGGTACGGTGGGATTCGAGATGGTCAGTGACCTGTTTGTTGACTTGGCTTTCGAAGACCTTAGATAGGCAGGGCAGGATGGATATAGGTCTATAGCAGTTTGGGTCCAGGGTGTCTCCCCTTTGAAGAGGGGGATGACTGCGGCAGCTTTCCAATCCTTGGGGATCTCAGACGATATGAAAGAGAGGTTGAACAGGCTGGTAATAGGGGTTGCGACAATGGCGGCAGATAGTTTCAGAAATAGCGGGTCCAGATTGTCAAGCCCAGCTGATTTGTACGGGTCCAGGTTTTGCAGCTCTTTCAGAACATCTGCTATCTGGATTTGGGTAAAGGAGAGCCTGGAGAGGCTTGGGTGAGGAACTACGGGGGGGGGTGGAGCTGTTGGCCGAGGTTGGAGTAGCCAGGCGGAAGGCATGGCCAGCCGTTGAGAAGTGCTTATTGAAGTTTTCGATAATCATGGATTTATCGGTGGAGACCGTGTTTCCTAGCCTCAGTGCAGTGGGCAGCTGGGAGGAGGTGCTCTTGTTCTCCATGGACTTCACAGTGTCCCAGAACTTTTTGGAGTTGGAGCTACAGGATGCAAACTTCTGCCTGAAGAAGCTGGCCTTAGCTTTCCTGACTGACTGCGTGTATTGGTTCCTGACTTCCCTGAACAGTTGCATATCACGGGGGCTATTCGATGCTGTTGCAGTCCGCCACAGGATGAGGGCAGTCAGGTCTGGAGTGAACCAAGGGCTGTATCTGTTCTTGGTTCTGCATTTTTTGAACGGAGCATGCTTATCTAAAATGGTGAGGAAGTTACTTTTAAAGAATGACCATGCATCCTCAACTGACGGGATGAGGTCAATGTCCTTCCAGGATACCCGGGCCAGGTCGATTAGAAAGGCCTGCTCACAGAAGTGTTTTAGGGAGCATTTGACAGTGATGAGGGGTGGTCGTTTGACTGCGGCTCCGTGGCGGATACAGGCGATGAGGCAGTGATCGCTGAGATCCTGGTTGAAGACAGCGGAGGTATATTTGGAGGGCCAGTTGGTCAGGATGACGTCTATGAGGGTGCCCTTGTTTACAGAGTTAGGGTTGTACCTGGTGGGTTCCTTGATGATTTGAGTGAGATTGAGGGCATCTAGCTTAGATTGTAGGACTGCCGGGGTGTTAAGCATATCCCAGTTTAGGTCACCTAACAGAACAAACTCTGAAGCTAGATGGGGGGCGATCAATTCACAAATGGTGTCCAGGGCACAGCTGGGAGCTGACTGGGGTCGGTAGCAGGCGGCAACAGTGAGAGACTTGTTTCTGGAGAGAGTAATTTTCAAAATTAGTAGTTCAAACTGTTGGATCGGGTTCAAGTCCGGACTCTGGCTGGGCCAAACAAGGACATTGTCTTGGCTGCGTTGTCTTGGCTGTGTGCTTAGGGTCGTTTTCCTGTTGGAAGGTGAACCTTCACCCCAGTCTGAGGTCCTGAGCGATCTGGAGCAGGTTTTGATTTTAAGGATCTTTCTGTACTTTGCTCTGTTCTTTGTCTCAATACTGGCTAGTCTCTCAGTCCCTGCCCCTGAAAAACATCCCCACAGCATGATGCTGCCACCATCATGCTTCACCATAGGAATGGTGGCAGGTTTCTTTCAGATGTGACACTTGTATTCAGACCTAAGAGTTCAAGAGTCTTGGTTTCATCAGACCAGAGAATCTTGTTTCTCATGGTCTGAGAGTCTTTAGATTCCTTTAGGCATGATCCAAGCAGGCTGTCATGTGCCTTTTACTGAGAAGTGAATTCCATCTGGCCACACTACCATAAAGGCCTGATTGGTGGAATGCTGCAGAGATTGTTATCCTTCTGGAATATTCTCCCATCTCCACAGAGAAACTCTAGAGCTCTGGCAGCGTGACCATCGTGTTCCACCCTGAGCAAGCCCCTTCTCCCCCAATTGCTCAGCTTGGCCGGACGGCCAGCTCTAAGAACAGTCTTAGTGGTTCCAAACTTACTCCATTTAAGAATGATGAAGGGCACTGTGTTCTTGGGGACCTTCAATGCTGCAGATCTTTTTTGGTACCCTTCCCCAGATATGTGCCTCGACACAATCCTGTCTCGGAGGTCTACGAACAATTCCTTCAACCTCATGGCTTGGTTTTTGCTTTGACATGCACTGTCAACTTTGAGACTTTATATAGACAGGTGTGTGCCTTTCCAAATAATTTCCAGTCAATTGAATTTACCACAGGTGGACTCTAATCCACTTGTAGAAGCATCTCAAGGATGATCAATGGAAACAGGATGCACCTGAACTCAATTTCGAGTCTCATAGCAAAGGTTCTGAAGACTTATGTAAATAAGGTATTTCTATCTTTTATGTTTTAAACATTTTTAATATTCTAAAAACCTGTTTTTGCTTTGTCATTATGGTGTATTGTTTGCGGATTGCTGAGGATTAATTTTTTATTTAGAATAAGGCTGTAACGTAATAAAATGTGGAAAATGCATGGGGTCTAAATACTTTCCGAATGCACTGTATACTTGAAAATACCATTTAAAATACAATATATTAACTCTCACAGTATGAACGAGTTAAAAGAAGTAAAAAAAAAGAAGTATGTTGAATCAATCAAATGTCCTTCTCTTCTGGGTCTATTTTATGGATGGCCCTCCCTCACAGTCTCTTTGAATAATTTGATCAGCAGATGCATTCAGCAGAGATCTTCAATTTATTTCTAATCAAGCTTTATCTAATATTCTCCCGACAGGCAATTAAAAATTCAAACTACCCTGAAAAGCCATTGCTCACGTTTGACTCTCTCCCAGTGTTCATCTAAGGATGTTATTTCATTAAAATGCGCTTGTTGATGAGTTTGAGGTAATTTTCAAGCACATTTGATTACCATATTCTGCATGCTTGAATATCATATTCAGTTAGTTCCTCTTGTTAGTCTTTTTAGTAAGGATTCAAAAGCAACAACGTTCCATTCCTTTTGCTACACATTTTAAGTAACCAGTTTCAGAACATCAAACTATCTCTGACCCATACAGAGGAGGACATATTAGAAAATACCTGCAACAACTTATGCAATGCCAGTGTAGTTCTCCTGTGTGCCTGGTTTCATTTGTCTGCAATGCCAGTGTAGTTCTCCTGTGTGCCTGGTTTCATTTGTCTGCAATGCCAGTGTAGTTCTCCTGTGTGCCTGGTTTCATTTGTCTGCAATGCCAGTGTAGTTCTCCTGTGTGCCTGGTTTCATTTGTCTGCAATGCCAGTGTAGTTCTCCTGTGTGCCTGGTTTCATTTGTCTGCAATGCCAGTGTAGTTCTCCTGTGTGCCTGGTTTCATTTGTCTGCAATGCCGCCATTACCAGAGAATATCACCATCACTGCACTACCTTGCCTGTTTTATATTTTATAGCACAAACAACACTCTCTCCCCACAAGATAGCATTGAAATGGCAGCAAATAATTGGAAAGGGTGAATTTGTCATTACAGGTCATAATGAGATTCTCCTGGTGAGGCATTGTAGAGATGGAGAAGCAGCTTGGGTTTAGAGCGCCATAAACAAGCAGCAGGACCTACTTTTCTCTTCCGCAGGATAAACCACACAGTCTTTTATAGTATTTCTAATTTAAGCCCCGTATATTTATTGAAATAATAAACACATCCTTGTTTTCCCTTTCATAATAAAAATAGGTGGATGCGATTAAATGAACCATAACTTCCGTGTTTGTGTGTTACTTTAAGAATGTCCTCTGTTGTTTGGTCTTTGTTTAATTCTTGCCTTGATTTCAGATGGCAGCTAGAATCTGAGTTTTTCTATTGGTCCTGTGCTTGTAAATGCCGGCGAGAGAGTGCATGATATATTGCTGCAATTAAACCTAATTTGGGATACAATCCATTGATAATGCTCTCTTCGTGGTTTGCTAATGAAATCACATGTATTGGTAGCGGACACATATTGTGAAGATGTTGACGAGGGTGTAGCAAAATGCTTATGTTGCTAACTCCAACAGTGCAGTGATACCTAACAATACAAAACAATACACACAAATCCAGAAGAAAAACAAAAATGAATGAACAAATATAGACATATTAGAATATAAATATATATATTTATGTATATGATTGTGTGTATAGACATTATGGACAGTATATGAATAGCAAATGTGTGCAGCAGTAGTTATATAGGACGAGCCTTGACTAGAATACAATATACACATATAAGGTAAAATACAGTAGTATGTAAACATTATTAAAGTGACCAGGGTTCAATGACTCTATGTACATAGGGCAGCAGTCTCTAAAGTGCAGGGTTGAGTAGCTGGCTAGTAACAGTGACTAAAGGTCAGGGCAGGAACGTGGGCGGAGGCTAAGGTAGCGGTGACTATTTAACAGACTGATGGCCTGGAGATCGCTGTTTTTCAGTCTCTCGGTCCCAGCTTTGATGCACGTGTACTACTGTCTCCGCCTTCTAAAAGGGTAAACAGTCTGTGGCTCGGGTGGCTGAGGTCCTTGATGATCTGCTTGGCCTTCCTGTAACACCAGGCGCTGTAGATGTCCTGGAGGGCGGCCCTGTTGATGTGGATGGGGGCGTGCTCCCTCTGTTGTCTCCTGAAGTCCACGATCAGTTCATTCATTTTGTTGACGTTGAGGGAGAGGTTATTTTCCTGGCACCACTCCACTAGGGCTACAATACCAGGCGGGGGGGTGCTACAGCTAACATGAAATACATGCCTTAGAGGGGCTTTATCAGAATGCGCTGGAGGTACTGGATAAACATGGAAAACAAACCACTGCACGCTCCTTGCATATTTAGGGCAGCCATGTCCAGCAGTGGATTTGAATATGCATGAGTATCCCAGCCTCCCTTGCAGCACAGCCCCTGTGTTCAAGCACTGACATTCTCAGAAACAGAATACACATGCATCTCATTTGAATATGTTAGCACAGAATCCTGTCATACACAACTAATACATACCCATAAAAAGGACATTTTTATTTGACAAACTGGAAGGGGGAAGAATCCTGCAACATATAAATTCCAAATGACATCCAGTTGTTAGGGCACACTTTGAAGCAGATGTTTATGGTGTCCTTACTATATTTACAAGGGTTGCAAACACGCCCTGTGGTACACCTTGTATTCTTATCAATTACACCATTACAATCTTCTCTGCAGCAGAGCTGAATGTCACACATCAGCACAAAGTCAGTCTTCGCTCATAGCACCACATATATTACTCTCAGATCAACACATTTCATCTTCCATTTGGCCACATGACATTTTTTCTAGAGCTGTTTTAGTTTTCCCCTGTTCCTCCAACTGTGCATAATGTACATACAGGCCTACAGGTCATACTATCACATTATAGTTGTTTTTTTAACATTCCCTGCATGTGCTTGAAGATCCAAGTGATTTTTCCCAGCTGTCATGCTAATGTCTTATGACAGGGTTCATTAAGGTGTTACCCAAGTGCCCCTTCAAAATACTTCTTTGAATATTAGCTGGGAGGACAAAATACATTGAATAAGATAGACCTGACTATTGATCAATCAGTGTAAACTAGAAATCTAAACCTTTAATAGCTTGCATGGTATTTTCCATTACCCTCGCACAGAATCTACCTCTAGTTCCAGCGTTTGACATTGGTTTTGACCATAGGGCAGCTGCAGGGCTATAAGTATGTCTCAGGGTTGCCAAGAACTTACCGGTTTCAGAGCAACAAGTGCAGGGATAATGTTCAGCTTGTAAGAGAAAGTACCAGGAGGCTTCCAGTTTATATTATATTCTGTAGACTTGGAAGATGGCAACAGCAACAGTGGGTCCATATTCCTTGGTCCCTCTGCTGGCATGGTTAATTAAATACTACGGTAGGAATAAAATCTTAATGAGAAACACAAGCTTGTTGTGGTGTTTGGCACTGACCACGTCCCTCTTATTAGGTGTACTTGTCCATATGTGCTTGGGTGAAGTGCCCATTAGTGCTATCCCTGATGGATCTTCATCCATATAACCGAGATGCCAGTGCTATGTACATTTCCGCAATTTCCAAAACTTGGCAGATGAGTGGGCCCCACTATGAATTTTCTTAGCCTCGATAAATATTTGATGCAAAATTAAAATGTAATTCTTTGCTTAGTTTAAGCAGTTTCTCCTGTAAGTACTGTGTCTATGAAGGAGATTACAACATTTGCTGGTTTATTTGTAATTTAATTTTTTATGGTGTGGCTGGCGGTGGGGAAAGACAGAACACCTGTGAGTGTTTATAATGTCCCATCTCCCTCACAGCTGGTCCTTTTCAAAACACCTCACTGGCACAATAATTTCATAACATTTCATGATTTACCATCTGCTAGACTGAGCTATAAGCACATGCAATAAGCATTTGTATGGCGCCAGTCCCAGAAAGGTACAATAAGGGTATATTTTAACTTAATGGCTTTTCGGGCATGCACATTTCCACACAGCAGATTGCAGAGATGCTACAATGTAAGCCATGTCCCGTCTGTTTGTCTCTTTCCCTCTGTCTCCCTATACTCACAGCCCCTCTCATGTGTCATCAAACGTCCACACACTGCACCCCCTGTCGCCCCGTCTTTGTGTGTGAGGCAGACCATGTCAAAATCTAGATATCAAACTCTGGAGAATGAGAGACACAGTAGGAGGTACAAGCAGATTATTTTCCTTTTAGCGTCTAATGTCTGCGCATTTGGGTAATTAAAATGATTACTACAACAATTAAAGCAAGTAATTAGAAACAAATTACACTGGCATTTTTTGTGATTACAGGAGCAGATGAAAATAGTGTTCAAAATTACATTTATTGCATATTCATATTCATTCAACGAAATAGGGCTGGTGGATGAGATAATAGGGCCAGGAAGGGAGAATGGTGTTCTGGGGGTTTTGGGAACAGTCGGTTGCTAATGCTCTGAACAGACAATTCGTTAAATCAGAGATAATCTTTTAATGGCCTTAAAAAGGAGTTAATATTTGGAATGCAGTCAAAAGCACTGAGGGTGTGAGGGGTTTCTACGCTCTCCTTTCAGCTGTATAGCACAATATAAAACATTTAATCATTTTCTACTCAAAAAGAGGAAGAGGCAAGAGTCTATATGCCTCCTTTACGTTGCTCAATGCACAACGATTCAATTAAGGAATCTCCTTCTCTGAATATATTTTTTCATGTATCCTCTCCTTGCCCATTCTTTATTTCTCTCTCTCTGCCTTCCCTCCAACTCTCTCCCTTTACGTTGCTCAATGCACAACGATCCAATCAAACAATCTCCTTCTCTGATTAATTTTTTCATGTATCCTCTCCTTGCCAATTCTTACTCTCTCTCTCTCTCTCTCTCTCTCTCTGCTTCCCCTCTCTCTCTCTCTCTCTCTCTCTCTCTCTGCTTCCTCTCTCTCTCTCTCTCTCTCTCTCTCTCTCTCTCTCTCTCTCTCTCTCTCTCTCTCTCTCTCCTTCCCCCTCTCTCTCTCTCTCTCTCTCTCTCTCTCTCTCTCTCTCTCTCTCTCTCTCTCTCTCTCTCTCTCTCTCTCTCTGCTTCCTCTCTCTCTCTCTCTCTGCTTCCCTCTCTCTCTCTCTCTCTGCTTCCCCTCTCTATCTCTCTCTCTGCTTCCCTCTCTCTCTCTCTCTCTTCCCTCTCTCTCTCTCTCTCTCTCTCTCCCTCTGCTCCCCTCTCTCTCTCTCTCTCTCTGCTTCCCCTCTCTCTCTCTCTCTCTCTCTGCTTCCCCTCTCTCTCCCTCTCTCTCTCTCTGCTCCCCCTCTCTCTCTCTCTCTCTCTCTCCCTCTCTCTCTCTCTCTCTCTCTCTGCTTTCCCTCTCTCTCCCTCTCTCTCTCTCTGCTTCCCCTCTCTCTCTCTGCTTCCTCTCTCTCTCTCTCTCTCTGCTTTCCCCCCTCTCTGCTTCTCTCTCTCTCTCTCTGCTTCCCCCTCTCTCCTCTCTCTCTCTCTCTGCTTCCCCTCTCTCTCTCTCTCTCTCTCTCTCTCTCTCTCTGCTTTCCCTCTCTCTCTCTGCTTCCCCTCTCTCCCTCTCTCTGCTTCCCCCCTCTCTCTCTCTCTCTCTCTCTCTCTGCTTCCTCTGCTCTCTCTCTCTCTCTCTCTCTCTCTCTCTCTCTCTCTCTCTTCTCTCTCTCTCTGCTTCCCTGCTCCCTCTCTCTCTCTCTGCTTCCTCTCTCTCTCTCTGCTTCTCTCTCTCTCTCTCTCTCTCTCTCTCTCTCTCTCTCTCTCTCTCTCTCTCTGCTTCCCCTCTCCCTCTCTCTGCTTCCTCTCTCTCTCTCTGCTTCCCCCTCTCTCTCTCTCTCTCTCTGCTCTCTCTCTCTCTCTCTCTCTCTCTCTCTCTCTCTCTCTCTCTCTCTCTCTCTCTCTCTCTCTCTCTCTCTCTCTCTCTCTCTCTCTCTCTCTCTCTCTCTCTCTCTCTCTCTCTCTCTTCTCTCTCTCTCTCTCTCTCTCTCTCTCTTCCCTCTCTCTCTCTCTCTCTCTCTCTCTCTCTCTCTCTGCTTCCCCTCTATCTAGTACCATCAGCCTTCAGCTTCTGCCATGATCATGTAATGAAATTCTTCAGATTAAATATTTTCTGTTAAACTTGGAGCTTGGTAGATATGGTGTCAAGGTTGGTTATTAATGGTTATTAACATTTAAATATGTCACAGAATAAGAAATAGTGAGAGAGAGTGAGAGAGAGAGAGAGAGAGAGAGAGAGAGAGAGAGAGAGAGAGAGAGAGAGAGAGAGAGAGAGAGAGAGAGAGAGAGGGTGAGAGTAGGAGAAGAGAGAGCAAGAGAGACGAGAGATGTAAAAAACAAATATATATATATACATTTTTCATTGTTAGCGGGCACAATGGATTTTCTTCATCAACACATTTCTGCAGGACCTGATGAAACAAATATCATTACAGAGACAAAAGCAGGACATTTTAACCTAAGAGGAAATAAAGTGAGGAGAGGCTGTTATTTACATAAGATATTCATATCCACCTGCATGTGTTTGGAGAAGAGAGGATTACAATTTCCAAAAGGTTTGCCCAGCTTTTGTCTATGCCGTAGATTATTACATAAGATTAATAATGTACATTTCAGTGACTTGCTTGGCTGAGAAGAGACTGCTCTTCCAAATTGATGGTCTTGCAATCCATCACCTCCTTCTCCTACCTGCTCTTTCTCATTTTTCACCATTCCTTTTAGGGGGAAAAAATCCATGTTGCTTGACTGCCATGGCACAGTATATTGGAAAAACCAGTGACTGAAAGGGGGAATGGTTATAAGGTACAGCATGTCTTGTTTTATCTGGTACATTTTTGTTGGCATGCTCCAATGACATAGTGACGTACTGATGGAAATCAATAGTGTCTCTGGGAGCTGGAGTCTGATTGAGATATGCCACCAAACAAGATCTGTGCTATAAAGACCCAAAGTAGTTATGATTGTCATATGTGAGTCGAGTCTATTTCCTAGCGTGCTGTTTATTATACCATTTTAAGAAAATCAATGGTCAAAATCAGTTTGATATAATATCAACCAAAACATAAGTCCGTTCTTTTCAGTCGGCTGAACAAATAAAACCACAGATGGTACAAAATGGTGTGCTGATATTACAAATGAAAGGAAGATTTTTCCATAAACCTGGGATGTCGATGGGCAGACAGGTGTGCTATTTAATTCACACTGCTGCTTGCTGGCGAGCGCTCCATGTAAGTAAATGTCACACATCCGGTCTCATTCTCCAATCTACCAGTCCCCCGGCTGACATCCATCAACATTTAGTCCAGTTGAGACTGTGATGTATCTATCTCCATCAACATTGCACATGGAGCAAATAGCAGGATGGGTGTTTGAGGCTGGTTGAGGTAAAGTAAATGTTGCCTCACATCCTCTGGTGTCATTTTAAGGAACAAGAAGTGTGTACCCCTTTGATTTACAGTTTATATAATATGACATTGCATACTTGACATTGCCAATAAAACCAAGCACCAACATTTGTGAAAGCTATGGGCTTTAAAACACTTCAGATAATATGATTTTACACTGATACTATCTAATACTGATCAGAATCACCTTTATACTCTGAATTGTACTTGGTGATATGCTGCTGCTAGTGATTGACAACATTTAGAGACATAATACAGACAGCGGAGTTTAAAGAAAGTAGACATACAGTACCAGTCAAAAGTTTGTACACACCTACTCATTTAAGGGTTTTCTTTATATTGACTATTTTCTACATTGTAGACTAATAATGAAGACATCAAAACCATGAAATATCACATATGGAATCATGTAGTAAACAAAAAAGTGTGAAGCAAATCAAAATTTATTTTGTATTTGAGATTCTTCAAAGTAGCAACCTTTTGCCTTGATGACAGCTTTGCACACTCTTGGCATTTTGTCAACCAGCTTCATGAGGTAGTCACCTGGAATGGATTTCAATTAACAGGTGTGTCTTGTTAAAAATTAATTTGTGGAATTTCTTTCCTTCTTAATGCGTTTGAGCCAATCAGTTGTGTTGTGACAAGGTAGGGGTGGTATACAGAATATAAGTAGCTCTATTTGGTAAAAGACCAAGTTCATATTATGGCAAGAACAGCTGAAATAAGCAAAGTGATGACATTCCATCATTACTTTAAGACATGAAGGTCAGTCAATAAGGAAAATGTCAAGGACTTTGAAAGTTTCTTGAAGTGCAGTCGCAAAAACCATCAAGCGCTATGATGAAACTGGCTCTCACGAGGACCGCCACAGGAAAGGAAGACCCAGTTACATCTGAGGAGGGGATACGTTTATTAGTTGCCAGCCAGAAATTGCAGCCTAAATAAATGCTTCACAGAGTTCAAGAGACAGACACATCTCAACATCAACTGTTCAGAGGAGACTGCATGAATCAGGCCTTCATCGTCCAATTGCTGTAAAGAAACCACTACTATAGGACACCAATAAGAAGTAGGAATTCGCTGGTAGTGGGACTATCATTTGTTTTTCAACAGGACAATGATCCAAAGCACCTTCAGGCTGTGTAAGGTCTATTTGACCAAGAAGGAGAGTGACAGAGTGCTGAATCAGATGACCTGGCCTCCACAATCACCCGACCTCAACCCAACTGAGATGGTTTGGGATGAGTTGGACCGCAGAGTGAAGGAAAAGCAGCCAACAAGTGCTCAGCATATGTGGGAACTTCAAGACTGTTGGAAAAGCATTCCAGGTGAATCTGGTTGCCAAGAGTGTGCAAAGCTGTCATTAAGGCAATGGTGGCTGTCATTAAGAGGAATCATCGGACCAAAATGCAGCAGGGTATGTGTTCATCTTTAATAATTGCACTGAACACTGAATAAACAAAACAACAAAAAGGTAAACTGAAACAGTCCTGCAAGGTGAATAACACTAAACAGAAATTAACTACCCACAACCTTGTTTTGTTAAGTACCTTAAAGTGGTACCATGGAAAAAACATTGGTCCTCTGAGCTACCCACAACCTAAGGTGGCTTAGTATGATTCCCAATCAGAGACAACGAAAGACAGCTGTCCCTGATTGAGAACCATACCCGGCCGAAACATAGAAATACAAAAACCTAGACATACAATCATAGAATGCCCACCCAAATCACACCCTGACCAAACAAAAATAGAAACATACAAAGCGATCTACGGTCAGGGCTTGACACTCAAATGCATATTTTGTTTTGTTTAACACTGTTTTGGTTACTACGTGATTCCATGTGTGTTATTTCGTTGTTTTGATGTCTTCACTATTATTCTACAATGTAGAAAATAGTAACTATTTGAATTAGTAGATGTGTCCAAACTTTTGACTGGTACTGTATATTATACACAACTGGGTAGAGTGAGCATAGAGCTATAAGAGGATGAGCAGTGGATATACAAATATATTGTGGATATACAGTTGATATGGTGGGTGGCCTTGCACAAATTGTTGGCTTGGGCGAGCCGGAAAGGTATTATTTTATATGATGTATATTATGTAGTATTATGTATATTATTTTACATTATGTATATTATGTAGTGTTATGTATATTATGTATTTTTTGTTGTTGTTTTGTTTCCTGTTTGGCTCCCAGGAAGAGCAGCTGCTGCCATGGCAGTGGCTAATTGGGGATCCCAATAAATACTACTACTAGAATGAATACATCTAAGTGCAGAGAGATGCACTTATGCAGTTATTTTGTGTACAGTTCAGAGATGGCTTGATGCAGTGTGTAGCATAGAGTGCATAGTTATTTAGTCTCTAGGGACCAGATGGCCAGTTGGTGAGGCCCACAGCACGGGAAAAGAAACTGTTCAGGTGGCGGGAAGTCTTGTCATGATTGACCTGAACCACTTGCCAAAGGATAATTTTGGAAGAGGGGGTGACAGGGGTGGGAGGGGTTGACGATAATCTTTCCTACACCCTCGATGACCCACTCTGTAAACCGGACAATGCATTGCAGTCTGCCCATTGAGCAGGCAGACCCAAACCAGATGATGATGGAGGAGGTGAGGATGGACTCAACACTTGATGCGTAAAACCGGATCAGGATTAACTTGGAGATTTGGAGATATTTCAGCTGCTGTAAGAAGTACATCCGCCTTCTTGGTGACTGCTGTTATGTCAACTTCCCACTTGAGTTTGTGGGAGACAATGGTCCCCAGGATTTTAATGATTCAGCCATGCTAACAGCAATGCCATCACTCTCAAGGGGGAGAGATGGTGGAGGAGTTTTCTGAAGTTATAACCACCATCTCCACGGTTTTGTCTGTGTTGAGTTCCAGGTTGTTGGGACTGCACCAGGTCACCAGGCGGTCAACCTCTCCACGGTACATGGACTCATTACTGACCGACCAGGTTGGTGTCATCTGCAAACCTGATTAGTTTGACAGATGCGTTGCGTTGTTGGAGGTGGAGTCATTGGTGTAGAGTGAGTAGAGGTGAGAGCAAGCATCCTTGTGGCGCTCCAGTGCTGAGGGATAAAGAGTCCAAAAGGTGTTTTCCCAGCTTCACATGTTGCGTCCAGTTGGTCAGGAAGTCAGTGATCCACTGACAGATGGAGTTAGACACGTTCAGCTGGGAGAGTTTGTCTTGCAGCAGTTTTGGGATGATGGTATTGAACTCAGAGCTAAAATCCACAAACAATATCCTTGGATGTCTTTGGGTTATCGAGGTATTTGAGGATGTTGACAGCGTCGTCCTGTTTGCTCTATAGGCAAACTGTAGTGGGTGGAGGGAGGTGTCAGTGATGGTTTTGAGATGGGACAGTACCATGTGCTCGAAGGTTTCATGATGACAGAGGTGAGCGCTACAGGTCTGTAGTAATTCAGGCAAGACACCTTTTGTTTTTCAAGCCTACCTCTAACCTCACATGAACCCTTCAACCGAAGAACCGTATACAGATGATTACTGATTTTGTATCTTATCATAAGTTCACTGTTCAGAGTTGTCAACTGACATGGGGATGTCTTGTACATGTTGTCTATTTATAGTCTGTACAGAATAGCAAGACTTTGGATGACTAGAAATATACATCTAGAAATACACCATATCACCAATATTTCCAAAACGGAGAGATATGGTCCTTCGTATAAAGGGTTCACATGTTCCGCTGTGCAGTCCACTGATCCAAAGCATCGACAAACATAATGAAGCAATCAACACATTGATTTCTGGATAATGATGCTGCTCTGTTTCTCCAGACATAATTACACCGTGGTTCATTATTGGATGGAGTTATGAGAATTTGAAATGGACATTTCTTTGTAGTCATTTTTATCTCAAAAACATTTGGGTAAATAATGTTTTGGCAGACTTGCATAAATTCAGAGTTTCAAGTGTGTATTTTAGGATTTAATCGTACGTGATGGCTCAATTTGCATCCTAAGGATTGTAATCTATAAGCAGCCAACTCGTTTAGGCCTTATGTTGACTGTATCAATTGTCCATTCTGCTCTTTTTGTGGTCTGAGACAAAGATTGTTGTCGGATGTGCTCAATCTCCTCGTTGAATGATCTAAATGAAAGCAGAGGCTTGAATGCTTTCCCGGGAGTTTGGAGAACAAAAAAGGCCAGGCTGGCTCCCTGAGCTCTCTGAGCCTGGAAGCAGGTGTGGTGGCAGGACAGTGGAAGACCTCTCTCCGGCTTTGATTTCACTACTGCCCACTTGTAAATGACTAGGCTGTGTGAAGCTGGTCCTTTGTGCACAGAGTTATAAATCACTCAAAGCCTCCAGGATGGCAGCAAGCTTATTCCTCTGCCCCATGTTATTCCTCTGCTCCACAGGTTAAAATGATCCCACACCATGGCAGACAGAGACCACAGAAAATAGAGGGCAAGGGGACAGGAGACTCTCTCACAACTTTCTCTGTGGACAGTTATCTCTATTGATATCCTCGTATCGTCTGAGATCCCCAAAGATTGGAAAGCTGCCGTGGTCATCCCCCTCTTCAAAGGGGGAGACACTCTAGACCCAAACTGTTATAGAACTGTATCCATCCTGCCCTGCCTTTCGAAAATCTTCGAAAGCAATGTTAACAAACAGATCACCGACCATTTTGAATCCCACCTCTCCACTATGCAATCTGGTTTCTGAGCTGGTCATGGGTGCACCTCATCCACGCTCAAGGTCCTAAACTATTTTTATTTTATTTTACCTTTATTTAACCAGGCAAGTCATTTAAGAACACATTCTTATTTTCAATGACGGCCTGGGAACAGTAGGTTAACTGCCTGTTCAGGGGCAGAACGACAGATTTGTACCTTGTCAGCTCGGGGGTTTGAACTCGCAACCTTCCGGTTACTAGTCCAACGCTCTAACCACTAGGCTACCCTATATCATAAGCGCCATTGATAAAAGACAGTACTGTGCAGCCATCTTCATCGACCTGGCCAAGGCTTTCAACTCTGTCAATCACCGCATTCTTATCGGCAGACTCAAAAGCCTTGGCTTCTCAAATGACTGCCTCGTCTGGTTCACCAACTACTTCTCAGACAGAGTTCAGTGTGTCAAATCGGAGGGCCTGTTGTCCAGACCTCTGGCAGTCTCTATGGGGGTGCCTCAGGGTTCAATTCTCGGGCGGACTCTTTTCTCTGTATATATCAATGATGTTGGTCTTGCTGCTGGCGATTCTCTGATCCACCTCTACGCAGACGACACCATTCTGTATACATCGGGTCCTTCTTTGGAAACTGTGCCAACAAATCTCCAGATGAGCTTCAACGCCACACAACGCTCCTTCTGTGGCCTCCAGCTGCTTTTAAATGCTAGTAAAACTAAATGAATGCTCTTCAACCGATTGCTGCCCGCACCCTCCTGCCCGACTAGCATCACTACTCTGGACGGTTCTGACTTAGAATATGTGGACAACTACAAATACCTAGATGTCTGGTTAGACTGTAAACTCTCCTTCCAGACTCACATTAAGCATCTCCAGTCCAAAATTAAATCTAGAAATGGCTTCCTATTTTGCAGACAAAGCCTCCTTCACTCATGCTGCCAAATATACACTGGGAAATCTGACTATCCTACCGATTCTTGACTTCAGCCATGTCATTTACAAAATAGCCCCAACACTCTACTCAGCAAACTGGATGTAGTCTATCACAGTGCCATCCGTTTTGTCACCAAAGCCCCAGTTACTACCCACCACTGCGACCGGTATTCTCTCGTTGGCTGGCCCTCACTACAAATCAGTCGCCAAAATCACTGGCTCCAGGTCATCTATAAGTCTTTGCTAGGTAAGGCCCTGCCTTACTTCAGCCCACTGGTCACCATAGCAACCCCCCCCCACACGCGTAGCACGTGCTCCAGCAGGTATATTTCAATGGTTATCCCTAAAGCCAACACTTCCTTTGGCCACCTTTCCTTCCAGTTCTCTGCTGCCAATAACTGGAACAAATTGCCAAAATCTCTGAAGCTGGAGTCTTATATCTCCCTCTCTAACTTTAACCATCAGCCGTCAGAGCAGCTTACTGATCACTGTACCTGTACACAGCCAATCTGTAAACAGCACACCTGACTACCTCATCCCCATATTATTACTTACCGTCTTGCTCCTTTTCACCCCAGTATCTCTACTTGCACATCATCATCTGCACATCTATAACTCCAGTATTATTGCTAAATTGTAATTATTTTGCCTCTATGGCCAATTTATTGCCTTTACCTCCCTACTCTTCTACATTTGCACACACTGTACATAGATTTTTCTATTTTTCTTTTCTATTGCGTTATTGACTGTACATTTGTTTATGTGTTCTCTGTGTTGTTGTTTTTAGTCGTACTGCTTTGCTTTATCTTGACCAGGTCACAGTTGTAAATGAGAACTTGTTCTCAACTGGCCTAGCTAGTTAAATAAAGGTGAAATAAAATGCAGTCAAATTAAATGGTGATAAAATGTTTTCCTTATCGTCCAAATGTATGTTGTTACTCTTGAGGAGCCTCCGTAATAAAATAATGGGTTAAATGAAGATTGCATTATTTCCAGGGCCGTTTCCGATGATTGGTCTCTGTGGTGATAATGTTGGTTTACCTTGGGCTCATGGGCCACATGCAGTTGGAGCTGACTGATTTGTGATAGACATTACAGAGCAATATGGATATCCAAGGTAGTACGTGTGGTTTGCCAAGCTCAGTTGAGCCCAATCTCATCCTAACATTAAAAAGCTTTGGAGAAGAACAGATGGAAACTCCACGTAGACAATTATCTTGAAAAGCCCAATCATAACTATTTGGAATGTGATGCATTTTCATTATCCGCTCTGATGCAGTGAGGACTGGAACCAATATAGACCA
The DNA here is from genome assembly GCF_023373465.1 of Oncorhynchus keta. NCBI lineage: Eukaryota > Metazoa > Chordata > Actinopteri > Salmoniformes > Salmonidae > Oncorhynchus > Oncorhynchus keta. The sequence goes on along the minus strand of NC_068434.1, from coordinate 28,646,929 downwards.
AACATTTAGATTTTTCCTCCTTCTCCCCATACCCTGTCTCATCAACCCCTCCTCTCCCCCCAGCATGTCCTCATCCTCCACTGCTTCAGATGTCTAGTCATGGGGGAAGGGCTGGGGCCTTGTTGATGGCAGAGGAAATAAACAGTGGTTTTAGACCCTTATAGTGTGTAGCACCACCCTTGTGAATCTCCCATATGATGAATGTGGGGATAACATTTCTCCCTTTAAAAAAAATCAAATTTTCCTCAGATCAATATCAGTTGTAATACATGTATGTCGAATGTACCAGCTCTGTTGATTTAAAAAAACACTGTTTTATCTACGAGTGCCTTTTCAGATTTTATTCAATTTATATTTAGGCTCTCAGAATTACACCCATACATTTATTTGACATTGTCATCAATATTTATCACATTTATTGTGAAAACATCCAGGATTTTAGTGGTCAGTTACAGAGACAATAAGACTGCAGACCAAGCACTCATAATATGTTGGTACCAATTACAATTGATTTTACAATTGGTTTGCTGCAGGATGTTGTTTTATTACTAATATGTTTAATGTGCAAATCAATGGGAACACTTGTTTGGCTCATTCATAGGAAGGTCGTAAAATCAAACATGTGAGCAGTGGGATGCTATCTGATCCATAAAAGGCTGCGGTTGTTGGCCATCTTAAATAACAGTGTCAGAGTGGACAAAGGAGCCAGAACTTGTTTCTGTGAGTCACCATTTTCCAAACTTTGCTCACAAACATGACATAACCAGACACTTCTTCCTCTGATATTTTTTTTTACTGTCAATTACTCACTAGTCATTGTATCAGTACATTTGGCCCAATGTCCATAGTAGTTGAGGAACAATAAGAGTCAAAGTGCTCTCTAAAAGCCCAGTGCATGTTAAATGTTGCATTCAGTGAAGGCTGTGTTCTTCAATTATTAAATGTTACCATAGTAATCAAGGGAAAAGACATCCATCAGATGCAGCAAGCCATTTTGTGATAAAAGTGAATGCTTTAATGTGCAACCAAAACAAAAAGTATCAGTCATGGCAAAAATACACAAAACATGAACACAAAGTGTAAACCACCATGTATACTAGACACATTGTCTAAGAGTTATATATTGGATGTGACTTAGGGATATGAATTCTACACTCCATTTAAAGTATTTATTTTGATTTTCCTCTGCCTGGGGGCTGAAAGCACATCTCATTTCTCCCACAGCTATAATTCTCCAGCACACCATCCCTGCTTTACCATCGGGTTCCACCGGAATCATTTTCCTTTACTCTCTGGGTGTAGAAGACTTTGGTATGTGACTGAATGAGCAAACATCTATACACCTACAGTAGAGAATGTCACAGAAAGTCACAACGAGGTCTCTCAAAAATACTTGAGACAGAACAAGAACCGGTAGATCATATCAGTATCATCATTAGAGTCTACCTATAATTTTCCTTTGTGGGTTGATGTTTTTGTTCTGGAGTGCTAGCTGGTACAGCCACAAATACATACAATCAGATTTTAAACCTAATCCTAACCTTAACCACACTGCTAACCCTAACCTTACATTAAGAGCAAAAAGCACATTTTTGTTTTCATAAATTTTCACACTAGCAATTTTTTTGCAACTGGCACATTGAGTGGAAACAGTTCTGCCTCCAGGGCAAGATTCATTACAATAAATGTCAACCTGCTTTTCCTTTGCCCTTCAATGATCTATATGCTACAGGTACATCCAAAAAACTCTCCCCGTAAAGTCGCCAATCATATAGCATCAGTATTATGATCCCATGCTTATACTTGTTTTTCATCAAAACAGCCTTGGATCTCTTGAATCTTCTGAGATCAATCTAGCTACACATATTCCTGTTTCATTGCTGTTCTCAGGTAAATTGCTATCTGTAATTTTAGATTTTGACTACCCACAAAATATCTTAATGCAGAGAGATTATGTAAACAAACAGTTTGAGTTAGTCTCAGGTAAGGGACAGTTTGGAATTTACTGGGGTGGGGGTAGTCCAGCACTCGGCGGTCCCGTTCTGTGAGCTTGTGTGGCCTACCACTTCGCGGCTGAGTTGTTGTTGCTCCTAGATGTTTCCACTTCACAATAACAGCACTTATTGTACAGTTAACCCAGGAAGCTATAGCAGGGCAGAAATTTGACTAACTGACTTGTTGGAATGGTGGCATCTTATGACGGTGCCAAGTTGAAAGTCATTCAGTACGGGGCATTCTACTGCCAGTGTTTCTTTATGGAGATTGCATGGCTGTGTGCTCGATTTTATACACCTGTCAGAAACAGGTGTGGCTGAAATACCCGAATACAGTAATTCGAAGGGGTGTCCACATACTTTTGGCCATGTCGTGTAAATCATGGTTAACTTCACATGTTGGTGAAATATTGAGGGTCTTATTCTGTTAACATGGTGAGTGACGCTTGGCTGCCATTTGACAAAAAAATAAGAATCTCACACTTTTGTCCATAATAATCTCATTATGTAGGCTATACTCGCACTGTATCTGCAAGCTGTTGGCTAGCGCGCACGTGCCAATACCAGAGAAGCACACCATGCATGTTGGATACAGGTTCCCAAGTAAAGGGACCATGTATCAGTTTTTTTCAAAAGTGGCTTGGCCATCTCCCTTTGAGGGATTCTTCAGACCTCCACTGGCTCACGTTGAAGGCAGCCAATGGCCTACACATCCCCTATGTCGGCCATGCGGTCGTGGATTTTGTTGTGGCAGGAGTGCAAGTTCCAGCCAAGGGGGTTGGGATTGTCAAGGATGACTGTCTGGGGGCAGACCAAGGAATCCTTGGGATGAACGTTATAGCCCAATACTGGAAGGAGCTGTTCCAAAGAGTCTCCCAGGATGTCACTGGGTTCAACACCACCTTTGGGGAAGCTGCCAGGAAGGAGTGCTTTCACTGTCAGCAGACAAGTCATGCAGAGCGATGAGCCTGAGGGGGAACCAGGTACAGCACGCCTGTCCTTGAGGGACCCCAATGGGATCCCAGCTAGAAGTGAGAAGTTGCTGTGGGCCAGAGTTATTGGAGGGAGCTCTTCCAAAGACTATTATTTCATGGTGGAGGAGAGGCGGAGGCGATAGTGGAGAGAATTTAGCCCTACAGGATGGTATTTTTGGCCAGAGAGTCCAGGATGAAGTTGAGGATACCTGGAGGTGGCAGATCCTGGTGCCTAACACTCCAACCAAAAACTTGTGGGAGAGATACCACACCTCAATTGGACACTTGCCGGTCTACCAAACTCGCTTTGAGGCAGGGATTCTACTGGCCCCGGCTAGGAGATGATGTAAGACATTGGATTACTGAGTGCCTCCAGTGTGTGCAGAGGAAACCGGGACCAGAGGTAAGCGCACCCCTTGAGCCAATCACTACCAGTTACCCATTGGAGATTTTGGCAATTGACTATCTATCCCTGGGTTGGCCTAGTGAAACTTACCCTTACCTGCTCATCATGACAGATCTGTTTTCTAGATATGGGTGGGCTGTTCCCACAAAATACCAGACTGCAGAGACCACTGTAAAAGACCTCTGGTCAGCAGTTGTGCAATACTGGGGTTGTCCTGAGAGGATTTTGTCCGATCGGGGGGCAGCTTTTGGAATCCACACTTGTAGCCCAGTTCTGCCAGTTATATGGTTGTGCCAAGATTCGAATCACTCCCTACCGCCCCCAGGGAAACAGGGTCTGTGAGCAGTTTAATCAAACATTGTTATCTCTTCTTGGGTCTCTGTAGTAAGATGAGCAGATGCATTGGCCAGAGCAGATACTAATGCTTCTCCAGGCATACAACAACACTGAACATTGCAGCACCTGGCTTACCCCACTCTTTGTAATGTGTGGCAGGCATGCCCATCTTCCTGTTGATGTGATTTCAGGTGTGGAGGCCCCGATGCTGCAGATGTACCTAGATGGAAGGGTGAGGCACTATGACCAGCTAACACAGGCCTACATTCAGGTCGAGGAAAGGACCCGACATCAGCAGTAGTGAGACAAACAGCAGTAGGACAAGCGGACGAAGGACCTTCCATTGATGACTGATGATCGGGTGCTCCTGTAGAACTTCTGAAGACGTGATCAGGGTAAACTATCCCCCCAATGGCAACCGTAGCCTGCCGGAGCCTGCCAGAGAAGAGCCCGCTGCTCCCCCAAGGGTTCAGGATGCTAGAGGTGAGGTGGTGGGGCCCAGAGATCGGGAGGGAGGTGGGCCAGTCCGTAGAACTGACGGCCCCCACTTAGGTACCGGATGCCGTTAGCTAGTTCAGTATAGTCAGGACGACTATAGAGAAAGGGGGAGAGTTAACAAGATGGATTGGTTGATAAGTGGGTGGAGGGGCTGGTGTGATCAGTCGGACCTGCGGCGAGTTAGCTAATCAATCAGGTAACTGGGGATTAGCTGTAATGCCCTTTAAAAGCCCTGTGTTTTGTTGTGTTTGGGGCTGGGAGTTGAGCAGAGAATGTCTCTCCGTGGGGATCTGTCCCCTATGGAAGTTTCCATGTCTTGTCTGCTTGGGTGTTTGCGGTGATCGCACTGGACAGTGTCTGCGGGAAGTCTTACTGGCAAATTCGAGTGAGGAAGTGGGCAGCTGCCCTAACGATGAACAGGCGCTGTTGAGCTGAAGGGTGATCTGAGAGAAGAGGACTAAGAGAGGCTTTGGTACAACGCACATCTAGGAGCGTTAGCTTCACCAAGTAAGGTACGTGATTCTTCCTGTGTTCCCCTTACACTACTCTTTCTCTCTCTGGGCCGTTTTGGCACGTCATTGAAAGCCACTATTGTAGGTTTCCCTGCCATCTGCCTTCCTTTCATTTAGCACCGGAGGCGGGGCCAACGGTGACGTCGCCAAGCAGAGTCTCAGACCGGGCGCGTTCCTGGACAGGGAGCTGTGCGGATCTGGATATCGCCATACAGAGACATTTATTTTATTTTGTGGGGATATGGTTCTCGTTAGGCCCTATAAATCGAGAACCTATCCCCAACCTTTCTATATGTTGTCTTGTTTTTCTTTCCCCCTCCCTATTTGTCCCATAACACTAGAGATAACACTAAAGTCTGTTAGAGGGGCTGGCAGAGTAGAGCAGAGCCAAGGGTGGGTCCTATATTGTGTGCAATACCAGAGCAAGATTCTAGTGCCTTTCACCATATTGTTTGCAGTGCCTTTCCTTAGAATAACTGTCTTGTTGCAGTGCCATATCAGAATAATTATCAGTGTGTAGTGGAGTGAGATTTGTAGTGCCTTTCACCATATTGCTGCTGTACCATATCAGAATAATTCAATGTGCATTGTGTTGCAATGTGTCACTTTTGCATGTGCAATATATACCTGAGGCAGTCAAGGGGAATGTAACCTACCTGAGGGGATACTCTATTGTGTCGACACACTCCGGGAAATCGTGCAGTTTGCTGTGGTAGGTGGGGAACTGGTGTCCAGTCCATGTTAACCCATGAATTTAAAATAAAACTTACCTTGAGCATACTTACCTGTCCTGGTCTTCTGTGCTGGGGTTGTGTGCTGGAGAACAATACATCCTGTGTTGGCTGGAGTAAAAAGAGGTTCACACTAAACTGTCACATATACTGTACCTAATGTACACAACACTTTTTGTGACTAAACCATCAGTAGACCTAGAGTTGAAAATGCAATGGAAAAACATTTAACTTGTATTTTCTATTCAGTACATGGGAATTTATCTGCAAAATAAATGTTTATGTACACTACATATTTATCACAACAAGTCAATTTAATGGAAAATGTGCATTCTGTGTTTTTGCAGATTTTTGAATATTCACATGAAAATCTGTTGCCAATTGGATATAAACCTAGCTATAGACACCCTAAAGACTGGCCTGTGCTCTAGTCCAGTGTCACTTTGATTATGCCTGCACATCTTGCTTCACCAGCAGCCCCAAACATCTAAAGAATAAGCTACAGACCAGCCAAAACAAGCTTGTAAGAATTGTATTTAAACTCCGCCCTCACACTCATCTGGAGGTCGAGCATTTTAAGCAGCTGGGCTGGCTATCTGTGGACAACAAAATAGTTTTAATTCAACTTGGTCTGGTCCACAGAATGATCACAGACTCAGCCCCCAATATACAGGTACCTATACACCTACATATTTTTCATTTGTTAGATATGTCTACCAGCATAATACCAGATAGGCTAACATTCACTTTTGTATTAAATATTAGAGTCTATCTGGTAAGAACACATTTTTATATATCGGCTTTGTGAGTGGAGAGGGTAGCAAGTTTTAAGTTCCTCGGCATACACATCACAGACAAACTGAATTGGTCCACTCACACTGACAGCGTCGTGAAGAAGGCGCAGCAGCGCCTCTTCAACCTCAGGAGGCTGAAGAAATTCGGCTTGTCACCAAAAGCACTCACAAACTTCTACAGATGCACAATCGAGAGCATCCTGGCGGGCTGTATCACCGCCTGGTACGGCAACTGCTCCGCCCTCAACCGTAAGGCTCTCCAGAGGGTAGTGAGGTCTGCACAACGCATCACCGGGGGCCAAATACCTGCCCTCCAGGACACCTACATCACCCGATGTTACAGGAAGGCCATAAAGATCATCAAGGACATCAACCACCCAAACCACTGCCTGTTCACCCCGCTATCATCCAGAAGGCGAGGTCAGTACAGGTGCATCAAAGCTGGGACCGAGAGACTGAAAAACAGCTTCTATCTCAAGGCCATCAGACTGTTAAACAGCCACCACGAACATTGAGTGGCTGCTGCCAACACACTGTCATTGACACTGACCCAACTCCAGCCACTTTAATAATGGGAATTGATGGGAAATGATGCAAATATATCACTAGCCACTTTAAACAATGCTACCTTATATAATGTTACTTACCCTACATTATTCATCTCATATGCATACGTATATACTGTACTCTACATCATCGACTGCATCCTTATGTAATACATGTATCACTAGCCACTTTAACTATGCCACTTTGTTTACTTTGTCTACATACTCATCTCATATGTATATACTGTACTCGATACCATCTACTGTATGCTGCTCTGTACCATCACTCATTCATATATCCTTATGTACATATTCTTTATCCCCTTACACTGTGTATAAGACAGGAGTTTTGGAATTGTTAGTTAGATTACTTGTTGGTTATCACTGCATTGTCGGAACTAGAAGCACAAGCATTTCGCTACACTCGCATTAACATCTGCTAACCATGTGTATGTGGCAAATAAAATTAGATTAGATTTGATTTGATTTGATTTGCAGAGTGGAACAAACTACCACAGCAACTCAAAGCCATACCAACCATAACCACTTTTTAAAAGGATGTTAAAAGCTGGCTGACTGCAATTGTATGGTTACAGTAGGAGTTGAAATAAAGCCAGCTGTGGGGTTTATCCAAACAAAGGACTGTCAAACATAAGTGCAATTACTGCCACTAGCTATAAAGCAGGCACTGCGTTCCACGCAGCAACGGTGAGAGGGAGCCCAAGGTGTGGGCCTCAGCTTGAGTGATGACTGAACAATATGATGGAGTAAGCCGCAGAAAACAAAATCGTCTGGAGTATATTTATAATGTGTAATTGATAATATAATAAAGGGTTTGAATAAGTGCAGTGTGACTTCTTTGGGTTTGCAGTGACTTTGCAGGGATACATTTTTCATCTAGGAATGGAGGTTGATGTTGTGGCTCAGTCTCCCAAACTACTGAGTTTCTACTGTCCTCACTATTTTGCTCTGCTTTCTGTCAGCTCACACTTTAATTGCTTTATCTGAGACCACTTCAGTCTCTTTTTTATGCTTCATAGGCTGCGTGACACAGAATTGACATGTACGATTGCAGGCAACATCATTTTATTGAGCTGTGATATATATGTAGTTATGAGCCGTCCTAAATACATACATGCTAGAGCGGGCACAGTGCAGGGAAACATGCCTCACCCTTGGGGCTAGCTAGCGCAGCTGTAGGCCTGTTAGATCAGCTCTACCAGTGGATATGGCTACACGAGCAAGGTCAGCGTGGGAATTGTCAGTGAATTGTGGAAAGTCATGTGCCCAAGTGGGATTGGAAACCATAGCGATGGAACCTGACATGTTATGAAACCTGACACTGATTAACCGCATGAAGGTCTTTCTCACTTAAAGCGCATGGAAAATAGATTTAGGCTTTTACAAGAACATGCCATTGGATGAAATCATACAGTGTTTAGAGAGAGGCCATGAGGGCATTATTGACTTGATTAGGGGAAATTTGGATAAAATGTGAGATTTTGAGGAATAGCTGTTATTTGAAGCATTGGTTGAATTGTATCATTGGCTTTCATAACACCAAAACCACTTTAATTATGCACAATATACAGTGCATTTGGAAAGTATCCAGACCCCTTGACCTTTTGCACATTTTGTTACTTTACAGATGTATTCTAAAATGTATGAAATTTATGTTTTTTTTCCGCTCAGCAATCTACACACAATACCCATAGTGACTAAGCAAAAACATGTTTTTAGAAAGTTTTGAAAATGTATGAAACATAACTAATTGAAATATCACATTTACACAAGTTTTCAGACCCATTACTCAGTACTTTGTTGAAGTACCTTTGGCAGCGATTAAAGCCTCAAGTCTTCTTGGGTATGACACCACAAGCTTGGCACACCTGTATTTGGGAGTTTCTCCCATTGTTCTCTGCAGATCCTCTCAACCGCTGTCAGGTTGGATGGAGAGCGTCACTGCACAGCTATTTTCAGGTCTCTCCAGAGATGTTCGATCGGGTTCAAGTCCAGGCTCTGGCTGGGCCACTCAATGACATTCAGAGACTTGTTCCGAAGCCACTCCTGCCTTGTCTTGGCTGTGTGCTTAGGGTCATTGTCCTGTTGGAAGGTGAACCATCACCCAAGTGAGGTCCTGAGCATTTTGGAGCAGGTTTTCATCAAGGATTTCTCTGTAATTTGCTCCGTTCACCTCCCTGACCAAGGCCCTTCTCCCACGATTGTTCAATTTGGCCAGCCAGCCAGATCTAGGAAGAGTCTTGATGGTTCCAAACTTCTTCCATTTAAGAATGATGGAGGTCACTGTGTTCTTGGGGACCTTCAATGCTGCAGACATTTTTTGGTACCCTTCCCCAGATCTCTGCCTCGACACAATCCTGTCTCGGAGCTCTGTGTGTTGATGAGGAAAAATTATTATTTAATACATTTTTTAATAAGGCTGTAACGTAACAAAATGTGGTCGAAGGGAAGGGGTCTGAATAATTTACAAATGCACTGTATGTGTGAGCTCGGTTCATTGTACTGTATGTGTGAGTTCGGTTCATTGCACTGTATGTGTGAGCTCGGTTCATTGTACTGTATGTTTGAGCTCGGTTCATTGTACTGTATGTGTGAGCTCGGTTCATTGCACTGTATGTGTGAGCTCGGTTCATTGTACTGTATGTTTGAGCTCGGTTCATTGTACTGTATGTTTGAGCTCGGTTCATTGTACTGTATGTTTGAGCTCGGTTCATTGCACTGTATGTGTGAGCTCGGTTCATTGTACTGTATGTGTGAGCTCGGTTCATTGTACTGTATGTTTGAGCTCGGTTCATTGCACTGTATGTGTGAGCTCGGTTCATTGTACTGTATGTGTGAGCTCGGTTCATTGTACTGTATGTTTGAGCTCGGTTCATTGCACTGTATGTGTGAGCTCGGTTCATTGTGAGCTCGGTTCATTGTACTGTATGTGTGAGCGGTTCGGTTGTATGTTGCTCGGTTCATTGTACTGTATGTGTGAGCTCGGTTCATTGTACTGTATGTTTGAGCTCGGTTCATTGTACTGTATGTGTGAGCTCGGTTCATTGTACTGTATGTTTGAGCTCGGTTCATTGTACTGTATGTTTGAGCTCGGTTCATTGTACTGTATGTGTGAGCTCGGTTCATTGTACTGTATGTGTGAGCTCGGTTCATTGTACTGTATGTTTGAGCTCGGTTCATTGCACTGTATGTGTGAGCTCGGTTCATTGTACTGTATGTGTGAGCTCGGTTCATTGTACTGTATGTTTGAGCTCGGTTCATTGCACTGTATGTGTGAGCTCGGTTCATTGTACTGTATGTGAACTCCTTACATTCCGATTGCTGTTCAACATCATCTCACTGAAATGCTGAACTTGGTCGCACAATGTTGGGGGTGTTGGTCAAGTAGAAGGGGAAATGTGGGGGCTTTCTCTGAACTCTCTCCTAATGCCCTACGGCACCTCCACCATTAGCATTCCCCACTGCGACTTGAGTTCATAAGACTAATGTAGTTGCTACCTGGGGACATTAATTGTGCCTGACACCAATCTGGGGATTTTGTGCACTCGCACTAATATCACTGTGCCTGCCTGACAAAGCGCCTTGAAAAATTACAAACAAACCCCAAATAACTGCCAGTGTTGCACTGCTATTTGACAGGGGGGGCTCAAGTTCACTTATAATACCAATAAGAAACCCTGGGTTGAGTACAACATTAGGTGGCAGGAAAAGGTGGTCTCTTTAAAAAAAAGTGTCTCCCTCAAGTATATACGGATGACTTCATCGTCACAGGGCACTTTGAAAAATGAGCCTATGTACTGTCATACATATCTCCATATAATTTCACACCCATTACAATTCCAAGGAAATGTTATGATATACTTAACCAGTGTGTGGGAGTAAGAATAGAGCTAATTTGACCAGGAGTGAAGATGATTATTTGATACACAGGGTGATACTCGGTAAAACAGGGATTTAATTAGTTACGAATAATAAGTCATATTGCAGAACCAACAGGAGATGAAATTAACGTGCAACAGAATGATCATATTTCTCATCACACCGTCACCCTGTCCAGTTTTCCTGGCTACCTACTAAAGAAAAAAAGAGGAGAAAGCTGTTCATTTGGAATGGATCGTTGTATTTTATACTGTGGTAGTTTCTCACTCTTTCCCATCAATATCAACAACACATGTGGGAGCATAGTTTCTATCCTTATAATCACGAAAAGGAATAGGCTACAGGAAGAATAATTGTGGTTCCCCATCTTACAAAAGTCCTGGATTTTTAATTATACCTTCCATTATGGCATTTCATTTGTATTTACATTGGGTTACTTGCTGAATGTTTGATTTGTTTTTTTTTTATCCCAAGTTATTATTCATGGTCGTCCCCTTCACTGTGGGCTCGAAAATGATTATCCTCCTTTGTAATAGCATGTACTACCAGGCCACAATAAAGCAAGAGTCATGTAATGAATGTCAGAACTATTCCCATGAGACGGTGTGAAAAATGGCTTCAGAAGGCCCATTCAAAGAGATATGATCATTTGATTTCTCAAATAAGCTCAATGGAAATGCCTGTCTGGTCATTTTAAAAAGCAAATCCATTAATTCTTCTTTGGCATAAATTAAAGGATTTCTGCAGGCCATTAACTCATCCATTAATATATCCAGGATCAAGATCATTGAAACCCGAGGTTAGGATATTTTAAGGGTATTTCTTGAAGATGTCATCTAATGATTATAGAAGGAGTCCTGAAACCTCTCTACTATTAATTGTAAAATGATCTTTCTCCTTCTTATACAAGTAAACAACAAGGAAAAATAAAAGTCACAGGGGCAGATAATCCTGTTGCGAGAAATTAATTTCCATTTCATTTGTTTCGTTATGTTTCAGGCAATTTCAGTACGGTGTCTGGTTGTTTCAGGAGATAAGAAATGTAACAACAGGGGCAACTGCTGAAGGGAGGTTTTAGGTTTATGTCAGCGCAAAATTGAAACCCACTGATCTACTTTTTAATTTAGAGTGCATGGAAGCACAGTTCCAAAGCAGAATGTGGAGATATAAAACTGTCACCCAGTATGCTGCATGCTTAGCATTTGTCCATCACTATCCCACACAAAAGTTAAGTCCTCATTATTTGAACAAATATATATTTTCTGAATATAGCCTACAACCACTTTTGTATCAAATACCTTTATTTATTTTTGAAGTCACTTTAAAAAAAGTTGTAGGCATGTTATACAATTAACAGCCGTTACAAAGAAACATCCTACAATAGGAAAGTGGGTGATAAAGGTTCATGGTCCCCCAGACTCTCCACCACACCTCCCCCAGAAACCCCACCACACCTCCCCCAGACTCCCCACCACACCTCCCCCAGACTCTCCACCACACCTCCCCCAGACTCCCCACCACACCTCCCCCAGACTCCCCACTACACCTCCCCCAGACTCCCCACCACACCTCCCCCAGATTCCCCACCACACCTCCCACAGACTCCCCACCACACCTCCCCCAGACTCCCCACCACACCTCCCCCAGACTCCCCACTACACCTCCCCCAGACTCCCCACTACACCTCCCCCAGACTCCCCACTACACCTCCCCCAGATTCCCCACCACACCTCCCACAGACTCCCCACCACACCTCCCCCAGACTCCCCACCACACCTCCCCCAGATTCCCCACCACGCCTCCCACAGACTCCCCACTACACCTCCCCCAGACTCCCCACCACACCTCCCCCAGATTCCCCACCACACCTACCACAGACTCCCCACGACACCTCCCCCAGACTCCCCACCACACCTCCCCTAGATTCCCCACCACACCTCCCACAGACTCCCCACCACACCTCCCCTAGATTCCTCACCACACCTCCCACAGACTCCCCACCACACCTCCCACATACATCCCACTTCAGCCCACTACTTGGTTTTGGTAGACACACAACAGCAAACAAACAAGCAATTACCCCAACAAACAACAAAGGACATAAACAGGAATTATGTTTAAAAAAAATACATATATACTCAAATATATACCGTTCAAAAGTTTGGGTCACATAGAAATATCATTTTTTTTTTAAGAAAGGCACATTTTTTGTCCATTAAAATAACATCAAATTGATCAGAAATAAAGTGTATGTTATGACTTCTATGAATGGTGGGTGGAGGAGTCAAGCGCAGAGAGCAGGTAATTCCGTACCTGGATCTTTTATTCCAATGACAGCGGAAAAACGGACATGCGAAACACAAGGGCGCATGAAACAACCCGTCCAAAATACAAAGGACTAAAACTGTCTGGAAAAATATAGATCACACTAATACACCTACACCAAATAACAGAGAACAAGCCCGCACAAATACCCAGCATGCCTAGTGCCCTTAAATAGCCTACAAACAATTACTCAAAACAGGTGTACCCAATTAAACCCAATAAACAGAAGCAAACGGAAAGGGAATCGATGGCAGCTAATCTGCCGGCGACGACGACCGCCGAGCGCCGCCCAAACAGGAAGAGGCACCATATTCAGCGAGATTCGTGACAAGCGGGCCTAGCGCCCTTAAATAGCCTACAAACAAAACTAAACTCAAAACAAGTGTAACCAATTAGACCCAACTAACAGAAACAAAAGGAAAGGGAATCGATGGCAGCTAGTAGGCCGGTGACGACGACCGCCGAGCGCCGCCCGAACAGGAAGAGGCACCATCTTTGGCGGGGTTCGTGACAGTGGAGACATTGTTAATGTTGTAAATGATTATTGTAGCTGGAATCGGCTGATTTTTAATGGAATATCTACATAGGCGTACAGAGGCCCATTTTCAGCAACCATCACTCCTGTGTTCCAATGGCATGTTGTGTTAGCGAATCTAAGTTTAGAATTTAAAAGGCAATTTTTCACTAGATAACCCTTTTGCAATTATGTTAGCACAGCTGAAACCTGTTGTCTGATTAAAGAAGAAATAAAACTGCCATTCTTTAGACTAGTTGAGTATCTGGATCATCAGCATTTGTGGGTTCGATTACAGGCTCAAAATGGCCAGAAACAAATAACTTTAGTCTGAAACTCGTCAGTCTATTCTTGTTCTGAAAAATTAAGGCTATTGCATGCGAGAAATTGCCAAGAAACTGAAGATCTCGTACAACGCTGTGCAGTACTCCCTTCACAGAACAGTGCAGACTGGCTCTAACCAGAATAGAAAGAGGAGTGGGAGGCCCGGGTGCATAACTGAGCAAGAGGACAAGTACATTAGAGTGTCTAGTTTGAGAAACAGATGCCACACAACTCTTCAGCTGGCAGCTTCATTACATAGTACCCACAAAAGACTGGTTCAACGTCAACAGGGAAGTGGTGACACCGGGATGCTGGCCTTCTAGGCAGTTGCAAAGAAAAAGCCATATCTCAGACTGGCCAATAAAATTAAAAGATTAAGATGGGCACTGGACAGATGAACTCTGCCTTAAATGCCAGCATCCCGGAGTCACCTCATCACTGTTGATGTTGACTGTTGCTGGCCTTCTAGGCAGAGTTCCTCTGTCCAGTGTCTGTGTTCTTTTTCCCATCTACCTGAATTTGTCTAATAGAAACTTTCTTTTGCAACTATTGGACTAATGATTACATCATAGATCAGCTAGATGCAGGCAAGATTGTGCAAGGTGGCATTGATTGTGTCAATGTCTGTCACCTTGATTACTCAAATATCTCTCAACCTGTACACCTACATGTACATTGTAGGTGCCCTTCTTTGCAAGGCATTTTAAAACCTCCCTGGTCTTTGTAGTTGAATCTGTGTTGACTGAGGGACCTTACATATAATTTTATGTGTGTGGTACACACACAAACATCATGTCAAACACTATTATTGCACACAGAGTGAATCCATGCAACCTATTATGTGACTTGTTCAGCAAAGTTTTACTCCTGAATTATTTAGGCTTGCAACAACAAAGGGGTTGAATACTTATTGACTCAAGACATTTCAGTTTTTCATTTTTAATTTGTAATTATGGGCTATTGTGTGTAGGCCGGTGACCAACACATTCAGATTAATCCATTTTAAATTCAGGCTCTAACACAACAAAATGTGGAAAGAGTTAAGGGGTGTGAAACTTTCTGAAGGCACTGTACAAAGTGAACAAGAACCATCCTCTGGCTCGGCCCTGACATTGAGTTTTTGTGTTGGGGGACATAGTGTAACTGGGAACTGTAGGGGGCAGATCACAAATAAACTCCCTGCTCTGAGCAGCTCTCTACTGACTTGGGACCTCCGTTAAGAGAAGATGAAATTAAGTGAAATAAAAATCATATTAAAAAATATTATAGCCTAACAGGCATTAGTCTACAGCTTGCTGTCAGCTTTGATGGATTCCTCACTTAGTTCAATGAATGTTCTAATGACATTGATAAAATCCCTTGCAACCAAATAGAAGGAATTGGTAACCCAGCGATGGCGAGTTGTTTTTTTATGTAAACAGAACAAGTTTATATAATATGTATTTTTTTGTGCACCAGAGCACAGTGTTTAATGCTTTATTTCTGTATGTTTATGCACATATTAGACTGACCTAAAGATATTCAAATATCTGCAGAGTAATAATGCAATTTTAAATTCTTTAGTAACAACAAAAGGCAAAAAGACAACAACCATTTTAATAGTCTGATATGGCCTACTGAGTTGCAGGTTGATGTTTATTGGGGTGAGTCTTCTACTTGAGGCAGAACTGAGTGATTTCCGCTAGATGGGCCAGCTGCAAAGTCATAATTGGCTATATTGTACATTTTTTGTCATCATTTAAGCTTAGGGCTTCATGGTTAGCAGTGCGGTTAAAGTTAGGGCTAAGGTTAGGGTTTGATTTTAAACCTGATTTTATGGCTTTATGGCTGTGCCAGCTAGTGACCACTCTGCAAAACTGTCTCCAGAACAAGGTTCATGATGAAAACGCTAATCTGCTACTGAGTTAGCATATTCTCCCAATGTTAATTTAAGCCGGTCTGAAAGATTTAGCATAGTTTTAAAAGGGAGAACCTACACATTCTAAGGAATTATAAGAGAGCTCCTTATATGCGATTCTGACATATGTGTACAATATAAGGTGTATGGAGGCTCACAAGCTATGAATACAAGGATAACTCTGGTAGTGGAGTATAGTGGGTTGGAAATCCTTCAGTATTCACTGACCACTCCGCTATTTCATCTTCTCTCAACTATTTTTCTAGTTTGGGGAAAACACTTTCTATCACTGTCAGGTTGGGCAAGGATAAAAACCTCCACTAGTGGATTAGCTGTCTCCCTGCTCCACTGCTGCCCCCAAGTAATAAAATACTGGACTACACTGTCTTCTACTATACAGCACCAGGCCTTTATTTTGAAAGTTCTGAAACTTTATGTATTTTCCTTGATTCTTTTTTAACTACAAACTGAGTTCGTGGTGATAGATCTCATGCCTGTGACCCTAAAGGAGTCATAGAATCAGATTGATTGCGGGTGTCCATCAAGCTGCATAATTATTTCATACTTGAATAAGGCTTGAATACACTAATTCTGGTAATTGCCTGGCTTGAACAATCAAATATGGGGATTTTTTTGCATAGTTTAAGTTTGGTTGCATGTTGTCAAAAGATAGAGTGAGATGCAGACAGGTACAATTGACTCTACTGCATACTGTAGGTCTACATACATGTTTAGTGAACCACAGTATTTTACTATACTGCACGTAAACTGACTGTGCAAAAAAATATATAAAACCTTTCAATCTGTTTAATTAAGACAGCTTAGTGGTGGCACCAGTTTCAGGGTATTTAAGCTAATTACAGTATTAATTACAGCATTAATTAAATGACATAATTGCCTTTCAAAACAATGACTCCTGTACCCCTGGTAAGGTAAAGGGTTAATTTACTATGAACCAAGCATGCATTATTTACATGCTTCAATGAATAATACATTTAAGAAGTAGGCTTGTAAATTTAACGACACAAAGCAAAGCAAAGCTTAGAATCAAAGCAAGGCTGATTTAAATATATGTCTCTGATGGATATTATTTGAGTTATGGTTACAGCAGAGTGGGAGCACTCATTTTTTTTCTGCACCACAGTAAAACACAGGGGAATAGATACATTCCCCCTTACAAATGACCCGTTAAAACTATAGTCTAAAGAAAAGTAGAAATATGTTACTGTGGTATATGATTATGTGATGTGATTCAGCCTTCAATGTAAATCGTTGGTTTAGTTTTGTCTGTGTTTGTTAGTCCAATATTTAGTCCATTATGGATTTACCTCAGGTACCGTCCATGGTGACCAAATGTATTCTGAAAGTAACACAACAAAACATTGATTTTATTCAACGTTATAAAAGGAACAGACCGTTATAATTATCAATAGTATTCTAAATGTAGATCTTAGCCATGCCTCATCACCTGTGCTCAACTGTGCCTGGCCATAACCTATTTACCTCTCCTCTCTCCTCAGTCATTTATACTGACAGTGTGCTGTGTTATTTATAGCTAGCAGTATTCATGTAATCCAGAGTCAATCATTCCAGCAGGTTAATGATCAATTAGGGGATGATAGTTTTGCAAAGCTTTGTTTCATAATCTACTCTCGGAGCTGTATTTATATCCTGCAAACCTGCAATTTCACAAGACTGATTATTGGGACTATTCTGAAATGAAGTGCGTCTTTGGAAGAAACAATAACACTACATTCGCACAGAGTGGTGGGTGCAAGACAATGTATATGTGTGTGTGTCCCAAAGAGAGGGGGGGGGGGGCAGGAGGAAGATAAAGCATCTAGGAACACACGTGATGCTGCAACACTTTACATTTTCCCCGACCCAGACATCTGAAGAAAAAAATAACATCTCAGTCTGACGAGTGACTAATCAAGGCAAGCGAAATGGTGCTGCAATAAATTACTCCGGTGTGGAATAAACCACACAAACAGACTGATGATAATAAATGTAAATTATTTCTCCAAAGAAATTTTCTTGGTACATGAGTAATACGAACCATCAGGAAGGAGTCTTCCTTAACATTAATTACAGAAAATGACAAGTGAGCTGACAAGTAGGAAGGCTCATTATCTGAGAACATATTCACAACTTTGCAATTTGTGCGGGTTGGACTCCAGCTAAATTAATCTGCTTTCTTTGCATGAGCCCCTTCTAATTTTCTTGTTATTAACAAGTTTGCAGTATCACTCCATGATTGTCACCCTACTCAGGTTTCTCGCAGTGTTCGGGTAACCGTGGTTTCATTTCAAACGGATCAGGTCTCATTATGTGCTCTCCAGCACGTGTCCGATTCTACAAGGTTGCTTTTAATAAGGTTAATTAATAATTTTACCTTTTCCTCCACTTTTGGCCCAGTTGCCTCCTATTATCACTGTGTTTCATGAAGATGAGCTTTTAAAATATGGGGAGGCTTATCAAGGAAAGGAGGTGCATGGAAATGATGGTATTTGGGTCATAATGCTATTTGTATTTGATTGCAGTGCATCCTACTGCTGTCAGAACGTTACTGCTTGAGGATAACCTCTAGATAAAAGTGTTCATACAGTGCCTTCAGAAAGTATTCATACCCCTTGACTTATTCTACAGTTTGTTGTGTTACAGCCTAAATTCAAAATGGATGAAATATATTATTTCTCTCACTGATCTACACACATTACCCCATAATTACAAAGTGAAAACATGTTTTTTTTTTGTTGTATTTTCAAATGTATCGAAAATGAAATAGAGAAATATCTAATTTACATAAGTATTCACACCCCTGAGTCAATACATGTTAGAATCACCTTTGGCAGTGATTACAGCTGTGTATCTTTCTGGGTAAGTCTCTAAGAGCTTTGCACATCTGGATTGTACAATATTTGCTCGTTACTATATTCAAAATTCTTCAAGCTCTGTCAAATTGGTTGTTGATCATTGCTGTATCATTTTAATCATTTTAGTCAATAAGATTCTTGCTACGTAAGCTTAACTTTCTGAACATTCGCGACGTGTAGTCCACTTGTCATTCCAATCTCCTCGCATTAGCGTAGCCTCTTCTGTAGCCTGTCAACTATGTGTCTGTCTAATCTGGTGGTCCCAGCGCGCACGACCCACGTGGAGTTCCAGGTCTCCGGTAGCCTCTGGAACTGCCGATCTGCGGCCAACAAGGCAGAGTTCATCTCAGCCTATGCCTCCCTCCAGTCCTTCGACTTCTTGGCACTGACAGAAACATGGATCACCACAGATAACACTGCTACTCCTACTGCTCTCTCCTCGTCCGCCCACGTGTTCTCGCACACCCCGAGAGCTTCTGGTCAGCGGGGTGGTGGCACCGGGATCCTCATCTCTCCCAAGTGGTCATTCTCTCTTTCTCCCCTTACCCATCTGTCTGTCGCCTCCTTTGAATTCCATGCTGTCACAGTTACCAGCCCTTTCAAGCTTAACATCCTTATCATTTATCGCCCTCCAGGTTCCCTCGGAGAGTTCATCAATGAGCTTGATGCCTTGATAAGCTCCTTTCCTGAGGACGGCTCACCTCTCACAGTTCTGGGCGACTTTAACCTCCCCACGTCTACCTTTGACTCATTCCTCTCTGCCTCCTTCTTTCCACTCCTCTCCTCTTTTGACCTCACCCTCTCACCTTCCCCCTACTCACAAGGCAGGCAATACGCTCAACCTCATCTTTACTAGATGCTGTTCTTCCACTAACCTCATTGCAACTCCCCTCCAAGTCTCCGACCACTACCTTGTATCCTTTTCCCTCTCGCTCTCATCCAACACTTCCCACACTGCCCCTACTCGGATGGTATCGCGCCGTCCCAACCTTCGCTCTCTCTCCCCCGCTACTCTCTCCTCTTCCATCCTATCATCTCTTCCCTCTGCTCAAACCTTCTCCAACCTATCTCCTGATTCTGCCTCCTCAACCCTCCTCTCCTCCCTTTCTGCATCCTTTGACTCTCTATGTCCCCTATCCTCCAGGCCGGCTCGGTCCTCCCCTCCCGCTCCGTGGCTCGACGACTCATTGCGAGCTCACAGAACAGGGCTCCGGGCAGCCGAGCGGAAATGGAGGAAAACTCACCTCCCTGCGGACCTGGCATCCTTTCACTCCCTCCTCTCTACATTTTCCTCCTCTGTCTCTGCTGCTAAAGCCACTTTCTACCACTCTAAATTCCAAGCATCTGCCTCTAACCCTAGGAAGCTCTTTGCCACCTTCTCCTCCCTCCTGAATCCTCCTCCCCCTCCCCCCTCCTCCCTCTCTGCAGATGACTTCGTCAACCATTTTGAAAAGAAGGTCGACGACATCCGATCCTCGTTTGCTAAGTCAAAAGGCACCGCTGGTTCTGCTCACACTGCCCTACCCTGTGCTCTGACCTCTTTCTCTCCTCTCTCTCCAGATGAAATCTCGCGTCTTGTGACGGCCGGCCGCCCAACAACCTGCCCGCTTGACCCTATCCCCTCCTCTCTTCTCCAGACCATTTCCGGAGACCTTCTCCCTTACCTCACCTCGCTCATCAACTCATCCCTGACCGCTGGCTACGTCCCTTCCGTCTTCAAGAGAGCGAGAGTTGCACCCCTTCTGAAAAAACCTACACTCGATCCCTCCGATGTCAACAACTACAGACCAGTATCCCTTCTTTCTTTTCTCTCCAAAACTCTTGAACGTGCCGTCCTTGGCCAGCTCTCCCGCTATCTCTCTCAGAATGACCTTCTTGATCCAAATCAGTCAGGTTTCAAGACTAGTCATTCAACTGAGACTGCTCTTCTCTGTATCACGGAGGCGCTCCGCACTGCTAAAGCTAACTCTCTCTCCTCTGCTCTCATCCTTCTAGACCTATCGGCTGCCTTCGATACTGTGAACCATCAGATCCTCCTCTCCACCCTCTCCGAGTTGGGCATCTCCGGCGCGGCCCACGCTTGATTGCGTCCTACCTGACAGGTCGCTCCTACCAGGTGGCGTGGCGAGAATCTGTCTCCTCACCACGCGCTCTCACCACTGGTGTCCCCCAGGGCTCTGTTCTAGGCCCTCTCCTATTCTCGCTATACACCAAGTCACTTGGCTCTGTCATAACCTCACATGGTCTCTCCTATCATTGCTATGCAGACGACACACAATTAATCTTCTCCTTTCCCCCTTCTGATGACCAGGTGGCGAATCGCATCTCTGCATGTCTGGCAGACATATCAGTGTGGATGACGGATCACCACCTCAAGCTGAACCTCGGCAAGACGGAGCTGCTCTTCCTCCCGGGAAGGACTGCCCGTTCCATGATCTCGCCATCACGGTTGACAACTCCATTGTGTCCTCCTCCCAGAGCGCTAAGAACCTTGGCGTGATCCTGGACAACACCCTGTCGTTCTCAACTAACATCAAGGCGGTGGCCCGTTCCTGTAGGTTCATGCTCTACAACATCCGCAGAGTACGACCCTGCCTCACACAGGAAGCGGCGCAGGTCCTAATCCAGGCACTTGTCATCTCCCGTCTGGATTACTGCAACTCGCTGTTGGCTGGGCTCCCTGCCTGTGCCATTAAACCCCTACAACTCATCCAGAACGCCGCAGCCCGTCTGGTGTTCAACCTTCCCAAGTTCTCTCACGTCACCCCGCTCCTCCGCTCTCTCCACTGGCTTCCAGTTGAAGCTCGCATCTGCTACAAGACCATGGTGCTTGCCTACGGAGCTGTGAGGGGAACGGCACCTCAGTACCTCCAGGCTCTGATCAGGCCCTACACCCAAACAAGGGCACTGCGTTCATCCACCTCTGGCCTGCTCGCCTCCCTACCACTGAGGAAGTACAGTTCCCGCTCAGCCCAGTCAAAACTATTCGCTGCTCTGGCCCCCCAATGGTGGAACAAACTCCCTCACGACGCCAGGACAGCGGAGTCAATCACCACCTTCCGGAGACACCTGAAACCCCACCTCTTTAAGGAATACCTAGGATAGGATAAGTTATCCTTCTCACCCCCCCTAAAAGATTTAGATGCACTATTGTAAAGTGGCTGTTCCACTGGATGTCATAAGGTGAATGCACCAATTTGTAAGTCGCTCTGGATAAGAGCGTCTGCTAAATGACTTAAATGTAAATGTAAATGTATTGCTAGACAACTATTTGCAAGTCTTATCATATATTTTCAAGCGGATTTACAGTGCCTTCCTAAAGTATTCAGACCCCTTAACTTTTTCCACATGTTTTGTGTTACATTACAGCCTTATTCTAAAATGGATTAAATAAAAAAAATCCTCAGAAATCTTAACACAATACCTCATAATGACCAAGCGAAAACATGTTTTTAGACAGAAATACCTTATTTACATAAGTATTCAGACCCTTTGCTTATGAGACTTGAAATTGAGCTCAGGTGCATCCTGTCTCCATTGATCATCCTTGAGATATTGTGTGTAGATTGATGGTAAAAACATATATTTAATCAGTTTTAGAATAAGGCTGTAACATAACAAAATGTGGAAAAAGTCAAGGGGTCTGAATAAATTCCGAAAGGCACTGTAAGTCACAAATGTAACTCGGCCACTCAGGAACATTCACTGTCTTCTTGCTAAGCAGCTCCAGTGTAGATTTTGCCTTGTGTTTTAGGTTATTGTCCTACTTAAACGTGACTTCAATTCCCAGTGTCTGGTTGAAAGCAGACTGAAGCAGGTTCTCTGCTAGGATTTTGACTGTGCTCCATTCCGTTTCTTTTTTATCCTGAAAAACTCCCCAGCACAAAAAAAGTGAATTGCTTTGCCACGTATTTTGCAGTATTATTTTAGTGCCTTTTTGCAAACAGGATGCATGTTTTGCAATATTTGTATTCTGTACAGGCTTCCTTCTATTCACTCTGTCAATTAGGTTAGTATTGTGGAGTAACTACAATGTTGTTGATCCATCCTCTCCTATCACCCCCATTAAACTATGTAATTGTTTTAAAGTCACCATTGGCCTTCCTCTCTGGCATCTGAGTCACGAAGGACGCCTGTATCTTTGTAGGGACTGGATGTATTGATACACCATCCAAAGTGTAATTAATAAATTCACCATGCTGAAAGAGATATTCAATGTCTGCCTTTTTTTACCCATCTACCAATAATGTAGGTGCCCTTCTTTGCGAGGCATTGGAAAACCTCCTTGGTCTTTGTAGGCGAATATGTGTTTGAAATTCACTGCTCGACTGAGGGACATTACAGATAATTGTATGTGTGGTTACAGAGATGAGGTCGTCATAGTTAAACACTATTATTGCACACAAAGTGAGTCCATGCAACTTATTATGTGAGTTATTATGATTGTGGACTACAGGAAAAGGAGGACCGAGCACACCCCCATTATTATCGACGGGGCTGTAGTAGAAGAGCAGGTTGAGAGCTTCAAGTTCCTTGGTGTCCTCATCACCAACAAACTAACATGGTCCAAGCACACCGAGACAGTTGTGAAGAGGGCACAACAAAACATATTCCCTCCCAGGAGACTGAAAAGATTTGACTTTGGTCCTCAGATGCTCAAAAGGTTCTACAGCTGCACCATTAAGAGCATCCTTACTGGTTGCATCACTGCCTGGTATGGCAACTGCTCGGCCACCAACCGCAATGCACTACAGAGTGTAATGCGTACGGCCCAGTACATCACTGGGGCCAAGCTTCCTCCCATCCAGGACCTCTATACTAGGCCGTGTCAGAGGAAGGCTCTAAAAATGGTTAAAGACTCCAGCCACCCTAGTCATAGACTGCTTTCTCTGCTACCGGAGCGCCAGGTCTAGGTCCAAGAGGCTTCGAGACAGCTTTTACCCCCAAGCCATAAGACTCCTAAACATCTAAGCAAATGGCTACCCAGACTATTTGCATTGCCACCCGCCCTGCCTTTTATGCTGCTGCTACTCTCTGTTTATTATCTATGCATAGTCACTTTAATAACTCTACATGTACATATTACCTCAATTACATAGACTAACCGGTGCCCCCGCACACTGACTCTGTACCCCCTGTATATAGCCTCGCTATTGTTATTTTACTGCTGCTCTTTAATTATTTGTTACTTTTATCACTTCTTTTTTTTGTTGCATTGTTGGTTAAGGACTTGTAAGCACTGTTGTATTCGGCACGTGACAAATAACGCTTGATTTGATTTGACTAAGCACATTTGTACTTCTGAACTTATTGAGGCTTACCATAACAAAGGAGTTGAATACTTATTGACTCAAGACATGTAATCTTTTAATTTTGTATTAATTTGGAAACATTTGGAAAAACAGAATTCCACTTTGACATTATAAAGTATTGTGTGTAGACCAGTGAGAAAAAAAATCAACATTTTCTATAGTACATTCACCAATCTATCCACTTTGAATAGTTGCTTGGCATCACACAGTGATATAAAGAATTGTATGCAGTTCAGGAGTGGCCAAAAGACATACTTAAAGGACATTAGGGACAGTAGGATGAACATGGTGTTATAACAGCATCATAATGAATTATACACACAGGCTTTACATGAAGACGGTTACTAACATCTTTATTAAAATACATGTAGTGAGAGTCAGAACTTCTCTTAGAAATACCCATGATTACATTCTTCTATTCATTTTACAGTATTCCATTCATGAATATGTCCATCCTAACATTCCATTCTCTTCTCCATTTGTATAATTATTCCATCCACACAAGCATCCATGGGACACTGACAAATGCAATTGTAAGTGATGTTGTACGTTTTGTCTTGCTTGAATTAATAAATCACAGAAAATATGAGATATCTGCATGTCCAAAATGTAATCTGTGAATTTGCTATATAGCAAACCCTGTATAATTCACAGGTAGCCTCATGATAGCTATTCAGAAATACAATATGTCATGGAAAATTTGTTCCCAGAGAATAAGTTTCTGGGGGAAAGCTCAAATGTTATGAGAGGGAGCCAGTAATGTTATCTGCACTCTTCTCACACACTCTCTTTAATTACATTTCACAGATTGTACTGCTACAATAGCTGCTTGTAACCTTTAGAGAATATGCTTTTTAATAATGCAAAGTACACATTTTCATATCTATTTTTTCCAGTGCGCTCCCCATTTATTAATTTGCTGAACACAATAAACCAAAGACTAGAAGTAATGTGCTCCTTTTGCTCAATCAGCACCCAGCAAGAGGAAAATACAATGCTGTCTTATAGATATGAAGAATGGGCTTGCATGCAAACAAGTGGCATAACCTCTCATGTTTCCCAATTGAAAGGGTACTGTGCTCCTAATTGTAAAACTGTATGGATGAAACACCAGCATTTAGTGTCTCTCTTTGACTTTCTGTGATAGTTATTCACCTATTAATTTCCTCAATTCACGAGTAAAGTTATATCTGTGGTATTAACATTCATGGGAACATACTTACAAACATATTTAGGTGGCTAGCTAGCGCTTGGGAAACATAAACAAATGCCATAATAAGATTTTCTGAACATGCCAACAAAGCTTTGAAGGCCTCATACAGAAGTGATCTATTTGTAAAACATGTTGAATATCTTTATTATTATACTCATGACAAGCTTGTATAATGGTGTTATAATACCGTAAATGTGAAATATAATGTAGATTATAGTTGTTAATTTAACTGGATAGAGATTAATTTGCTGTCAGCGTTAAATTTGGAAATTGCTACCATTTCAGCCATCGTTATACTCTTATCCTTTTATCTTGGTGTAGTCCTACAATGCTGAGTAGGAGCTTCACTGTTCAGTTTCTTAATGGAAAGCAAATGAGCTGGCAGGGCTGGCTGGAGGCAAGTGGCCACATCTGGTGACCGTACTAAGGATCAGAGTCCGGGTAAAGAGTCAGAGGTGATATGTATGTGCCCAGCATGACTTTATGTTAGAGCATGCAATTCAACATCACTGCATATGCTAGAGTACACAGGGGAAGCTTTGCTTTGAGCAAATAACTAATTGGATGATCCTTTGTCTACATACACAGAAGTTGGGAAGGCATGTTTGACGGATTCAACAAATATACACAAGTACTTTTAATGGAACTTAGGACCAATTACGTTGGATATTTACATTTTTTACAATGGGTAGGTCTAATATTGAATGCTGATTGGTTAAAAGTGCATTTCAGCCAGTGTCTATTCCACCGGCTAAATCTATGACGTAAAAATGCCTATTTACTCTGTTTCGTCTGACTGCGCAATCCACTGTCTCATGAGCCCAGCCAAGCAATTTATATACTTGATCTCCACTATAAAAAGCATCTAGACGGGCCTACAGAATGTCGCAGTCGTCTAAGGCACTGCATTGCAGTGCTTCAGGCATCACTACAGACCCGGGTTCGATCCCAGGCTTTGTCATAACCGGCCGTGACCAGTAGTCCCATAGGGTGATGCACAATTGGCCCTGCGTCGTCCGTGTTAGGGGAGGGTTTAGCCGGTGGGGCTTTACTTGGCTCATCGCGCTCTAGCGACTTCTTGTGACGGGCTGGGCTCCTGCAGGCTGACTTCGGTCATCAGTTGAATGGTGTTTCTTCTCACACATTGAGCCAGCTGGCTTCCGGTGGGTGTTAAGAAGCGTGGTTTGGTGGGTCATGTTTCGGATGACTTGACCTTTGCCTCTCCTGAGCCCGTTGGGGAGTTGCAGCAATCGGTAAAGATCTTAATTGGATTGCAGTTGGATATCATGAAAAAGTGTGTGAAATACATAAAAATTTGCATCTAGACATTATCTCACATTTCTTTTAGACTAACATCAAGTTTTCAACAGCGGAGGTTTGTATAAACCTTGCTGTCTGTCTCTTCGACATTTGCAACATTGTTTCAATATTCAAATGTGATCTCCAGCTGTCCAATAGTAATGAACGTGTCGGGAATCGGGAGTTGGGACGAGACAGATAGGCAACTGTAGTTGGCTTGCTAGCAAGCAAGGGATAAGAACATTGCCAGCCAGTATGGCAATGGAACATTTAGAACTAACAACTGGGTTGCGTCCATAGATACAGAACAAAAAGACTGAATAACTGGGTCGTAGTTCTAGCAAACCCAACTGATAGAACAAACGACCAGCCGGCTTGCGTAGCAACCCTAGATTTGTGTTGGGACGATATCTTGTGGAAGCATGAAATACAGTAGTATAAATAAATTCATCAAAATAACGTTTTTAATGAAAATATGTCAATCATTAGTGGAAGATGTTGGTAACCTGTTGTATAAAAGTGATAATGCCCTCAAAGCCAGTGTTTGGTGTATATAGTGACACGGTTTGCCTAACAACACCCGTGCCAATATCGGGTATTATAACTTAACTGGCTTGCATTTAAGTTTGTAAACTATTTCTTTTGGGGATATTAATATGAATGGGATGTTATTCGTATGGTTATTATTGTTCTTTCAATACATTATTGTCTATTGAAATTACACAATAAAAATTATTATTATTATTATTACTTTTAGAAACTCTCTAGCAGCCAGGGGTGGCAGTTAGCCTACCAATTTGAGTGTTAGGTCGGTAAACAAAAGACTGCTAGTTCAAATACCTGCCCGACATTGTGAAAAACCAGTCAATATGTCCTTGAGCAAGTCACTTAACCCTAGTTGCTCTAGGGTCGCTGTTGATAATGGCACACCCTGGCCGGGACCCCACTCTCTGAGGTTGTCTCAGGGAAATATGATTAAAAAATTTAAAAAAAAAATGTAATTCCACTTCACACATGGGTATAATGCAGGTTAGCGTATTTCATAATTAATCTTGTTCTGGAATAAGTTTGCAGAGTGGTCACCAGCTGGCACAGCCACAAAGTCATACAGTCTGATTTTAACCCTAACCTCAACCACACTGCTAACTCTATTGCCTAACCCTAAACTTGCATTTCTACAATAAAGCCAATTTTGACTTTGCAGCTAGTCCATCTGGCAGAAAATGCTCAGATCTGTCTACAGAACAAGACTCATCCCAATAAATGTCAAACTGCGAGTATAGTACACACTTGTACATGTGTGAAATAGGACTAATATTAGCACCCACCAAATATTATTATTATAGTATTGATGTTGACAATTGGTGATACAGTTTTCTTCATGCTGAAAAATAAAATGTTCAGTTGATACAAATCATCCATGGCAGCTGCTACAAGGGCTTTTTAATTGAATTATTATTGTATTAAACAGTTGTTTTTAATGGAGCGTGCACTTCTGCAATTACTTCCACTTTAAGAACCTGAACCCTTAGCAGGTTTTACAGCCATAGACCTTGGATTAGCTTGCACACCATTTATCTCTGTGGCATAGTGATTGTATGGACATATCCCACCTCCATGTAGGTTCCCGTTCATTCTTAGAGGTATCAGTGGACCGTTCTGAATGTGATTTCAATAATAGCAGCGGAAATGCACCATCACCACCTCATCTCTTTGCTTGTGGTTAATCGGATAAATAACCCCTCATCATACTTAATCAGTTAAGAGGACATCAAAAATAAGATTTTTATCACCTCCTCAAACTGGGTTGAGTTTGAGTAAGTGGTAAGCTTATCTATAATCAAGCAATGTGGATTCCCAATGACATGTAGAGAAAGCCTTTAGTGCCATGTGGCATTATGCCCTGGGGGTAACCCTCCCCTGACCTGCAGTGCAGACCAGGCCGAAGCCAGAGATGATCCAGGTTAATTTGAGTGCCACAGAGCAGGTGAATAAGCTGAACTTCTACTCCTCTGTGTTAGGACAACACTAGCTTAATCAGCATGTCTGCAAGGCCAATGTGCTGCAGACCTTGCACATCTGCAAAAGTGCACTTGGGTGTGGTGAACACAAAGCACGTTGGCTGGCTTCAGGACATGGAAACTTGAATACAGGGGCAGAGCAGAGGCCGGAAGCATCAGTTGGCAATGTTGTTGACAATCATCTGACATCCTCTGGAACAGGCATACGGTCATGTTACCAGAAGACTCTGGGTCAGATTAAGGGCATGTAAGAAAGACAATAGTGCCTTGTATTAGAAGAGTAAGTCTGTATTCAGTTACTATGCATTTCACTGGACGCACCTAAAGTTTACAGATCAGTTCCAGTGTTACAGAGACTGGTCAAAATCAAACCTGGCACTGTTAAAACCTCTAGAGTACGTGGGACGGTAGCGTCCCACCTGGCCAACATCCAGTGAAATTGCAATGCGTGAAATTCAAAAATACTAAATTAAAATATTTAACATTCTTGAAAATATATGTGTTATACATCAAAAATAAAGCGTAACTTCTTGTTAATCCAGCCGCTGTGTCAGATTTCAAAAAGGCTTTACGGCGAAAGAAAACCATGCGATTACCTGAGGACAGCAACCCGCATACAAACACATGAAAATCATATTTCAACCAGGCAGGTGCGACACAAATGTCAGAAATAGCGATATAAAAAATGCCTTACCTTTGATGATCTTCTTCTGTTGGCACTCCAAAAGGTCCCAGTTACATCACAAATGGTCATTTTGTTCGATAACGTCCTTCTTTATATCCATAAAAACTCAGTTTAGCTGGCGCGCTTGATCAATAATCCACTCAGTTTCCATACATCAAAATGCATACAAAATGAATCCCAAACGTTACTAATAAACTTTTCCAAACAAGTCAAACAACGTTTATAATCAAACCTTAGGTATCCTAATATGCAAATAAACTATACAATTTAAGATGGAGAATAGTATGTTCATTACTGGAGATAAATAAGAAAGAACGCGCTTTCCTCCACTCGCTTGGAAACACTACAGCCACCTAGGAGCCACCTAGAAAAACTACCATTTCTGGGTAATTTTTCCAAAAACCATCCTGAAACTCTTTCTAAAGACTGTTGACATCTAGTGGAATCCCTAGGAACTGCAATTTGGGAGGACTTGGGCTTCTACTTATAGTACTAGCCATTGAAAATAGTGGAAAGCTATTATTTTTTTTTTTGTGATGGTTTGTCCTCGGGGTTTCGTCTGCCATATCAGTTCTGTTATACTCACAAACATAGTCTTAACAGTTTTAGAAACTTTAGAGTGTTTTCTATCTACATCTACCAATTACATGCATATCTTAGCTTCTAGGCCTGAGTAACAGGCAGTTTACTTTGGGCACGCTTTTCATCCGGATGTCAAAATACTGCCCCCTACCCCAGAGAGGTTTTAACAATACATTTTTAAAGGCAAGATTGGTCACCCTTGGTGAGTCGCTCTTTCTCGTCAGAAGGGTTTAACGGGACCAATTAGTTTACCGGTAGGCCTAATTTGATTGCAAGTAGTTGGATTGCTGTATAACAGAAGGAACAAACATACGGGAAGGATACTCCAATAAGGGGTTCATATACACAAGTTGTCATCCAGGCAAAGGGTGGCTATTTGAAGAATCTCAAATATAAAATATATTTTGATTCGTTTAACACTTTTTTTGTCACTATCTGATTCCATATTTGTTATGTCATAATTTTGATGTCTTCACTATTATTCTACAATGTAGAAAATAGTAAAAGTAAAGAAAAACCCTTGAATGAGTAGGTGTTCTAAAACCTTTGACTGGTATTGTGCATATGAGGGTTATATTAGTGGATTGTGTTAGATATTACAAGACCCATTTCACTGTCTTTTATTTTATAATAAAATCTATACTCTGGCAATTTTTAAACACAAGTGATCTCTTTCTTAGTCCTTCTCTGAACAGTGTTTGTCATCGCTCTCGCCTCTTTAACTGCCCTACTCTCCCAAAAAAATCCAACCCCTACTCTGACAGTCTAGCACCCACCCACCCACCCACCCCCCTCCACCACTACCACCAACCCCATCACCCATCTCTGTCAATACCAGGGGGACTCAGAGTGCACTGGGTTGTCCTTGTTCACCCGAGCACCAGTGAACCTCCGATGGGGAAATGCTTGGCAGCAGAGAAACCTGCACAAAATTAAATTCTCCACTTGGCTGACTAGGGCGAGTCGTCTTGCTCCGCCGGCCTGTTCCTTCATTATTCCTGGGCCCATAACTGACTGAGTGGGATGTCTTGTCTGCTTAATACCAGCTCAACTGCTTCATGGGAGGAATGGCTTGTCACTCTCCACTGTAACACACTGTAATACCATCCCCACTTCATTTATTTTGCTCAGATTTCACACGCCCGTCAAGGCACTTGTCCCCCCAAAGACACTCGCCTGTTTCCCTCAATTTTTTCCCCTGTTGCATCTTTTAGACACTCGCCTGTTTCCCCCCATTGTTTCCCCTGTTGCACCCTAAAAAATAGTGGTTATTTATTTCAGTAAGAGATTCACAAAATAAAGCATCTATTTCAAACATGGACAGAAAACCATATTAGCTTTAAAAAAAATGTAAATGGTAAACCTCACTAACATACCAACCCAATGTTAATGCACATTGATTACAGCAAATACTATCATAGAAGTTAGCCTGCTGGTGCTGGAGTAAACAGTAAGCCTTGGTTCCCTGCATTTATAGGCATTGAGTTAAAGGTTTCTGCATGAGGGGACTGCAAGATTGAGCGCTGTGAAATGGAAATTCAGCCAGGCAGCTATTGTCAAAGACATAACTTGCACTTGACCTCACAAGCACTCAGCCCCCATGCACCACCCACCCCCACCACATCACAGGAGCCTCAAAACGCCTCCCTTTCCTCAGCTCGTGGCATCACTCCCCTTCAGAAGCACTTGAAAAATATGAATTAATAAATCCATTCCTTTTGTCATGATACAGATTATAGTTAATCACCTTGACTTTAGCTGTGCTTGTTGGTAAGGGGCTGGTCTAGGAGCTGGTCTATGTCTCACAAGTGGACAATCCTGATCTACTGTCTCATCAGTCATTTTCCCTTCAAAATACTTGTTACATTGCTATAATACTAGAAGGTACAGTACATGCAGGCAAATTCCTGGTGTGGCAATTTCATAACCAGTGACAAAACATACCACCTACCGGCAGTAGGCTTTATTCAAATCAATTTCAAACACTATGTGGAGTAAAAATACAGTCTTAACATACCATCATGCTTCCTCATTGCTCTGCTTTGTGTGGGAGCAGACCAAATCCAAAGCAAGGGTATTGTGAATAGTAATGGAAGTTAAAAAAATAAAAGAGAAATTGGTATTTGGAAGTCATTAAACAACCAACACCCACTTCTTCTGTGTAACCACAAAGCCAATAGTATTGTGGGACAAAATGCTTTCCATTGTGACAATTGATTCCTTTTTGAGGGAGTTGTTGGTTGATTTCATAATTGGTATAATTTTTCACAAGTACATGAGTGTCATGCGATGATGGGCTTTAGAATCCTTGTTCTAATGCAATGCCCCTTAGTTCAACCCAAAGATCAATAATGTATTAAAACCAAGTGCTTATTGAAATAATAGAAAGTTTTTGCTGAGGACAATGGGAGGGAAGCTAAAATGTGTCAACAATAGTCCATGTCTCCTGTATGGAGTGCACTGTTTTCATTCCAACACGCTTACTTAAAAAAAGACAATAACTGGGAAACTAAAGAAATAAACAGAAGGTCTGACTGAGTGTGTGGCAGAGTCATTCTTATTAACAGAAAACAAAAGGTATGATTTGGCGTGATTAATATTGTGATTAAGGGGGGGTTCATTCTCTACTTGATCAACTGTTGACATTTGCCCAATGTGTCATACTGATCAACTGCCATTCCATGCTGCTGTCCGATCCTATAGTGTTCTGTTTCTGACAGTGTTCTTAGAGAGGGACAGTCTGTGAGATGTTAGGTAAAGACGATATGTGACCGATTTGGAAGGAGAAACAAGATAAGACAAACAGGCAGAGTGCCTTCAGCAAGTATTCACACCCCTTGACTTTTCTCACATTTTGTTGTGTTGCAGCCTGAATTTCAAATGAATTATGTTGAGATTATTTGTCACTGGCCTACACACAATACACCATAATGTCAAAGTGGAATCGTGTTTTTCAAAAATGAAAAGCCGAACTGTCTTGAGTCAATAAGTATTCAATCCCTTTTTTTTATGGCAAACCTAAAAAAGTTCAGGAGTAAAAATGTGCTTAACAAGTAACATTATACGTTGCATGGACTGTGTTTGCAATGATGGTGTTTAACATCATTTTTGAATGACTACCTCATCTCTGTACCCCACACATACAATTATCTGGAAGGTCCCTCAGTTGAGCAGTGAATTTCGAACACCGATTCAACCACAAAGACCAGGGAGGTTTTCCAACGAAGGGCACCGATTGGTAGATGCGTACAAATAAAAAAGCAGACATTGAATACCCCTTTGAGCATGTTGCAGTTATTAATTACACTTTGGATTGTGTATCAATACAGCCGTCACTACAAATGTCAGACGCATGGCGATAAGCGTTGTTAACGTGAACATGACAATCTGGCAACAGTAGAGCTCAGGACACGCAGTCCCACTGGAGGCCCAAGACTGGACAACATTCTCAGTGATTAATCTACGTGTTTTATATGTTTAACAAAACACTTATAGTGAGAATTAACAAGCAAGAAGAAGAGCCCCCACTTCAACCAGCCCTACCTGCACAATCTCACGTCTTTGATGTTTCTCTGCTTCTCTAAGACAGTCAGCTTTGGTTTTGATAAAGGTTTAATTTCCCTTGACATATCTGAGACATATTGTTAAAGCAATACAAATCCACTGAGAGGAGGTAGGAATCTCCACGCTCCACTGCTGGAGAGGAATGTACAGTAGAGAACGACAACGCCACGGCACTTCATTTGGTACACTGAGAGAAAAGGGTTCCAAAAGGGTTATTTGTGGAGGGATAGGGTTCTACCATGAACTGTTTTTTTCCATCTGAAGAACCGTTTTTGGAAGAAAGGGTTCTTTAATCATTCTTTGGAAGGCAAAAATACATGTGGGATGCAAGAAGGCAAGAAGGGTCTTTGGAAGGCAAGAAGGGTTCCACATAGAGCCATCTTTCCCAACAAACTCTATTGCAGGGTGATTTTCAGTTTGTTTTAATATCCGTGTTTTTCCATGTACATGTACGTTGATTAATGTTATGCTACACAAAAATAAAAATAAACTACATTTTTCTACACTAATCCAATCTGTTAGTAGTTAAACGACTTATTGCACCCGTTATTGGGATGGTTGTTCCAGGTTAGATGATTGAGGTCGTCTCAGTATTAAATTATCCCTACCCAGGCAAATCAAATCAAATCCAATTTTATTTGTTACATACACATGGTTAGCAGATGTTAATGCGAGTGTAGCGAAATGCTTGTGCTTCTGGTTCCGACAATGCAGTAATAACCAACGAGTAATCTAACCTAACAATTCTACAACAACTACCTTATACACACAAGTTACATTTACATTTAATTTAACAAGTGTAAAGGAATGAATAAGAATATGTACATTAAAAAAAATATGAATGAGTGATGGTACAGAACGGCATAGGCAAGAGGCAGTAGATGGTATAGAGTACAGTATATACATATGAGATGAGTAATGTAGGGTATGTAAACATTATATTAAGTGGCATTGTTTAAAGTGGCTAGTGATACATTTTTACATCAATTTTTCCATTATTAAAATGGCTGGAGTTGAGTCAGTATGTTGGCAGCAGCCACTCAATGTTAGTGGTGGCTGTTTAACAGTCTGATGGCCTTGAGATAGAAGCTGTTTTTCAGTCTCTCGGTCCCTGCTTTGATGCACCTGTACTGACCTCGCCTTCTGGATGATAGCAGGGTGAACAGGCCTTGTTGTCCTTGATGATCTTTATGGCCTTCCTGTGACATCAGTCATTCTGAATGCAGGTTGCAGGTGATAAAAAAATCCCACTTGTTGGATATCCTGGATTCTGGATTCCAATAGGAATTACACATCACTTTGCAAGCCAGCATAAAATGACTTCCAGGTCTGATGTGGTATGTAAACTAGGAATTTACTAACACCACTGTGTAAGTGTATAACTAGGCCCTCAGACAAAGGCCTCATGATATATGTAATTATTTTCACAAATCATTCAATTTTAAAGGCTAATAAGGCTAGTGGAACCGTTCATAGACGGTTCTAGGAAGAACCCTTCAAAGATAAAATGTGTAGTGAGGTGCGTACTGGCGGCAGACAAGTCAGGCTCAGGAGAGCGAAAACTGATTTACAATGGTGTCGTTTAATATTCATAAACCATTGTCAACAGAACAATACAAATAAATGATTCAAACAAAACCCGGTAATAGCAGCATACCGTGCACAAGCACTACAAGAAACAATTACGGACAAGAACATGGGGGTCAACAGAGGGTTAAATCACAACATGTAATTGATGGAATCAGTATGGAGCGAACAGAGTACGCCGGGGCCCTCCCGATGTCCAGAGGGGGCGGAGGAACCTCCCGCACCTTAGACTCCTTGTGCGGGCCAGCCACCACCGGCCTGAGGCGAGACACATGGAACGAGGGGTTAATTTCGGTAATCGGGTGGAAGCTGTAAACTACAACAAACCTCAGGACTTTAAATGGCCCCACAAACCGCGGACCCAGCTTCCGGCAGGGCATGCGGAGGGGCAGGTTTCGGGTCGAGAGCCATACCCGGTCCCCCGGTGCCTCACTCATGACCTGCTGAAGGGGAACACGAACAGCTTCCCATGTCTCCTTCGCGGGCCTGAACCAGTCGTCCACAGCAGGAACCTTGGTCTGACTCTGATTCCAAGGTGCCAGAACCGGCCGGTACCCCAGTACGCACTGGAAGGGAGAGAGGTTAGTGGAGGAGTGGGGAAGCGAGTTCTGTGCCATCTCCGTGCAGGGCAAGAACTAAGCCCACTCCCCCGGCCGGTCCTGGCAATACGACCGCAGAAACCTGCCCACATGCTGGTTCACTCTCTCCACCTGCCCACTACTCTCGGGGTGAAACCCTGAAGTAAGGCTGACCGAAACCCCCAGACGTTCCATGAACGCCTTCCAGACCCTAGACGTGAACTGAGGACCCCGATCAGACACTATATCCTGAGGCAGCCCGTAGTGCCGGAAGACGTGTGTAAACAAGTCCTCAGCAGTCTGTAGGTCCGTAGGGATATTGGGCAGAGGGAGGAGACAACAGGACTTAGAGAAACGATCCACAACAACCAGGATTGCGGTGTTATCCTGTGTGAGTGGAAGATCAGTCAGAAAATCCACCGACAGGTGCGACCAATGCTGCTGTGGAACAGATAAGGGGTGTAGCTTACCTCTGGGCAGGTGCCTAGGAGCCTTACACTGGGCGCACACCGAGCAGGAGGAAAAATAAACCCTCACGTCCTTAGCCAAGGTAGGCCACCACTACCTCCCACTCAAACTGTCTGACCGATCCCAGGATGACCAGAGGAGGGTGACGTGTGGGCCCAATAGATCAACCGGTCACGAACAGCAGACGGGACGTACAGACGCCCAGCGGGACACTGGACGGGAGCGGGCTCTGCACGTAACGCCTGCTCAATGTCCGTGTCCATCTCCCACACTACCAGCGCCACCAGGCAGGAGGAGGGGAGTGGGATCCATGGGCCACTCTTCTGTGTCATGCAGCCGGGACAATGTGTCTGCCTTCACGTTCTGGGAGCCTGGTCTGTAGGAAAGGGTAAACACAAACCGGGTGAAAAACATGGCCCACCCTGCCTGGCGAGGGTTCAGTCTCCTTGGTACCTGGATGTACTTCAGATTGCGGTGGTCAGTCCAGATGAGAAAAGGGTGTCTAGCCCCCTCAAGCCATACCTGAGCGCTGAGAGAGCACAGCTCCTATACCAGCCTCGGATGCGTCCACTTCCACTATGAACGCCAAAGAGGGATCCGGATGGGCCAGCACGGAAGCCGAGATAAACAGGGCCCTCAGGTGACCAAAAGCCCTGTCCGCCTCAGCTGACCACTGCAAGAGTACCGGGCCCCCTTCAGCAGTGAGGTAATGGGAGCCACTACCTGACCAAAACCCCGGATAAGCCTCCGGTAGTAGTTGGCAAACCCTAAGAACCGCTGCCACTCCTTTACCGTGGTATGATTGGGCCAATTACGAACGGCTGAAATGCGGTCATTCTCCATCAACAGAACGATACCCTTGGAAGGAGACGGACTGTTGGAAGAACAGTCATTTCTCAGCCTTGAGGTACAGGTCATGCTCCAACAGGCGACCAAGCACCTTGCGCACCAGAGACACATGCTCGGCGCGTGTAGTGGAGTATATCAAGATACACCACTACACTCTGCCCGTGCAGGTCCCTAAAAATCTTGTCTACAAAGGCTTGGAAGACTGAGCATTCATCAACCCGTACGGCATGACGAGGTAC
Organism: Oncorhynchus keta; assembly: GCF_023373465.1. NCBI lineage: Eukaryota > Metazoa > Chordata > Actinopteri > Salmoniformes > Salmonidae > Oncorhynchus > Oncorhynchus keta. Next base: position 28,609,906 of record NC_068434.1, on the reverse strand, counting down.
TCATAGTGCTCTGAGGTGGTACTGAGAGCCGTCTGCCACTCATCTCCCTCCCGGATATCAGGTTGTAAGCGCTCCTGAGATCTAGTTTGGTGAAGAAGCGCGCCCCGTGCATTGACTCAATCGTTGTGGCTATGAGAGATAGTGGATAACTATACCTCACAGTGATCTGATTCAGACCCCGATAGTCAATACATGTGCTCAGACCTCCCTCCTTCATCTTCACAAAAAAGAAACTCGAGCAGGCGGGTGAAGTGGAGGACAGAATGTACCCCTGATGCAGGGATTCAGAGACATATGTTTCCATAGCCTCCATCTCCGCCTGTGAGAGGGGATACACGTGACACCTGGGAAATGCAGCATCTACCAGGAGATTTATCTCACAATCGCCCCGTCGAAGGAGTGGTAATTAAGTCGCCTTGTTTTTGAAGAAGGCAGGAGCCAAATCGGCATATTCAGGGGGAATGCACACGGTGGAGACCTGGTCTGGACTGTCCACCATAGTAGCACCAACGGAAACCCCTAAACACTTCCCCGAGCACTCTCGCGACCACCCCGTGAGAGCCCTCTGTGGCCAAGAAACAGTGGGGCTATGACAAGCTAACCAGGGTAGGCCCAACACCACGGGAAACGCAGGAGAATCAATAAGGAAGAGACTAATTCTCTCCTTGTGACCCCCCTGCGTCACCATGCCCAGAGGAGCGGTGACCTCCCAAATCAACCCTGACCCTAATGGTCGACTATCTAAGGCGTGAACGGGGAAGGGCACAGCCACGGGAATATTGGGGATCCCTAAACTATGGGCTAATGGTCTGTCAATAAAATTCCCAGCCGTGCCTGAATCGACGAGCTCCTTATGCTGGGAATGCGTGGAAAACTCAGGGAAAGTGATATACACAAACATATGTGCAACAGGGGGCCCTGGGTGAGAATGGTGCCGGCTCACCTGGGGTGATGCCAGAGCGCCCTGCCTGTTGCCTCGATCCCCAGAGGAACCAACCCGTCACCAACCGGCAGTGTGACCTCTGCGGCCACGGATGGTTTACGAGCTGGAACCCCCTCCGAGGTCCCTGTGCACCGCCCCTCCCAGCTCCATGGGTATCGGAGAGGGGGTGCGGGTGGATGAAACCACCAGACCCCGATCTGAATGTCCGCAGGTAGCCAACAGGTTGTCCAGCCGGATGGACAGGTCCACCAACTGGTCGAATGTGAGGGTGGTGTCTCTGCAGGCCAACTCCCGACGGACGTCCTTGCGCAGACTGCAGTGGTAATGGTCGATCAGGGCCCTGTCGTTCCATCCAGCCAGGGTCCTAAACTCCAGGGCGAACATCTGGACACTCCTCGTCTCCTGCCTTAGATGGACCACCCTAGAGTGGGCACGAGACGAGGGCGGACACCCTCTCACGGCCCGACGGAGCCGCGTGGACAGTGGCCAGGTATAGGTCCAATTGTAGAAGGAACCCCTGGCAGTTCGCAGCCTTCCCGTCATATTCCTGGGACCAGGAGGAAGAGGGGTGCTCAGGGGAGACCCCGGGTTGTGCTGGTGGAGGTGCTGGAAGAACTCCCTGTCTCTCCCAGCGGTCCATTGTCTGGACAACGCGGTCCATGGCGGTGCCAAGATGGTGGAGCATTGCTGCGTGCTCCCGGATGTGCTCCTCCACCCCTATACCCGGAGTACCTGCTCCTGCTGACTCTATAGTTTTGGTCTGTAATTCTGTAGTGAGTTGCGTACTGGCGGCAGAGAAGTCAGGCTCAGGAGAGCGAAAACTGATTTACAATGGTTTTGTTTAATATCCATAAACCAACAGAACAATACAAATAAATGGGTCAAACAAAACACGGTAATACCAGCATACCATGCACAAGCACTATAAGAAACAATTACGGACAAGGACATGGGGGAGAACAGAGGTTTAAATACACAACATGTAATTGATGGAATTGGAACCAGGTGTGATGGAAAACAAGACAAAACCAATGGAAAATGAAAAGTGGATCAGTGATGGCTAGAAGGTCGGCGACTTCGACCTCCGAACGCCAACTTCGGCGGAAGTCATGACAAAATGGTTCTCGGTAGAACCCTTCATAAAGGGTTCTAGCCATAACCTATTGGTGATAAAATTATTCTTGGTAGAACCATTCATAGAGGGTTCTAGGTAGAACAATATGCGGGGGGTTCTATGAAGAAACCTACATAGAGGGTCTGCAAAGGGTTCTACCTAGAACCAAAAACGGTTCCCCTATGGGGACAAACCAAAGAACCCTACATGGTTCCATCTAGGTCTTTTTTTCCAAGAGTGTAGAAAAAAAACAGAACAGAACAGAAATCCTGCCAAGAAGTGTCTCACAAGGGAAATTAATTTGTAAAGTTTCTTCACGCTGGTCCCTGATAGATGATTCCTTTTGAAATTGATATAGTCCTACAAAGTCTTGACAGAGTAAAGAGAATGCAGTTCATTATTTTGAATAATTTTATTCCTACAAAGCACCATGGCTTTGGTATGCATCACATTTTGGGGTCGATAGGTAGCCTTGTGGTTAGAGCGTTAGACCAGTAAACGAAAGGTTGCTGGATAAAATACCCAAACTGAAAAGGTAAACAAACATCTGTCGTTCTGCCCCTGAACAAGGCAGTAAATAAGTAAATTAGAATTTGTTTTTAACTGACTTGCCTAGTTAAATAAAAGTAAAAAATAAATAATAATAATTAAAAAGCACAAGGCAAACAAAGCACCTTTGATTAACCACCTCTGGAGAGGGAGCATGGCCCTCGTGATTTAGATGCCCCAGAGGAGTTTAGAGATAAAATACATATTGCCATACCTGGCTAAACAGCTATTGTATGATTTGTGTTTACCAATGTTTCCCTTACAAATGTATCCTATTTCACAAAATCTACAATTACAATTACACATACCATCACCCCTACAAAATATATTAAACAAATAACACAGATAAATATCAGTTTTTGAAATACCTGCAAAGGGATACTCAGATGATACCATTCGAGGGAAACCATTTGAATTACTGAACATAATTCTGGCATCTGCCCTCCTGGACTGCCAGATCATGAATATATATTGCATTATAAAGATGTGATAACATTTAGAGCAATCACATTTAACCCCCTCTCTTGTGACTGTGTTTTTCGGCACTCCACTGATGAAGAAATGCGTCCTAAGTTACAGGCTGGCATGTTGGCAGAAGCAGGTATGGTGTTAGAGTAGAGGTCAGTTTAGGATGATACACTCTTAGAAAAAAAGGTGCTATCTAGAACCTAAAAGGGTTTTCCCCATAGGAGAACCCTTTGAACAACCCATTGGTTCCACGTAGAACTCTTTCCACAGAGGGTTCTACAATGAACCCAAAAGGGTTCTTCAACCTGAAACCAAAAAGGGTTCTCCTATTGGGACAGCCGAAGAACCATTCTGGAACTCTTTGGTACCAGAATGCTGAGGTACTGTACAAACACTCTGCCTGTCTTTCGCTCTACTTCTTTACCTTACTAAAGATTTCTGTTGGTTCACCGTAGGCCACGTGGTTCATGCGGAGCACGGGCACAGTAGGATAACAGTGGCTTGACCAGTTGGGCGCTGTTTCCCACCTCATTACCGGATGCAAATGAAACAGGTATACATGTTAAATATTTAGTGGCAGCAGAAATGTCAGGCTGGCACAAGATGGAATTAAACAGCACTGTCAGTGCAAGTGAATTCAGGGCTTTCTACTCTATTTCACTTCATATTGAGTTACTGTAACAATTTATTTCACAGCAGTGGGAAGACTAGTGTGAACATGTTTAGTGATGCCTTTAAGGAAGGACAGAGAATCAAGGAAGAAGTGGGGAGGGTGTTCTGATGAAGCTCTGTATTTAATAAATGCCTTGGTTTAACTAATCCTGGTGATCCTATACTTGTATCAAATGTGTCATTCATACCACACTAACAATGGGAGTTCAGTGGTGGAGGCACCCAGGCATGGATTAAAAGTCAGATGGATTTTCCTGAAGGGAACATAAGAGAATTTTTCTTAATCCAAAAACACGATTCGAAAAGAAACAGTGCTGTTTTGCTTTCAATAGAAATCTCCAATATGAATTTTCCAGAGCTATATATTTTATATCTGAGACAAGTTAATGCTTATATTCTAATCAGCATGGTGGATTACACTAAGACCCACTGGGACCTAATTAAAGATACACTCCAGGAGACGGCTATCTTCACAGCACCACCAACACTCCCTCCCCACATCTTTGTCCTGGGCAGAAGGGGCAGAAAGATTACTGTACCATCTACTCAATGGCAGATGCTAGCCTACTTCAAAACAGGATCCTTCTTACATGAATGTTCAAGTTAACCTCACCACGGATGTACTAAGCAGTTACTGTTGTGATAGAGGCCATCTCTTAATGTGCTGTTTTATCATTTACTGTGACTATGACGATAAATGCAATTTTTAACATTTCACCATGAATATGCATATATACTATAGAACAACAAATACCTGAAATACATTTGTTTAGAATGCCCAACCATTTATTTTTGCTTTGCAAAGTGATGGTACATAAAATACCCGCTACTGTCCAATCCTGCTACTGTCCATGTTAAATGTGCAACCAGAGGGAAAAACATTCTAGACCACCTTTACTTCACATACAGAGACGTGTACAAAGCTCTCTCTTGCCATCCATTTGGCAAATCTGACCATAATTCTATCCTCTTGATTCCTGCTTACAAGCAAAAATGAAAGCAGGAAGAACCAGTGTCTCGGTCTAAAAAAAGTGGTCAGACGAAGCAGATGCTAAACTACAGGACTGTTTTGCTATCACAGACTGGAACATGTTCCAGGATTCTTCCGATGGCATTGAGGAGTAAACCACATCAGTCACTGGCTTTATCAATAATTGCATTGAGGATGACATCCCCACAGTGACTGTACGTACATACCCCAACCAGAAGTCATGGATTACAGGCAACATTCAAACTGAGCTAAAAGGTAGACCTGCCTCTCTCAAAGAGAGGGAATCTAACCCGGAAGCTTATAAGAAATCCTATGCCCTCTGACAAACCATCAAACAGGCAAAGCGTCAATACAGGGCTAAGATCAAATTGTACTGCACCAGCTCCTACGCTCGTCGGATGTGGAGGGCCTGCAAACTATTACAGACTACAAAGGAAAGCACAGCTGAGAGCTGCCCAGTGACATGAGCCTACCAGACGTGCTAAATAACTTCTATGCTCGCTTCGAGGCAAGTAACACTGAAACGTGCATGAGAGCATCAGCTGTTCCAGACGACTTTGTCTTCACTGACATTTTCAACCTCTCTCTGTCTGAGTCTGTAATACCAAAATGTTTCAAGCAGACCACCATAGTCCCTGTGCCCAAGAACACTAAGGTAACCTGCCTAAATGACTACCGACTTGTAGCACTCACGTCTGTAGCCATGAAATGCTTTGAACGGGTGGTCATGGCCCACATCAACACCATTATCACAGAAACCCCAGACCCATTCCAATTTGCATACCGCACCAACAGATCCACATATGATGCAATTTCTACTGCACTCCACACTGCCCTTTCACACCTGGTCAAAAGGAACACCTATGTGAGAATGCTATTCATTGACTACAGCTCAGCTTTCAATACAATAGTGCCCACAAAGCTCATCACTAAGCTTAGGACCCTGGAACTAAACACCTCCCTCTGCAACTGGATCCCGGACTTCCTGGTGGGCCGCGATGGTAAGAGTAGATAACACATCCACCACACTGATCCTCAACACGGGGGGCCCTCAGGAGTGCATGCTCAGTCCCCTCCTGACAGCCTTCCTGGGAGGAGGTCAGAGACCTGACCGTGTGGTGTAAGGACAACAACCTCTCCCTCAACGTGGTCAAGACAAAGGAGATGATTGTGGACTACAGGAAAAGGAGGACCAAGCATGCTCCCATTCTCATCGACAGGGCTGTAGTGGAGCAGGTTGAGAGCTTCCTTGGCGTCCACTTCACCAACAAACTAACATGGTCCAAGCACACAGGAGACTGAAAAGATTTGGCATGGGTCCTCAGATCCTCAAAAGGTTTTACAGCTGCACCATCAAGAGCATCCTGACGGGTTGCGTCACTGCCTGGTATGGCAACTGCTGTATGGCACTATAGAGGGTAGTGCTTACAGCTCAATACATCACTGGGGCCAAGCTTCCTCCCACCCAGTGCCTCTATACCAGCCCCAAGTCTAGGTCCAAGAGGCTCCTAAATAGCTTCTACCCCCAAACCATAAGACTCCTGAACAGCTAATCAAACGCTGCTGCAACTCTCTGTTATTATCTATGCATTGTCACTTTAATAACTCTACCTACATGTACATATTACCTCAATTACCTTGACACTGGTGCCCCCACATATTGACTCTGTACCGGTACCCCCTGTATATAGCCCCGCCATTAATATTTACTGCTGCTCTTTAATCATTTGTTATTCTTATCTCTTACTTTTTTCAGGTATTTTCTTAAAACTGCATTGTTGGTTAAGGGCTTGTAAGTAAGCATTTCATTGTGAGGTCTACACCTGTTGTATTCGGCGCATGTGACAAATACAATTTGGTTTGATTTGATTTGTCCAAGCAGTCACAGTATGACAGACTATCATCAGCATTTTTAACGGTGAACAGTGTGGACACAATATGCTTATCTTTGTCTCTGTACAGGCAAGGGATTTTGTACAGTAGGTGGTCAGATCAAAAGAGTGGGGACCTTGGAAAGAGTGGGAATGAAGGTCAAAACCATCCTTTATTCAATTAAATATGCTATATTGTAAATAACTGAATGGAAAATTAGAACGTTTCTGTTAAGTGTCATTCAATGAACTCACAGCCTGAAATAAAGAAAAGGAAAATCGTAGGAGCATTTTATTATTCCAAGGTAAGGGCTTTAAAACAGCATTTAAAATGTTACCCTGCTGTTCAAGATCACGAAAACCTTTAATTTCATGCAAATTAACAGCAAGGAGCATGGGGCTTAATGTAAACGAATCCTTCTTTTGTACTGATCGAGGAGTGGGTAGGAGACAGGGAGAGGGAGGCCAGGAAGAAAATTCCCAAGTATTCTTTAATTGCTGTCTGAAATTATGTAAATCCCTCTGCTAGGCTGAGTGCAATTATCCAGTGCCTCTCGCTGCCAGCTTTACTAATGTCTAACAAAATATCAGTGGCTGACATTTAGACATGGTAATGCAAATGAGAATTAATTTTCTTCCAAGACAAAGGGCAGTCGAAAGATCACATCAATTTATACAATAAAAGCTGAAAACTACGGTTTGCATGATTACAAAAAATATTGATAATCAAGAAATGTATATTGTATCTCATATAGGTGTTATGCAGTAAGGGTATACAATGCTTTTTTTCTACTCTACACCATTAATCTATAGCTCGTCATCAGTGTTGCAGTATTGTGTTCCATTCATTTCTTGGTCTAAATTAATTGCATTGTACTGCATTTTTGTAATGATATTGGGAAATACCCTCTCTCCCCATTGATGAAGAAGAGCACTACGGCCATAGCTGTGATGTTGGACTGTTTGGGTATGGTATCTCCATTTATCTTCTGTGGTACAGAGATGGATGTAGGCCAGGCAATGCAGCCTGGTGAGACTCCCCTGTGTGCCGCTCACAACACCTGTCCCCTGTGTGTCTGCACCCCCAATCTTTACCAGGCCAAGCAGGAGCACCATTCCTCATCACAACACTTCCCCCATGATGCCACACTCTCTGGGGACCCCTGTAGGACCACGTCTGGAAGGGACCAAGGGAGTAGTAACGGTTTACTGGGACGTCTGACTGCAGCCCAAAACTGCATATATTAACCAGCAATTAAATTAGTCCCTGCTGATGTAAAGAAAAACTAGGCACTGATATTTGAGTATGGATACTGCTAGTGTGTAGCAGAGCCCCCTTAGCCATCTTACTGGAGCACTGATTCTGTGCTGCCAAGAGGAGCCAAAAGAAGGATTGTGATACACCAACAAGTGCCTGTCTGCACTGGTGCTCCCATGTTGGCAGCCTCTGTAGAATCACAGTCATACTGTACCTAACAGACACAGTGCTAACGGTCCATGGTATTCTAGTGGAAGCTTACCATGACTTGAACAAGCCGAAACAAAATGTTTAGTTTTAGTGGTACACAAACTGTAATGGAATCATCAATCATAATTGCAGCAGTGATGTTAGTGCTGGGTGATCTATCAACAACAACCCTCTGAAACATCACTAAGTCTGACAACTGTACAACTTAAAACAACTTCCCCATTCGCCAGCTTACTGTATGATTTAATTACTCTGCTGTATTAAAAAACTTACTGGAGTCACTTGAATGTCTCACTATAAAAGCAGAAACAGAAAGGTTCTAAAAATGTCTCATGACAAGATGTAAGCCTGCCCCTCTCACCTCAAATCAGCTCAGCCATTGGTCTAGGTGTCACTTAGATCAGCCAGTACAGCATTAGAAAGCAGAACCTGTGCAGTATATTGTCTTGACTTGTTTTTGTCAAAGTCCTGCTATTTGACAGAGTGTGGGTCTGTTAGTTAGACAAAACAATGTTCAAATGCAAAATGTTTTTTTATTAATATTTATACAATTAAAAAACATAAAATGGTAAAATCACCTGTATAGATATATATCATACAGGCTGCCTTGTGGGCAGGTGTCCAACATCTCACATAAATAACTCCAGTCCTACAGCTCCAGCCCTACTCCTCTAACCCCCATAATCTCTGCCCCTCCTCCACCTTTGCATCCATCAGAGGCCTGTCATGGTGGAGAAGTCTCCAATGCTCCTTCCTGATGCCCACCATCTAATGCAAGCCGACACGTCATAATAACACTAAGAGGCCTTTCCTGTCCAGTGTCATGCTTGGAGAGATTAGTTCCCCTCCACAAAACCCAGGTCATTTGCTTTTGCTGAAATAGATTTGTAGATGGTATTCTTTCAGGTTAACTAGTTCATGGTAGGAGATGAGCCACTTGCTGCATGAGGTGAGGTCTTTTATTCTGATATTATGACAGGGAAATTACATTAGACATTCAAAATAATTTTACTATGTTTCACCACATCGCAAAAGCTTTACTTGATGTTTGGGGCTGCTTGCATTTGAGCATGATGCATGAAAATAATATGAGTATGTCAGAGTTTACAGTGTTTGCTTTTGGGATAGTGTACCTCATTGCAGTGACAATAGCGTCAGAATGTGAGAATTACGAATTTTGACTGAATCAAATAGAACCCAGTCAAATTAAAAATCATCGCTCATAACAGTAGACACCATCATTTTAGATGTTTTATCTGAGCTAATAAAGTATTAACCTGTGTAGATAATTATACATACACATTACAAATATGCTATGACTTGTAGTTTATTTTACACAGTTCATGTTATAATATCAATGAGTTGACCACTGATGGACAACGGTACATGTTTTGTGATGATTGTTATTTTCCACGGACTTATTGGTTGGGTGAGCTAAGGGAAGGAGATGGTGTGCATATGTCACTGACATTAATGACACGTGAATACATTTATAATCCAGGGTCTACTTGTCACGCCCTGACCGTAGATATCTCCGTTTTCTATATATTAGGTCAGGGTGTGACTAGGGTGGGTACTCTGGGTTTTTGTATGTCTAGGGTTTTTTGTATGTCTAGGGGTTTTGTATGTCTATGTTGGCCTGATATGGTTCCCAATTAGAGACAGCTGTTTATCGTTGTCTCTGATTGGGGATCATATTTAGGCAGGCCTTTCCCCCCACTTTCTGGTGTGGGATCTTGACTATGTGCAGTTGCCTGTCAGCACTTTATTGTATAGCTTCACGGTTTTCTTTGTTATTTCGGTCTTTTAATAAAGAGAATGTACGCATACCACGCTGCACCTTGGTCTCCTTCATTCGACGAACGTGACACTACTGGCATGATCAAAACTCATCTCTGCCTTGGTTTTTTTTAAAGAGAGAAAGACAATAATACACATTCTTTTCAGAATCAATACAGAAACATTTTGAAGGACAGAATACTCCTGTGGGTCAAATGTCTTTTCCATTCTTTTTTAATCACAGAAGGTGTTATAATGTGGCATACCATTGCTATGTATGAACAAACAGTTGTGTACTCAGGTACAGTATGTGCACACCTTTTTAATGTTGGCTGCGTGATCATATTTCATAAACAGTACATTTGAATGTTCATGTACAGAGTATGCAATATTCAAGATAAACTGAATATGTAAATATGCAACTTTTATTTATTAGCCTCTGCCAGACTATTAGTCTTGAGTATTAGTTTGGATGACAAGATGGATAGATACAAATGCTTTTAGGAGGCCATTTGTACGGGCTCTACATGATTGATAATTAACACCAACATCTATACGCTGCTGAGGTAATAATTATATGTCCTGCAGGTTTTTATTTACCCTGACAGAAATGTCAAAATTATCTTTTCCTATGTGGCTGAAACCATATCAGTATGTTCAATATACTGAATGTTCAAAATCCCCCAAAATGAACACTCAGCCACTGCAGTCAAATACATGGTTCAATAGGGAAATGACATGTACAGTAGGCTTTATACTGCTCCCGGGCCCCTCCCAAATATGCTGCTGTATAAGGCTATGGAAATTTGCACCTGTACTCTAATGATTCAATGGAGAAGGGGCCCAGAAGTAGTCAAGTCTGGATCTTTTAGTTACACATTTAATCCTAATCCTCTATTCCATGATATTTCCAGTCTCATCCTGAAGCAGTAGTTTTTTCTTATTGCTTAGAGAGTGGTTAGTATGCTGGGGATGCTCCAAATACAATTGTACATCCACTTATGGAAATCCATTGCTCCTTGAACATTTCCCCCATACAAACCAATATATGCTTTTGTAAAAGGTCTAAGACCTCAATTACATCAAAGGCAGTTTGTCCCAACGCTCGGCTGCAACCTAAAGGCCTTGAACAACTGTGTCAATGCTACCCCCTTGTGACCAGACGGCAGTAGAAACAGCTTGCACTGCAACACAGAAGATGCGGGGATGGGAGGAGAATATAAGAATGAGAAGCAGTAGTTTCTTTGTCACTATACCAGGAAAAACTGCAGGAACTTGCATTTGGCAATGTGAGTAATACAATACAGTAGGTCTGTTTCACTTTATGTTATCATGCCTACTGTTAAATTATGTGTATCTCTGTCTGTGAGCATGCCAATAAAAACAGTGAAAAAAGTCATACTAAATCAACCAACAACATGATATTTCAACATCGTGAACATGCATTTTCTGGCATGTATTCGTGGTCACTTACTATCCTACGTTTCACTAAGGACATGCCACATTTCTATGAAATCACAATTGCTAATATGGTTGTACTTTACATATGTAGGATCTAAATTTGAGCCACTTTTCTACGGCAGGAATATAATCCTGCTGCAACAGGGAATGTGAATTATTATGTGGATTATAATGAAATGACATTTTTGAAGGGGTTGATACATTTATCATTTCAAAGTGGAAAAAAACTTCAGAAGCCTTTTTAAACCTCAAATACAATGATCAAATTATCTGTATATTTGATTGTTCTCAAAGAAAATTACATTGAGTGGTAGAGATCAAATAAACTATGAAAAGAAAGAGAAATAAAGATTTTATTTGCACAGTGCTATTGAAACACAACATCACAGGACATATTTCATTTGTAGTATACAGATCTCTTTCATTAAATCGTGGGATGTCTAGAAAGTTGCTGTGTTGACATGCAGACAGATGTGCATGTCAGAGGTATGAGAGGGAATATTTTGGAGGGTACTTCTCCTGACATCCTAGTCTTTACATGTGGAAGGCATGCAGTCTTTTATTGTAAGGAGTTGAAATAATTAGAGACACAGATATTATTCTGTGCAGCAGGATAGCTCGCTTGTCAGGAATAGCAGAGTGAAAAGCTGCAGAACTCTCTGAAGTGCAGTTTGCCAAAAGGCCGCTTCTTTTATTTCCCAAGTTTTGTCTACCTCAAAGGGATTGAAAAGTTGCATCACCTGGGTTCATTCTATTGTTACTGCAGTACATTGTGAGGGTGGGCTAACTAGATATAGAAAAAGCTATATCACTTGAAAATGTAAAAACAATTAAACTATGTTAATAATTATAAGGTTCATGTTTCCACACTAATGTGATATGGAGAAGGAGTGTGTGAAGCTGGTGTGTGAAGAGCTGTCAAACCACAGTGTGAAGCTGGTGAACAGAGCTGTGTCCATGACTGTGTCCATAACTCACATCGGTGAGTATGGTGATGTCGGTCAAGACCATACTTGGGGGATGCTCTTATGTTGACACCTTAGACTGCCCCTCCGGTTAGGACGTGTCAATCACAAAGCATACGATTGCAAGAGCCCCCCGCCCGCTTTTTCATTGACACCGCCCATTGACTTTCCTTCAAGCGCATCAGTGGGCCTAAACCATTTCATTAAGAGGGTGACCTGCACAGGCCCCCGCAATGGACAGGTTGATTTGTGCCTCGTTGGCAGGCTTCAATACATCCTTGACTTTTATCCACTTCAGTATGTATATTTTATGTGGATGTCCAGTTTCATCTCCCATTGATAGGCTGTGTGAGTACCTCTACTATATGCTTCACAAGGGAAGTAGTGTGACTTTTTCCTTGGAAATACATGCGTAAACACACGACCTAAGGTCCTGCTACAGCACTTTTATTCATGTCCTATAATCATCCCAACCCCCTCTGGATGCAGCCTGCACACCAACATGACCAAAATACATATTTAGATTTGTTTGTCTGCAACTGTCAAATAAAACATATCCTCCACATCTCCATCTCTGGGCTTCAGTCCCAGAGGGTGTAGCTGGCTGAAAAATGGTGTGCTTTCAAGCTTTAGGGAGCAGAGATGTGAACAACACTCAGTGTTGGTACATGCTGCCTAAGTGTTGTACTAACCAAATAGAAGAAGTGGGTTTTCATATTCCAAAAGCCTCCAAGTGTTTTATCTCTGGTGGTACATACTGTATACCATGCAAACATACTGTATATTTAGCTCAATAGAAAGTAGAGTACTGGGCTCTCTTTACCCTTAATATGATTGTGCTAAGATGGAAGCCTTCGCATACACTTACATGGCTCCAATTGGTATTCTTTTTTCTTGATATTGAACTTTCAGAATTGTCCACTGCTCGCTCTCATAGCACAAATGAAAGAACGTTAGCAATGTGGTCAAACACAACAACAAAAATGTAAGGTATTTTGCTAAGGAGTTGTAAAGAGGCCACACTGGGTTTTGTATCAAACAGGTCACTTAGGTGGGAGGGGTGGGAGGGCATGGGTAGGATGGGGTGGGTTTCATTTAGGGTTTATTTTTCTAATTCGTTGTTTTATTTATTTTTATTTTTGGGGAAGTGATTAGCATTGTATCTATTGTTGCTTGATAGGGGGTACTATGAATTTACATTATTTATTGAATTTGTGAAAATGTGTTGGACGTGCTCTGACAATGCAACTGTTATTTTATCATATAATAAAAACAATGGATAAATAGAGGGCTCACTACCACTCACTCTCTTTGCCTCACATTTTCTGTCTAATCTACTTTCTATTGCACTTTTCCTTTTCATCTGTGTCTCACTCATCTCTCCCACTAACTTTTACTGTTACAAGAAAAACATACTCTTTTGACATTAGGGTTGATTGCACATGTGGATAACTTGTTTTTTCATCTAGAAAGTAATACCATTCCAATGAAAGGTTTAAAGTAACTTTATAATGAAACAAGTTCATGGTAAGTGTGATTTCATAACTTTTATGATGTGATTATGAAGAAAAGAGAGCCAGAATGGAAGAGATGAAAACACATTTCGTTGTGGAATGTATCCACATACCTCCCATGCATGTTTTAGGGTGTTTGTGGCTAGAGTGGCATCTCCTTTGTGACCAAACTCATAAATTAATTACTACAAAGAGGGTTACTGAAGGGCTAGATGGCTTTTACATAATTGTGTGGTGAAAGGGGGTAAGGGTTTCCTCATAAAGTTTCAATAAATTGTGCATTTTCTCAATGACTTGTTGGCAGAGCTGAAGTAGTGAAAATGGATTAGGAGTAAGTGCAAGTGCTGGCCAGAGTAAAGCCCCCACCGCAAGCTTCATTTTCAAATTCCCAAGGGTGACAGAAAATGAGATGAAAAGAACAACCAACCATGCTAACGTTCCATCACTGACATGAATACAACTCAAACTCCATAAGAAGTCAAATGAGGACAATGTCACAAATGAAGGAAAATAATGACAGGAACGTTGAAACAACCAGACCATGCTTTCCTATAACATGTGTCTTACCAAGTTTAAATATCCATATTATCTTCTTTTAGTAAAATGACTCAAATGTATTTAGTCAAATGAGCATAACATGAAACCCAGCTGCTCACCATTCAAGGTGAATTCACTTTGACAGAAACTCAAAACCTCCCCATCGAGAGACAACCAGAAAGTGGTCATCACACAGTAACAGAAGTCAGGTGGACAAGACACTGTCACAATCTCATAACAACTCTAAGAACACAAAGCTTTTTCAGTTTCTATTTGATGTTGTAGAATTTACAATATACGTGCCACTTTTCAAACCGTCTGATTTCCTTGAGTTGACTATCCTACCTCACCATCATCTAAATTGGCTGTCTTCTTCCTGCCATCAGGGTAGTGGCGTGATATTGGTTTCTCCCACTATCTGTAATTATCAAGAGGGATTATAAACACTGGGTAACGTCGGTGGACTCGTCAATGACCCTGATAGATGGTCAATTATAATGATCAGGTCACGGAGTTTATTGGATTCAAAGCGGCAGTGATGTGCCCTTTTGGCCTAGCCTGGGTAATTATCACATTCATGCATGATTTAAGGTGACAGTGTGCAACGGGAGAGACCTGCCATTAATTTAATAATTTTGTTATCTATGTATTTATGCAAGAGTCAACAATGGATGCAAAGTGGAATAAAGCAATGAGGCTAGGATTAGTGTGATAATCATGCATAAGGTCTGCACAGGCGCTATGCCAAGCATATTATAGGCAACATTGCAGCAATTAATACTTTAATATGACTAAATTTGTGGCAGCACTGTCCCCAAAACAATGTACAGGCTTTGATCAAATCAGCCCTCAACCATAACAGAATGTGGGACCTATGCATAACACTAAAATATGTTGTGTCTGCTATACCTCGTTCTGTTAGCATGGGATCCACACGAGTAGAGCGGTGATCTGCTCATCAAAGTTGTATATACATACTTCACTTTCTCCCCCTCATCAATTATTCTTCATGTACACTGTACTGAGGCCCTCACAGTTGGTTTCCACAAGGCAGACACCTGAATGTGATCAACTCAAAGACTGCTCAGCTCCTCTGGTGACAGAGAGAATACATCAGTGCTGTGTTTGGTTACTTTTTCCACATGCCAGAAAAGGTCAGAGTGGGAGGATAATGCTGCACGTCCCCAATAGAACCCAATAAAACCTCAAAATGAACACAATATCATCCATATTTTAAACAGCTCCTGCCTAACAGAGGGAGCCTCACACCGGGTGCCAATTATTCTACTTCTCAGGGCTTTAGAGCAAACCGAACCATAGCACAGCAGCTCAGGTATTGTTCTTTTATACAAGGCTCTTTTTCCATTTCCATTACAGCAGATGATGCCTGAAACGAGCAATGACATATGACAGCGATCAGCACCATTCAGAATACTTTTAGTTTTGTTTTAACCATACTCTATCAATTAATAGATTATTGTTGTTAAGAAGAAAAACACAACGACTTGCAGATGTTGTTCAGGATGCAGAACCCTATGTGGTTCACCATGTTCCTGGTCTGGTGTTGTTTTCCCTCCATGGGCTTATTAAAGTCGGAGCTGCACAGTCTGTGTTCTATAATCCTGTTGTATTATTAATCACGTCTTCCGCTGCTCCTCGTCAAGACTCCTAAAAACTTCCCTCTTGATTTTTAACCTGAGAATACACCGAATTTGATACAGAGCCAAGTCCAGTGGGATCGAACTCTTGTTATTTATTTCCTATTATTCTGATAAAAAAAATGTCAAAGCAACATATTGTTTAGGACAGGTTTAGAACAGAACACAATGTCTAATGACGTTTGGACTAACTTGCGATAGTCATGTTTGATAATGGTTCTAGAAGACAAAATTTGAAAGAGCCTCACAATTAATAAAATCCTGGCACAAGATGTATCAAATGTTATTTTAACAGTGATAAATCAAATTAATCCAGAAATGGATTTCTCCACAACCTATTCTTTTGGGTGACATTGATTTTGGTGAGAGAAGAAAAGACATTTCATTTAACAGGATACCTACAAGATCATAGCCATCCCTTGTCTATCCCATAAAAAGTGGATCGTCGAGCATGTTACTTGGATTTCATGTCACAGAATCATGGTTTCGGGGGATACAAAGTTGAAGAATGAGTTTAGACATCATTCAAATGAATGTAGGTCTAATAATACTTGGTAATAGTTTTGAAATACAACATGCAACTGTGATACACCTGAATAGCCTGAATAGTTCCCCCAAAATGTGTGTCTGCAACGGTTTGGGCATCAAATGCTTCTCTGATACATCTGATACACAGTATAACATCAACACATTATAGCAGGTGCTGATGGCATGTTTTTTCTCTCTTTGCCTCAGTTGGGTAAAATGATAATCCAGGCCTAGCCCACTGACAGACTGCAACATGATTCACTTGGACAGTGACTGACTGCACATCCAATTTGTTTCAACTCCGGAGCAGGGGCTTATTATCTGAAATGCATGAGATGTCTGTGCGTGAGATGCGCGATCAGCTGGGGCATGCGCTGGGGCTGCTGGGAAAGTAATCAATAAGGGATTGTCTCTTGTAGTTTAGGCCGACACATTATGACAGAGCTGAAAATTAAACAGGCAGATATTAATAATAATGGAAATGAGAGACTCAGGGGTGAGATTGGGTGGGGGCAAGACTCAAACTGTGTGTGTGTGTGTGTGTGTGTGTGTGTGTGTGTGTGTGTGTGTGTGTGTGTGTGTGTGTGTGTGTGTGTGTGTGTGTGTGTGTGTGTGTGTGTGTGTGTGTGTGTGTGTGTGTGTGTGTGTGTGTGTGTGTGTGTGTGTGTGTGTGTGTGTGTGTGTGTGTGTGTGTGTGTGTGTGTGTGTGTGTGTGTGTGTGTGTGTGTGTGTGTGTGTGTGTGTGTGTGTGTGTGTGTGTGTGTGTGTGTGTATGTGTGTATGTAGAGTATGTATGTATGTATGTGTTTGCATATAAGAATGGCACAATGTTGCAACTTCACCCTGTTATCAATAATGACTACCAGATAAACACAAGCAATGTTTTCATTGAAGTGCTTCATTGTGAATTTACAGCACAAAGTGCCAAAAAGTGATTAATAAATACTAATAAATGTTCTACTTATATATCCTGAATTCAAGTTCATAGTAGAACAGGGGTGTCAGACTCATTTTCCCAGTGGGCCGGATTTGGTCTTCACCGAGGTCCGGAGGGCCGCACTTAAAATGTATTATATTTCCTTGCCGTCAAAATTTGCTATTGGAATTTCCGATGCTCCCCGACTGTCTTGTTTCAATGACTGTTATCAAGCTGGGCAGAGTGAAGAGACTATAAATGTAGGTCCATTATCATTTCTACACAGTTTCGATTTGGTTTCAGTTATTTCAATGTAAATTTATATAGTTTTCCCCCGAATTATAAAAACAAAAAAACAAGAAATCCATGACAAAGTTTATTTTTACTCCAACCATCCGCGGGCCAGATTGAATGGACTTGTGTGTCTGAGTGATATACTGAATGAATACGGAAGTTGTTTATTGATTTAGAATATTAATGTTGGCAATCAATGCTTTCTTTTCTAAAGTGTTCATCCTTCTGAATCTTATTTAAATTTCTCCCATGTGGGTTATTTTAAAGAGTTGTTTGATTTTTAAATACTGAAGTTTTATGAAAATGAGATGGCTTCCATAATGAAAAATGTTTTTGAACCATTGGCTTGGTCTAGCCCACTAAGGGCATTCTGCCTCCAAGTTTTAATAATGTGGCAATCCTGAACACATGGTGATAAAACCAAAACGTATTTACAGCTGCGTTGTTATAATGAGGAGAACGACAAACATGTTTCATTACAGATTTGTGCCAGTACATAGATGCGGTAAAGAAGTCAATGGAACTTGACCAAAACAATGGAAATGTCATGGAATCGCGTGGGGGAAAGGTGCCGTTGGGGGAAACATCCCGAATCTCCTCATTGCCCCCCAGCAAAATGTGCCTATATTTAGGCTATATGTGTATTTCACACTATGTTCAGGTAAGAAATGTTGTATAATGTTTGTATGGATGTCAACCCTAGTAGTACATGTTCATGTCATCATCACCAATCAACTGCATTACACTTAAAAATGACTTTGACTACCACCACCATTTTCTCTATGCTAGCTATGCTACCAGGTTATATGAGCGGGAGTTAGCCTTTAGCAGTCAGTTCTTCTAAACCTCAAAAGGGACATCTTCTAAATGTTATGCAGAGAAAACAGACAAATATACCAAAATCAGACTTTAGTAACCACTTTGTGGGCCTGTTTAAAAAAAAAATAATTAACGGTAGATCAGCTTTAATATTGTAGATAGATTGTGGTTATAACAATGTAATTGTATGCATCTTTTCCAATTCCCCATATATATATATATATATTTTTAATGTGTATATTATTTAAAATGCATTATTTTTCCCTAACCCTACCACCCCTCCCCTAATTGGAGTAAATGGAAAACAATACTTAGTCTTCTACTTTCAGCTTACACATACTATATACATTTTACAGATACAGTATATTTTATATTATTTATCTTCATTGTTTGTTTGTTTTTAGTCCCACCCTTCAGATACCCTCAACCTCTCTCATCTATCTCTAAAAGACCATCCGGTTTTAATCTCTAATTGCCATATATTTCACAAAATATTGATTATGACTTTTCAAATCACCCAGCAGTGCTATGTGCAGAGTTAGCGCCACGTAAATGTTGAAATTCTTCAGCCATTCCTGATCCTATGACCAAAAACAAGCTATATATGGGCAGTACCAAAAACAAGTGATCTAATGATTCTGTCTCTTTGCAGCAATATCTGCAGAGCTGGGATGGTTGTATTCCCCATATATATAACATCATATTGGTTGTAAGAATTGTGTATTATAATTTAAATAGAAAAACTAAAAGTTATACATCTGCCATGGTTTTGTGTTCATTAACCATGTGCCATGGAATACATCGACAATCTCTTCCTAACTATTTAGGAATGGCGCCCATATATATGGCGCAGATGTAAATGTTTTGGTCCTTAAATTACACTGGTATGCTTTTTTATTCATCACAATTTTCTTTAACCAATTGTGGTCTTTAATGCAGTGCCGACAGACAAGTTCATTACCTTCTCCCCCTTCCACTTGCCTCCGCCATTTTTGTGGTAATGCTGCAATCAGTTGGTCGTAATTTTGGATTGAGCAGACATTCCCATATGTTTTTGTTAGCTGCACGTGTGACAACTCTACCAGTCCCATTTATGATATCATTTACAAAGATTATACACTTTTAAAACATTTTGTTCCAATGAAAATGTAGGATTAGTGGCGCATGCATTGAGCATAGTTTACTGTTCTGGCTACAAGGTCCAGATCTAACGTGTGCTATGTGAGAGCTGCTAATTGTTTGAGATGTGTTCCCACTTGCGCAACCTCTTGCTTGATAGCACAGTGCGGATGTGCACAAGTCACATGTCACAAAGTAAAATAATGACATAAATGTCACAGTCAGGAAATAATGCAAATCATAATCCAATATAGTGGAATGGAAAAGGGTAGCCATTGGCAAGGTTTGGACAGTAGGAGAGACAATAACTGAAATGGAAAGCAAAGAAATCCCTCTGTCTGTCCTTTCAGTCACTTACGAATATCTCTTTCTATTGTTTGTACAGCAGGCAACATACCATTCTGATGGGAGCTTAAACAAACAGCATTACAGGCCATTTACAGATGCAGTGTCATTAATTATTTATACCCTTATAAAACAGTGGGTTCCCCAGTGGAGTTTGCTTGCCTGGCTAGTTCTGATTAAAGGTTCACACTAAATCACCAGACCAGGGCCAGCAGCACATACAAATACATGAGAGAGTTGAGTGACAAAAGTCCTGGGTGTATTTCATAGCTATATATATATCAGTGAATCAAAACATGACAGAGAAGTCAACTCTGGCTTTGTGATACTATTGCTGTCGCTTATTAAACTAATAACTCTTGATATTCACCCTTCATTCTTTATCTATCTGTAACAATGGGTGATTAGGATAATTGACAATGCAATTCCACAGAGAAAGCTGTGAATGCGCTGGATGGAGGATCAGAGAGTTCAGAGATTGAAGGGATGCCATATGATTTCTAAGATTTCCAAGATGTTAAAGTTACAGCTAGTACAAGCCACTGCTAATACAACACCCAACGTGACAGTTAGCAGCAGTTACAATAGTAAGGCAAAGGAGGATTGTAGCTTGAAGGGAGGATGTATCAAGCTGTGAAAGCAATGCAACCATTAACATGAATCAGATACTTTCTTCAGGGTGAATAATATAACCAAATGTGCTCAACAACAACAAGTTTATGAGCAAGGCAGCTCTTTTTTTAAAACTTGGTGTTCATAGGTGTCAATGTTAAACTGAGATAATAATGGGTGACGTTGTGGAGCAGGCCACCTCAGCAGAATGCCCAACAAGCATTGCAAATGCCACACCCTTCGAAGTCTCAAATCTTAATGGCCACCTACAGTAGATAACACTGTGAATTAATAGACAACTGCCCATGGGACTGTCTTTTTACATCTTTATCAGTGGTAGTGTAAAAATGGCTTCAGAGGTTAGTGAATATGAAACTGTGAGATTCTATTCACACTAAGAAAGTCGCTGCATGTTGTCTTCTCCTAACAAGACACACTCTCGAAGGCTGTGTATAGAGACAAAATGTATATTCCAAAAGTCAGAATGCCAGTCAGATGTCTCACTTGATTGCAGAGGCCACCAAAATAACGTCTTACATTTAAGAATAGAGGTTAAAATAAAACTGACTGACGTCAATGTGATTTTTGAACATTGTTACGAAACATTTACCAGAGAATAGTAGAGTAGTAAAACAATTCCCCATCAGACACACTTCCCAGAGAATAGTAGAGTAGTAAAACAATTCCCTATCGGACACACTTCCCAGAGAATAGTAGAGTAGTAAAACAATTCCCTATCGGACACACTTCCCAGAGAATAGTAGAGTAGTAAAACAATTCCCTATCGGACACACTTCCCAGAGAATAGTAGAGTAGTAAAACAATTCCCTATCGGACACACTTCCCAGAGAATAGTAGAGTAGTAAAACAATTCCCTATCGGACACACTTCCCAGAGAATAGTAGAGTAGTAAAACAATTCCCTATCGGACACACTTCCCAGAGAATAGTAGAGTAGTAAAACAATTCCCCATCAGACACACTTCCCAGATCATAGTAGAGTAGTAAAACAATTCCCTATTGGACACACTTCCCAGAGAATAGTAGAGTAGTAAAACAATTCCCTATCGGACACACTTCCCAGAGAATAGTAGAGTAGTAAAACAATTCCCTATCGGACACACTTCCCAGCGAATAGTAGAGTAGTAAAACAATTCCCCATCAGACACACTTCCCAGATCATAGTAGAGTAGTAAAACAATTCCCTATTGGACACACTTCCCAGAGCAGCGAGAGAGTGAAAGAGAAGACAACATCTTGTGTCATCTATCTTCCTTAAATACTGAAGCTGTGACAAAGTGGATGGAGAAATTATGATAAATGATAAGATATACTTAGTCAATACCTGTATTTCTCTTTCTTCACCTCACTCTATTTTATTCTCACAAGGGTTGGTTGAAATTGAAACAAATTCAAAGCTTATTGAAGGCCATATTGTGACAAAATTAAAATGGGCATCTGATAGGTAAATATCAATAACGCCATCAAGGAGACAAATCACTAAAGGGGCCTTTTAGCAAATTTTGTATCTCATTTACATGTTTAAGAAACCCCATCTAGAAATCACAGCCTGCTCTAGTGCCTGTTTATAAACACAGGGGCATCATTTATTTTACTGCCTCATTTGAATATGATGAATGTCGCAGCCATTTATTTTTTTCACAGCAACCAAATAATTGCGGATCTGAAGACTTGGATACAATTGAATGACTCTATTCATTGTCTCTGTTTTACTTTCCAATAACGGTTTTAGTTTCCAAGTTGTTAATTAAGACATTTTGGTAACTGGTGATTTAGATACAGAATTGTTTTCCCCATTGATCACATCCACGCAGTGTAATGTAACTACAGACAATAGGCTGCATTTAGAATCAGTGAGCGACCACTAGTATTTGAGATTTTTGAACTCGTAGTTGTCTAACATAAAGAATATGTCACTGTCATTGTGTAGCCATTGGGCAATACGGAGGCACTCTGGGGTGGCATTGAACTTTGTGAGATGTGTTTCGCTGTGAGCCACCCTCAGGACTGGGGAGATGACAGGAAGACGAGTGAGAGGTGCCATTCGACACAACCAAACATCCCCTTCAAGGCAACCAGAGACATGATACACACTCACGCACACACATGCCTCACACACTAGGTAATAAACACAACCATTTATAATGATGCATTTCCTAAGGAAGAGAACCAAGAATGAAACCTATAAACCATGGTGCCAAAATCCAATTCAATACTGTAAGTTATATTTGACACTAATGCAGAGTGGAGCGAGGTGTAAACATGCTTGGAGAAGGACTGTGAGACCAACAGTGTGTGTTGTAGACTTTGGGCACTGTGCTTTTCATTCTGTGCTTTTCATTACTGAAGGTACTACAGCAGCAACAGAAACGCTAGTGTGAATGAACGCTAAACATTCTCTGGGTTTTATCACATGGAGGGAGGCTCGCCAACATCCCATGACTAAATAGATATGAGCAGAGCAAAGGGTAAAAGGATGACACTGTCCCCCCCCAAAAAGTTTGCAGACCCGATATCGAACACTGTTGTCGAGGTTACTATTTATCTAATTCCAGCCAAGTTGGCAAGCACATCTGGTGCTGGGTACTTAGTGCAATTATTTATGATTTCCTCCAAGATTTAAAAGCTCTTCGCCCTGCCTTGTAATGCAGTAACTGATTGCGCTGCTAATGTAATTAAGGAGAGATTATGATGTCCACGTGGCACACCAGATGGTGGCATTCACAGCGATGGGGGAAGGCACAACTGGCACACCACTGCACAAGGGCAGTGAGGCGCAGTCAGTCAGAGCAGGCCAGACTCCCCACCAGAAGGGAGTGTGTGTGTGTGTGTGTGTGTGTGTGTGTGTGTGTGTGTGTGTGTGTGTGTGTGTGTGTGTGTGTGTGTGTGTGTGTGTGTGTGTGTGTGTGTGTGTGTGTGTGTGTGTGTGTGTGTGTGTGTGTGTGTGTGTGTGTGTGTGTGTGTGTGTATTTTTGTGTGTTCCTTAAGGGTTGAGTTGAGTTTGACACCCCAGCATCGAGATGAGTACACAGCCAGTGTTGCTTGAGAAGTGTAGCAGATGTCATGACAATGACATTAGAGTTTCGTCTCATTCTTATTGGAAACATCATCTTAAAAATTGAATAACACTGAAAGAAAATAGCATGTAATCCAGCAGAATACTACTGGACCCTCTGATGGCATTCCTAAAAATGTATAATTGGTGGATCTAATTCTTCTTCTCATCTACCTCTCAATAACTGCACTGTGAACAACCACATTACTGATGAGACATTTTAGTGTGCTGGTAAGAGGTACACTTTCAACTAATGCATTTTAGTGCCAAGAAAACAGATGGCGCAAAAATAGATTTAATCACATTTGGCAAAGCCATCACGTTTCGGGAAGAGAGAGAAAGCATGGGAGATTTGTCATTCAAGGCAACACAGGGCTATAACCCAAACTGACCTTTAATTACACACAGAAAAGCATGGATATTATATAGCAGACTGCTGCATTGCAATGCTGGATCCTTTGGGGCACTAAGGGTGGGCTTCTTAAAACATGTTATTATAAGCTATTCAGGAGACATGGGAGTTCTTTATGGGCAGACAGAAGAGGGGGAAATGGAATAATATTTGAAATGAGACACATCCGCCAGTAATGGGTTCACGCAGTTGATGGGGGCATTGGGGCGTTGAAGATTTCCCAGGTCGAGATACGGCTATTATTACCCTCCGTGGTAAGTTGGTCACAAAGAAATCTCCATCTTTAAAGTCCCCAGACTAGTGTCAGCAAATTAGAAAACACAGCAGATGACCTTTACACACAAGGAGGAAAACCCCTGCCGTTTGGATCAACGTTGAAACTATGTGGGCAGATCACCAAAGCATATATTTTTAATTTAGCCTTTTCTTTCACTGAAAAATTCACTGAGCAGTACTTCATAATGATTTTTCAATTTTGCAGATTTTGAGAGATAGCTATCAATAGTCAATCCCAGCTTCTGCAAAAATGTGGACCAAAATGACAGCATGACGTTGTAATCAAATT
Organism: Oncorhynchus keta; assembly: GCF_023373465.1. Taxonomy (NCBI): domain Eukaryota; kingdom Metazoa; phylum Chordata; class Actinopteri; order Salmoniformes; family Salmonidae; genus Oncorhynchus; species Oncorhynchus keta. The sequence goes on along the minus strand of NC_068434.1, from coordinate 28,585,231 downwards.
ATATTTAGCATGGACCAGAGTGAGAACATGAACAAAGGGGCCTGGGTTTTAATGAAGCCCTCCCTCATGTCATCTGTAATGATCTGCACACTTTCTATATCTGCACTGCTCCCCCACAGAATCTGCCATAGCCATCATTCATTTTACCCCACAATCCTCAGCGTGAGATGTGACGCACATTAAAAACAATGTAATAGCTGATGGCTTCCAAAGTTAGCATGTTGCTGATATCTTGAGAATTTCGCACTCAAGCAATAAATCACGAGGGGTGTGGAATATTGCCAATATACCACGGCTAACGGCTGTTCTTAGGCGCGACGCATCGTGGAGTGCCTAGACACAGCCCTTAACTGTGGTATATTGGCCATATACCACAACCCCCCGAGGTGCATTATAGTTATTATAAATTGGTTAGAAACGTAATTTGAGCAGTAAAAATAAATGTTTTGTCATCCCTGTGGTATAAGGTCTGATATACCACGGCTGTCAGCCAAACAGCATTCAGGGCTCGAACCACACGATGTATAATCAAATCAAATCAAATTGATTTATATAGCCCTTCGTACATCAGCTGATATCTCAAAGTGCTGTACAGAAACTCAGCCTAAAACCGCAAACAGCAAGCAATACAGGTGTAGAAGCACGGTGGCTAGGAAAAACTCCCTCGAAAGGCCAAAACCTAGAAAGAAACCTAGAGAGGAAACAGGCTATGAGGGGTGGCCAGTCCTCTTCTGGCTGTGCCGGGTGGAGATTATAACAGAACATGCCCAATATGTTCAAATGTTCATAAATGACCAGCATGGTCAAATAATAATAATCACAGTGGTTGTCGAGGGTGCAGCAAGTCAGCACTTCAGGAGTAAATGTCTGTTGGCTTTTCATAGCCGATCATTAAGAGTATCTCTACCAATCCTGCTGTCTCTAGAGAGTTGACAACAGCAGGTCTGGGACAGGTAGCATGTCCGGTGAGCAGGTCAGGATTCCATAGCCGCAGGCAGAACAGTTGAAACTGGAGCAGCAGCATGGCCAGGTGGACTGGGGACAGCAAGGAGTCATCATGCCAGATTGTCCTGAGGCATGGTCCTCAAAGAGAGAGAAAAAAATAGAGAATTAGAGAGAACATACTTAAATTCACACAGGACACCGCATAAGACAGAAGTACTCCAGATATTACAAACTGACCCTAGCCCCCTAACACAAACTATTGCAGAATAAATACTGGAGGCTGAGACAGGTGGGGTCAGGAGACACTGTGGCCCTATCCGTTGATACCCCCGGACAGGGCCAAACAGGAAGGATATAACCCCACCCACTTTGCCAAAGCACAGCTCCCACACCACTAGAGGGATACCTTCAACCACCAACTTGCCATCCTGAGACAAGGCCGAGTACAGCCCACAATGATCTCTGCCACGGCACAACCCAAGGGGGGGGGGGGCAACCCAGACAGGAAGATCACATCTGTAACGAGAATTGAATCACCTTTTCCATAATTAGACCATTACTTTAACAGGTCACCTCTTCTCAGCCTTCACTTGTTTTTCTCTGATCCATCTGAGATCTTATTTTATCTACTACTAGTAGTGAGAATGCCTGTTTCATGGGGGTTGTCAAAACTTCCTAGTGTGAGAAACAACACAAATAAGGCAAAGGATGTGTGTGTGATCATTGGTGTGATCTAGCTAGCAAAAATCATTTGGATCTCTCTATCAGCATGGATCCTGTAGTTGGGGCATGGAGAAACTAGGACACCAGGGTTCACTAGTCTGATCTGGTGTACGTTGTCTGACGTTGTCTGATTGGCAAAACTTGGTGTTTTGCCAATCTGACACAGTCATGCTCAACAATGGCTGCCATTACTCTCTCATTGACACACATGTACAGTAGCACTCCGCTCTTATGAGCTATGGGCATTGACTCATTGTCAGTTTGTCTTGAATAATGATGAGCATAAGAGGTCTCATTACCTTACTATGTTCATTAAATCTTGTTTAGTTTCTGTGTGCTTGATCTCATTGAGCATTATTAACTCAAATAAGATGTTCGGTCTGTAACAGATGCTTTTACCATATTTCTTGCTCACAACCACATTGCTCTCTGTACAGTTCTAAACTTGTTCCTAGAAATGACAGGCCCGAATCAATCAGAGTTATGGCTCTGTGTGCACGCCATTACAAGATGCAGATTGATGTATTCTAACGCCACTCAATTGGCTGCAACATAATTTGTTCCATCCCACTGTGTTCCAGTGGTATGGCTGCTTCAGCTTCTATCGTTACAGATTCATCGTAGAAAGTGCTGGGGTGGGATTACAGCCTGTTCATTTCTATGCTTGACTTGGCTGAATGGTTTTCGTCATATGAATGGTAAAAAGGGATCAATGTGGCTATACGAATAAAATAAAACATATAAACTCTGCCCAAAGCACAAATACATGACAGGAAAGCAGGAAATCATTAGGCCTACAGCATGACAAGAAAATATCAACATACAGTGCCTTGCGAAAGTATTCAGCCCCCTTGAACTTTGCGACCTTTTGCCACATTTCAGGCTTCAAACATAAAGATATAAAACTGTATTTTTTTGTGAAGAATCAACAACAAGTGGGACACAATCATGAAGTGGAACGACATTTATTGGATATTTCAAACTTTTTTAACAAATCAAAAACTGAAAAATTGGGCGTGCAAAATTATTCAGCCCTTTTACTTTCAGTGCAGCAAACTCTCTCCAGAAGTTCAGTGAGGATCTCTGAATGATCCAATGTTGACCTAAATGACTAATGATGATAAATACAATCCACCTGTGTGTAATCAAGTCTCCGTATAAATGCACCTGCACTGTGATAGTCTCAGAGGTCCGTTAAAAGCGCAGAGAGCATCATGAAGAACAAGGAACACACCAGGCAGGTCCGAGATACTGTTGTGAAGAAGTTTAAAGCGGATTTGGATACAAAAGATTTCCCAAGCTTTAAACATCCCAAGGAGCACTGTGCAAGCGATAATATTGAAATGGAAGGAGTATCAGACCACTGCAAATTTACCAAGACCTGGCCGTCCCTCTAAACTTTCAGCTCATACAAGGAGAAGACTGATCAGAGATGCAGCCAAGAGGCCCATGATCACTCTGGATGAACTGCAGAGATCTACAGCTGAGGTGGGAGACTCTGTCCATAGGACAACAATCAGTCGTATATTGCACAAATCTGGCCTTTATGGAAGAGTGGCAAGAAGAAAGCCATTTCTTAAAGATATCCATAAAAAGTGTTGTTTAAAGTTTGCCACAAGCCACCTGGGAGACACACCAAACATGTGGAAGAAGGTGCTCTTGTCAGATGAAACCAAAATTGAACTTTTTGGCAACAATGCAAAACATTATGTTTGGCGTAAAAGCAACACAGCGCATCACCCTGAACACACCATCCCCACTGTCAAACATGGTGGTGGCAGTATCATGGTTTGCTTTTCTTCAGCAGGGACAGGGAAGATGGTTAAAATTGATGGAAAATGGATGGAGCCAAATACAGGACCATTCTGGAAGAAAACCTGATGGAGTCTGCAAAAGACTTGAGACTGGGACGGAGATTTGTCTTCCAACAAGACAATGATCCAAAACATAAAGCAAAATCTACAATGGAATGGTTCAAAAATAAACATATCCAGGTGTTAGAATGGCCAAGTCAATGTCCAGACCTGAATCCAATCGAGAATCTGTGGTAAGAACTGAAAACTGCTGTTCACAAATGCTCTCCATCCAACCTCACTGAGCTCGAGCTGTTTTGCAAGGAGGAATGGGAAAAAATTTCAGTCTCTCGATGTGCAAAACTGCTAGAGACATACCCCAAGTGACTTACAGCTGTAATCGCAGCAAAAGGTGGCGCTACAAAGTATTAACTTAAGGGGGCTGAATAATTTTGCACGCCCAATTTTTCAGTTTTTGATTTGTTTAAAAAGTTTGAAATATCCAATAAATGTCGTTCCACTTCATGATTGTGTCCCACTTGTTGTTGATTCTTCACAAAAAAATACAGTTTTATATCTTTATGTTTGAAGCCTGAAATGTGGCAAAAGGTCGCAAAGTTCAAGGGGGCCGAATACTTTCGCAAGGCACTGTGTAGCACACACCAATTATGTGTATTTGATGTCATTATTATCCACAAAACAATGGCAAAGAGGAATCAGAATTTCTGATGCTTTACTTGAGAGAGGCTTACAACAATTCTAGGACACCGGGAGAAGTAAATGCTATTTTGAAAAGCTTGTCTTTTTAGATAGAACAAAAAATAACTATTCAATATCTTCTTCAGTCATCATCAGATTAGTGCCTGAAATGGCCCTTCCCAAGGTTCTTCCAAAAGCATGGGACAAGATTAGGCTGTGTGTTATAGGGTTAGATAGGCCTATGGAGATAGGTCTAGCCTATAACCTACACTGACATGACCATTACAGGTGGGCTTGTGACACCAAACCATACTGTCAACTCACAAGACAAGATATAAGAATAAACAAACAAACACTTAATGTATAAGTCCAATATGCAAATTTGAGTTACGTACCAAGGGAAACAAGGTTGACCCATCTCTGGTTGAAGTTTATTATCTTAACCATGAGAGCATTCCTGGAAAAGCATTGACACTGGCTCTGTAGTCCCATCAAAGGACACACGGCAGAATGAAATTGACAAAACAGTTGACCAAGGTAAGATACAAAATATTTACAGGCCTACAGTACCTGTCCAGCACAATGCATCCTCTCTCACCTGTTCCATTTGGCAGACATTTCTAATTGACATTTTCAGGTGGTCTCATTCTAAGGTAAGAATGCCAGTTGCTGGCTGGTCCATTCCAGTAAGTTGACGGAGAATCACTCCAACACGTTTTTGAAACTGTAAATTGACATCCATCCGGGTAATCAGGTCAAGGCTAGAAGGGATCCTGCTTTTGTCAAATTAACGTCAAAAGTAGATTTGTTTTGTGAATTTTAGCTAACCCTAACCCTTTTCCTAACATGAACCTAATTCAATTAAATTAAAATCAAATTGTATTTGTCACATGCGCAGAAGACAACAGGTGTTGTTCACCTTACAGTGAAAGCTTACATACAAGCTCTTAACCAAAAATGCAGTTTTAAGAAAAAGTGTTAAGTAAAAAATAGATGAGTAAAAAGTTAAAAGAGCAGCAGTAGAATAACAGTAGCGAGGTTATATACAGGGGAACCCGCTAGAGAGTCAATGTGCAGGGGCGCCGGTTAGTTTAGGATATTGAGGTAATATGTACATGTAGGTAAAGTTAAAGTAAAAATTATCCTAACATGCTGTGTTAATTCTCCTAACCTGCTGCGTAAGTTCTCCTAACCTGCTGTGTTAATTCTCCTGCTGGGTTAAGCTGGGTAAGTCCTCCTAACCTGCTTTGTTATTTCTCCTAACCTGCTGCGTAAATTCTTGTAAACTGCAGGGTTGATTCTCCCACACTGCTGAGTACGTTCTCCTAACCTGCTGTGTTAATTAACCCTATATGCAGTGTTAGCTCTTCTAAACATCAGATTAGATCAGATCAGCTCTCATAACCTGCTGTGTAAACTCCCCTAACCTGCAGGGTAAGTTATCCTAAACTGATGGGTAAGCTCTCCAAACCTGCTGTGTTAGTTCTCCTAAACTGCTGTGCTAGTTCTCCTAAACTGCTGCGTTAGTTCTTGTAACCTGCTGTGGTAATTCTCCTTACCGGCTGTGTTAATTCTCCAAAACTGCTGTTAGCTCTCCAAAACTGCAGTGTTAATTCCAATGGGTAAGATTAATCAATCAATCAAATGTATTTATAAAGCCCTTCGTACATCAGCTGATGTCACAAAGTGCTGTACAGAAACCCAGCCTAAAACCCCAAACAGTAAGCAATGCAGGTGTAGAAGCACGGTAGATAGGAAAAACTCCTTGGAAAGGCCGGAACCTAGGAAGAAACCTATAGAGAGGAACCAGGCTATAAGGGGTGGCCTGTCCTCTTCTGGCTGTGCCAGGTGGAGATTATAACAGAACATGACCAAGATGTTCACAGATAACAATAATAATCACAGTGGTTGTAGAGGGTGCAACAGGTCAGCACCTCAGGAGTAAATGTCAGTTGGCTCTTCATAGCTGATCATTCAGAGAGTCTCTACCGCTCCTGCTGTCTCTAGGGAGTTGAAAACAGCAGTTCTGGGAAGGGTAGCACGTCCGGTGAACAGATCAGGGTTCCATAGCCGCAGGCAGAATAGTTGAAACTGGAGCAGCAGCACAACCAGGTGGACTGGGGACAGCAAGGACTCATCAGGCCAGGTAGTCCTGAGGCACAGTCCTAGGGCTCAGGTCCTCTGAGAGAGAGAAAGAAAGAAAGAAAGAAAGAAAGAAAGAAAGAAAGAAAGAAAGAAAGAAAGAAAGAGAGAGAATTAGAGAGAGCATACTTAAATTCACACAGGATAACGGATAAGACAAGATAAATACTCCAGATATAACAGACTGACCCTAGCCCCCCGACACATAAACAATTGCAGCATAAATACTGGAGGCTGAGACAGGAGGGGTCAGGAGACACTGTGGCCTCATCCGACGATACCCCCGGGCAGGGCCAAACAGGCAGGATATAACCCCACCCAGTGGTGTTCAGCACTAACTGAAGTTTATTTATTGCTTTATCCGGGTAGCCGGAAAGTAGAGCATTGGAGTAGTCAAACCTAGAAGTGACAAAAACATGGATTAATTTTTCTGCATAATTGTTTGACAGAAAGCTTCTGATTTTTTCAATCTGTCCTTGAAACAGTCTTGATATATTCGTCGAAAGAGAGATCAGGGTCCAGAGTAACGCCGAGGTCATTCACAGTTTTATTTGAGATGACTGTACAATCATCATGATTAATTGTCAGATTGAACAGAATGTCTCTTTTTTTTCTTGTGACCTGGAACTAGCATCTCTGTTTTGTCCGAGTTTAAAAGCAGAACATTTGCCGCCATCCACTTCCTTATGTCTGAAATACAGGCTTCCAGGTAGGGCAATTTTGGGGCTTCACCATGTTTCATCGAAATGTACAGCTGTGTCTTGTCCGCATAGCAGTGAAAGTTAACATTATGTTTCCGAATGACATCACCAAAAGGTAAAATATATAGTGAAAACAATAGTGGTCCTAAAACGGAGCCTTGAGGAACACTGAAATTTACAGTTTATTTGTCAGAGGACAAACCATCCACAGAGACAAAATTATATTTTTCCAACAGATAAGATCTAAACCAGGCCAGAACTTGTCTGTGTAGACCAATTTGGGTTTCCAATATCTCCAAAAGAATGTGGTGATCGATGGTATCAAAAGCAGCACTAATTTTTTTATTTAACCAGGTACTAGTTGAGGACAGATGCAGAGCCTCTGTCTGACACCATTCAAAGAGTAAACAATTTAAGTCAATAACACAGTAGAAAAAAATGGGCAGTCTATATACTTCAGGCAAGTGCAGTCTCAGTGTTATGATGGGGTCTAAAACCAGAGTGAAGTGTTTTTGCATACATTGTATATATTTGTCTTCAGGAAGGCAGTGAGTAGCTGCGCAACAGCTTTTTCTAACATTTTTGAGAGGAAATGGAGATTTGATACAGGCCGATTGTTTTTAAAATATTTTCTAGGTCAAGGTTTGGCTTTTTCAAGAGAGGCTTTATTACTGACACTTGAGTTTGGTAGGTCAACGAGGTCAAAGTAAATGTTAAGGTCAACTACGAGACAGCCTATAGGGAGGAGGTCAGAGACCTGGCCGGGTGGTGCCAGATAACAACCTATCCCTCAACGTAACCAAGACTAAGGACATGATTGTGGACTACAGGAAAAGGAGCACCGAGCACGCCCCCATTCTCAACGACAGGGCTGTAGCGGAGCAGGTTGAGAGCTTCAAATTCCTTGGTGTCCACATCAACAACAAACTAGAATGATCCAAACACACCAAGACAGTCGTGAAGAGGGCACGACAAAGACTATTCCCCCTCAAGAAACGAAAAAGATTTGGTACCAAAAATTCATAAAAAATCCTGCAATGTGATTTTCTGGATTTTTTCCGCCATTTTGTCTGTCATAGTTGAAGTGTACCTATGATGAAAATTACAGGCCTCTCTCATCTTTTTAAGTGGGAGAACTTGCACAATTGGTGGCTGACTAAATACTTTTTTGCCCCACTGTATGCATAGTCGCTTTAACTATACATTCATGTACATACTAACTCAATTGGTCCGACCAACCAGTGCTCCCGCACATTGGCTAACTGGGCTTAGTTGGAATATAGGGTCCAGTATGCAGCTTGAAGGTTTAGAGGCCATGATTAATTTCATCAATGTGTCAAGAGATATAATATTAAAAAACCTGAGTGTCTCCCTTGATCCTAGATCCTGGCAGAGTTGTGCAGACCACTGAGTTTTGAAGGAATACTCAGATTTAAAGAAAAGTCTGTATTTTGCTTTCTAATGATCATGTTCTTTTCCTCAAAGAAGTTCATGAATTTGTTACTGCTGAAGTAGAAGCCATCATCTCTTGGGGAATGTTGCTTTTTAGTTACTTTGCGACAGTATCAAAAATACATTTTGGATTGTTCTTATTTTCCTCAATTAAGTTGGAAAAATAGGATGATCGAGCTGCAGTGAGGGCTCGTCGATACCCATTTCCATTCCAATTTTCTGGAAGCTTGATCGGGTATTTTCTGTATACCAGGTAGCTAGTTTCGTATGACAAATGTTTTTTGTTTTTGGGGGTGTGACTGCATCTAGGGTATTGCGCAAGGTTAAATTGAGTTCCTCAGTTAGGTGGTTATTAACTGATTTCTGTACTCTGGCATCCTTGGGTGGGTGGAGGGAGTCTGGAAGGGCATCTAGGAATCTTTGGGTTGTCAGAGAATTTATAGCATGGCTTTTGATGATCCTTGGATCGCGTCCGAGAAGATTATTTGTTGCGATTGCAAACGTAATAAAATGGTGGTCTGATAGTCCAGGATTATGAGGAAAAACAGTAAGATCCACAACATGTATTCCACAGGACAATACTGGGTCCAGAGTATGACAGTGGCAGTGAGTAGGTCTAGAGACATGTTGGATAAAACCTATTGAGTTGATGATGACTCTGAAAGTCTTTTGGAGTGGGTATGTGGACTTTTCCATGTGAATATTAAATTCACCAAAAGGTAGAATATTATCTGCCATGACTACAAGGTCCGATAGGAATTCAGGGAACTAAGTGAGGAACGCTGTATATGGCCCAGGAGGCTTGTAAACAGTAGCTATAAAAAGTGATTGAGTAGACTGCATAGATTTCATGACTAGAAGCTCAAATGACAAAGTCTGGGTTTTTTTATCGTAAATTTTAGCAACACCTCTGCCTTTGCGGGATGCGCGGAGGATGTGGTCACTAGTGTAACCAGGAGATGAGGCCTCATTTAACACAGTAAATTAATCAGGTTTAAGCCATGTTTCAGTCAGGCCAATCACATCAAGATTATGATCAGTGATTAGTTCATTGACTGTAACTGCCTTGGAAGTGAGGGATCTTACATTAAGTAGCCCTGTTTTTTGAGATGTGACATATCACAATCTCTTTCAATAATGGCATGAATGGAGGAGGTCTTTTTTCCAGTGAGATTGCTAAGGCGAACACCACCATGTTTAGTTTTTCCTAACCTAGATCGAGGCACAGACACTGTCTCAATGGCGATAGCTGAGCTGACTACACTGACTGTGCTAGTGGCAGGCTCCACTAAGCTGGCAGGCTGGCTAACAGCCTGCTGCCTGGTCTGCACACTAACTCATTGTGGAGCTAGGGGAGTTAGAGCCCTGTTTATGTTCGTAGATAAGATGAGAGCACCCCTCCAGCTAGGATTGAATCCGTCACTCCTCAACAGGCCAGGCTAGGTCCTGTTTGTGATTGAGTCCCAGAAAGAGGGCCAATTATCTACAAATTCTATTTTTTGGGGAGGGGCAGAAAACAGTTTTCAACCAGCGATTGAGTTGTGAGACTCTGCTGTAGAGCTCATCACTCCCCCTAACTGGGAGGGAGGGGGGCAGAGACAATTACTCGACGCCGACACATCTTTCTAGCTGATTTACACGCTGAAGCTATGTTGAACTTGGACACATCTTTCTAGCTGATTTACACGCTGAAGCTATGTTAAACTTGGACACATCTTTCTAGCTGATTTACACGCTGAAGCTATGTTGAACTTGGACACATCTTTCTAGCTGATTTACACGCTGAAGCTATGTTGAACTTGGACACATCTTTCTAGCTGATTTACACGCTGAAGCTATGTTGAACTTGGACACATCTTTCTAGCTGATTTACACGCTGAAGCTATGTTGAACTTGGACACATCTTTCTAGCTGATTTACACGCTGAAGCTATGTTGAACTTGGACACATCTTTCTAGCTGATTTACACGCTGAAGCTATGTTGAACTTGGACACATCTTTCTAGCTGATTTACACGCTGAAGCTATGTTGCACTTGGACACATCTTTCTAGCTGATTTACACGCTGAAGCTATGCTGCACTTGGCGAGCTCCGACTGTTTCATCCTAACATTGTTGGTGCCGGCGTGGATTACAATATCCCTATACACTCGCCAGTTTTAGCCTTAGCCAGCACCATCTTCAGATTAGCCTTAACGTCAGTAGCCCTGACCCGGCTCAACAGTGTATGGTCACTGGATGATTTGTTTGAAGTCTAATACTGCGGATAATGGAGTCTCCAATGACTAGGGTTTTCAATTTGTCAGAGATAATGGTGGGAGGCTTCGGCATCTCAGATCCCGTAACGGGAGGAGTAAAGACAAGGGAAGGCTCGGCCTCTGACTCCGACCTGTTGCTTAAAGAGGAGAACCGGTTGGAAGTTTCTGTCGGCTGAATGAGCGACACCAGTTGAGCTATCCAACAGCATTTCCTTCCAGAAGCCATGAGAAAATGTTCCGGCTGCGGGAACAGTGCGAGGGAATTTAAACTACAATCTGTACTTACTGGTGGCACAGACGCTGTTTCATTCTTTCCTACACTTAAATTATCCTTGCCTAACAATTGCGTCTGAAGCTGGGCTTGCAGCACAGCTATCCTCGCTATAAGGTGATCGTTCTCTTGTATATTATGAGTACAGCGACTGCAATTAGAAGGCATCATGTCAATGTTACTACTTAGCTTCGGCTGCTGGAGGTCCTGACGAACCAAGTCCAGATAAAGTGTCCGGGGTGAAGAAGTTGAATGAAAAAAAGTTGAGCGAGGGAAAAACTAAAAATATAAACAGTCATTAAAAAGTAAAAACCGTAAAGTTGGCAGGTAGCAAAGTAAGGATAACAACTAACCGCACAGCAGCACGTAAACAAGTCTACAAATTGTGAGCTGAAATTGAGTATGACGATAAGAATGCGGTGACTGACAGAGTCGAAAGCCTTGGCCAGATCTCCTAACCTGCTTGGTAAATTCTCATAATCTGATGTGCTAATTATCCTAACCTGCTGTGTAAATTCTCCTAACCTGCTGTGTTAATTTTCATAACCTACTGTGTTAGTTCTCCTAACCTGCTGCGTAAATTCTCTTAACCTAATGGGTAAGATCTCCTAACCTGCTGTGTTAATTCTCTTAATCTGCTGGGTAAGTTCTCCTAACCTGCTCCGAAAATTCTCCTAACCTACTCCGTAAGTTCTTCTAACCTGCTGTGTAAGTTCTCCTAACCTGCTGACTAAGTTCTCCAAACCTGCTGGGTAAGTTCTCCTAACCTGCTGCATTATCTGTCATAACCTGCTGTGTTAGTTCTCCTAGCCTGCTTTGTTAGTTATCCTAACCTGCTGCGTAAGTTATCCTAACCTGCTGCGTATGGTCTGCTAACCTGCTGCGTAAGTTATCCTAACCTGCTGCGTATGGTCTGCTAACCTGCTGTGTAAGTTATCCTAACCTGCTGCGTATGGTCTGCTAACCTGCTGCGTAAGTTATCCTAACCTGCTGCGTATGGTCTGCTAACCTGCTGTGTAAGTTATCCTAACCTGCTGCGTATGGTCTGCTAACCTGCTGCGTAAGTTATCCTAACCTGCTGCGTATGGCCTGCTAACATGCTGCGTAAGTTATCCTAACCTGATGCGTATGGTCTGCTAACCTGCTGCATAAGTTCTCCTAACCTGCTGCGTATGGTCTGCTAACCTGCTGTGTAAGTTATCCTAACCTGCTGCGTATGGTCTGCTAACCTGCTGCGTAAGTTCTCCTAACCTGATGCGTATGGTCTGCTAACCTGCTGCGTAAGTTATCCTAACCTGATGCGTATGGTCTGCTAACCTGCTGCGTAAGTTATCCTAACCTGCTGCGTATGGTCTGCTAACCTGCTGCGTAAGTTATCCTAACCTGCTGCGTATGGTCTGCTAACCTGCTGCGTAAGTTATCCTAACCTGATGCGTATGGTCTGCTAACCTGCTGCGTAAGTTATCCTAACCTGATGCGTATGGTCTGCTAACCTGCTGCGTAAGTTATCCTAACCTGATGCGTATGGTCTGCTAACCTGCTGTGTAAGTTCTCCTAACCTGCTGCGTAAGTTCGCCTCGCCAGTCTGGTAGTTATCCTAAACTGCTGTGTTAGTGCTCCTAACCTGCTGTGGTAATTGTCCTTACCTGCTGTGTTAATTCACCTAACCTGCTTTGGTAAGTTCTCATATTCTGCTGTGTAAATTATCCTAACCTGCTGCGTAAGTTCTCCTAACCTGCTGCGTAAGTTCTCCTAACCTGTTGTGTAAGTTCTCCTAACCTCATGCATATTGTCTGCTAACCTGCTGCGTAACTTCACTTCGCCAGCCTGGTAGTTATCCTAAACTGCTGGGTAAGCTCTCCTAACCTGCTTGGTAAAATTTCACTATCTGCTGTGTAAGTTCTCCTAACCTGATGTGTTAATTCTCCTAACCTGCTGTGTTAGTTCTCCTAACATGTTGGGTATGTTCTCCTAACCTGTTGCGTTAGTTCTCCTAACCTATTGGTTATGTTCTCCTAACCTGCTGTGTCAGTTCTCCGAACCTGTTGTGTTAGTTCTCCTGACCTGCTGTGTAAGCTATCCTAACCTGCTGTGTTAGTTCTCTTAACCTGCTGTGTCAATTCACATAAGATGCTGCATAAATTCTCCTCACATTCAGGGTAAATTCTTCTAACCTGCTGTGTATTATCCTGCTGTAATTATCCTAACATGCGGTGTAAGTTCTCCTAACATGCTATGTAAGTTCTCTTAACCTGCTGGTTTTGTTCTCCTAACCTGCTTTGTTAGTTTTCCAAACCTGCTGCATATGTTTTCCTAAACTGCTGGGTAGATTATCCTAACCTGCTGTGTAAATTCTTCTAACCTGCTGCTTTAATCCTCCGTTCTGCAGTTTTAATTCTCCTAACCTAGTGTGTTAGTTCTCCTAAACTGCTGCTCCTAACCGTAAGTTCTCCTTAACTGCTGGGTAGGTTCTCCTCACCTGCTTTGTAAGTTCTTGTAACCTGCTGTGTTCATTTCCCTAACCTGCTGGGTAAGTTATCCTAAACTGCTGTGTTAATTATCCTAACCTGCTGTGATAGAAGAGGAGTGGGAGGCCCTGGTGCATAACTGAGCAAGAGGACAAGTACATTAGAGTGTCTAGTTTGAGAAACAGACGCCTCACGAGTCCTCAACTGGCAGCTTCATTAAATATTACCCGCAAAACACGTCTAAACGTCAACAGTGAAGTGGCTACTCTGGGATGCTGGCCTTCTAGGCAGAGTTGCAAAGAAAAAGCCAGACTGGACAATAACAAGAAAAACTTAAGATGGTCAAAAGAACACAGACACAGAGGAACTCTGCCTAGAAGGCCAGCATCCCGGAATTCGCTTCTTCACTGTTGAGGTTGAGACTGGTGTTTTGCGTGTACTATATAATGAAACTGCCAGTTGAGGACTTGTGAGGCATCTCTTTCTCAAACTAGACACTCTAATGTACTTGTCCTCTTGCTCAGTTGTGCACCGGGGCCTCCCACTCCTCTTTCTATTCTGGTTTGCGCCTGTTCTGTGAAGGGAGTAGTGCACAGCGTTGTACGAGATCTTCCGTTTCTTGGCATTTTCTCACATGGAATAGCCTTAATTTCTCAGAACTAGAATAGACTGACGAGTGTCAGAAGAAAGTTACTTGTTTCTGGTCATTTTGAGCCTGTAATCTAACCCACAAAGGCTGATGCTCTGCTCCAGATACTCAACTAGTCTAAAGAAGGCCAGTTTTATTGCTTCTTTAAACAGGACAAAGGTTTTCAGCTGTGCTAACATAATTGTAAAAGGTTTTTCTAATGATCAATTAGGCTTTTTGAAATTATAAACGTGGATTAGCAAACACCATGTGGAACGGGAGTGATGTTTGATGTTTGCTGATAATGGGACTCTGTACGCCTATGTAGATATTCCATTTTTAAAAATTGCCGTTTTCAGCTACAATAGTTATTTACAACATTAACAATGTCTACACTGTATTTCTGATCAATTTGATGTAATTTGAATGGACAAAAAAATATATTTTCTTTAAAAAACAAGGACATTTCAAGGTGACCCCAAATTTTGAAAGGTGGTGTATATTGGTTATATGATTTTGCTATTGATTACTGCACTGTTGAGTAAAGCTGGCAAGTTAAGCATTCATCTGAAAATACTTGATCCTGGCCATCAGAGGGATATTTATACCTCCAAATTCAAGGTCTACTTTTGTTCTGCTTGGTCTGTAACAAGTATAGTGACCCAATATTGCATGATGCATCCTTGACTAGGCTGCAAGCTGCTAACATTAAACAAAATTCAAAAGGCACATTTTTGCATAGATGACAAAATCCCGCGTTTTTGCTTATCCATTTCACCCCCCCAAAAAAAAAAAAAAAAAAAAAACATGTGGTCGAAATACAACATTTCAGTTAATCGTACATCTTTTTTTTTTTTAAGTCGAGGAGGTCTTGTAAAATAGCTGTCATGTACCTCTATTACCACCATAGACCACTAGTAAGGAGGTTAACTCTAAATCTTCAGGGGATGTGACTATGGGTTCAAGGGCCCCTCGCGTCAAGCTTTTTTTGTTAAGAAAAAACTGTTAATTATTTATGTAGCAGTAGCCTTTATGTCAGTCTGCAAGAAGGACTTCCGTTTGCAACACACTAACAAAATAAATGTAATTTTACATTTCAACTGGAAAAACGGTATCTCTCCTTGGATTCGAATTAGCCAAAAACTGCAAAATGACCAGGAGCCATACTAGCTCAACTGTATGCTATTCGTCCAATTGCAATGTTGCACATGCTTTAGTAATATTTAATAGCAGAATTGACTTCAGTTAAGGAAACTTTCGTGAAAAGTGTTCAATCATGGTCAACTATGCCAACATTTGTAATTGGCTGATGCAGATTTGTTCTCAAGTATGGACCCATAGGGTTCAGATGTATTTACTGCTGAATCTCAGGTTGCCACATTTCAGCTAGCCCTAGCCCTAAACTGTCTGCATCACACAAGTGCAGCATGTCAAAATCTGATTGGATGCATTTGCTCTATTCCCATTTTTGTTGGTGGTGCACTCTTTGATGGTGTGTACATCTTACAGAGTGTGGCTTAATGGCAGTTTGCCTCCAACCACTATGCTGCACTAAGGAAAAGCTAGATTGATTAGTGCACAAATTAACGCAAGAAAGAGATCATTCTCCCTCCATAAACTAATTTGCTGTCCTGGATCTCTTATTAATAAGTCAATCCAATTAACATTTCTAAAGAAATGGCTATTGCTGTAGTAAATCTACTAAATTCAATAAACTTAATTACAATAAATTCAGTAAACATTTAGATTGAATGCAGTAGCTGTGTCACTTACACCACTAGGATGTTTTAAGCATAATTTAATAAAATGGCAAAGGAACCTCTGCAAAGCCACTTAACCTTGTAAAAGCCTTGAATACACATTAAGCTAAAGCTTATTCGGACAGGAATAGATAATAATTGATCTGGATTTCTTTGCAAATATTTGATCACTCCATCTAAGTTGTTATTGGGTGACTTCACTGTGGTCGCCTCTAATTTCTGTTTGTCACTGGTCTCACTTGTCATTCGATGCAAAGCTCGGAGGCCACTTTTTCATTTGGATCCCAAGAAGCCGGCAGAAGTCAATACTGGGGGATACTAATCTTTCTGGGTTTAGTCATGATGTAGTATGCTTTATTCCAAATGAGCGGTGATTAGAAATATATGAGCTGTGCTGTAGCTCAAAATCCTCTGTGCAGGAAGGCCATTGTCAAGTCTGCCCAACAGCACTAGACTACATGCAGCACTACAGGAAAAAGCAGCATAATAAGAGTGAGCAAAACCTTGTTTGAATACTGTAGTTCAAAGCAAGAAAAAAAGATTGTTGACTCTGAAGCTAAGATTCTAGTCCACTTCTCTCAGATGTTCACCTGTGTTGCACAGCTGGTTCGTGAAGGAGTGAGGGTACTACAGTATTACCTCGATAACTAGTATCCCAGGAAGGCCTTGAAGTTAACTTTGCCGTCTTTCCAGAGGTCCAGTATAATTCCTGATACAGGAGACCCTGTCTGAGGCCCTTCCAGAGCTGACCACAGAGCCCATCACTGGAGTTGTTGTGGTGGTGTGCCGAAGCAAGGAACCTGATGGATACTTTTTTGTAAGTAACTTCTTGCTTTTTGAATCATTCACTCTTTTAGATTGAGGATACATTATGAAGCATATTATTTAATAAAAGCATATAGCAATGCTTATCATGGAATATAAATAAATGTTACTGTACTTCGCTCAGCATTTTCCAGTTACTTTGACTTCAACCTCATTTGAAGGCAAATGAATTATGTTATGCATATGCATATGTTGTAAAGTAGGTACAGTACTATTTTGGTAAATTCAATACGTTCTGTAATCACCATTTGATCAAAACCGTGTTCTCAATACCACTGCTGTGTTGCTGTGGAGTCTACCATTTTGTTTTTGGAGGGTAGCCATGAAGCTCTTGGACATGCCCTTGGCTAGCACTTCTGAGGAGTGTTGTGGTTTTTGTGAGACGAATCAAATAACTAATTCATGCAGTTTACTTTGATGATGGAGATGATTACTGTAGACCTATTTGTTGCCATTAGTCCTTTAGCCTTACCAAAGGCTATGGTTTAACAACCCTTGGAGAATGCCCCCCACAGTTCTGGCACTGTGTCACCATGTTTGTTTAACACTCTCAGCGAAGAGGGGTTGCCGGCTGTTTGGCACCCCAGCAAGTTTGAACAATCTGGTTGTGAGAGACAGAGGAAAGTAGGACAGCAATATCACTGGCCCATGGGAACCATGTTTATATTTTTGAAAGAGTGAGAAGTGAGAGCTAGCGAGATGGAGAGAGGAAGATGTTTTGTGAATTTAGCAAAGCACAAAGCATACACAGTGATATAGCCTGAAGTGGGCTCAAGGGCAGATCTCTACTCCTTTTCTTTCTCTACCCTCTCTCTTTCTTTTTCCTTCCTCTCATCCCTTCTATCTCTTCCTGCCCCAACCCACACAGCCCAACTGTTGTAATCTCTGGTGGGTTATGGTGGGTTGGCATTGTGACGATGCGTTGCCTACTGGCATTGGGACTGCATGCATACCACATGGCAGTGAACGAGAATGAAAATGCTGCTTGTCTTCCTGCTTGGTTTCTTCAGTAGGATAGATCCCTCTGTTACTGAAGGGAATGGAGGTGTTGCTCCGCTTTGGTAGTCTGGTTACGTCAATGGTAAGTCATGTTCTTCTGCTGTTCATGTTATAGGGTAGACCTTCTTTGGTTGCTCCTTTTTGAATTTCTCTTCAACAATGACTGCTTTTTAGAAATACATTTTATGCCGTAGTAGATCAATGAGCTGATTAACTCTTTTGCTCTCCACTACAGTGCATTCACATCTCAGAACTTGAACAAGTTGTTCCTACACAAGAGAGCAGGCCCAGATCAAACACTGCTCCACAGGGATCGGGATCTTAGCTCAAGCTGCAGCAGCCGCCCCACATCAAACACCTTAAGCGGGCACTGGCACTGACACAGACACTTAGGGCCGCAAAGGGAAGCTGGGTGTCATTCAAATTTGCCTGAGCATATAACATACTACCCTCATGAACACATTAACATAAGTTTATTTGAAGGAGTGTGTTGCTAGCCTGAGATCTGAGCCTCCTGTAATTGGCTAGGACCTCCGCTGAATCAACCTCTGATGACTCTGAATCTTGTGTACGTTACTTGTGTACATACTTTTTTAATTGAAAAGTAATCCAATATGTAATCATCTAGTTTTCCATTAGTATCTGTAATCTGATAACAATAGTTTTGCTGGTAACGTAACTGATTACACTTACAGTTCTGTTTTGTTAATCAGATTACATGTAACTGACTACATGTAATCAGTTAATCCCCAACCCTGTGTAGAAGAATTATCATTCAGCAGTTTATTGGTGATCTCGATGACTGGGAGGTATTCAGACCCCTTACCTTTTTCCACATTTTGTTACGTTACAGCCTTCATCTAAAATTGCTTAAATAAATGTTTTTTTCTCATCACATTTATTAAAAATACAAAACAGAAATGTAGACCCTTTGCGATGAGACTTGAAATTGAGCTCAGGTGCATCCTGTTTCCATTGATCATCCTTGAAATGTTTCTACAACTTGATTGGAGTCCACCTGTAGTAAATTCAATTGATTGGACATGATTTGGAAAAGCACACACCTGTTCATATAAGGTCCCACAGTTGACAGTGCAAGTCAGAGCAAAAACCAAGCCCTGAGGTTGAAGAAATTATCCGTTGAGCTCAGAGACAGGATTGTGTCGAGGCACAGGTCTGGGGAAGGGTACCAAAACATTTCTGCAGCGTTGAAGGTCCTCAAAAACACAGTGGCCTCCATCACTCTTAAATGCTCTTACTCTTACTAGAGCTAGCCACTTGGCCAAACTTTGGTAAGGGGCTTTGGTAAGGGACGTGACCAAGAACCCGATGGTCACTCTGACAGAGCTCCAGAGTTCCTCTGTGGAGATGGGAGAACCTTCCAGATGGACAACCATCTTTGCAGTACTCCACCAATCAGGCTTTTATGAAAGATGTAAAATGTGGTCTGCTGTATTAGCACAATGATTTGTCTTCAAGCTCACGTTATTTGGAAATAATCTACTATATCTGTTTTTTTTTTTGGTATGGCTCTAATGATATTTTGGTTTCAATGGTAGCAGCTGTCTTTCATTGCCTTTTCCCAGCTAAAGTCCCACGAGGCTGCCTATTGTAGGTGCTCGCTCTCATTATTTTGAGATCTGTCAGAAATTACCAGTACTACCAATAGATTGACCTATTCCATAGCAGTTTTTAATTTGTGCAGAATTGGCAGTTGGATATGTCAGTCAATCAGCCCACTTTATATGTGTACATGACATCAAAATGACAAGTTCAGAGTTCAAAAATTGATATAAAGTCAGATATGTGATTCTTCTGTTGTACAGACTTTTGGAAAGTGGAAGTGGAAACACTCACAGCAATGAGCCCTGTTGGACGATGGGAGTCACATAACAGTAGATAGTATAAAGAAAATCGAGAGCAAATGCATCCAAACTTTTCTCCTGCTTCTACCTCTGCGACTCTGCAATTGGTGTTTCAAATTCTGGCCGCGTCACCCCCTGCTTCTGGAGCTGTGGCAGGATGACGCCTGAGGTGTCGCCTACTGTAGGAGCGCTGTGCCCTCTTACTCCCCTGCTTGACTTTGGGTTTCACACAGCCAGTCCTTTGTTTACGCTGACAGGATGCGCTGGCTACTGACCTGGAAAAAGTGGCCAAGACGGGTTGTCTTGTAAGGAGGTGGGGCTTTTGGTGATGTATGGGCTTCTCATCAGACCTTTTAGCTTGCCCGCTGGAGATGCCTGCACACCCTCTCTCTCTTTCTCTCTTTCCCCCTCTCACTTTCCTCCTCTCTCTCTCTTTCTCTCTTTCCCCCTCTCACTTTCCTCCTCTCTCTCTCTTTCTCTCTTTCCCCCTCTCACTTTCCTCCTCTCTCTCTCTCTTTCTCTCTTTCCCCCTCTCACTTCCTCTCTCTCCCTCTCTTTCTCTCTTTCCCCCTCTCTCTTTCCTCCTTTCCTCTCTCTTTCTCTCTTTCCCCCTCTCACTTTCCTCCTCTCTCTCTCTTTCTCTCTTTCCCCCTCTCACTTTCCTCCTCTCTCTCTCTTTCTCTCTTTCCCCCTCTCACTTTCCTCCTCTCTCTCTCTTTCTCTCTTTCCCCCTCTCACTTTCCTCCTCTCTCTCTCTTTCTCTCTTTCCCCCTCTCACTTTCCTCCTCTCTCTCGCTTTCTCTCTTTCCCCCTCTCACTTTCCTCCTCTCTCTCTCTTTCTCTCTTTCCCCCTCTCACTTTCCTCCTCTCTCTCTCTTTCTCTCTTTCCCCCTCTCACTTTCCTCCTCTCTCTCTCTTTCTCTCTTTCCCCCTCTCACTTTCCTCCTCTCTCTCTCTTTCTCTCTTTCCCCCTCTCACTTTCCTCCTCTCTCTCTCTTTCTCTCACCCCTCTCTCATCCCATCTAGTCACTGCTGGTTTTGCATGAGTCACTTCCTACCATGTTTTCCACAGCCAATCACCAGGGTCATTCATCATTATTGTCAGGGTGGTAATGTGTGTGGGTGGGTGCAGAGATCCAGGACTTCTTCGTTTGAATGAACCTCATTAAATATACTCTTCTTTGTGAAGGATCCTCTCGGAGAATAAGTCTGGCAGTCATTTTGGTGATTTACCGACGATGGCCAATGTAACATGACGTTTCAGCCAAGCTTATTTGCTGGTAGCTATGGAGAAGTGTCTGACTCACTCATGTGAGGGTAGTTTTGGCTTCATCATTCTTCAGTTCATGCACACTAGGTGGGCTGCCAACACTGTCCGTCATAGCCTTTTCTAACGTGCCTGGGCTCTTGTGCATTATGTTACCATATCCGAATACACTGTAAATACTCAAATATCCCCATTCCCATCAGAATCTTTTGTCAGCACAATGAAGTTTGGTTTTCCTTATTAGAGCAGATCTTTGTCAGGTTGTCTTTAATTAATCAGCCCCATCCCAAGGGATGATATTTTTAGCCACCTGTTTTGGGGGCTACGGCTCCTTCTTTACCCACACAGGGCACTAATGAGATGGATCTGTAGCACGGGCGACCATTAATTAAGTATGCAAGAGAAGAGGCTAAAAGCAACGCGCTCAGACCATACATACATTAACTTTATCCCACCTCATGCATGTTCTTCTCTCCTTGTATATATTTCCTTTTTTCACGTAGGTTGCACAAACAACAGATGGCTCCAACCCCAACCTGTGGAAGGACGGCTTATTCAAATCCAAGGTCGCCCGCTACCTCTCTGTCACCAGAGATAATGTAAGTGGAAATGTAAACTTCTCCCTTTCCCTACGCATGGTGCAGTAACACCTCATCCCTAACACCTTTTGTTGGCACTGGCTTGCTTGGTTTGCCCTCTCTAGCGTTCTCCTGTAGAGCTCTTTGATCATTGAAAGTCCAATAATGTTCCATGAATTTTAAAAGTCTGGAATTTGAAATGAATGCAAAAACCAATCTGAATGTTGTGTTATATGATTGCATTTTATTCTTGATACCTTGATGGGCTCCCAGGATTATATTGTTGACGTTCTTGTGTCCTCCAGAGAGGGAGATTTATGATTATTCATAGTATTAGAATGAGCTTTTATTTAAACTATTTCAGTTCATTCAATGAACCTTGTCCCTGTACAGAATGTGGAGACCTTCCAGTTATTCTTCAAAGATGAGGCACACATTTATTTTTAAATATGACATTTTGAATATGTCCTTTTATATAAGAAATAGAACTTCAAAAGCTCAGTTCAATAGGGTTGGAAATGGGGCACCTATTTCAAATAACAGTAATAACTCTGTAAATTGAGCTCTCTTTGAACGTTCTCTACAAATCAACTGGAAGACACATTTTCATGGTGTTTTTTTACATATTAAAAACATTTGAGAATAGAGAACAGCGATGCTCCTAGTATAAAGTCAAAAGTTACCATGGAATAGAAATATATTCAAGTAGTGGGCACAAAGTGTTGCATAGTTGTCATCAATACATCTGTTCCAACATTCATAATTCCTTTGCTTTCCTGTGGCTAAATAACCATATACTACCTATGCTAACTATACTATTGTTTTTTAACTTGCACAAATGCAACTAAATATGTGACATGGGTTTACTCCATTCATCAGACTGACCAAGTAATGGGCCTACATTAAACAAGTGATAGTTTAGATGGGACCTATACAGTACATTAACATTCTTCAGTCCAAAAGGCTGATAGTACGTCAACAGGATTGTAATGATTCGACAGCCACTTCAACCTTTGTTCCTTTCCACAGTTTCTGTCAGTGTCTTCATTTACAGCCTTGAGGTTTGAGTTTATCAGCTGAATGAGTGCCACATTGTACAGCCCTATTTGATACAACTATGATTTTACCTCATTGGTATACATAACAGGATTTTTACCCACAATACATTATTTCTGTGTGTTCACTTTGAAATATTCTCGTTCATGACAAATCATTCATTTATGGTTACACTACTACTAATTCTGAAAAGATTTCCTCCATTAGAATCCTTGTGAGTGTGATTGAAACCTCTGAGATATTTGAGGCCTTGTAAAGGCACCTGTAGACGGAGCTCAGTCTGGTCCACAGTTTAGTGCGTATCACACAAATAGCTTTGCCCTCATTCCTGTGTATTATCTTAAAATTTGTGTCCGCACTGTTTTAAAGACTTTGACACAAATAAAACATGACAGAGCCATCAACAAAGGCTATTTTGTCTGCCAGTCATTGTAGCCCTCTTTGTAATTGTCATTGACAAAAACAGATTCTGCAAAATTAGCCACTGAATTATGTGGAAGGGAAGTAAACAGTTTGTGATTTATCATGCTCTAGGTTGGATGTAGATGGCCCTTTTGTCAGGTCCTGATGGGAAAAATCTATCTTGCAACCAAAAAAAAAAAAAAGGTTTCATGCATAGTAATAACATTCATCCATATTCCACCCTGAGTCAAAATAAAAACAATGAATAAAACATGTATCTAGTGGTAATAACTGCCGGGTAAAAGGAGCAGTGGAATCCAGATTTCCGGACGCTTCAAGTCACGGCTCGGTCGCCACACTCTCCAATGCCGCTGTGTATTATTGCAATTTATTATGGGGAAAATGTTCAAAATAATGACTGGAGGCTGGGAGGAGTCATGCTTGAAAATGACAAATAAACAGTCCCTGATTGTTTTTAACCAGTCCCATTCTGATGAACAGGCAATCCTGCCTCGCACATTGTGCATCTCTCGGAGGGTTGAGAATGATTGCAAGTTCACAGATGCATTCAAATTTTTTAAAGAAGCTATGTTGGAGTAATTACTTCCACCATCGTGTCAACTCTTCTCTTTAGAGACTTCCCAAGCTTTTAGGAAATCGCAGATACAATTGTCTTTGTAATTTATTTTCAGACCCTTACAATAACTGAATATCCCTCACCCCCCTCACTACTTTTGGAATGAGAATTGGTTGTTACAGTCTGTTACAGTATATGTGAAACGTGCATAAAGTATGTGGATATGTCATTTTTTTTAAATGTTTTCCTGTAGAGCCAGTCATCAGATGTGCTCATTGACATGAGGTTGATCGATTTAAAGGACACTCTACCAGAGGGCTTTATACCCATCCAAGAAACAGTGGACACCAATAAGTAAGCAGTTTCCCCTAAACCACATCTAAGCTTGAGAAGGTGAATGTTTTATGGGTGCAGGTTAGCTTTATTTACGATAGTCTGTGGGAATAAAATAAACATTTTGCCCTGGAGGTACAAGTGAAGAGAATCATGAGTCATTGTTTATCTCAGCTGGAGCTGTGCTTTTCTTTATGAGGGGCTTATTTATTTATGTATTTATTTGGGGAGAGGACGAGTGGATGGGATTATCTAATATTAATGAAATGCATTCCCCAATGCTTTAGTGCTCTTTGAATGCTATGTATTCCCCCCTCACTATCCAGGCCTTGAAAATGTAATAATATTTTGGTGTGGGGAGTGAGAACAGTTTGTTTATTATTTTTATTACCATTGCATTTACTCTGCACTTTCTATCCCTGGTTGGAAATAAATGGGCAAGGCACAGAAGTAATATGGGCAAGCATGGTTATGTTTTCTAACTGGAATAAAGAACTGAAATATTATGTATTGTTGGGCTATGTTTTAATGTCATTTGTATTACTTTATGTGAATCCATGTTTAATGTACACAACTAACATTACGTATGACATTTTACCCTCCATATACAGTAAAAATTGACATTTATATTAGCTAGCAATATACCGTGGCTGCTGTAGGGGTTAGCGTTTGTCTTTCCTTTTCTAAACAAAGATGTTAAACGATCATCATTTGGTTTTTGTCAGTGCTTACAGCGTATTCTCTGTGTTTATATTTTATATCATTCTACCATGCATAGCTGTGACCAAGAGTAGAATTTGGCCTCCAGTTACTGATCCCTAATATGGTCTGTCTCTGTTCTTGCTTGTCAGAGGAGCCTGCCTTGAAGAAGAGGAGGCTGTGTGTAAAGCTCCGCCTACACGTAGACACAAAGACTGCTGTGTGTGACATCCAGATCCAGGGGATGTCCGAGCTTACCCCTGCACACTACACTTGTTCCGCGTATTTGGACAGACCTGTGGAAGGCAGAAGGAATATTGTAATTATTTTAGGACTTTCTCACTGACACCCATCGCATTGTGTTTGTTTGGGCATGCAGTACCATGCCAAGATTCTCAGTAGGCTCAGTAGGTTTGGCAAGATGGCACTGACAGACATGGCAGCTCAGCTTCTAGCTCCTAAGCAACTTTGCTGTACTTAGTTTTTTTGTGTGTTATTTCTTACATTTTTAGCCCATAACGTTTTTTTTGTGTTATGACACTCGAACACTGCTACTCCCTTTTCAGAAGCCCTCCCTTTGGCAAATCAGATAAAGACTCCATTTTACTCCTCCCTTCCTATAGGCAGAAACTCAGACAGGAAGTACCCGTGCTAAGGTCTATTCAGCGCTGGTCTGACCAATCAGAATCCATGCTTCAAGATTGTTATGATCATGCGGATTGGGATCATGTTGACGTATACACGGACATGGTGAGTGAGTTCATCAGGAAGTGTACAGGGGATGCCGCTCCCACTGTGACTATTAAAACCTACCCAAACCAGAAACCGTGAATAGATGGCAGCATTCGAACAAAACTAAAAGTATGAACCACCGCATTTAACCATGGCAAGGTGAGTGGGAATATGGTTAAATGCAAACGGTGTAGTTATTCCCTCCATAAGGAAATCAAACAGGCAAAACATCAGTACAGAGACAAAGTGGAGTCGCAATTCAACAGCTCAAACACAAGACATGGCAGGTTCAATAGACAATCACGGATTACAAAGGAAAAACCAGCCACTTTGCGGACACTGACATCTTGCTCCCAGACAAGCTAAACACCTTCTGTAGTGTTGTGGTGTCTCTCTTGTTGTGATGTGTTTTGTCCAATATTATATTTTGAATCCCCAGCCCCCGTCCCCGCCCCCGCAGGAGGCCTTTTGGTAGGCGTTCATTGTTAATAAAAAGTGTTCTTAACTGACTTGCCTAGTTAAATAAAGGTTACATAAAAAAATATATTTAAATAACTATAGCTCAGGACTCAACACCATAGTACCCTCCAAACTCATCATTAAGCTCGGGGCCCTGGGTCTGAACACCGCCCTGTGCAATTGGGTCCTGGATTTCCTGATGGGCCGCCCCCCAGGTAGTGAAGGTAGGATGCATCACATTTCGCTGATCCTCAACACAGGGGGGGCCCCCGTGCTCAGCCACCTCCTGTACTCCCTGTTCACCCATGACTGCATGTCCACACACGCCTCCAACTCAATCATCAAGTTTGCAGATGACACAACAGTAGTAGGCCTGATTACCAACAATGACGAGAGCCTACGGGGAGGCGGTGAGGGCACTGCTGGACTGGTGCCAGGGAAATAACCTCTCTGGCAACATCAACAAAATGAAGGAGCTGATCGCGGACTTCAGGAAACGGCAGAGGTAGTTGGTAGAGAAGGTGGAAAGCTTCAAGTTCCTCGGCGTACACATCACTGACAATCTAAAATGGTCCACCCCCACTGACAGTGTGGTGAGGAAGCACAACAGTGCCAGGAGGCTGAAGAAATTTGGCTTGGCCCCTAAGACCCTCACAAACCTTTACAGATGCCGGGCTGTATCACTGTCTGGTATGGAAACTGTACCCCCCGCAACCGCAGGGCTCTCCAGAGGGTGGTGCGGTCTGCCCAACGCATCACTCCCGGGGACACACTGACTGCCCTCTAGGACACCTACAGCACCCGATGTCACAGGAAGGCCAAAAAGATCATCAAGGACATCAACAATCCGTGCCATGGCTATTTCACCTTGCTGTCATCCAATGTAAGGGCAGTACAGGTGTATCAAAGCTGGGACTGAGAGACTGAATAACAGCTTCTATCTCAAGGCCATCAGACTGTTAAATAGCCATCACTAGCCGGCTACCATCCGATTATACAACCCTGCACCTTAGAGGCTGCTGCCCTATATACATAGACATGGAATCACTGGCCACTTTAATAAGGTTTACATACTGCTTTACTTATCTATTATGTATATACTGTATTATATTCTACTGTATTTTTGTCAATGCCACTCCGACATTGCTTGTCCTAATATTTAATAATTCCATTATTTGACTTTTAGATTTGTGTGTATTGTTGTGAATTGTTAGATACTACTGCACTGTTGGAGCTAGGCACACAAGTATTTTGCTACACCTACAATAACATCTGCTAAATATGTGTATGATTTGATTTTGATTTTACATAGTCTCCAATGAGCAGAATTCCTATTTTCCTGCTCAAAACAAACTTTTGCTGCAGCCTGCTCGAGGCACCTGCCTTGACATGAACAGTGCATAGCCTGCCAGTAGTACCTACTTTTACCATAGGGACACGAGAGAGACAAGGGGTCACTCTTCTACTCTGATCATCCTGATTTATGACATTTGTTCATCAATGATATACATACATGTGCTGTACTCTCATTAGTTATTTTTTTCAGTAGTTCATAGTGCTGTTGTACTGTGCAGACAAAGGGGAGGAAACGTAGCCTAGAGAGGCAGAAACAGATGAAGAGGAAGGGAAGAGAGCGGCAGGCAGTGCAGAGAGCTCCACCATGCCATACTGTTGCCGTACCATACCCCCATCCTCAGCTACTCTGTCTTCCCCTGCCTGGAGCCCACATAGAAGGAGCAGGCCTTTGTACTGCAGCCAAATCCAACAGCTCAATTATTTATTGCAATGAAGTACTGGGGATTTCCAGAGCAAATTGTAAATAAACAATCAAGGCTCCTTTTGAGTGGCGGTGGGGAGGGAGGCTTGGCAGGGGTGTCCTGCCATGAGGTTGCCAGCTTCAAGTGCTTTGTCCTGGTATGTTAGAGGCTCGGTGTAGAGTGCAGTGTGAAAACCAACCACTTCATAGCAGAGATCAGACTGAGGGAGGGGTATTCAGAGGTGCGACACTGTTCATATGGCTACTCGGTGTGATGAGTGAAAGTTGCTAGTTTTAATGGCAAGGTTTAAAGTCAGCAAACTATGGTTTGACAGGAGAGCAGATAGTGAATAATGTTTGATGTCTCGAAACGATCGAGAAAGCCTAGGCCGTATACCCCCTCAACTGTTACCGATAATCCTTAGCTCTTTTGAAGCACACTTTCAAGTTGCTGAGGCGTTGGGGGGGTGAGAATAAATTGCACATCGAAGCAACACACTTACACACCCCCTCCTGATGCCTGCTGCGATCACACCCTCCTGTTTTTGTATTAACATTCAAATTCATGCCACAGTGTGAGAGCCTTGCTTTAGTGCATTTCCAGCAACAATGCACAGACACACAGGAGCAAGAAGGAGGGGCTGAAGAAGGAGCTACTGCCAGCCAAAGTAGACAATGCCATTTTATAAAGCCTATTTTGCTGTTCTCTTCTTGTTTGGCTGCTCCAGAACCCTCATTATAGACAGACAACTAAACAACTAACACTGAGAATGTGCAACCTATCACTATACCGAGTATCTTGTACTACCATACATTGCAATGTGTGTTTATGAGGCATATAGGCTATGTTTGATTCAATTCCGTCAGTATCTGCTACCAAAATAAGCATTTCTGTGTTTTCGAACTACTGCGGCAGTTCGGTACCTGTCATTTCTGAAAACTTGGTTGCATCACTTGACCACTTTCCTTATCCATGTTCAGCATATGAAAATTCCCTCCCATGACCTATGCTGCCTTGGGGTTATCTATAAGAACTTTATGGCCTTTTAGGAATGGCATCCCTTAAATATACAGTAAGTGCCTTTCACAGTCAGTGGAAAATATGTTTAAAACTCATTCAATATTTGTGTAAATATTTTATGACCCTTGTAATGCTGGTGATTCCTTGCATTTAAAGCTGTCAGCATCTAGGTTAAAGTTACCTAGGCATTGTTTAGAATAACCTGAGCCTCTAGCTAAACTGAAGAGCTATTATGTTACAGATGTAGAATCTTAATTTGAGCCAGTTTGCTACAGCAGGAAAATAATCCTACAGCAACAGGAAATGTTAATTAATATGTGGATTATAATTCATGAATATTTTCATAGGGGTTGACTCATTTTCCAAAGTGGAAATTACAAACTTCAGGAGCCTTTTTAAATCGCAAACACTTAGGAAAGTTATCCTGCAACAGGATTATCACATTAAGATCCTATTGTATTTGTACTTTTTTCTGAACGGTTTTGTCTGGAACATCCTGACTTGCTGCGTATTCCATTTAATGAATATCTTTGGCCTGATGTCAACCACTTCAACACTCTTTCCATTTAGAGAGGGGCCAGTCGGCCAGTTCCTTATGTGAAAAAGCTGTGCCGTCCGGTCAGGCTTTTAATGCGTCCACAACAGCAACCCCCACTCCTCTCCTCTCCTCTCCTCTCCTCTCCTCTCCTCTCCTCTCCTCTCCTCTCCTCTCCTCTCCTCTCCTCTCCTCTCCTCTCCTCTCCTCTCCTCTCCTCTCCTCTCCTCCTCTCCTCCCCTCCCCTCTCCTCTCCTCTCCTCTCCTCTCCTCTCCCTCTCCTCTCCTCTCCTCCCCCCTCCCCTCCCCTCTCCTCCCCTCCCTCTCCTCTCCTCTCCTCTCCTCTCCTCTCCCTCTCCTCTCCTCTCCTCTCCTCTCCTCTCTCCCCCTCCCCTCCCTCCCCTCTCCTCCCCTCCCCTCCCCTCCCCTCTCCTCTCCTCTCCTCTCCCTCTCCTCCCCTCCCCTCCCTCTCCTCTCCTCTCCTCTCCCTCCTCCCCTCTCCTCTCCAACCCTCCCCTCCTCTCCTCTCCTCTCCTCTCCTCTCCCTCCTCCCCTCTCCTCTCCTCTCCTCTCCTCTCCTCTCCCTCCCTCCCCTCCTCCCTCTCCTCTCCTCTCCTCCCTCCCCTCCCCTCCCCTCTCCTCTCCTCTCCTCTCCTCTCCTCTTCCAACGCTGCCATTTGTTCTCCTGATAAAACTGTCATTTCTGAGGCTGATATCTGACCTCTAGACAGAGTGGTGGCATAAATTAGCTTTATACTAACAATGTCATGTCTTTTTTCCCCCACAGAATCAAGGTTTTTGGCATTTCTCTTAGAATAATAGCCTGGACACTTTTTAAATCAAATGGCCTAGCGATAAAAATGTTGAGGCCAAGAATATTTTACACACTGTAACTTGACCATATTTTTACGATTTTGGTATTCAAAACTGTTATTCATAAAGTATTTGTGTCTGACGGAGGTCAAGCACAATAATTGAAAGAAAAAAAAGTCTCAATCCCAATGCCAGGTTTGGCATGCATGCACTCTCTAACTTTTATATTGTCCTTTCCTCTGCCTTTGACACTTTCCAAAGTGTTCCAGCTGTGTGTTGGCATTGTACCTGTCACCATTCCTCGCTGCCTAACCAGCACTCTCCCTGTACCTGATTCTTGAGGGAGGCCATCATTGTCTGTGAGTGTGCTGTTTTGACAGAGCTCCCAGCCGTAACGTCACCGTCACACTTCTTGAAAGCACTCTTTTTCTTTACTTTGTGGAATCCTAAAAAAGTTGCAAATGTATCTCAAAATCAAGCAAATGGATGCAGAACTGTGCCACAAATGATAGAATCATCAAGTGAGATCTGATGCTCAGTGTGCTCAGAGATTCCTGTGAATTCAGGCAGCTATTGTTTTCAGCACCTGACACAAAGCTTAAAGGGAGATAATGATGGTTGAGAAAGCAGCCCCTGCAAATCAGGACTGTCTGCATGTTGAAGGTGTGGAGATGTTGTCATGGAAGAGGCTGGATGAGTGTCAAAATAAGAACTACCAACTCTATCAGATCTCAGGCTCTTCACTGATATTATTTTTATCCTTGTCTTGCCTGTCTGCAGACTACTACTTGCCTGTCTGTAGACTACTACTTGCCTAACAGAGAGACAGCTTAATTTTATTCTACCTCATTTCTATCTCATGACCACAATATCTTCAACCATAAATTGATATTGTGCACTAGCGTAGGATCTAAACAGCTAATTGATCTTATCAAGCAATCAGCAGTACCCTAGTTTTACTTAGAAAATTCTGGCTTGAAAATGTAATGTGAGCCAGCTCAAAGTGAATCAGGTTTTTATGCATATGGGTTTTATGCATATGTGTTTGTGATTACATTCCGCATCGGTTTCATTGGGCCAATGGGCTCCTGAGTGAAGTTGTAATTGTTTAAATCTTTCAGGCTATGTTCCCAGTTTTACAGTAATTTAATGAGGAGCTACACTGTAATTAAATATTCAAATTAGGAACAAGTGTCAATATGGCTCTCGTTGCCTAGAATGATGATGAATTGTAGTCAAAACTCCAGTGGCCAACATAATCTGAGCCCAACCGCTGCCGTTGATTATGTAGCAATACACTTGCCATGTTTTTGTTTTAAGAATTAGACATGTAATTGATTTGCCATATGGTACCCTATAGCCAGTGCACCCAAATTATGTCTAGAAATCCCAGAATTTGGATTGACACAGTTCTTTGTGTTTTGTATGAATATGAACATGAAAACCCTTAGACCTCTTACTTTATATTAGAACCAAAAGAGTCGCAATTTATGTGAACAGTTTGCTGATTTCTTCAATCCTGTTTCATTCAATCATGTTCGATGAGGATCTGTGTTTGTTGGAGAATCAGCTATGCCCTATTCTATGGCATTGTCTGATCTTGCCTTGATTTCAGTCAGTGGCAACCCATCATTTCGTTATGAAGTGCTTTGTTCTTAAACCAGGAGAGATGCCATTTTGAGTAGAATAGTTTTCAAAGGCTGGCTAAACAAATCTCCATGTTGACCTTATCAAATTGGTGATATTTGAGCAAAGGGATGTTTTAAAAGAGGTTTTCTCTGAATGCTTCATTTACATTTGTGTATCTCAATGGATCTGTTCATTGTTCTATGCAATATCATGAACCATACCGCTCAAGCGCATTTCTTCAAAAGAACGTCTAAACAATCTTCCTTCAGTTTATCAGTGTTTGTGAAATGTCTCACGGCTTGGAGAGACATGTCCCTTCCCTTTTCAGCATAGGAGTCAACCTTTGCAAGGTAAGGGAAGTCTTCATTAAATGTGGCAATCGGTTCCACAAGATTGATGCCAACCTTTTAAAAATTCACCATTGGCCCGGATTTAACATGGCCAAATGCTGATGTAAATGAACAGGGGAAAAGTCGACCCTATCATGGCAAATAAATCTGAGTTGCAGACTTCAGCTCATAAATACCACAAACTGTCAGGGAGCTTGTTTTATTGCTTTTGATATGAATTATTGCATTTATTTATCTCATCAAAAGAGATAAAAAGGTAAAATAGTGCCATGTTGCCCTCAGAATATGCAGATACTGTCAGATACTGTATGTCGTTAGTCTTGCATTTTGGAAATTCATTGCTCAGCCTCCTGAAGATGCATTTTCCACACCAAAAACAGAGCAAATGGGCAAACACACACAAACATACACATAATACACAACTATATTTTTCCAAAGTTAGTTTGCTTCTTTTTTTTCTGTCTAAAGAGTATTTAGTTATTTGTTTGAATCCTTGAATTCAAGTTCCCATTAGTATGATATTACATTAACATCTTTCTCAGCGTTGCCCTACATTTTTGCACACACTGTAGCCTATAGCTACCTCCGATATGTTTAATAATGTTCTGGAGGAGCTCATTTAACTTCAAACCATGTCCAATGTCACATTATGCAGTTCTGAAGCAGAGACATTCCTTGCGCTTGCTGTGGATTTATCGATCAGTGGGGGTGAGTCGCAGGGTGTAATTCATGATAGCTTGATTGATGAGGATTGCAATCTTATCAAGTTTGTTAGCTCCAACTGCCCATGAAGTGCCTGTTTTTTTTGTAGTACCAGCCTATAGTATGGTAAAACAGACAAGTTCTATTCCTTTAGCACTAACCATCCCCTAATCCTAGACCCAAACCATTAAAGGTCTACCAAAGCCCCCTGGGCAGTTCACACACAGGATAGCTTTTATTTCACGTCTATTTCCACGTCTATATCCAGCACTCTTCTGTCAGTTGTGTCTTGTCCTGATCAGGTCTCTGTTTGATCTTGAAGGCAGTGTGGGTGTTGTTGTGGGGATGATGGTGTTGGAATAAGAAGATACTGCCCTTGTGAATCCCTTACCCTCCTGACACAGATTCTACACCTTGGCATTCTTCTCCAGATCTCAGAGAAAATGCCACCTTCAATGTTGTGGTACACTCGTTTGACATGGCATGCTGCTTTAGCGCTCCCCACCAGTGATGTAATGAACTTAGGTAAAAATACTTTAAAGCACTACTTAAGACATTTTTGGGGGGTGTCTGTACTTTAATTGACTATTTATATTTTTGACAACTTCTGCTTTTACTTCACTACATTCGTAAAGACAATATTGCACTTTTTACTCCATACATTTTTCCTGACAACCCAAAGTACTAGTTATATCTTGAATGCTTTGCAGAACAGGAAAATGGTCCAATTCACACACTTATCAAGAGAACATGTGGTCATCCCTACTTCCTCTGATCTGGCGGACTCACAAAACTCAAATGCTTAGTTTGTAAATTATGCCTGAGTGTTGGAGTGTGCCCCTGGCTATCCGTAAATAAATAAAACAACAAGAGAATTGTGCCTACTGGTTTGCTTAAGATAAGGAATTTGAAATGATTCATACTTTTACTTTTGATACTTAAGTATATTTAAAACTGAATACTTATAGACGTTTACTCAAGTAATATTTTACTGGGTGACTGTCACTTTTACTTGAGTAACTTTCTATTAAGGTATCTATACTTTTACTCAAGTATGACAATTGGGTACTTTTTCCTCCACTGCTCCCCACCAACCCCTACAGGAGGAGCACCAGCAGGTGCTCTATACCATATCAGCTTAACTGTCTTTTTATTGCACCAAACTCAACAACACATATACTATGGAGTCTCATTGTGTAGACCCTCCTATAATATGGAAGGTGCAGATTATACCGTTTGTAGTAAGGCTTCTTGCAAATTATCTGACCTCTATTCTAAATCTGTTCAGCTCGCTCACTGTGCCCCAACTTGACCCACCGGTTCATTTAAAGCTAGTGTTAAATTCCACTCACTTTTAATCATTGCAGAATCAAGTTTTTTTCATCTTTTTATCTGTATGTTGTTATGAAAATATTTCATCTTCACCAACGAGTAGATCGCTCCTTTGGTAATTGATCTATGCATATCGTATATGTCTATCTTTTATCACAGATGGGTAAAGAGCTGTGCTTATCTGAAAGAGTGAACACTGCTTCCCAGAGGAGCTCAGCATTACACTCAAGAGAACGTTTAACAGCTGTCAAATATGATTCATCACATGCCACGCTAACATTTACCTGCAGTTGTAGGAGAAATGCTCTTTTAGTAATAATAGAGTGGAAAGTGTACTTAAATTGATCTGGGCTTGGTTGTAGAGTCAGAACCTGCTAAAACGTCGTACTCGCTGGGGTGGTGCTGCTCCAGACGAGGTGTGTGAAGAGGAGCTCAAGCAGGTTTTATCCAGCTGGAGAGAGACACCATGTGGTGAGGATTCCTCTTGTTCCACAGTGGAGAGATAGCGGGGCTGTGGCATGCAGTTATCATCTCAGTTATCCCTGCCACACACAGACTGTCTCCTTACTTGTTTGTACAGATAGTCAAGCCTACCAGTCTGGAATTATATGAGCTCACACAATTTGGGAATTCATTTTTGCAGTGTTATTTAGAATGTTCATGTTATTGTTTCTGCTACCTGCTACCTACCTCGGTCTATTCTGTGGCATTCCATTTGAGTGACTAGAAGAACCATGGAGGTTCAGTGCAATGCCAGAAATCATACTTTATCAATAGAGACTGTGCTCTATAATTGTACCAATGTCATTTGGTGCCTGCTCTTCTATCTCCATGTCACAAAGCCTACACGCCTTTCTTTCTCTTTTAATCACTTTGTGGGGTTAATCTTCCCAAAGTGGCATACTGTACAAAGGCTTTATCTTTCAGCTTAATTTGTCTTGGAAAGAGAGCCTTCCAGCCACACGTAGTAGCCTTCCACACATTTAGATTGTTAGAGGCAGTATCTTTCCTCCTTCATTAACAGTGTGACGACCTGCAGACCAAGTGTGGGGTCGGAGCAGACGGTGGGCTTGTGTTAATTGTGAGCTGTGTGGTGTAGTGTGTTGACAGCTGGCCAGGTTCACGTTGGTCTAAAACCATGTGCGCTCTGTCAGGGTTGTACAGGCGGCTTCTTTAGGATTGATGAATTGCCTGCTTTCTTGATTAAACCCTCCGTCACTTCCCAACAAAACAAAAACCCCAAACAAAAAAAAGAACGAGTCGAGGAGAGTAGAGGCAACATGTCTGGGAAAAGTGTCATCTTCAGTCACATTACGTGCAGATGTGATGTGCAGGCGCTTTGACATTCATTACCAGAATATTAAAAACTTATTCACATTGATTTTGCAACCTTCTCTCACTTGACAGTTCAAGCTCATTTTAACAAAGATGGAGTTTTCAGAACAGCCCCAACATTTTCTATATTTCACCAGTATCTCTTTGATCCAAGGCAAGTTTTTTTTGCCAATTATTTCCTATACCATTGACTGTGGAGCAAGTTTTTCTTGGTGCATTTAATTATATTGAAATAAGTATTTATGAAATGTGTTAGGAAATGTATAGTATTGCATTAAAATGCATCTTCAATGGTATATAGTATTGTATTAATTTACATAATGAGGAGTACTGTTTTATTTCCCGTTGCTTTACTTCACTAGATAACATCATAAGATGATGGTGTTTTGAATGGAGTTCATATACTATCTGCTTTATTGTGTATCAATGGAACAGCATATTATATTCATCAGAAATCCTCATGATAAAAAGGTAAACTAATAAAAGCGAATATATTAACATATCTATTGCGTTAATTAAAAAAAAGTGACATTGGCCCTGATCTAACCTAATATGGAGTGCAATTATTTCCCAATCCATTAAAAGAAGTTCAATTAACAGACGGGCGACGGCTCATACTTTGGCGGAGATTCAAAATGAACTTGGGGTTGTGAAATATCATGGCAAAAGGATGACAATGATTTTAGATTTTCCGGAAACGATATTAGAATCCTTATTAAACTATGTGCATCTGCTTTTAATTTGCTCCAAATAATTGGAAAATGCAATGGAGCTCTCCAATTAAAGCGCCACTTTACACTGTTTAATAATACCCTCATAATATTATATCTTATGAAATGACAGGTGAGTTGGTGTATGAATAAAACATAAAGCCCCGTAATAAGAGACAGAAAAAAAACGAGACAGTTGTTGGGGGGCTTTTAAATGCTCGA
Organism: Oncorhynchus keta; assembly: GCF_023373465.1. NCBI lineage: Eukaryota > Metazoa > Chordata > Actinopteri > Salmoniformes > Salmonidae > Oncorhynchus > Oncorhynchus keta. The sequence goes on along the minus strand of NC_068434.1, from coordinate 28,549,195 downwards.
CATAATTTGCATATATTAATCTCCTCTTTTCAGCCTTATCAAGCATTCCACTGTATTTGAAGTTAAAATAGTCGTGACAGGCAGGGGTACGCTTCATTTTCCCAAGGATTTATTACTTGTATAATTCTGGATCTTTAATAAGCCAATATGACTGATCCTCTGAGTTTTGTGGAATTCGGTTAATTGTTCCAGATGGTGCTCACTGATTATACAAAATTACTTTCTTTCTTCCTCTTTTTCCCAACTACATAATTTTCTGATTGACTAACACAGAGACAAAAGATTATTTTTAGCCCAGCACTTTCATTAAGAGGCTTCTCATCAGGTTTCAAACAAAAGTTCCATCTTATCTCTCTCTGTGGTGCTCAGCTTGCTGGACTAGCCTCTGCAGGGGGAAGAGTTTAGCCCCTGTTTATCTCCAACTGTAATCCCAACCCACTATGATGTATTTTAACAGCCTTTGCACTAGTGTGGCTATATTTTATAATAACAACATTCTTTAGGCTGAGGGATTAAAATACACAAACTATGGCTACAGACACAAAAGTCATCAGCAAGTTCTTCTTATTCAGTGGCTTAGTGGCACCTCTGGTGGTTGATTAAAACCCTAACCAGTTTGGTGTTTTCTTCTCCTGTAAGGGTCCATACAAAGTTCACCTGGATTCTGTTTAGCATCAGCTAAATTTAGCTAAATTAATCTTGCGTGTGTATTTCATGGGGGGAGGTATTGGCAGGTTTACTGCAGTGTTTTAATTTAAATGATACAAGATTTAAAGTATGCAATTCCTGTACGGTAAAACTGTTCTAAATGAAACGAAGCCAAAGGGTTCGGGCTTGCGTCAAGTCATGAAAAACTGCAAAGCTTCTTTCTCTAAAACCCATTAATGATTTATTCTTACGGTCAGTGTGGAGAGAGAAGCAAGAGAGGGCTAAAATTATTCTTACTCACACAGTGAAAATCCCCAAAATGTAGCTGGTGGTCATTTTACCATTTTGGTTATTAATATCTTGAATATTACAACTCTTTTATTTTGTCAATTTTACTTTGATAGCTAATTAAAATGATTTCTGTTTTGATCATCTGCTAACTGCAAAAGGCCAATGATTTAAGCACATTAATATATTTCCCAATAAATTATTTCAACGCAATGTTTCTGAACCCCATTATAGACTCAAATAAGTGACTTTGGATAGCTTTGCATTTGCAGGCCTGACTGGACTCTGAAGTCACATCCCTCATTGCTCTCTATTCTTCCCTGGGATAAAAAGCAGTGCTCTATTATTCTCAGTAGCCAGACATGGAGACCATCAATGGATGGCCTGTCACAGCTCCCTCATTCCCTCCATGTACAGCAGGGTTTGTTATCACACATCTAATTAGAACTTGATCAAAAATATTTCCACAAAATCCAGTCATTAAATATAGTTTAAGGAGATGTATGGTCAAATATGTCTTAAAGATCTTTTAATGGCTCTGCTGACTTGTTAAGTTTGTAATTAATGTTCTCCTAAATCATCCTGTAGTGTGATTTAAAGAGCACAATGAAATTTTGGAAATGAAGTCGTTTTGGAAATGGTGTCTGGGGATATTGAATAGTTCTGCTCAGACTGGTTCTCTATGAGGAACTGTGAAGTATGCTTTAGAAATGGTCTAACGCATCGATGGAGTCATTTGTGTGTTTGTGAACATGGCAAAGGACCTGATTTAAGAAACAGTTCCCATATGATTGTATCAAAGTCCGTATTAGACTCTTTTTAGGAGAACCATGAACACACTTTAAATGGTTATACAGTATACTGTTCGTTGTCCGTAGCTTATGCCTGCCCATACCATAACCCCACCACTACCATTGGGCACTCTTTTCAAAACGTTGGCATCAGCAAACCGCTCGCCCACATGACCCCATACACACTGTATGCCATCTGCCCAAACTGCAGTCATGGCAAGACCCTGGTGAGGATGCCGATTTAGCAGGTGAGCTTCCTTGAGATGGTTTCAGGGATGTAAACAAATTTGTGCACAAAATTACAGAAAAATTATATTTTTGTGAATATGGAAAACTTCTGAGATCTTTTATTTCAGCTCATGAAACATGGGACCAACACTTTACATGTTGCATTTATATTTTTGTTGTAGCATTTCAACTGAATCAACTGTTTTGTCTCCCCAACACAAAACACTATAGGCCTCACCTCACCCACATACAGTATACTGACCTACGTGGTGACGGGTACGAGCATACTCCGATGTGTCAAACTATCCAAAAGGCCTTAACTAATAACCATCACCTGTTTCACCAGGAGAGTAATGGAGTGCTTATTAGCATAATGAATGACAAATGCCGTGTCGGCATTGGTGGATTGGTTGTAGGGGGATGATGAATTGGTTGAGGCCCGGGTTAGTGGTTGCCAAGGAGGCCTCTCTGGCTGTCATCCCTCCTGCTTCCGCGCTGGCACCGCTCATTACTCACCATGTGAGGTGCCACTTTACATTGCCTGGTACTGTGAGCATGGAAAACTTAATAACGCCACCAACAACCTCGCAGGGTCTGCTGCTCTGCCCACAGTCCAGAGGGCAAGGCGCTCTGACAGGGCTAGGAAACGGTGTGAGCAGTACAGAATGGGGACCACCCCTTACTGTATTGTACAGCTGCTCTGATCACAATAGATCACACGTTACTCTCTGATCCTCTTCAGAGGGCACATGGCCATGTGACCCTCTCTCCAGTGTTCTGGAGTGTACCAAAATAGTTTTTTTGGGCACAACACATCCCTTGCATCATTACAGGTTAGTTTTCCCACAGATCCGCTAATTAAGAGGATTTGTGTAATTGTGCCTTCTGCTGTGTCCCATCCGGTGCATGCAATTTATTGTCAGCCCTCTGCCAGCTTTTACACTTGTCCAGAGAGGCGTTCCCCATTTATACAAAAATCCTGCTGCACATTTACCAGCAGCCTCAGCTGGGGCTCAATGATGGTGCCACTGTTAAGTATTTAAAGACAATGTGCTGCTCATCAAGTTTTTATGTTTATTCAATTCCCAGACTTGTGCTATGTGGTCCTCGTGGTTAGCCTACATTGGAAATGTCAAACTTTAACAGTGATGTTTGACTTTGTTGTGCAATTACCAATCACAATATATACAAGCATAATGTGATTGATCCAAACATTTGCATTGTAAAAATAACATTTGTGACAAGATAGGTCCTCTATGTATGTTTGATCATTATGCCTTAGCCTCCATTTTATAGAATTCTAGGTGTCTCTTGTGTCATCATGTGCATTTAGTGTCCATTGCAGAAATTGAAAAAATATGGGCCCTCACGTTGGAGGAATCCTCTGAAATTAGACTGCCGCTCTAAATATCCACTGTTGTGCTGGAGTGTTTGTGGCCAACTCACTGTAGGTGTTGCTCGCTCTGCCCACTTTCTGGAAGACTGATGGACCAGCACCCTACTGGGACTGCCTCCTGGCTTCCAACCCAGAACCAGATTTCAAGGGCTGCTTGTCACACAGATGGAAAAATAACTCCACTCCCTCCTTGCTAAATGCTCCTCCATTTCCTCTGCTCTCTTTCTCTGTGTAAACCTGGGTGTTTAGCAACCCCACTGCTGCCCCTGAGGAGTCTACACAGACACTCATATAATCCACCTACTGTATACTAATGATCAGCTGCACTGAGACAGAGAACCATGCCCTCCAAACTATCTGGGACTTGCAGACCCCTCTGTTCAGTATAGGAATTGGCATTTCACAATTGTCTCCATTTCATGAATGTTTCTTTGGAATCTATTTTTGTTGACTGCATCTATTTAACTGTTAAGAGGGTTGCAATTCTGAATTAGTAAGTGCATTGAGCCAAATGCCATTTTGCATTTACAGTAATCGTTCAAAATAGCACTTTTTTGCTTCTCCATGGGAGATTTTCAGAATTGCTTTAAGGAATTTCCCCCCCGATGTCCCCCTATGCCGCCTGGAGGAATGACAAAAAGAGAAAGGAAAAAGAATGGAATTCATAGAGCCATAGTCATTAAAATGATCTGAAAATAGCAACGCGCCATCATCTGTTCTCATAGCACGGGTCAGGAGCTTTGACATCTCCAAAATTCCTCCTGTCAGGGTAGGGGGCCATTTGTATTCTCTCTCATTAGGCAATTTGACTAATGACCTGCCGTGGCTGCAGAACTACTAAGGGACCCTGCGCCTCACACCCTCTCTCCTGCAGCAGCCTGAGCACACAGCCTCTATTGGAACGGCACAGATGGCATGCCCGGGCGACAAAATAAACTACAATATGTCTCAGAGATGCTTTCGGGACTGGCCACTATTTCTCATGGAAGAGTCTGGGTAAGGGCTGTGAGTGGGCAGAAGAAGTCCTCCTCCACTTTCTTTATGTGAATCCACTCTCCATTTACCTTAAATGAGGCAGAGATCATGGAAAGTAACCTAGAATAGAGTATTTGGACACTGGTGTGGTTGTGTACAAAGTTTATATAGTAGAGTAAGGATCAGAAAAATATATATAGTAGGTGCATAAATCCTCAAGAAGGGATACACGGTTAAGATCATGTCTGAAGGGAAGTCCAAGTGCTTGAATGGAAAGTGGAAACTCTTTCACAATAGAGTTAATAGAAGTAATAACTTTTACAAACTGAGTCTGTGATAGATTTTGGCCAACGGGGAAGATTCAGTTGGTTTTTCACCATCATATTTCACAAAGTCGCTCCCGCTGTCCACTCACTGTATCTCAGCAGAATTACCACAGCAGTGGTAGTGTAACCCAAACATTACTGTACATGGATTCATAGTCACTTTCAAAATAGCCACATGCATATAAGATTGTATTGAGTAAATATTCAGTACTTACACATGATACAGGAGTCAGCCTGATTCAGTTGATAATTACACTGGATCAGTGTAGTTATGTTGAATCATTTTTTATTCAACTTTTATTTATTAAGCAAGAAAGACCCTTGAGGTGAGAAACCTCTTTTACGAGGGGACCCTGGCACGAGGTCAGCAGGAAGTTGTCAGCATGTACACATTACACAAGAGCACATTACATAAATATTGCAATGGTCAACAACATTTTCTTCTATCAGAGCTTCAATCTCAGACAGCAACACCCTCTCCTCCAGTTGTAAAGTATTTTGTAGCCCATTCCAATACCAAGAGGCATTGTAGGATGATTTTTTTGCTTATTTCAGTCCTTGTCCTTGGAACTGTGAATTAGAGCCCTGACTGAGAGTGGAGGCTGTAGGATTGTGATGTTGTCGCTAGCAAAGATATGTGAGGAGTAGCCCAAGCACTCACTGCCTTGTGCCAAAATACGTGCCAATGCCTTCTGGTAGGAAAGCAGGGCCACTTCACCATGTTGTGTAGTTCAGTCTGGCATTGGTTATGAACAGCACCGTAAAAAGGCAAAGCCCATAAAATGGACCCTTAAAAGATTCCTTTTGTGATCTGTCAAAACTCTGATTTCATGCCCTCCTGTGCAACACACTGGGTTCTGTCAAAGGTAGTTTTGGAACCAATCAAAAGCTCCAGAAATAAAATAATGTGTCTAACCTATGCAGCAGCAGATTCACTTCAAGTATGAAAGAAAAAGTTCATCAACATTATTTTGTTGTTGATAAGAATTGTGGTTCAAGTTGTATGAGGTACACTACTGTATAGTGTATGCTCGATCACCCACGCAGTCTTCCATTAGTCAATGTCTGAGCATTACCCAGTAATCTATGTGTGTGTGTGTGTGTGTGTGTGTGTGTGTGTGTGTGTGTGTGTGTGTGTGTGTGTGTGTGTGTGTGTGTGTGTGTGTGTGTGTGTGTGTGTGTGTGTGTGTGTGTGTGTGTGTGTGTGTGTGTGTGTGTGTGTGTCAGTCATTGGCTGAATATTACCCTGTCGGCATTAATCTGTGTGTGAGTAGGTTGTGTGTATGTGCGTGCGCGCGCATGTGTGTGTGCATGCATCTGTGTGTGGGTGTGCGTTAGAGCCCTGGAGATGCTGTGTATGGGTCAGAACGGGACTGAAGCTGAGGTCCTCGGTAACAATGTATCCAACAATAGAAATATGAGGGATTAGTGCTCAGCGCAGTGTACGAGGAAGCCCTTCCGTCCTAAAACAGTCATTTGTCTGCACCAAGGGGCTAGAGATGACAATGCAGCCATTCCTCATCGCACCTGACGAGCCATTAATAAGGCAATGATCCACACGGGGCGCATGCTGACTCCGTTCTTTACACTACCATCAGTCAGGTCACAGGGCCCTTACTCGCTAACACCACTGCACTCATCTTCATCCTCATTGTTATCATCTTCATCATTGTTATCATCATGATCAGCATCATAACATCATCATTTTCATTAGGAGAGTCATAATTTGAGCACCTGCACATTTTTGCATGGGCTCTGATTTTATAGAAATGGCATCTATCAAATACATAATCACTCTATAATGCACATATTTTTACTGCACCATTTACACAAATATAGATTGGACCACACGACCAATGATAAAATATTTAGAGATTCGCTAGCACAGACTGGAATATGTTCCGGGATTCCTCCGATAACATTGAGGAGTTTACCACATCAGTCACCGGCTTCATTACAGTAATAAGTGCATCGACGACAACAATTCAGGACAAGGGCTGGAACAGGGAACAGGGAACAGAACCGAAAACCAGAAAATAAAAACATTATTTGTAGGAACAGAACCCACACTGAAAACTAAAGTAATCTATACTGTTCCGGAACAGAACCATTCATTTGAAAGCATGGGAATGGGTTAATAATGTTATTTTATGTTCAGGGCATTTTTTTTCGAGTCCCACATAAATCGCAACAAAGCGTTTATGAAAAGCCCTTATTCTGTCAATCAAACTTATTGCAACGCAGGCCTGCCAGCTGGAAATCTTTGCCAGTGGGTGTGCATGTCGGCTACCTGCCACTTACCCTCTGAAGCATAGGTTACTGCAGCCTACTGATGACGTTACAAGTGTAGTTCAGAAATGCTAGTTAAGGATACTATAGTTATCATGTTTAAAATTAGATTTATTAACTACTACTTTTTAATTCTAGTGCTGCTCTGTACACACAAGCTTTTTAGATAGCTAGCTAGCAAACGTTTGCTCTGTTCCAACATTAAACCAACTCAGAATTTCAAAGACATTTAAAGTTCCTCCATATAAGGATATATTATGTTCAGGGCATTTTTTTTAGAGCCCCACAAAAAATCTCAAAAAGCGTCTATGAAAAGCCCTTATTCTGTCACTCAAACTTATTGCAGCGCAGGCCTGCCAGCTGGAAATCTTTGCCAGTGGGTGTGCATGTGTGTGTAGGCTACCTGCCACTAACCCTCTGAAGCATAGGTTACTGTAGTCTACTGATGACGTTACAAGTGTAGTTCAGAAATGCTAGTTAAGGATACTATAGTTATCATGTTTAAAATTAGATTTATTAACTACTACTTTTTAATTCTAGTGCTGCTCTGTACACACAAGCTTTTTAGATAGCTAGCTAGCAAACGTTTGCTCTGTTCCAACGTTAAACCAACTCAGAATTTCAAAGACATTAAAAGTTTCTCCATATAAGGACTAAGATCTAATCCTAATACGCCAGCTCTGACGCTCGTCGGATGTGGCAGGGCTTGCAAACTGTCATGGATTACAAATGGAAACCCTGCCACAAGCTGCCCAGTGACACAAGGCTACCAGACAATCTAAATGCTGTCTAAGCTTGATTCGAGGCAAGCAACACTGAACCATGCATGAGCGCCCCCAGCTGTTCCTTATGCCTGTGTGATCTCACTCTCCATAGCAGATGTAAGACCTTTAAACAGGTTAATAACATTCAGACGGATTACCAGGATGCATACTCAGAGCATGCTCTGACCAGCTGGCAAGTGTCTTCACTGACATTTTCAACCTCTCCCTGACACATTCTGTAATAGCTACATGTTTCAAGCAGTCCACCATAGTCCTGTGCCCAAGAACGCCAAGGTAACCTGTCTAAAAGACTATCGACCTGTAGCAAGCACATCTGTAGACATGAAATGCATTGAAAGGCTGGACATGGCTCACATCAACATCATCGTCCCAGACACCTGGACCCACTCCAATTCGCATACTGCCTTAACAGATCCACAGATGATGCAATATCTATTGCACTACACACTGTCTTCTCCCATCTGGACAAGAGGAACACCTATGTGAGAATGCTGTTCAGTCACTAAGCTCATGACCTTGGGACTGAACACCTCTACAACTGGATCCCGGACATCCTGACATACTGCCCCCCAGGTGTTGAGGGTAGGCAACAAAATATCCGCCATGCTGACCCTCAACACAGGGGCCCTTCAGGGGTCTGTTCTTAGTCCCCTCCTGTACTCCCTGTTCACCCACGTCTGTGTGGTCACGCACGACTCCAACACCATCACCGACAACAATGAGACAGCCTATAGGGAGGAGGTCCATGACCTGGCAGTGTGGTGCCAGGACAACAACCTCTCCTTCAGCAAGACAAAGGAGTTGATCATGGACTACAGGAAACGGAGGGCCGAGCACGCCCCCATCCACATCGATGGGGCTGTAGCGAAGAGGGTCGTGAGCTTCAAGTTCCTCGTGTCCACATCACTGAGGAATTAACGTGGTCAACACACACCAACACAGTTGTGAAGAAGACACAAGAACTCCCTTTTCCCCTCAGTAGACTGAAAATATTTGGTTTGGACCCTAAGATCCTCAAACATTTCTACAGCTGCACCATTGAAAGCATCTTGACTGGCTGCATCACCGCTTGATATGGCAACTCCTAGGCATCCGACCGCAAGGCACTACAGAGGGTAGTGTACACGGCCCATTACATCACAGGGGCCACACTACCTTCCATCAAGGACCTCTATACCAGGACCTCTATACCTCTATATGTGTCAGAAGAAGGCCCTAAAAATTTACTCCAGCCACCATAGTCATACTGTTCTCTCTGCTACCGCATGACAAGTGGTACTGATGCACCAAGTCTGGAACCAACAGGACCCTGAACAGTTTCTACCCCCAAGCCATAAGACTGCTAAACAGTTCACCAAATAGTTAACCGGACAATCTTAATTTACCCCCTTTTGCACATAAGAATTTTGACTCATCACATATGCTGCTGCAACTGCTTATTATCCCTCCTGTTACCTACTGTAGTCTCTTTACCCCTATCTAAATGTACTGTACATCTCTCCCTCAATTACCTCGTAGCCCTGCACATCGACTCGGTACTTGTACCCTGTGTATATAGCCAAGTTCCTGTTACTCATTGTGTATTTATTCCTTGTGTTATTATTTTTCTATTGTTTTTCTTCTACTCTCTGCATTGTTGGGAAGGGCCCATAAGTAAGCATTTCACTGTTAGTTTACACCTGTTGTTTACGAAGCATGTGACAAACGTCATTTTATTTGCTTGATTTGATATTTGTTTTCTTCACACACATTTCTGAAACCTGATTCATTGCCCAGACAGACTAGCCCTGACCATTTATATATTTTTATGTTATATTTACCCTTCATTTAACTAGGCAAGTAGGTATTATTTATTTAACATTTGAGTAGGTAGTGTATGCTTTAGACTGGGATTGTTTCAACCAGGAGATTGAACTAACATTACTTCAACACTTTCCACAACTATACTATGTGTCGCTGGTAAATGATCAATTTCTCGCCCAGTGCAATCAGCTCCAAGTTCCTCCATTCATCTGGGTGTGAGATGGACCCACCAGTATGGGTGGTGGGGGGATACTACGTGAAATGCCCCAAACTAACAATAAAGAAGCACCCCAGCCTTCAGTTCTGGATTCATCTGTGTAGCAGACCCATCAAAACGGCACAATCTGCACTTCCAATTGCTGGGTATAGATTCTAATGTATTCCCCCACCTACCTCCCTCTTTGCTCCCAGTGACACAGTAGCACATGTTTATTCACTTGTTTTTATGGGCTTAAACAAGCCATCATATCCACCCAATCAACCAGCCCTGCTGCTGCAGATAGCCCTTCAGCTAGCACTGTTGCTAAATAGTCCCGCTCTGAGCGGGTTGAATCACACATGCCAGGGCTAGCTTTCTGAATGGCTATAGGGTGATGGTAAATGAGGGGCAAAGGCTAGCCTCTCATCAGTCCTATCTCATGGTTTAATATTACAGTAGTGGCTTGTAAATGTGATGGTGGATTTCAGGGAGAGGTGATATTAAATGTCTTTTTCTCAGTGCTTTGTAGTAATTACATTATGTGAGGTCATGGGTAGATTACAAAAATCTCCTTTGTGGCAAAATAAAAATCTAATTTCTGAGTGGAAAGTCATGGAAAGTGTCATGGATCCCTACTGTTGAAGTACACAAAAAGGCAGTCATACGTGTCAGAATGAAGGATCATTCAAATGACATTGTTTGAAATGCTGTTATTAAGTTGTATTCTCCACAGACTAATATCAGATCCAAAAATGACTCATGAGAAGCATTTGGTTACATTTATGAGTTCCTTTTCCTGTGCCAGCAGGTTGATGGACTATGGGTTAAAAAAAACACCAGTTGGAAGGTTGGACTCTTGATATTTGTGGCCCCTCAGAGAGAGAGAGGAGCTGGAAGTGGTGTGCCTCGTGATTTTGGAGTTTTTAAGTGTAGCCGAGCTGTGGCAGTTAGTTCCCCCCTCTCGTCTGGAAAGGAACGAGAGCCTTTGTGTCCCCTGTCACCCTGTGTTAATTTGGGCCCTAATGTATTTTATAAACAAAGGGCTGCTCTCTAGCCTGACAGTCGTGACACTGAATCCTGTGCAGGCTGCCTGCAGTAAGGGGTTACACTATTAATAATCAACTGGCAGCCATCACACCATTTTAACCATGATCATTATGATAAAGGGCATACACTTAATTACAGGCCTGCTTAATTATAGCTCTGTTGAAGCTCATTTGTTTGGTGAAACGCTAATTACACCACCACGCTTTTGGCAAGTCTTCAGTTCAATCCACTTTTGCCTGCCGAACACTGTGGCTTATTTTCATGCAAATCAGTATCCGGTGAATGTTTTGTCTCCCTTCTTTCCCCTTTTTCTGTGCGAGTGTGTCTTTGTTTAAGAGTGGAACATCTCTCCGACAAGACAGAATCAGGAATAATCAAGAGTAATTAAAGTGGAGGAGGGCGAGGCGAGGATTTTGGTAGAAGGAAGTGGGAGGGTGGAGGTACCCAAATACAGTGGAGAATAAAAAACTATTTAATCTTCAAGCTATTGCGGAAGGGTTGAGGTGGGAGGGGGATTGTGGGGGGTTGTGGGGGGTTATTCATCTGTTATACTTTATACTCCTACAAGGTTGAGATGATTGGTTTTGTATGAAATGTATGATTTGTGCTGTCATGTTTTTATTCTCTTATGTTTCCACTGAAAGTTGTATTGTCTCTTTTCAGCAATGGATGGCGTGCCCTTCACAATCTCTGAGAAATTTGCAGAAGTAAGTGTTTACAAAAAGCTTTAGAATTATGCTAACTAGAAAGCCTTTTTTTATCACATCTAATTTATTAAACTTAACTTCCTCTGCAGTCCTCTCCTCTCCAATCCTCTCCTCTCCAGTCATCTCCCTCACCTCCTCTCCTATCCTCTCCTCCAGTGTAGACTGACTGATTAATACGTGCAGCCAGGCAGAGCTGGTTCAATGCAGTCCATTTGGCTGGCGGCAGCTGTCACTACAGCACCGTTTGTATTGACACAGAGAGAGAAAGGATGAAAGATTTTAAGCATGCTTACTTAGCCATGTGCCTAACCACCATGTTTCTTGTTTTTATCTCTCTCTCTGCTTTTGATTTCAGATGCAGTGACTCAATTTAATGGGCATTACAATCAAATCCTTGGCAGAGATCGAGGAGGAAGTGAGCAGGGGCTACAATGCTCGGCTGCCGCTGACGTCGTTGGCCCAGAATGTAAAGCAAACGTTCTTGGAGGTTGTAATTAAGTGTCTGAGATGGGCAAGGACCTATTGGCTCCTCTAAGCCCAGATTGAATTAGAGTACGCCCAAGCTGGGGCTGGGCAGCCACTCTCTCTGAGAACTGACTAGTTTCACTGTGGGGAAACCAAGGAGGCCATTGTGTCCTGTAATTGCCTGTAGGGTTGGGTAGATTACTTTTCTAAATGTAATCCATTAAAGTTACTAGTTACTTGTCCAGAATTATTATCAGTAATGTACATTTGGATTACCCAAACACAGCAACATAATCGGATTACTTTCATTTACTTTTAGATTGCTTTCCCATTAAAAGAAGACAAAAATGATCTGTCAAATGCATTTAGTGTGTCATCATAGTGGACTCTGACTTGTGGTCAGACGCTCAGGTGGAACAAACTTAAACTTACACCTTTTTTCAATGCTGAATTGATTGTCATTGAGAAAACAGAAAGGTGTCATAATGTATTTTATTTCTCGCAAACATCCTTTCTGAATTTTTAAGTAATCAATAAGTAATGATCTAGTTTCTGTAATCTGATAACAATGTTTTGCTGGTAACATACAGTAAGTGATTACAGTTACTGTTTTTGTCATCAGATTACAGGTACCTGATTACATGCCTGCCAGAAATTCAGCCCTCTCAGTATAGAAACTCATTGCCAGTATGAATCCAATCAAATTGTATTGGTCGCATACATATTGTTAGCAGATGTTATTGCGAGAGTTGCGAAATGCTTGTGCTTCTAGTTCCGACAGTGCAGCAATATCTAACAAGTAATACCTAACAATTCCACAACAAATACCTAATACACACAAATCTAAGTAAAGGAATGGAATAAGAATATGTAAATATAAATACAATGACAGAGTGGTATAGGCTGAGATGCAACAGATGAATAGAGTAAAAACATATGAGATGAGTAATGCAAGATATGTAAACATTATTAAAGTGCCATTATTAAAGTGACGAGTGTTCCATTTATTAAAGTGGCCAATTAAGTCTTTATGTAGGCAGCAGCCTCTCTGTGTTAGTGATGGCTGTTTAACAGTCTGATGGCCTTGAAATAGAAGCTGTTTTTCAATCTCTCAGTCCCATCTTTGATGTACCTGTACTGACCTCGCCTTCTGGATGGTAGTGGGGTGGACAGGCAGTGGCTTGGGTGGTTGTTGTCCTTGATGATCTTTTTGGCCTTCCTTTGACACCGGGTGCTGTAGGCGTCCTGGGCAGGTAGCTTGCCCCCAGGTGATGCATTGTGCAGACGGCACCACCCTCTGGAGATCCCTGCGGTTGTGCGCGGTGCAGTTGCCATACCAGGAGGTGATACAGCCCGACAGGATGCTCTTAATTGTGCATATGTAAACGTTTGTGAGGGTTTTAGGTGACAAGCCAAATTTCTTCAGCCTCCTGAGGTTGAAGAGGTGCTGTTGCGCCCTCTTCACCACACTGCCTGTGTGGGTGGACCATTTCAGTTGGTCCGTGATGTGTATGCCGAGGAACTTAAAACGTTCCACCTTCTCCACTGCTGTCCTGTCAATAAGGATAGGGGTTTGCCCCCTGTGATGTTTCCTGAAGTTCACAGTCATCTCCTTTGTTTTGTTGACATAGAGTGAGAGGTTATTTTCATTTACATTACATTACATTTAAGTCATTTAGCAGACGCTCTTATCCAGAGCGACTTACGAATTGGTGCATTCACCTTATGACATCCAGTAGAACAGTCACTTTACAATAGTGCATCTAAATCTTAAGGGGGGTGAGAAGGATTACTTATCCTATCCTAGGTATTCCTTAAAGAGGTGGGGTTTCAGGTGTCTCCGGAAGGTGGTGATTGACTCCGCTGTCCTGGCGTCGTGAGGGAGTTTGTTCCACCATTGGGGGCCAGAGCAGCGAACAGTTTTGACTGGGCTGAGCGGGAACTGTACTTCCTCAGTGGTAGGGAGGCGAGCAGGCCAGAGGTGGATGAACGCAGTGCCCTTGTTTGGGTGTAGGGCCTGATCAGAGCCTGGAGGTACTGAGGTGCCGTTCCCCTCACAGCTCCGTAGGCAAGCACCATGGTCTCGTAGCGGATGCGAGCTTCAACTGGAAGCCAGTGGAGAGAGCGGAGGAGCGGGGTGACGTGAGAGAACTTGGGAAGGTTGAACACCAGACGGGCTGCGGCGTTCTGGATGAGTTGTAGGGGTTTAATGGCACAGGCAGGGAGCCCAGCCAACAGCGAGTTGCAGTAATCCAGACGGGAGATGACAAGTGCCTGGATTAGGACCTGCGCCGCTTCCTGTGTGAGGCAGGGTCATACTCTGCGGATGTTGTAGAGCATGAACCTACAGGAACAGGCCACCGCCTTGATGTTAGTTGAGAACGACAGGGTGTTGTCCAGGATCACGCCAAGGTTCTTAGCGCTCTGGGAGGAGGACACAATGGAGTTGTCAACCGTGATGGCGAGATCATGGAACGGGCAGTCCTTCCCCGGGAGGAAGAGCAGCTCCGTCTTGCCGAGGTTCAGCTTGAGGTGGTGATCCGTCATCCACACTGATATGTCTGCCAGACATGCAGAGATGCGATTCGCCACCTGGTCATCAGAAGGGGAAAGGAGAAGATTAATTGTGTGTCGTCTGCATAGCAATGATAGGAGAGACCATGTGAGGTTATGACAGAGCCAAGTGACTTGGTGTATAGCGAGAATAGGAGAGGGCCTAGAACAGAGCCCTGGGGGACACCAGTGGTGAGAGCGCGTGGTGAGGAGACAGATTCTCGCCACGCCACCTGGTAGGAGCGACCTGTCAGGTAGGACGCAATCCAAGCGTGGGCCGCGCCGGAGATGCCCAACTCGGAGAGGGTGGAGAGGAGGATCTGATGGTTCACAGTATCGAAGGCAGCCGATAAGTCTAGAAGGATGAGAGCAGAGGAGAGAGAGTTAGCTTTAGCGGTGCGGAGCGCCTCCGTGATACAGAGAAGAGCAGTCTCAGTTGAATGACTAGTCTTGAAACCTGACTGATTTGGATCAAGAAGGTCATTCTGAGAGAGATAGCGGGAGAGCTGGCCAAGGACGGCACGTTCAAGAGTTTTGGAGAGAAAAGAAAGAAGGGATACTGGTCTGTAGTTGTTGACATCGGAGGGATCGAGTGTAGGTTTTTCAGAAGGGTGCAACTCTCGCTCTCTTGAAGACGGAAGGGACGTAGCCAGCGGTCAGGGATGAGTTGATGAGCGAGGTGAGGTAAGGGAGAAGGTCTCCGGAAATGGTCTGGAGAAGAGAGGAGGGGATAGGGTCAAGCGGGCAGGTTGTTGGGCGGCCGGCCGTCACAAGACGCAAGATTTCATCTGGAGAGAGAGGGGAGAAAGAGGTCAGAGCACAGGGTAGGGCAGTGTGAGCAGAACCAGCGGTGCCGTTTGACTTAGCAAACGAGGATCGGATGTCGTCGACCTTCTTTTCAAAATGGTTGACGAAGTCATCTGCAGAGAGGGAGGAGGGGGGAGGGGGAGGAGGATTCAGGAGGGAGGAGAAGGTGGCAAAGGGTTAGAGGCAGATGCTTGGAATTTAGAGTGGTAGAAAATGGCTTTAGCAGCAGAGACAGAGGAGGAAAATGTAGAGAGGAGGGAGTGAAAGGATGCCAGGTCCGCAGGGAGGCGAGTTTTCCTCCATTTCCGCTCGGCTGCCCGGAGCCCTGTTCTGTGAGCTCGCAATGAGTCGTCGAGCCACGGAGCGGGAGGGGAGGACCGAGCCGGCCTGGAGGATAGGGGACATAGAGAGTCAAAGGATGCAGAAAGGGAGGAGAGGAGGGTTGAGGAGGCAGAATCAGGAGATAGGTTGGAGAAGGTTTGAGCAGAGGGAAGAGATGATAGGATGGAAGAGGAGAGAGTAGCGGGGGAGAGAGAGCGAAGGTTGGGACGGCGCGATACCATCCAGTAGGGGCAGTGTGGGAGGTGTTGGATGAGAGCGAGAGGGAAAAGGATACAAGGTAGTGGTCGGAGACTTGGAGGGGAGTTGCAATGAGGTTAGTGGAAGAACAGCATCTAGTAAAGATGAGGTCGAGCGTATTGCCTGCCTTGTGAGTAGGGGGAAGGTGAGAGGGTGAGGTCAAAAGAGGAGAGGAGTGGAAAGAAGGAGGCAGAGAGGAATGAGTCAAAGGTAGACGTGGGGAGGTTAAAGTCGCCCAGCACTGTGAGAGGTGAGCCGTCCTCAGGAAAGGAGCTTATCAAGGCATCAAGCTCATTGATGAACTCTCCGAGGGAACCTGGAGGGCGATAAATGATAAGGATGTTAAGCTTGAAAGGGCTGGTAACTGTGACAGCATGGAATTCAAAGGAGGCGATAGACAGATGGGTAAGGGGAGAAAGAGAGAATGACCACTTGGGAGAGATGAGGATCCCGGTGCCACCACCCCGCTGACCAGGAGCTCTCGGGGTGTGCGAGAACACGTGGGCGGACGAAGAGAGAGCAGTAGGAGTAGCAGTGTTGTCTGTGGTGATCCATGTTTCCGTCAGTGCCAAGAAGTCGAGGGACTGGAGGAGGCATAGGCTGAGATGAACTCTGCCTTGTTGGCCGCAGATCGGCAGTTCCAGAGGCTACCGGAGACCTGGAACTCCACGTGGGTCGTGCGCTGGGACCACCAGATTAGGGTGGCAGCGGCCACGCGGTGTGGAGCGTTTGTATGGTCTGTGCAGAGAGGAGAGAACAGGGATAGACAGACACATAGTTGACAGGCTACAGAAGAGGCTACGCTAATGCAAAGGAGATTGGAATGACAAGTGGACTACACGTCTCGAATGTTCAGAAAGTTAAGCTTACGTAGCAAGAGTCTTATTGACTAAAATGATTAAAATGATACAGTACTGCTGAAGTAGGCTAGCTGGCAGTGGCTGCCTTGTTGACTTTGTAGGCTAGCTGGCAGTGGCTGCGTTGTTGACACTACACTAATCAAGTCGTTCCGTTGAGTGTAATAGTTTCTGCAGTGCTGCTATTCTGGGGCTAGCTGGCTAGCTAGCAGTGTTGTTTACGTTACGTTGCGTTAAAAGAACGACAATAGCTGGCTAGCTAACCTAGAAAATCGCTCTAGACTACACAATTATCTTTGATACAAAGACGGCTATGTAGCTAGCTATGTAGCTAGCTACGATCAAACAAATCAAACCGTTGTACTGTAATGAAATGAAATGAAAATGTGATACTACCTGTGAATGCGACCGGGTTGTTGAGTCCTATTCGGTAGACGTTGGCTAGCTGTTGGCTAGCTGTCGGCTAGCTGTTGGCTAGCTAGCAGAGTCTCCTACGTTAAAGACGACAAATAGCTGGCTAGCTAACCTCGGTAAATTAAGATAAGATAATCACTCTAAGACTACACACTCTAAACTACACAATTGTCTTGGATACGAAGACAGCAAAGACAGCTATGTAGCTAGCTAACACTACACTAATCAAGTCGTTCAGTTGAGTGTAATAGTTACTACAGTGCTGCTAATCGGTGGGCGTTTGCTAGCTGGCTAGCTGGCTAGCTGGCTAGCTGGTGGGCAAATAGCAGTGAAGACTACGTTAGGACGACGAAATACGATAATTATGCAATTATCTTTGATACAAAGACGGCTATGTAGCTAGCTAAGAAGAAATTGATAAGATTAGACAAATCAAACCGTTGTACTATAATGAAATGTAATGAAATGTAATGAAAAAGTTATACTACCTGCGGAGCGAAGTGCCGATGCGACCGCTCGTCCCAACCCGGAAGTCCTTCTGTAGCTCAGTTGGTAGAGCATGGCGCTTGTAACGCCAGGGTAGTGGGTTCGATCCCCGGGACCACCCATACGTAGAATGTATGCACACATGACTGTAAGTCGCTTTGGATAAAAGCGTCTGCTAAATGGCATATATTACATATTACATTACATATTACTATATTTTCCTGACACCACACTCTGAGAGCCCAAACCTCCTCTCCATAGGCTGTCTCGTCATTGTTGGTAATCAAGCCCAAGTGTCGTCTGCAAACTTGATGATTGAGTTGGAGACATGGCTACGCAGTCATGGGTGAACAGGGAGTACAGGAGGGGGCTGAGCACACACCCTTGTGGGGTACGGGTGTTAAGGATCAGCAAAGTGGAGATGTTGTTTCCTACCTTCACCACCTGGGGATGGCCCGTCAGGAACTCCAGGACCCAATTGTACAGGGTAGGGTTGAGACCCAGGGCCTCAAGCTTAATGATGAGCTTGGAGGGTACTATGGTATTGGATGCTGAGCTATAGTCAATGAACATCATTCTTACATAGGTATTCCTCTTGTTCAGATGGGATAGTGAAGTGTGCAGTGCAATGGCGATTGCATCGTCTATGGACCTATTGGGGCGGTAAGCAAATTGAAATGAGTCTAAGGTGACAGGTAAGATGGAGATAATATGATCCTTGACTAGTCTCTCAAAGCACTTCATGATGACAGAAGAGAGTGCTATGGGGTGATAGTCATATAGTTCAGTTACCTTTGCATTCTTGGGTACAGAAACAATGGTGGCCATCTTGACAGCAGACTGGGATAAGGAGAGATTGAATATGTCCGTAAACACACCAGCCAGCTTGTCTGTGCATGCTCTGAGGACACAGCTAGGGATACCGTCTGGGCCAGCAGCCTTGCGAGGGTCAACATGTTTAAATGTCTTACTCACGTCGTCCACGGAGAAGGAGAGCCCACAGTCCTTGGTAGCGGACCACGTCGGTGGCACTGTATTATCCTCTAAGCTGGAAAAGAAGGTGGTTAGTTTGTCCAGAAGAAAAATGTTGGTGTCCATGACGTGGCTGGTTTTCCTTTTGTATTCCGTGATTGTCTGTAGACATATATGTCTCGTGTCTGAGCCGTTCAATTGCGACTCCACTTTGTCTCTGCTGGCATTTTGCTTATTTGATTGCCTTGTGGAGGGAATAACTACACTTTCTGTATTCGGCCATATTCCCAGTCACCTTTCCATGGTTAAATGCGGTGCTTTGCGCTTTCAGTTTTGCGCGAATTCTGCCATCTATCCACGGTCTCTGGTTAGGGTAGGGTTTAATAGTCACAGTGGGTACAACATCTCCTATACACTTCCTTATAAACTCACTCACCGAATCAGAGTATACGTGAAATACGTCAATCTCTGAGGCTACCCGGAACATATCCCAGACCGCGTAATGCACCTGCTGCATGTGCTTGGTTTCAATTAGCCTTACTTGATCTTTCTGACCCAATAACATAGCCAGCATACAGACAGTGGAGATTGAAGTTCATATAGAGCAAATGAAACAATACAAACAGTGTACTAGAGGTCTTTGTGGGTACAGCAGCATAAATAATGAAATATCTCTCTCTCTCTCTCCTGCAGCAGTCATGTTCAGATATGTACAGGCCCTTCCGGATAAGTACGTTTAAATTATACATACCTGAGACCTGTGACAATCATATCAGATCTGACCCAGACCCGTGACAATATTTAGAATTCCGGACCCTCTGGGCCCTGGATCTGGTCTCGGGTAATGGTGGATCTGTGAAGACCTCTACAGTGTACTGTTACAGAGTGACTACCAAGCACTGACCCCCGGCATAAGCAACATAAATGATCGCTAGGGCCCCCCAACCAAATCTTGCTTAGGGCCCCCAAAAGGCTAGGGCCGGCCCTGTGACTACCCTACAGACATTCTTAGTAAGGAACAAATTAGAAAGTGTGTGTGTGTGTGTGATTTTACTATCGTTGTGGGGACCAAACGTCCGACAAGGAAAGTTGGGGACATGTCGCTGGTCCACAAAAGGAAAGCTCCTATTTTAGGCTTAGGGGTTAGGGTTACAATTAGGGTTACAATTAGGGTTAGGAGTTAGGGTTAGGTTTAAGGTTAAGATTAGGTTAAGACTTGGGTTTAGGGTTAGCATTAGGGAAAACAGAATTTTGAATGGGAATTAATTGTTTGGTCCCCACAAGGATAGTAAAACAAACATGTGCGTGTTTGTGTGTTTGCGTGTTTGAGTGTGTGCATGTGTGTGCGCGTGTGTGTGTGTGTGTGTGCATGTGAATGTGTATTCATTCTTTCTCGTGTGTGTGTTCGTTCTCGTGTGTGTGTGTGCTCGTTCTTGTGTATTTGTGTGTGTGTGTGTGTTGTGTGTGTTGTGTATTTGTGTGTGTGTGTGTGTGTGTGTGTGTGTGTGTGTGTGTGTGTGTGTGTGTGTGTGTGTATGTGTGTGTGTGTGTGTGTGTGTGTGTGTGTGTGTGTGTGTGTGTGTGTGTGTGTGTGTGTGTGTGTGTGTGTGTGTGTGTGTTGTGTGTGCGAGCATGTGAGTGTGTGTTTATTCTCGTGTGTGTTCGTTCTCGTGTGTGTGTGTTCTCACACTCTTATTGTGTGTGCACTAAAGAGAGTGACACCCCCCCCCACCCTCTCTCTCATTAGCACGATATCTGGGTATCAGAACTGCCAGGAAGTGACAGAC
Source organism: Oncorhynchus keta (assembly GCF_023373465.1). Lineage (NCBI taxonomy): Eukaryota > Metazoa > Chordata > Actinopteri > Salmoniformes > Salmonidae > Oncorhynchus > Oncorhynchus keta. The sequence goes on along the minus strand of NC_068434.1, from coordinate 28,528,793 downwards.
CACTGTAAACGAACAGGTGCTGTTGGGTTTGAGATGTGTTACAGAGCAAACACTCCCTCATCAAACTGGGTGTCTGTTCTGCTCCCTGGTTCTGTATTCTGTCACATAGTATAGAAATCACACAGAGTCGCCATCTTGTCATCTGGTCTCTGAAAATGGAGCTCATTGTCATTGTCAACTCAGGTACTAATATTGTGTGTGTGTTTGGCCACTGTGGACTGCTGATGGAAACAGCCTGGCAGCTCGTCCCGTAGGCTCGCTCTCCTCTCAGAGAGTGTGATTAGCAGCAGGACACATGGCGAGCTGAGCCGGGGAAGTGAAGGGAAGGGCGCGAGGAATCATTCATTACCACGGTGGTAGCTGGAACTGATGAAGTAAATGTGAGATAGTGTAACACGCAGGATTTAGTGAAGTGGACGACAGCACAAGATTAATGGTGGGGCCAGGTTGATGGGGATGAAGTCACAGCTTAGCTTGATAATTAGTTTCCAAGAGGAAACATCCCTCACCATTGTGTTATTTTTCCTTCTCTACTCTCGCATTATTATCCCGCTACAATATCTCTAGAGATGGGAAAATATATACTCTTTCAGTTTAATATTATCCTTGCCAAATATATTTCAGGACTTTTGGAGTGCATATTTTTGGTTAAATATGAAAAATATATGTCATATTTGAAAGTAGGACTCCAAAATGTAGATGAGGGTTTTCTGTTCTATCATAATGTTGATGCTAAAATACCCAATCAATAACTGTGCTTACTAGTAACACCTGCTCAAACCAGTTGTTAACATATATTTACAGTTATCAAAAGCTTAGTAGTATTTGGAATATGCAAGGAACTAAGATATCTTTGTTTTCAGTGGATCAAAACCAATACCTCTATCAATGTATCTAATTAATGTAGTATTTAGTGCGTGCAGCTTTTATAATATGGAGACACATGAACAGACCGTTCTTGTTCACTTGTGAGTGGTTTTCAGTTGTCCAGCAGAGGTCACTGTCAGTGTACACTTACTGGAGGAGTTAGCGTTCTCTCTTCAGGGAGAAGAAAGCCTTTCCGGTATTAAGCACATTCTAATTGACTGATTTCGAATTTCATTAAAAATAGATACATAAAAGAGAAGTTCTTGGAGGTATTTATCATTCGCACATGTAATTGAGGAAAACTGTTGTAATCACATACAATGTTGTAGATAAGAACGTTTCCTAGGCATCAACTAAGCCATATTTCTTAGATGATGTTGGTTCCAGCAATTAGGCATTCTTTTCATTTCCCAAATGACTCGCAAAACTTGTGGAGATTTTAATTGCTTTTAGCCACGCATATCTAATTTGTGTCTTTTTAAGTGTTAATTAGTAAGAGATTTGAGCTGACGTCTTTATGTAGTTTGCACTGCTGAATCTTTTTGTTATTGGCGTTTGGCTAATGATTTTCAGAGTTAGTGTGTGAGAGTGTGTCTGTTAGTGTGGATGTCTCTCCATATGTGTGTATGCATCTGACGGCTCTTTTCATTTGCACGTTGTGTGTGTTTCCGAAGTAAACTGCGTGCGTGCCTTGGTGCATATAGTGTGTAAGCGAGACAGACAGACAGACAGAGAGAGAAAGACAGACAAGAGAGAAGAGAGAGTGGGCGAGAGACAATGAGAAAGAGAGAGAGAGACAGACTGAAAAGGAGAGAAGAGAGAGTGGGCGAGAGACAATGAGAAAGAGAGAGAGAGACAGACTGAAAAGGAGAGAAGAGAGAGAGAGAGAGACAATGAGAAAGAGAGAGAGAGACAGACTGAAAAGGAGAGAAGAGAGAGAGAGAGAGAGCTCCAAATAGAGGTGGAATTGATGAAGACAACATGTCACATATTTTTGGCAGTGGAGCAGGGACAGGAAATGAAGCTCTGCTCATCTGGGTGACTGCCGCCCATGTTCTTCCGTGTCACTGTCCTGTCAGCCCGCGTGTAAAAGTGGCAGACAGTGATACATGCTCTTCCTGATAACACCCCATTCCCCCATCCATCATCCACACAGACACACGCATGCTCACACTTACTTCTATTTGTTTATTTATTTATTTTGCAAGGTGTCGTGGCTCAATTTAATTATAACTAACCGTCTTGTGACATGTGATGCGTAACTTACATTTTCCTGAAAGACATAGGGGTGTTGGTTGGACGTAAAGATCCCCAATACATCCATTGTGCTTAGTTGGAATCTTGGAATGTAGCTAGAGATTAAAACATATGTTATGATGTTGCAGCATCACCTAGAGCTGTTCCTCAGTATTGCAGATTAGACAATTGAAGTGATGGGTTGGTATTTTGTGGAGCCCAATTATGGTAGCAAAAACATCTGTCTGGATTTATTCTTGGCAGGAACAGAGATACCTCTACAAGAGGCACTTCATTGTTATTGTTTGTCTGCTTGCTTGTTTTAGTAACATTCCAGTGGGCAGTTCATAGGTGGTGCTTCTCTTTCAACAACTTGACTTTGATTCCTGGATTTTAAAAAACAAAAATGTTTAATTGCATCCAAATATATTATTAACTGATTTGAATTGCTTTCCTTGACTGCAATTTGTTTTTATTCTTGCGTGTGATGTGGCCTCAAACTAAACATAGAAATAGGATATATTTTGTATCCTTTGAGAAAGCCTAGAGGAACAGTGTGCTGTATAAAATTAACACATCTGGGAGATGGATTGTTGAAAGCAAATGGTTGTTTTCCCCTCAACCCATTTATGCACAGCGTCGCCTTGCCTTTTTGCATTATTTTCCATTCTCATCTTATTCCACAAGGAGACAGTATTTGCTCATATTTCTTCTTTCGGGTTATACCCAAACCCACAACCATCCTGTAATAGTAAAGGCAAAGTGCTCTGGTTCTGAGGGGACTGCTTATACGATGCTTAATCAAACCTTAAATGGTGTTTTCCATGAAAAGATCTGTCAATGTGAACTAATATTACTTCACAACATATCTGAATGGGTTGGCAGAGGTGTTTTCCTACATAAACAATCTGTAGTGGATATACTACTACTGTGTGTTGTATCCTTCTATTCTTCTTTCGTGTTTCAGTATGAGTACAACTTCAGCATGGAGCACAGCATCAGCCCGTATCTGCCACCCAGGCACACCCAGAGCCAGTACTGAGAGGGCCTTGCATGTGAGGAATGAGGAATGCTCTGGAGGGACAGGGTATAAGACTAAGGAACCTTCATGAATGGTCTCCCATTCCACAACAGCAAAGCACTCACTGGAATGATTTCCTTAATGTCCAGATTAGAGCACACATTCACAATAGTCCACAATATCAGAAGTCGACTGGATTCAAATATATCTTAAAGGAACAGGTAGCAGAAGCCTCATGAACAGGATGTGAAGTTTAATAGAATTCTAAATATTTTAATATTGGGGAAAAATATTCTAAATGTGCATTTTCAATCTCTTCATAGCTCTATATATTTCAGAGTTATGGTCTAATTTGGGAATTGATAAACGCAAATCCGACCATCACCCCTGGTGAGACAAAACCGCCACTCGTCAGTGAAGAGCACTTTTTTTGCCAGTCCTGTCTGGTCCAGCGACTGTGGATTTGGCAACATTGTTGCCGGTGATGTCTGGTGAGGACCTGCCTATTTCGGACAGTCTGAGCACTGATTGAGGGATTGTGCATTCCTGGTGTAACTCGGGAAGTTGTTGTTGCCATCCTGTACCTGTCCCGCATGTGTGATGTTCGGATGTACCGATCCTGTGCAGGTGTTGTTACACGTGGTCTGCCACTGCGTGGACGATCAGCTGTCAATCCTGTCTCCCTGTAGCGCTGTCTTAGGCGTCTCACAGTACAGACATTGCAATTTATTGCCCTGGCCACATCTGCAGTCCTCATGCCTCCTTGCAGCATGCCTAAGGCATGTTCATGCAGATGAGCCGGGACCCTGGGCATCTTTCTTTTGGTGTTTTTCAGAGTCAGTAGAAAGGCCTCTTTAATGTCCTAAGTTTTCATAACTGTGACCTTAATTGCCTGTTCATGTCTTAAGCTTAGAGATCAGCGTCCCGTCAACGGGACAGTTGTAAATCATGCAGTGCCTTGTGTCACGATCGCAGATGTTAGAGAAACAACAGATGTTGGTACATATACGTGTCTTATATCGTCTGAAAGCTTAGATTCTTGTTAATATAACTGCACTGTCCAATTTACAGTAGCTATTACTGCTTACTGCTATTGATTGAGGAGAGCTACTAACATAAAAACACTTTTTTCACCAAGATATGTTTGATAAATTCACCTCTGAAGGTGAATTGTGTACTTACATTCTGAAATCTTGCTCTGATTTATCATCCAAAGGGTCCCAGAGATAACATGAATTGTTGTTTCGTTATATAAAATCATTTTTCCTATCCTAAAAATGTCCATATACAGTGGGGCAAAAAAGTATTTAGTCAGCCACCAATTGTGCAAGTTCTCCCACTTAAAAAGATGAGAGAGGCCTGTCATTTTCATCATAGGTACACTTCAACTATGACAGACAAAATGAGCTTTTTAAAAATCCAGAAAATCACATTGTAGGATTTTTAATAAATTGATTTGAAAATTATGGTGGAAAATAAGTATTTGCTCACCTACAAACAAGCAAGATTTCTGGCTCTCACACACCTGTAACTTCTTCTTTAAGAGGCTCCTCTGTCCTCCACTCGTTACCTGTATTAATGGCACCTGTTTGAACTTGTTATCAGTATAAAAGACACCTGTCCACAACCTCAAACAGTCACACTCCAAACTCCACTATGGCCAAGATCAAAGAGCTGTCAAAGGACACCAGAAACAAAATTGTAGACCTGCACCAGGCTGGGAAGACTGAATCTGCAATAGGTAAGCAGCTTGGTTTGAAGAAATCAACTGTGGGAGCAATTATTTGGAAATGGAAGACATACAAGACCACTGATAATCTCCCTCGATCTGGGGCTCCACGCAAGATCTCACCCCGTGGGGTCAAAATGATCACAAGAACGGTGAGTTAAATCCCAGAACCACACGGGGGGACCTAGTGAATGACCTGCAGAAAGCTAGGACCAAAGTACCAAAGCCTACCATCAGTAACACACTACGCTGCCAGGGACTCAAATCCTGCAGTGCCAGACGTGTCCCCCTGCTTAAGCCAGTACATATCCAGGCCCGTCTGAAGTTTGCTAGAGAGCATTTGGATGATCCAGAAGAAGATTGGGAGAATGGCATATGGTCAGATGAAACCAAAGTATAACTTTTTGGTAAAAACACAACTCGTCGTGTTTGGAGGACAAAGAATGCTGAGTTGCATCCAAAGAACACCATACCTACTGTGAAGCATGGGGGTGGAAACATCATGCTTTGGGCCTGTTTTTCTGCAAAGGGACCAGGAGGACTTATCCATGTAAAGGAAAGAATGAATGGGGCCATGTATCGTGAGATTTTGAGTGAAAACCTCCTTCCATCAGCAAGGGCATTGAAGATGAAACGTGGCTGGGTCTTTCAGCATGACAATGATCCCAAACACACCGCCCAGGCAACGAAGGAGTGGCTTCGTAAGAAGCATTTCAAGGTCTTGGAGTGGCCTAGCCAGTCTCCAGATCTCAACCCCATAGAAAATCTTTGGAGGGAGTTGAAAGTCCGTGTTGCCCAGCAACAGCCCCAAAACATCACTGCTCTAGAGGAGATCTGCATGGAGGAATGGGCCAAAATTCCATCAACAGTGTGTGAAAACCTTGTGAAGACACGTTTGACCTCTGTCATTGCCAACAAAGGATATATATCAAAGTATTGAGATGAACTTTTGTTATTGACCAAATACTTATTTTCCACCATAATTTGCAAATAAATTCATTAAAAATCCTACAATGTGATTTTCTGGATTTTTTTTCTCATTTTGTCTGTCATAGTTAAAGTGTACCTATGATGAAAATTACAGGCCTCTCTCATCTTTTTAAGTGGCAGGCCTGGCACAGCTCCTGGTATATTTGTCCGCTACGTTTATGGGGAGGTCAACATATGTTGGTATCTGTACTGATGGCGCAAATGCCATGACAGGGAGACATAGTGGAGTAGTAATGTGCATGCAAGCAGTTACTCCCGACGCCACTTGGGTACACTGCAGCATCCACCAAGAGGCTCTTGCTGCCAAGGGAATGCCTGACAGTTTGAAAGACGTTTTGGACATTACAGTGAAAAAGGTTAACTTTGTTAAAGCAAGGCCCCTGAACTCTTGTGTATTTTCTGCATTATGCAATGATATTGGCAGCGACCATGTAACACTTTTACAACATACAGAAGTGCACTGGTTATCAAAGGGAAAAGTATTGACATGTTTATATTAATTGAGAGACAAGCTTAAAAATGTATTTACTGACCATAATTTTCACTTTTCTGACCCCTTGCATGATGTGTTTCTCACACGACTGGCCTATCTGGGTGATGTTTTTTCTCACCTGAATGTTCTGAATCTAGGATTACAGGGACTCTCTGCAACTATATACAATGTGCGGAACAAAATGGAGGCTATGATTAAGAAGTTGGAGCTCTTTTATGTCTGCATTAACGAGGACAACACACAGGTCTTTCCATTGTATGATTTTTTTTTGTGTGCAAATGACCTCAAGCTTACGGACAATGTCAAATGTGATATAGCAAAGCACCTGAGTGAGCTGGGTGCACAATTACGCAGGTACTTTCCTGAAACGGACAACACAAACAACTGGATTCATTATCCCTTTCATGCCCTGCCTCCAGTCCACTTACCCATATCTGAACAAGAGAGCCTAATCGAAATTGCAACAAGCGTTTCTGTGAAAATGTTATTTAATCATAAGCCACTGCCAAATTTCTGGATAGGGCAGCACTCAGAGTATCCTGCCTTGGCAAAACGTGCTGTTATGACACTGATGCCCTTTGCAACCACGTACCTATGTGAGAGTGGATTCTCAGCCCTCACTAGCATGAACACTAAATACAGGCACAGACTGTGTGTGGAAAATGATTGAGACTCTCTCCAATACAACCCAACATTGCAGAGTTATGTGCATCCTTTGAAGCACACCCTTCTCATTAGCCTGTGGTGAGTTATTCACAATTTTTGAGAAACAAATAAGGCTTTATATGTAAGACGGCTAAATAACAAGCAAAATGATTGATTATTATTATATTATTATTTGTGCCTTGGTCCTATAAGAGCTCTTTGTCACTTCCCACGAGCTGGGTTGTGACAAAAACTCATACTCATTCTTAGGTTTTTAAATGTATCGTATAGTGTGTGTGTGGCAGGCTTACAATGATGGCTAAAAAACAACATTTGAGAGTGTGCTGACTCTGGTGCTGGAGGGGTTTGTTGAATGTTTGTGAAGGGGTACGGGACTATAAGAAGTTTAGGGACCACTGCAGTAGTGCATCTACAAATATGATAATCTTTTCTATTTTTTATTTAGGAAAAATTGCCATAAAGAGTTGGAACAATCAAATAGGCTATACACATGTTATATTCATATTCTTGTTGACCATTTTTAACTCAAATGTTATTCTGTACATTTTATACAGACATTTTATACAATGTCAAAGAATGAATAAACTGCGTACAATTCTCATGACTACCACTGAATCTCATTGTGTCTCCCTTTTGGTTGTCATACTAACATTTAGGATTGAGCCTGTGTACCAGTAGCAGTGATTGAGACTGCAGGGAATAAATGGAAGGCTGCAACACTGCTCAGATCCAGTCAGCTAGTCAGTTCTCTTTGAAGGTGTACTGTATGTGGAACAAGCACAGACACCCATCACAGAGTCCATCATGAGCACTGTGCAGCAAGAATGAGCAACGCTTCATGACATGTGAGCCAACACTTTAGAGACCCCCCACACACACACACACATTCCAGCAAATTGTATAATATGTTATCAAAACTGAAGTATTCCATGCCCCCCCATTGTAGTCCAGTTTCACAAAGGACCTAACCTGTAATCTCCCTTTACCTCTCCACTCTAGAATCACACCTCTTTCTCTTTCCAAGGGCCAGTGCTTAAGTTTAAATGGTAGCATGTTGTCTCTTCATTTTACAACATTTTAACAACTGCTGAAATGTGTCATTCTGAACGAATGGAGATAGCAGAATCTATTTGCTCATCTCTGCAGATTTAATTTGTTTATGAAATTACATTAATGTAATGATTTGCTTCCTTAATTAGACTCGCTTGTTACCTTGATGAATTAGTGATTTCTGTATAAGCAGTGTTAATATGATTTGTACTGAAACTCCTAATGACTTTGGTATTCCCAGGTGTTTAGTGATGTGTGCAACAGATGACAACCCTCTGTGTTGTGATGGTCTGTCTCCTGTGCTGCTGTTCATGAAGGTGACACCCATCAACCCATATCAGTGAAGCCCTAAAGCACAGTGACAGCCCAAGATCGCACCCTCACACACTCCCCCCAATAAACTACACACAGCTACACTACATTCAATGTATTCATTTAACTTGGCAAGTCAGTTAGGAACAAATGCTTATTTACAATGATGGCCTACCCTGGCCAGACCGTAACCCGACGGTGCTGGGCCAATTGTGCGCCGCCCTATGGGACTCCCAATCACAGCCGGTTGTGATACAGCATGGAATCGAACCAGTGTCTGTAGTGACGCCTCTAGCACTGAGATGCAGTGCCTTGGACCTCTGCGCCACTTGGGAGCCCCCATGCACACATACTCTACACAAGAATACACAAACTCATAGATTTCACTGTAGAGGTAAGCAGGGTTAAGTGTTTTACTGTAGAGGCAAGCAAGGTTAAGTGTTTTACTGTAGAGGTAAGCAGGGTTAAGTGTTTTATTGTAGAGGTAAGCAAGGTTAAGTGTTTTACTGTAGAGGTAAGCAGGGTTAAGTGTTTTATTGTAGAGGTAAGCAGGGTTAAGTGTTTTACTGTAGAGGTAAGCAGGGTTAAGTGTTTTACTGTAGAGGTAAGCAGGGTTAAGTGTTTTACTGTAGAGGTAAGCAGGGCTAAGTGTTTTATTGTAGAGGTAAGCAGGGTTAAGTGTTTTACTGTAGAGGTAAGCAGGGTTAAGTGTTTTATTGTAGAGGTAAGCAGGGTTAAGTGTTTTACTGTAGAGGTAAGCAGGGTTAAGTGTTTTACTGTAGAGGTAAGCGAGGTTAAGTGTTTTACTGTAGAGGTAAGCAGGGTTAAGTGTTTTATTGTAGAGGTAAGCAGGGTTAAGTGTTTTACTGTAGAGGTAAGCAGGGTTAAGTGTTTTACTGTAGAGGTAAGCAGGGTTAAGTGTTAATACCAACACATTGCTCTCTTCACAGTTTGAGAAGCTCTCTATGCAGGTTGGGAGAAGGCAGGAGGAGCACTGTGTTATGTGACAGTGGAGCGACAGTAATGACAAAGGTGTGCTCTCCCTGTAATATGAGTGTTTGCTATCAGCCTGCCACAGTATCTGTTGTCTCACACTCTAGTCAGCAATAAACCTATTTTCACCTGATCCATCACATGGGAAGCAAGCGTTTGACAAAGAATGTGTGAGACTGTTTTTTTTTATGACCCCTTGACCCCTTAATTAAAACTAGTCTTTTGTTGTCTAATCTTTTATCGATTGAAAGGTAATAATTGTAACACAGATCCAATTCGACCAGAATAGAAGCACAGCATGTCAGATGTGATTTCAGGGCTGAACTTGTACACTTAGACTGTGGCGGCCCATGTCACTTGGGCAATTTTGTGGGGGTGTATTGCTGCTGAGCTGGGGACTGTGGCTGGCCAAGCCCACCAGATTGGCTCAGAATAGGCCCTCCTCCATAAGAACCACAGCTCCTTCACAAGCCATGCCCAGCGCCCCTTCAAAAAGCTGCCTCACATGGTTTCACTTTTCCCTCTGCTCCACTTTGTGATATTGAAAAATAATAATGATATTCAGAGACCACACTGTAAAATCAGAAAGGAATAGGTCTTTATTTTGTCCCTGTTCTGTGTAAACCCATGCCCTAGTTAAAAGGGTAGAGGCTTGCACATGTGTCTTTAGCGGATCTATTTAAAGGTATCTCTTTGTAACTTCCCTGCTATTTCTGGCACTGCTATATACAACCATTGGCATGGGGATATCTTCATTTTCAGCTACAATACATGTGAGAATTGATTTAAGGAAGTTCAACTGAACTCTGGATCAGCACTTCAAAGCTCCGCCTTCTGAGAGTGAGGCCAGATGCACCATAGTCATTTTTTACCTCACACCCAAGACCAGGAACAGTATGTAAGCATGTAGACAGAGGGGGATCTGCCAGTTGGAAATTGGAAAAGGAAGCCTGTATTTATGAGGTGGTTTTGAGGGGCTGTGTTAAGACTGGCTTAGCCTCTCACTCTCCCTCTGACAGGCCTGCTTCCTCTGTGACCAGGGAGAGGGAGGTAAAGTGAGTGACGGTGTGAGGCTTGTCAGGGGCAGGCAGCCCGGTAGACCCAGGGCATACAGCAGGCAGGCAGGCAGGTCTCCTGTGATCCAGCAGCCCACTGATAAACTCTGCCTCCAATGTGAAAAGGAGCACAGGGAGCCATTAATCCCAGAGCATTTCGGTCTGTTTTTCTATTTGATGTGCTGCAGAGACCATGTCTCTCCCGCTGGCACAGATGGGCTGATCAGTAGCATCGGCATCCGATACACCACTAATCTGATTATAGCACTGGCACACGCACAGCCCCAACACACCTAACCTACAATACGCCTCTACACCACAAATACTTTTTGCATTCGCAAGATATGGATAAGCAAGAAGTTTAGCTTTGTCTTTTATCATACTATAGCTTAACACGTGATCTATGATCTGGTAGGTTAGGTTAGCAACACAGATATTATTACTATCTAGAAAATGTTTCCTGCTTTACGTGCAGAAACACGTGACACTGTAGTTTATTTTAATGGGCTTAGCGCTGTGTACCTGGATAGGACCATCCATGGTAGAGGGAGGTGGTATTGCTCTAAGTGGTACTTCAGTACTGTTTGAAGTTCACCTAGAGGCCTCTAGTCTCTTTGTTGTTTTGTGAGTGTCGTCAGGTAGTGGAATGTCCCGCCTTTTAGAGGGGAGCTTGAACGTGTGGTCCTCCGTGCACGTCTACCTTAACAAGCCCCAACAGGACTCAAGGGAGAGAGGGATATCAAAACCATCTTGGCCAAGTACAGCAAGCGCTGTGGTGCAATGAGTGATCTCACAGAGGAGAACAGAGCCCCACGGCTCTCCTCTCCTCTCTGCCATGGCGTCTGGGTCGTGTGAGCCACATTACTGTAATTGAGCAAGGATGGAGCCAGGCGTGAGGTGATCTCTCTCTCCCTCCGTCTCTCTGATATTTCTCCATATGTGAGATGACCAGTCAGAATCTTTTTTTCCCTCCTGGGAGAGTAGGCCTTCAGCACAAAGTGCCTGTAACACAGAGATCAATTAACTCCTTTCAAGTGAGATCAAAGGGCCAATGTGCTGTGTCCAGACCTCAGCAGAACCTGCAGCCTCATTAAGCTCTTCTGATTGGACACATGAAGGGAGTTTGCTGCCATGTGTCTCATATGTGTGAGCTAGTCGTAAACAATGGTGATGTGATTGACTAGGACGGATGTTTGCAAACAAACCAACTTGGTAATGACATTTTGTATTTCAGATTATTTAGATAATTCAAAATATGTCTACAACAAATGCGAACATCCCTTGCAATAATCAACAGTCACACAAAAATATCAAGGAATAATGTGTTTTCATATCTACTGGACATCAAATACTGTAGTGAGACGTTAAAACTCCCCTCAATGGAAATTAGTAGATTAGTAGATGTTATGTAGTAGAGTACTACTATGGGAGCGTTAATGCCACCAGATGACATTGTATGACAAACAGGGAGGGGCTGGAGGTGGTGTGGTACAGCAAGGTGATGGACCATGGGGAGAGAGGAGAGACTTACTCCACAGACAGGTGCAATGACCCCGCACACCCCTGGAGGTGCTACATGCATTTTATTGGACATTTATGGCCGGGCAGCGTTTTTTAACACAGCCACCTGGATGCAATAAAGGGTCAGCTTCTGAGCTCCGGCTGCCCAAAGGATTTCCAAGCAACTCCCGTGGGACGCTTGTCCAGTTAAGATGTTTATTAAGCTGAAAGTGGTCTGGAGGGAAAACACAGAGCAGTACTGAGAGATTTGGGCAGCATTCTTCTTGTTAGTTGCAGCGCACTGCAAAAGATGGGTTTATTTTCCCTGCTGAACCCAGAGGGAGGACAGGGTCAGTTCATAGGGCACGAGGTTGCCAAAGTGGTAACTAGGCACATGAACTCCAGGAAGTAAATTCCAGCAGACCAGCAAGGTCACTTTCTAACAATCACCCTCTCAATTACTCCCACATTAGTGAGGGGGGTACTTACCTACATACGACTTCCATGCAGACCTGACCCGTAGCATGTTCAGTGTACTTTACTTTAATTTTGACAAGATTGTTTGTGACTTGCAGAAACAAATTCTAAGTGGTACTGAATGTATTTTAAGAACCTTTCACATGAATAATCATTCAAATGTTATTAGCAAGAAACCCTGTGCTCTATTACTACACTATAGATGATTGTTTTTCTATTGACCTCCGTGAGTACCACTAGACCACTAGTTCAAAGCCCTGGTCTTCAGCCCCAGGTGGGGGCTCTAATAACTTCATTTAGCCTGTTAGCTCTCCTTTAAGGGGCAGAAAACATCCACTAATATATTCATTAGACTTTATGGTCCTCTGCTCTGGCTTTCTCATCTTGACAAAAGCCAGAGAGACTTTTTCTCTCTCTCTCTCTCTCTCTCTCTCTCTCTCTCTCTCTCTCTCTCTCTCTCTCTCTCTCTCTCTCTCTCTCTCTCTCTCTCTCTGTCTCTGTCTCTGTCTCTGTCTCTGTCTCTGTCTCTGTCTCTGTCTCTGTCTCTGTCTCTCTCACTCACTCTCACTATAGGTATATATGTAATTATTCAGTCAGACGTTCCAAGTATTTCTTTGTTTCTGGGAGGGATATGCTGAAGTTGTGGTCCGTCCATAAGGAGCAGCACGTTGTGATGGAGAAGGGATTTAGAATACTATGCCTGATGTTCAGGACAGATTGGAAATGTTCACTTGTGAGAGAGAGATGCTGTCTAGATCTTCACTACCAGATCTACCCTGTGGATAAACATCTGGTGGATTTCTACCTATTCTCTGAAGCCTTTTAATGGGAAACACACACTCACACACACACTTCCACAAGAACACTGTGTTACACCTATGGACTGCACAAGAAAAGTGACGTGTTCGTGAAGTAATTAACTCAATTATATAACTAAAAATAATAGTTGAAGTACTTTTCTTAGTAACTCTGGCCCCTAAGCCATTGCACAGTAGGTGTGACTGTGCATTGCCTACACACATCTACTAAACATTATGGACTTACATTGCATGTATAACTGTGCAATGATGAAATCATGTCTAGTCTCTGTTTAGCATCATTTGTGATAGTATTGCATGCAATGCATGTAAACGCCTTTGGATTTGATGTCAATAGTCTCCATGTACCTTTGTAATGGATTCTCCATAGTGTGGTGTTCGTCATGATTACACAGCTTTCAGGACTCCTAAAACTAACATGGTGTTATGACACCGCATGGAGTCTGTAGATCCATTTAAAGTGTCTTTCAGTGCTCTAGCCACAAGGTCTGTAGGCACATATCATTTAGAGAGCTCATAGAGAATTTATGCGTCCCACATGAGAAAGATCTGCTTATGCCTGTTGTAAATGGCACATATCCTACAATCCTGCTGGGAACCTCCTACAGCCTTGCTTTCTCTCAAGGGAAACATTATTGTTCTGGAGGCATATCAAATGAACAACACAACCATCCGATGAAAGGCATTGTAAATCGTGCTCGAAGTTGAGAAACGTTTGCCATCGCTAGAGCCTCAAAGCAGGCTAAAATATATTTCTGCAGCTGTTACACACTTCTTCTATAATTATTTCCCAGGAAGGACACTCTATCGGTCCATGTTTGTGAGCAAATGGAACGTGTACTGTATGTTCTCTATTGTTTCAGCTGAGTAGTCTCTGCTCTGGTCTTTCTATCATCTCCCACTCACAGACACAACTCCCCTGTCTGTCTATTTGGTCTATTAACTGATCCAGATGTGGCTTGGTTTTCTATGTACTGTTCTACAGCTTCGTTCTGCACTTACCTCAGATGCTTCATGTTTCTTAGTCACAGCACTATGCATATGCCAGATGGATCATGACAGCCTTCACCAACAATGGAATGGTCAACTATGGTCACAGCCATCTGGGTAGTGGCACGGAGAGATGTTGGATGACTGACAGAGATTTGGTACTAGCACTGTTTTGGTAATACAACATCTTGCCATGTGTTTTGGGTATTTGATACGTTTTTGGTTGCATGAAGACATGTTTTACAATACCTTGTATATATGACACAACGCAGAGAAGAAAGATACCCATATCCCTGAAAACAAAGCCTTTTCCAATGCTGGTTTGACAGTATGTTTCATCTGTTGCTATCTTTCATCTGCTCTCTCCACAATGATTGATGTATAGTTTGGAGGAGGACATTTGGTGGGGAAAGTTGTTTGATCTATATGAATGGCGTGCCATAGGCAGACACATTTATTTGTGTTTTACGAAACTCTGCAATAATGGCAAGTAGAGCAACCCTTCATTGGCAACCCAGTATTCTTTACGGCATTATACATCATCGGTGTTTGGATAAGATGTGCCAGTCTTGAATTTAGTCATTTTTGATGATATTGTTAATTATTCTTTTTAAATATTGCTCAGATTATATTACTCACTCATTATAGTCAGATCCAAAATGATTGAAACACTTGATAAAGATGAGCAAAAAAGACTGTATAAAATAAACAACACAAGTACTGAGCTATATTGTTATACTGTTACATATGCAACAAAAAATAAATAATAATTGCCCACCCTGTTCTATGCAACATTAAATTGCTGTTCACTGTTACCTTGTGTAGCAATTTGACATTCTCATTTGTTGTGGATAACACTTATTCAATATTTTGGCATTACACATTTTGTGTATAACGTTATTATGATTTCTTACCATATTAAATTGAAAGTAGTTCTGGGGCAAAAAGAGTAGCTCATATTTCTGCAGTGTGTGGGAATGAACCATGAGTGAGTCACATGTAACTGTTAGAATGTACAGCAGGGGGCATCATTGTAGTGCTGATTTTCTCTCAGAGGGGGTGTATAAGGCTGGGGCTGGGAAAATGATAGCATTTCAGCACTGTTGTTTTGCTGTTCTTTTGTTGTTGTTGTTGATTATGTATGTTATATTATGTTTGTTTGTTTTTATTGATGTTGCCAGTAGAACTCCAGCATTCTCTTCCTTCTGTCTATGTACTGTATGTGCATGAGTACATTCTGCTGTGAAAGCGGCCATGTGTTTGCTGTTTGTTCAGAAAGGAGTAACCAGTGTATTTTAAAAACGGGTGTGAAATGAGAGTGTCGTTTTGGGATTGCAGAATGATAGACATATTATAGACACTCATATTTCAATATTTGTATTCATTTTCAGTGTTTTAATGGCTAATTATTTCCCTTTCTTATATTTAGTTCACTATTAAACGTATGTTTGATGAGGATAAATCAAGGATGTTGTTTGTAGTTTTGGATATGAGTGTATAAAAGAGGGCATGATTGAGTTGCACGATAAAGGATTCTGGTGGTCTGTACTGGCCTCCAGGAGTGGCCTTCAGAAATCAAGAGTTGAATAAACAACACCTAATTAATAATATATTATGGCCATTTTGTGTGATATCTCAGAGATCATGTTCTGTGTACCTCAGCCTATGCTTGTAAGAAGCTATTTAAGCTACAGTAAGCCATATCTTGTGTGGAGCTCTGGAGCTTTTATCCTTGCCTTTAAAGACACATCATGGAGAGCCAGGGGTTTTGAGGAACATTCATTAAAAGATCAAAGTGAGTTAAACCACCAAAGTCCTCCACCACTGCAATGTACTGTATGTATCTGGTGTATGCCTTTAGTCTGGGCTTTTTCACTACGATCTCTAGACTAAATAAGTCACATTTGCATTAAAGGGAAGTTTGATTTGCGTTCCTGTATTTGTATATCCTTTTGTAGCCATTGTCAATATTTTGGAATACTATTTATCTGACATTAATATAACCTGATCTGATGTAATTTAAAGTATAATTATAGTGTTTTGTAGAGTACAAGATTCCAGTAAAAAAGCTTGACAAACTTTTCCACAAAATGTACTCTCTAAATGGTTATTCTCATTATGTTGATTATTGATTATGTTGGATATGTTGAACGGAAAGCCAACCTATCAATTTTACTGATTTGACCAATTTTAACTAAATTCAACTCATCATCAATACTTAAAATCGTATTTTATGCCCCATGCACATGATTGAAATCGAAAAACGTTTATATTGGTGAGAGCAAACTACATTGAGGTTGCCTATAGTTACCAGAAATTCGTAGGCGTCAAGTGTAATAAAATGTACCTTTGAAATATATAACAATCAAATGCATGTTTATACTTGGCTACATTATACAACGATTTTATGTTTTCTGTTTGTATTATTATTGTTATTATTTAAGGTAACAGTAATAACAGTAAATGAATAACTTAAATAAAACGATTATTTGTGTGTGTAATTCAACTAGTTATCATTATGTTTGAGACCCGTCATTATGATGGTGGTAAAGATATAGAGTTGATATTTGAATTGTTTTATCAATCAATATATGATCTCTAATATATATTTGTATATAGTAGTTATAACCCGTGTTTAATTCCTTGTCGGTCTATTATAGAGGGTTTGGCGATGAAAATAACAAGTAATAGGTTCTTCGAGCCGATAATGAAATAAGTATTGACCTGACCCTTCACATCTCGCTCAGTGATCTCACAAACACACACTCTTTGCCCCGGGCTCTGAAAGTTAACTGTTCACGGAGGTCATATCACTGTTGATCTATATATAAGAGAATAAAACTATTTATATATTTAACGAATTTATTAGCAGTTTTTGTCTGGTAATTATTGTTTTGTTGTACTACAATATCGGCAATTTTACCATAAGATAAATGTAATCACAATGGACACAATAATAAATTACAGTTTGTAACCAACAATTTAAAACTTTGCCTCAAATTAGTATTACAAATAGCAGTTTATCATTCGGTTACTTGATTCGTTATCTTATGTCTTGAATGGCCTATTTAAAATACGAATAAAGTAAATGTTGTTGTTGCTATTTAGGTCTGCAACGAATTGAACTTAAGCTTGCATGCATTTAATTGAATTCAAACAAAACCTCTTGTCTTTTCGGTGGGTGCAATAGAAATGGGTTGTTTTACTGAAAACAGACTATTCTTTGCATACTATTGGGACCTTTCCCAAGGTGCACATGCAGCACAGCACACCTGCTGCGTGACGTTTCTTCGGAAGTAGGACTATGGCAGGACGGGGTTCTCACGTAGAGACCATTAAACGCGGCGGGCAAAAACACAGCTTTTGGTTAAGTATTGGCCTATCCGATAGCGAGTAGTTGGTGTTCATGATAAGCACGTATGAATTGTCTTGTCGATAGGATGCAATGAGAGTAACATGTATACCATCCCCACAGAAGGCAGATCAATCCCATAGGCCTACCGTTCAGGAAGCTTACTATTGTTCTTCCTATTATATACCTGTACTCTTCTATTGTACGCGAATGAACTATTTCTCTAAATTAGTTTTCTGAATATGACATAATACCTTTGTCTGATGCCTCTGACATACAGAATATCCTATAGGCAAAGTAAATCCAACATTAGTCTCTGTTGAGGCAGTAGTTTTGTAAGAGAACCGCAGCATATAAACAAATATATTTACCAAATCAAATCCAACTCAATCCAGAATATGTCTAAATAGTCATGCACGAATAATTATTGTCAAGGCAATTCTTAATTAGACCCAGTCGTTAGTAGTTCTTCTTCTGAACGCCAGAGGGCATCGGCTTGAACATTGCAAAGTAGGCTACAGTTCACTGTATGGTCCACAAAGGATATCAAGAACAATATGGATACCAGGTAGCTCTAACCTAAAACTAAGACTACACACTGTAGTATCATTCGATCACGTGTAGAACTTTTTTCATAGGATTATGTTATGCATTTTATTTTCAAAACGGCATGTTTAATTTTGTCATTTGGCTTTCCTATTATTTTCTATAGGCCTATGTGTAATATACCTAGTTATATTTATATATGTGTAATATAGGCTGCCTGGTTATGTTTAATTGCTTTACTACGGTTGTAAACGTATTATTATTAGTAGTAATAGTAGTATTTATTGTTGTTTTGGTTATTTTGTATTTGATGTGGTTGCTAATTATTGTGTAAAATTCTATCGGATTTTAGCTCAAATAATTTGCATCGGCCAACACATCATTGGCATCTATACCATATTTCTTATTTATTAGCCTATATGTATACATATCCCAACTTTGGCTTTGGTTGGATCAGCCCTGCAACAACATGAAGCAATATTATTGGAAATAAAATATGGGCTAAATGCAATAAACTATTACCGCCTGATTTAGGTCCTTTAAGCTATTTAAACAACGATGAAAATGTTGCCAACCTCTTTTCTATTGCTGACAAGTCGGTTTGAGTTTGATCTAGTATTTATTTGACTACTTGGACATTTAGGATATCCTTTGGATTTAGACGCGCGACGATAAATAATATCTGATCCAAGTAATTAACTTAAGCAGAGGACGTCTCTTCCAACCCACCTCCTGCCCGATGTTGTGCTTGATCACATTGAGATTAGAATCACATTAAACCGCTGAGCTGAGGAATCTCCAGACCTAAAGCCATGCATGGGCGACGGAATGGTCAAACCCATGAAGGTGTGCGTCTATTATCCAATTCAAGACTTTCTAGGCCTTTACTTGGTGTAGAGATATAGAGAGGGGTGAGGTAAAAGAGGTAGCCTTGTATCTCAGAGTGACTGCTTGAAGTGTCCTTATGCCTCTGAGATACTGAATCCCTGGAGTACTGCGAAAGGGGGGGCATGACGAATTATCTATAGCACCCTGTGATTTAAGCAACGGTCGACTCACATTCCTCACCTTTGCAGACAACTTAAAACATGAAGCCCGTATTGGAAAGCTAAAATATTTGACATGGCTTTGAAGACACATTATGTTATAGTCTATAGGCCTACATAATGGCAACTAGTTGCATCTAATAAAACATGGTTTCACATGGTTCCTTTTTTACATGTGTAATCATTGGTTAAAATTGGAAATAATTGAGGAGTGCTTCTTTTCTTTTGTGGGGGATACTATTTTCGATTCCAAGGCTTTCTTTTCTGAGCCATGCTGTCATGAATAAATCTGGTTCCAAGTCCTGTGCATCTCAATCACAACCGAGGACACGTGCGATTGATAAAAAAAGATTAAAGGAATTATAGCCCTCTGCTGAATTATAATGAAGACCTGTGTCCAGCACAGAACAGCATTGTGTCACTATGAATAATTAGTATAACTACACTTGTTTGTTTATGATAAATGTTTGTTTGTTTATGTGAATAAAATGCAATTTTTTAAAACCAAAATTTGTTCCGAAAATTACACCACAATAATAATAGTTTTGATTCCTCAGGATGCACACAACCAATAAGAGAAGCATGTCCAACTGCGCACAATAACTAGGCTTATGCAAATAGGTGCACAGCCAAACAGGTCGCATTCCATGATGTATTAGGCAACAATATTACTAACAATTTAACATAGACCTAAATTATGCAAACGATAGCCCTAATTTATTGAATGAAATAAAAATGGTTCCATACTGTTTTTAAAATAGATTGTACGTGCATAAGCTCTAGCAACATGATGAGAGGAAGAAAAAGTCAGTATAGGCTACTTTCTAGACGGGCTACTTTCAAGTATGTTTCAGTGGAAGCCACTCTCACCGTCGGCATCAAGGCTGCACAGTGTTCAGTTATCGCCACCCATCGCCAGGTGCATCGGCTGTACAGGAGTCACTAGGTTCGAGTCTTTGTAGTGCACAGTGGACACAATACCACAAAGCATGTGAACGTCGAAAGCGTAATGGTCCAATACTTCATTTCAAAGCTTTTACTAACCTATATGAAGACATGAAGAAAAAAGAAGAAGAAAAAGAAGAAGCATCAACAACAACAACAAAAAACAATAAAAACAACAACAACAGGCTTACTCGGATACTTATACTACTACTCTAATAATTACAATCATTTATGTATTATTATAATTATTATAATATCAATTGTAATAAAGAAGTATTATCTTAACAATGGTTCACTTTGAACTAAATTAAGATATATTGCAAATGGCCATAGCAAGTTAAACTACTTGATATACATTTAGATTACAATGTACAGTATTTGCGTTGTTGTACACTGACTGCATTTTTGTTTCTCTCACCATATTGTGTCTATAGCTTTGTTCAAAGTGATAGGCGAAACATAGTTCAACTTTTAGAGCGCACCAAATGTGAGCACCAATAGCATCTCAATGTCAGTAAATAGTCTTTAAAAAGTGACGCGGCCCCAGAGGGGTGGGAGGAGGATCCATTCGCTTCAATCTCGTAATGCAGACTTTTCAAGCGGCAGGGATCCGTCCAAGGGGCATAGCATTTGAAGAGTTACCATTGGAACATTTCACTCATATTTTCTGGAGTTACAATTGTTGTTGTTTTAGTAGTTTTTCTTGGTAGAAACATACGTCTCGAGCGGATAAGCTTCATCCTCCATAGAATTCTCTTCTGGTCACGCGCGGGTGCAAACAAGAAGATAGCCTACAGTATACATATTCAGTCCAAATTAACAGGTGACTGCTCCAAATAGTGTTTGTCAGGTTTATTGTCGCTTCTCATCCGATTCTGTGACATATGACGATCTGCTTAGGATAGTCCTACAAACAGTGGCGTCTGTCTTAACATTGGGACGACTTTTTTTTATATAATTTTTTTAAAGTTAGCGATCTGGGAAAACGCATTGTTTGTGTATGTGTGTGCAAGTAGCCTCAGTAAATATTGTGGCATTTAGCTAGTATTTGAAGCGAAGAAAAGTCTGACAGTACATTGTTATGGATATTGCAACAGGTCCGGAGTCACTGGAACGCTGTTTCTTGAAGAGAAACCAATCCAAGTACCCAAGGATGTTAGACGGTATAAAGACTGAAGATCATCCCCATCGTCAAGCTACCCTTGGAGTCGTGCTTGGTAAGTCCGCATAGTTTCATCTGCATCTAAAAGAGCCCGGAGCACAGACATCACACACAATACGAGAAAGTTGTAGAATATACTTACATTGCTATAAGTGTGTGTCCTGCAGCTATACGTGCAGACTATCCCCCCACGAGCCATAGGCCTCCTTAACATTTGACATTTTACACCATTTGCTTTAGTTATCATTTTAATTATGAATGTAGTGTATTTACTGTAGGCCGGCCTGTTTAGCAGAAATAATAGCACAATTATATAATTGTATTTAGAATCTCCCTATTACACTGACAAAACTAGCCTATTTCATTATTTTGTGAAATTATCACTATTTCAAATAATTGGATTACCGTTACTGCGATTGATTGCTGTTTTTTAGGCATATCACATTTAACAAATACTTTATTTTCACCGCAGGCGGATAACTTCTCTTTTCAGATTTTGTGGTTGTGGTATAGATAGCCAATTAAAACACAATCATATCTTTGGTTTAGAATATTTAGATAATTCCAATTATAAGATTAGGTAGGGCCTAAAACCGGGTCTTGTGTTTATGACATGTTTATCATCTTTGACCTTATATTTATTAGCTAAACTGAACATTTACATTGTTTAGCTAATAAATATAAGGTTATATAGATTATAAACATGTCATAAACCGGTAACTATAAAAAAGACACAAACAGTCCATAAAGTATAGTTAGTATGCATACTATTGTTAAAATATTTTTGCCCTTTTAACTTATTTTACATCCATTTTAGGGACGGAATGCCATCACCAATCTGTATGTGAAGGATGTCAGCGTCCAATATCTGACAGGTTTCTGATGAGAGTCAACGATTCCTCATGGCATGAGGAGTGTCTGCAGTGCGCTGTGTGTCAACAACCTCTAACTACCAGTTGTTATTTCCGAGATAGGAAACTGTACTGCAAACATGACTACCAACAGTAAGAAAAATCATATTTACATATAGACTATTCTCTGGTTGTTTTACGCACAATGAAAGAACACCAAGTAGGCTAGGCCTGTTCACTTGGGACGCATGAATGTAATTATGTTTAGAATGTGTCCAACAATTGTATAATTCCAGCCAAATAATCCATTTCAATTTAACTTTATTCATCCCATGATCTATCAGTAGGCCTACACTATAAGCTGATGTGTAATTTTTTTTTCTCCAGTATTGTCACTCTCACACAGATACCCGCTCCGGCTACTTGTCAAGTTGCCAGACGCTCTTTAGAAAATATGGCCTACATTTATTATATTATATACCTATAATTGAGAACATTTTGCTTTTCAAACGTTTCTTTCTATTTGTATGGCATGTGATAATTCACTTTGGTGTTAACCGTAATACGTTTCTAACGGAGATGTGTTCTTATAGCCTATCCAGGATCGACGACTTAGTCAAAACTATAGTCAGTCACAAAACGATTGCTTTTACTGGCACTTAATTATCTGCAATTTTGTGGATATTTTCTGAATTGTTATGACAAGGATGTCTTGAGGCAAGGATTTCTTGGATTGGAGACCGATGATGGTCACTGCAGCATTTAGTGGAGTATTTATCCTAACCGCTGTGTATGGTACGTGGAAGGCACAATTGAACAATTTTAGATTTAAATGTAGCTAGACCTTTTGTTCGTTTCAAGATAAAACAACAACCAAAACATATCGACCCACATTGTGGAATAGTTTCTTGATATTAATTCGTTATTAATCCTATATCATGGTAATAATTACACACACACGAACAAAATAGAACTAGAGGGAGCTATAAGCCTTTTCGAATATAGTGGGCCTCTATGAAAATATTGGCTTTAGTTTTGTTCCTTTCTTACATTAGAGGAATAATATGTCAGCATTCGACCATTAAAAAAACTCCACGCGCAAAGCAACAATGACAGAAAGATTTGTGGCCTTCGTGGTCTTCAAATGGTTTTACACTCTGAGAACTTAAACTATAATTTTTTGAACTTATTATTATTGTTATTATTATTATTTGGTCTTTAGAACTTTTACTTCAGAAATGTTTAATTGGTCAAATCAAATCAAAATCAAATCAAATTAATTGGTAGACTAATAAGACTTGAATGGAAATGTATTGTGAAATTATTACACAAAATGATTACACAATTTATTTGTGTAGTAATTTATCTATAACCAACAGTAAGAACATGGGCCATTTCAGTTATGGTATTTTGCCGACATTAGCCGACATGCATGCTTGGAAAGGACAAGAGAGTCCCGGAATTCTATTGGCAAAGTTACCTTTGCGCGCATCCAATCAGTGCGCCTTGATAATAGTGAAACTCACTGTCTGGGGGCGTTTGCTGTCGTCTCGATGGGAGGCTTAAGTTTATTCTGCCTCACTGACTGTGTGCAACATGTGGCACTATGTCCCCACTCATTGTATTAGTGCTCTTCATGCTTGTCACTACATGTTTAACACAAGAATACTAAACAAACAAAAAAATTGACCAACTGGGGACATTTTATTGGTCCTCACAAGGTCAAATGCTATTTCCAGGAGGTTAAGGTTAATATTACTATTAGGGTTAGAATTATGTTTAGGTTTAGGGCTAGGAGCTAGGGTTAGGCTCAGGGTTAGGGTTAAGGTTAGGTTTAGGGTTAGGGGTTAGGTAAATAGGATTTCGAATGGGACTGAATTGTGTGTCCCCACAAGGTTAGTTGTACAAGACTGTGTGTGTGTGTGTGTGTGTGTGTGTGTGTGTGTGTGTGTGTGTGTGTGTGTGTGTGTGTGTGTGTGTGTGTGTGTGTGTGTGCGTGCGTGCGTGCGTGCGTGCGTGCATAAAATTGTGTATGAGGTCTGAACAGGCAGTAATTTCTAGACACATTTGGGGTGTTGTTTTGGCCGTGAACTTGTTGTAACGGTGTGAGCTTCGAGGATATCCAGAGCCTCTAAACAGCAACCTGCTGATTCCTGTCATGTACGCCCACACTATTATCCATCATTACACAATCCAGCCTCCCTTTCTTCACCTTCCGTCAGTCTCAGGTCAACAACTAGCAGGGGGGTCCCATGTGTACACAACACTACCTGTATTTGTTTATTTCATTTGCATTGATGGGATACTTAGAGATGTAATTGGCACCATTATGATTTTTATGACACCAATTTAAGGTGCATATATCAGCCCACAAACTGCCGTGACCTGCAAGGCAGACTCCTTGCCATACAACAGGAGAGGTGCCTAATTACATTTCTACAGAAATTGATTCATGCCCCATAATCATATCTGGCTACCGTAAATCAATGTATTGGCAAACATTTATTTTCACACCTATAGGACAATTTACAGCATGTTCAGACAGAGGAGATTTGATGATTTTGTGTCCCAGTAAATTCTCCCTCCAGTGTATTTTTACAAAACCTGTTATGCTGAATAATGTTATTTTAGAATTAGGGTACAATTTCATTCTATAAATGTTCAGAAGACCTGTTGATATTAACAACGGGATTGAGCATTTTCCCCGCGTTATCGGTCTGCTAATATAGGACTAGTAAAGGCCCTGTGCACTACAAATACAAATACAAAAATGCAGATTTTTCAAAGGGTGCTGCAGCACCCTCAGCATCCCTACTTCCCGTGACTATGATGTGTAGTAGTTTAGACTAGTATAGGTTACAATGTAAAGCCACTACTAACCAAAGTAAATAGTTATGGTTGGTTTGGTTGTCTGCTGGGTGGGAGCTGTAACCGTAGAAACCATGAGGTGGTCATTTGTCTGTCTGTCGGTCGGGGAGTGAGATGATGTGTGAGAAGTGTAGTGAAAATAGACCATCCCCCTGATAGCTGCTTCTGACCCGGTGTTGGGTGTTCAATTAGACATCATTAGAGGACACACATCTCCCTGAGAGGGGCGTCTGGTCTGAAAAGACCTGTGTAATAAGGGTGTCACTCCACATGTGTTGGACAGTAGACTACTATTGAGGAATGTTGAGCATTCTGCAACAGCAATGGTCTGGCTGTTTTGTCAGTTTATGAGAATATTAAAGTGTATTATTTCTGAAGATATATTGTTGTCAACTATTATACTGTGATGCTCAAACAAGTGCAGATGGGTGACAACAGATCTAGTGAAATATTAAAATTATAATGGATTTTTATCTATATTGCTAACCACTTGATCCACTATATGAATATACAGTATGTTGAAGCAGCAGTATTGTTCAATTCACTAGCCACATTATTTTAACAGACCACTGAACTCATAACACCAGAGCCCCCTTACCTTCACTCCTTCCCTCGTAATTCTCAGTGTTGGACGATCCCCTGGTGTGCTGATAGGTGCTTTTTATGCTGGATTGGGGTGTCCTCCTGTGAAATTGTGTTTTTTAATTAGCTGTGTTTGGGATGTGGGGCGGTGGATAGGCTACATGCTGACGGCTAGGTTTCTACATAAGCTGCACTAACTTACTGTGTTCCACTCACTGTAGTGTACGACACTCCCACGTGGCCTTTGTTCTCGTGTGAAAAGGGATGCACGCAAAATGGACATGGCTTTCTCCTGCCTCAAAGCTACTCTTACACATACATACTGTAGCTATGGCATGGTGTTTAGATGATAGGATAAAAGACTAGGCAGGTCAGAAACAGTGAGATGTATTTCGCAAGAAGTAGTGTTCTTTATTCTCAAATTTTTCCAAAAGAAAGAGTGAAAGGGGGTTAAGAAGTAGCTACGGCTAGTGCTGGTGTCGAAGTAGAGGGCCCCTGCAGAAAGACAAATCTAATATTAGCTGGCGTAAGCTGGATAATATTGCTTCAGCTTGCCTGGATTCTTAGTGCACTGACTGGGTTAGCTGTATTCCTCTGTAAGGAAGTATTGAGTTCTGTGTCAGCATTGCCTGGCCTATCCTAGCAACATAAAATGATGCAATCATCTGTCATTTCATAATGTGCCAACCATTTCCCCCTACACATTGTGACCTGTTAAGGGTATTTTAGGGGTATTAATGTGTAATGCCGGGGGCACTTTGTATTCACTTGGTGCATTTCCCAGTGGTTAATTGAGTTTCTAATGATGAGCTTGTAGATGAAATGATGAATATTTTATTGAACAAGTCATAATACCCAACATAATATAGGCGTAGTCATTCGTAAACTAATACTTTACAAAATGGTGTGTTTAATATGTCTGCAACAACGTCTTGCTTAATCACAATGTGCATGTGTGTGTGTGTGTGTGTGTGTGTGTGTGTGTGTGTGTGTGTGTGTGTGTGTGTGTGTGTGTGTGTGTGTGTGTGTGTGTGTGTGTGTGTGTGTGTGTGTGTGTGTGTCCTAGTGTGTCTTTGTGTGTGTCTTTGTGTGTGCATGCATGCTTGCACGTGTGCATGATAACAGTTGAAAAACAAAGAGCTAGCAGAATACTTTGTCAAGCCACAGAGGCTCAACCATGTTAATGCCCATCAACACTTAAGAGGCCAGGCTGATGGGTAGGGATGTGGGGCTACGCTTCTGTGGCTTGGTGTGGGGGAGCTGTTGGCCTGAGGAAGAGAGGAGGGGAGTCAGACCTGTACTGGGAGCTGTCTAGTGGGTTCACATTAGAATGATAGCAAAGGAAGCAAAGCAACTCAAGCATTCAATTTGTTAGTAGCCACAATAACCTCATCTCCTAAAGTTGTCTGTTAGGGATCGAGTGAAGGAGCCAGCGGGACAGGTCAGTCAGATATTAATACTCCTCAGCTATGGTAAAGAAAGTAGTACATGGTGATTTTCATCAGCAGCTTCAACTCTTCAGGGGATCAAATGTATTTGCAGAGGATGACAACTATTCAAAACACACCGCAAATGTTTACCGCAATATGCTGCAAAAATGCAATCTAAAAATAACCGCTAGAATGAATATGAAGAAAGCTGAATATCCAGTTGATGATTTCAAAACTGAGAGAGAAAAACAGAGAAGATACAATGAAAAAGGGAGATAGTTAATTGCACATTAGTAGAGGTGTCAATTTGGGAAAATATAGTAGGATTGCAGTTTTTCATTGATTTTATTGTGAAGAATAGATAAATAATTGGAATGCATTTTTTTTTACAATGTCGTTTTAGTGTATGTACCTGCAAAATAGCATCGTCTCTTTCCTTGCCTGTTCTACAAGGACCCCAGTCGAACGTGCATGTGGAATTGAGACAAGGCCTCTTCTGGCTCAGGATTCCAGGACTGGCCCCCTGCACTCTGTAAATGTGATCCAGCTCTGGAATGTTTTTCCAACACCTAGGCTTTTCACAGATACACAAGAAAGGGGTGGCATCAGGGTGGCAAGTGCTGCAGTCCGAGTGCTGTCTGCTTGTAGCTCACTCTCACACTAATGTCACACATTCTACAACCACATGGGGTTCTGGGCATACAGTGCATTCGGAAGGTATTCAGACCCTTTGACTTTTTCTACATGTTGTTACGTTACAGCCTTATTCTAAAATGTATTAAATACATGTTTTCATCACCATTCTGCACACAATACCCCATAATGACAGTGAAAATAGATTTTTTTTTTTATGTTTGTAAATGTATTAAAAATAAAAATAAACAGAAATACTTTATCGACATAAGTATTCAGATCCAATGCCATGAGACTCAAAATTGAGCTCAGGTGCATCCTGTTTCCATTACTCATCCTTGAGATGTTTCTACAACTTGATTGGAGTCCACCTGTGGTATATTCAATTGATTGGACATGATTTGGAAAGGCACACACCTGTCTATATAAGGTCCAACAGTTGACAGTGCATGTCAGAGCAAAAACCAAGCCATAAGGTCGAAGGAATTGTCCGTAGAGCTCTGAGACAGGATTGTGTCGAGGCACAGATCTGGGGAAGGGTTCCAAAATGTTTTACAACATTGAAGGTCCCCAAGAACACAGTGGACTCATTCTTAAAAGGAATACGTTTGGAACCACCAAGACTCTTCCTAGAGCTGGCCACCAGGCCCAACTGAGCAATCAGGGGAGAAGGGCCTTGGTCAGGGAGGTGACCAAGAACCCGATGAACCTGACAGAGCTCCAGAGTTACTCTGTGGAGATAGGAGAATCTTCCAGAAGGACAATCATCTCTACAGCACTCCACCAATCAGGCCTTTATGGTAGAGTGGCAAGACAGAAGCCACTCCTCAGTAAAAGGCACGTGACAGCCAGCTTGGAGCTAAAACTCACCTAAAGGACTCTCAGACCATGAGAAAAAAGATTCACTGGTCTGCTGAAACCAAGATCGAACCCTTTGGCCTAAATGCCAAACGTCACTTCTGGAGGAAACCTGGCATCATCCCTACGGTGAAGCATGGTGGTGGCAGCATCATGCTGTGGGGATGTTTTTCAGCAGCAAGGACTGGGAGACTAGTCAGGATCGAGGGAAAGATGAAAGGAGCAAAGTACAAAGAAATCCTTGATGAAAAACTGCTCCAGAGCGCTTAGGACCTCAGACTGGGGCAAAGGTTCACCTTCCAACAGGACAACGACTCTAAGCACACAGCCAAGACAATGGAGGAGTGGCTTCAATGGCCCAGCCAGAGCCTGGACATCTCTGGAGAGAGCTGAAAATATCTGTGCAGCGACACTCCCCACCCAACCTGACAGATCTTGAGAGGATATGCAGAGAAGAATGGGAGAACCTCCCCAAATACAGGTGTGCCAAGCTTGTAGTGTCTTACCCAAGAATTCTCGAGGCTGTAATCACTGCCAAAGGTGCTTCAACAAAGTACTGAATAAAGGGTTAGAATACTTATGTCAATGTGATTAAAAAATGTGCACAAATTTCTATGAAACTGTTCTTGCTTTGTCATTATTTGGTATTGTGTGTAGATTGATGAGGGGGTAAAAACAATTTAATCCATTTTAGAATAAGACTGAAACGTAACAAAATGTGGAAAAAGTGAAGGGGTCTGAATACTTTCCGAATGCATTGTAGCATTAGGCCTAGCCTCAATCAGTGGATCTCTCTCTTTCTCTCTATCTCCCTGTTTCCATTTCTTCTGCCCCTGTGCAGTCTGTAATCATATTTTGTTGGGGCAGTACATTCACTGATAACTTATAAATCATTACTGTGTTACTTACACTCACTGATTAATTAAATCTGTCATGCTCAGTAGGAATGTCATAATTTTGGTGCATTTTGTGACTTCTTTGACATATTTACAATACCAGTCAAAAGTGTGGACACACCGACTCATTCCAGGGTTTTTCTTTCTTTTTACCATTTTCTACATTGTATAAATAATAGTGAAGACATCAAAATGATGAAATAACACATATGAAATCAGGTAGTAACCAAAAAGGTTTAAAACAAATCAAAATATATTTTATATTCTTCAAAGTAGCCACCCTTTCCCTTGATGACGGCTTTGCACACTCTTGGTATTCTCTTAACCAGCTTCATGAGGTACTCACCTGGAATGCATTTCAATTAACATGTGTGCCTTGTTAAAAGTTCATTTGTGATATTTCTTTTCGACTTAATGCATTTGAGCCAATCAGTTGTGTTGTGACAAGTTAGGGGTGGTATACAGAAGATAGCTCTATTTGGTAAAAGACCAAGTCCATAGTATGGCAAGAACAGCTCAAATAAGCAAAGATAAATGACAATCCATCATAACTTTAAGATATGAAGAACTTTGAAAGTTTCTTGAAGAGCAGTCGCAAAAACCATCAAGCGCTATGATGAAACTGGCTCTCATGAGGACCGCCACAGGAAAGGAAGACCCAAAGGTACCAGCATCAGAAATTGCAGTCCAAATAAATGCTTCATAGAGTTCAAGTATTTGTATTTATTATGGATCCCCATTGGCAGCAGCTACTCTTCCTGGGGTCCAGCAAAATTAAGGCAGTTTGTACAATTTTTTAAAAACATTATAGCACATTCACAGATTTCACAACACAGGCCCCTACTCCAACACTACTACATATCTACAGTACAAAATCCATGTGCGTGTGTACAGTGTGTATGTTATCGTGTGTGTATGCATGTGCCTGTGCCTATGTTTGTGTTTGTGCTTCACAGTCCCCTCTGTTTCATAAGGCATATTTTATCTGTTTTTTAAATCTAATTTTACTGCTTGCATGAGTTACTTGATGTGGAATAGAGTTCCATGTAGTCATGGCTCTATGTAGTACTGTGCGTCTCCCATAGTCTGTTCTGGACTTGGGGACTGTGAAGAGACCTCTTGTGGCATGTCTTTTGGGGTATGCACCGGTGCATTCAAAATGTCAACACCTCTCATAAATACAAGTAGTGATGAAGTCAATCTCTCCTCCAATTTGAGCCAGGAGAGATGGACACGCATATTATTAATATTAGCTCTCTGTGTACATCCAAGGACAAGCCGTGCTGCCCTGTTCTGAGCCAATTGCAATTTTCCTGAGTCCCTTTTTGTGGCACCTGACCACACGACCGAACAGTAGTCCAGGTGCGACAAAACTAGGGCCTGTTAGACCTGCCTTGTTGATAATGCCACTGGTTTTACTTAAAGCCAGTGGCATGTCATTAATGAAGATATAAAAAAATAAGGGGCCTTGACAGCTGCCCTGGGGAATTCCTGATTCAACCTGGATTGTTGGACAGGCTTCCTTTAAAGATCAGCGATAGAATCGTAGTACATTCGAGTGTAGCTTAGTAACGTCATTTACACAAGCTCATTGATAGGACATTGTTTTTGCACCAGGAACGGTCACATTTCTTACCATGGAGCTGCTCAAATCACTGCTGGCAAGAAGGACGAGGAAATCCGCCCACTCCCACACTTCACATGATTCAGAGAACCCTTTATGGACGGGCGAGAGGCAAGATAACTTGAGCCCGGTGCCTGGTGCAGGCCTCCAACAGATGGAGAAGCCCCGCTCGATCCAGGGCAGGGATGGAAGTTTGCCGATGTTGACTTCGAAATCTTAGTAGTAGGCACTGTGGCCGCAACTATTCATTGTTTGTATCTGCTCCGGACCTCTCATTGGGAGTGTAGACTGCTTTGCGGGAGGCCGCTGTCTTCGGTTTCCACAGCTCGTGACATGCGACTCGTGACATGCGACCATCATTGATTGCCTTGCTCCTCTTGCTGTTCTCCGTCGACTCCGATATCAGATGGGGGAGCTCCGGGCAACACCGGCCATTAGGATAATGACAAACAACAAGGCAGAGATGCATCCAACAAGTGCAAACGCCGTCTAGCCACCGGCTTGGAAAATGTAAACATTCCACTTTGTGTTTCTCCCAGTTTCCTACGTAGACTGGTGACCTGCATGATCAAGGACGCCACCTCAAGCCTATAATCCTCGGCAAGCAAACAGTTGCCGCATTGGAACCAGATCATTGGAGTGATCTGGTTTGTCCCGAAACAATGTGTAGTAGATACAGCTCCTACGGCACTGGAACAGTTAATTTATTTCTTCAAATAAAGAGGGATCTGTTGTAAAGCTCATCTGGTACCAACTTCGTTAGCTTGATGGCTAGCAGCTTTGCGTCTCTCTCAAGCAAGCTTCAACCTGTCTGTTAAGCGGGAATCTGGGACAAGAAATAGCGGTCCTAGGTGTTAAAAGCTAACCGCGTCGCGGAATCCATACATTATTCATATTTAATGAATAGCGGTTTTGTTTTCATCAAAAATAACAAACCAAGTGTTTCCAGCATAGAATGTTCAGCTGCGCACTCAAGTAACAGACACATCTCAACATCAACTGTTCAGAGCAGACTGAGTGAATGAGGCTTTCATGGTCGAATTGCTGCAAAGACACCACTATTAAAGGACACCAATAAGAAGAAGAGACTTGCTTGGGTCAAGAAACACGAGCAATTCACATTAGACCGGTGGAAATCTGTCCTTTGAGCTCATGAGTCCAAATTTGAGATTTTTGGTTCTAAACGCCGTGTCTTTGTTAGACGCAGAGTAGGTGAACGGATAATATAATAATATAATAATATATGCCATTTAGCAGACGCTTTTATCCAAAGCGACTTACAGTCATGTGTGCATACATTCTACGTATGGGTGGTCCCGGGAATCGAACCCACTACCCTGGCGTTACAAGCGCCATGCTCTACCAACTGAGCTACAGAAGGACGATCTCTGCATGTGTGGTTCAAACCGTGAAGCATGGAGGAGGAGGTGTGATGGTGTGTGGGTGCTTTGCTGGTGACTCTGTGATTTATTTAGAATTCAAGGCACACTTAAAACCAGCATGGCTACCATAGCATTCTGAAGTGATACGCCATCCCATCTGATTTGCGCTTAGTGGGACTATCATTTGCTTTTCAACAGGACAATGACCCAAAACACACCTCCAGGCTGTGTAAGGGCTATTTGACCAAGAAGGAGAGTGATGGAGTGCTGCAACAGATGACCTGGCCTCCACAATCACCCGACCTCAACCCAATTGATAGGGTTTGGGATGAGTTGGACCGCAGAGTGAAGGAAAAGCAGGCAACAAGTGCTCAGCATATGTGGGAACTCCTTTAAGACTTTTGGAAAACCATTCCAGGTGACTATCTCCTGAAGCTGGTTGAGAGAATGCAAAGCTGTCATCAAGGCAAAGGGTGGCTACTTTGAAGAATCTAAAATATAAAATATATTTTGATTTGTTTAACACTTTTTGGGTTACTACATGATTCCAAAAACCCTTGAATGAGTAGGTGTGTCCAAACTTTTGACTGATTTTCTATGTACTCTGACACTTGAGAAAATGTCATTACTTCAAAACAAATTCTCTCTCTGCCACTCTTTTTCTTCATCTCTTAATGAGATTAGCTTCCAAACACTGTCTGCCCAAGCTGACTGACAGAGATCTGCACTTTTATCATAGACTGTGACACTAAGCTGTGGAGTGCTTTGTCCTGGGTAGAGGGCCTGACGGAAACAGGGGCTCCTAATCCCTTTACTTGTGTCAGGTCCAAAGAGGAGGAAGAATGGATGCAGAATAGGATGGGGCTCAATAATGCCTCAGCTCCAACTTCCCCCTAAGCCTTCTTCCACAGCCAAGTGAGCAGGAGACTGATCTTATGAGTCACACCCCCACACCCCCACAAACATTCAACTCACATCCATAGTTCAGTTATTTACGAAAAATGGTGTGTGTGTGTGTAGGGGGGTGCACATACAGTGCATGCAAGTGTGTGTGTGTACACTTGAGCACAGGTGTGTGTTTGTGTGTATGTGAATGAGTGCATGACTTGCAATTGCTGGAGGTGCAGCCCAGGATGAGATTAATAAACCTGGGCAGTTCCCTGGTAGAACCCCAACATAGGCTTTTGTCTGCAGTCCCCTGAGTACTGTGGGGCTTAAACTCCTTTGTGTGTACCCTTACAGTAATCCGTCTCCAGCAGGAGTCCCCTGGGGCACTTTATTTACTCATTCAACTGTTTGGAAGTCTGTTAGACTGCTGATCACATGCACTGAAACAATCTGATTACTTTAACCAAGCCTGCAGATTCCTCCCCAGCCTCTCTCCTGTCTTGACTCATACTGTATCTGATGTAGGCTGCAGGTGGGCGGGTCACTGGCACTGCTCTGGCTCATCTCCCTGGCTCACTGACCTGTCCATCAGCAGCCTGTGTCTCTCAAGCCAATGGTGTACAGAGGTTTTCAATACGAATGCTGCCTGTAGAGTAGTCTCCAAGGTGTATTCACTATGAATGTTTAGACAATTATCACCTCATACAGTTACAGTATTGGCCTGCAAATAAAAGTGTTGGTTGATGTTGGTTCTTCTACAATCTATTAGTGTTTACAGGTCAGATATGTGGTGCCGGGGCAACTGAAGTAACAGTAACAGGTCTCTCAGAAATATGTTGTACTTTTTAGCTCCCCTGCTCAATGGGCCATAATTCAGTAACAACAAGAACGGCAAGTGATGTGTCACAGTGTAAAAACGAACAGCTCCGTTTTATTGGAAACCAGGAAATGTATTGTGTTCTCCATCTATCAAGGAGATCCAGGCTAAATCCTGCACAGCAGGCTATCAGGGACTCTAAATATGCTTAGGCCTATTCCCCTGGAGCAGGAGGGGAGAAAGGTTTAAGTAAACTGCAACGATGACACTCAGACCAGCGAGGGCTTCCAAACCTCTTCTTTGTCTGGGATCACCCCACCCCCACCAACCAGCTAAAATGATTTGTGCTCAGGGTCCCGTGACCCATGGAAGCTTCAAAAAGCACTGAGGGGAAATATTTGGATGATATAAATGAGGGAGCTGGAGGAGAGGGAGAGGAGGGGGTGGTGGTGGGGTGCTGAGTGCTGATGACCAGTGTAAGACAGATGTTGAGGCTCTGTAGTACTGTGGTGATGACAGTGGAAAGTGTTTACTAGTGAACTGAGTGGCTGCCTGCCCTGCCCACCCTGTAGGACACAGACGCCATGCTTGAGAGAGAGAGAGAGAGAGAGAGAGAGAGAGGAGCAAAAGATAAGAGAGAGAGAGAGAAGCAAAAGATAAGGAGAGAGAGAGAGAGAGAGAGAGAGAGAGAGAGAGAGAGAGAGAGAGAGAGAGAGAGAGAGAGAGAGAGAGAGGAGAGAGAGAGAGAGAGAGAGAGGGATATATGAGGCATTTCATCATCAGAGAGACTATGATACTGATCATCTCTGACCCCCTCCCTCCCCCCGCACCTCACCTTCTCTCTCTGCTGGCTGGATCTTAATATTTCCCCGAAAACACCCACAATACATCTTCCTGGGACATTCCAGCGCTCGTGAGCACTGCAAATTGACCCTGCACCTTGGAGAGGGCTGGATAAAGGGATGAAAGGAAGAACATTGATATATTTTGTTATGAAGTGTTCATGAAGATTCATGTGTCTCAATTCTGTTGAGATTGTGAAAGACATTGAATAGGAAAAACACATCACTTCCTCCTTTAATTATTTATTGTTTCTCTTTTTCTCTCTGCATTGTTGGGAATGGCCTGTAAGTACTGTTAGTCTCCATCTGTTGTTTACAAAGCATGTGACAAGTCCAATTTGATTTGATATACTTTGTTTTTGTATGAGAACTGTCACTATATGGATTCTACAGTATAGTCTATGTTGAGAATAGTGTGAATCTTATTTATTGACCTCTGGATGATTTGATGTACTTACCATATGTTGTTTCGTTTGCTCAGTTATTGCCATATCTCATCATGGATAATACTTTTCAAAGAGTTTTACTGTATCCCCACAATCTCCTTTTGATTTGTCTCTCTTTGGCCCTGTAGCTGTTTACATTTGTTTAATGCCAGTGCCTTAATGAGATTGTTATTTTGAGTCAGTGAGATGGAAAACCCCATCGATGGAAATACATGCACAGTTGAAGTCGGAAGTTTACATACACCTTAGCCAAATACATTTAAACTCAGATTTTCACAATTCCTGACACTTAATCCTAGTAAGAAAAAACTTGTATTAGGTAAATTAGGATCACCACTTTATTTTAAGAATGTGAAATGTCAGAATAATAGTAGAGAGAATTATTTATTTCAGCTTTTATTTATTTCATCACACTCCCAGTGGGTCAGAAGTTTACATACACTCAATTAGTATTTGGTAGCATTGCCTTTAAATTGTTTAACTTGGGTCAAACGTTTCGGGTAGCCTTCCACAACCTTCCCACAATAAGTTGAGTGAATTTTGGCCCATTCCTCCTTATAGAGCTGGTGTAACTGAGTCAGGTGTATAGGCCTCCTTGCTCACGCAAGCTTTTTCCGTTCTGCCCACACATTTTCTATGGGATTGAGGTCAGGGCTTTGTGATAGCCACTCCAATACCTTTACTTTATTGTCCTTAAACCATCTTGCCACAACTTTGGAAGTATGCTTGGGATCATTGTCCATTTGGAAGACCCATTTGCAACCAAGCTTTAACTTCCTGACTGATGTCTTGAGATGTTGCTTCAATATATCCACATAATTTTCCTACCTCATGAAGCCATCTATTTTGTGAAGTGCACCAGTCCCTCCTGCAGCAAAGCACCCCCACAGCATGATGCTGCCACCCCCGTGCTTCACGGTTGGTCTTCGGCTTGCAAGCCTCCCCCTTTTTCCTCCAATCATAATGATGGTCATTAAGGCCAAACAATTCTATTTTTGTTTCATCAGACCAGAGGACATTTCTGTCCCCATGTGCAGTTGCAAACCGTAGTCTGTCTTTTTATAGCGGTTTTGGAGCAGTGGCTTCTTCCTTGCTGAGAGGCTTTTCAGGTTATGTTGATATAGGATTTGTTTTACTGTGGATATAGATACTTTGTACCTGTTTCCTCCAGCATCTTCACAAGGTCCTTTACTGTTGTTCTGGGATTGATTTGCACTTTACACACCAAAGTACGTTAATCTCTAGAAGGCAGAATGCGTCTCCTCCCAAGCGGTATGATGGTTGCGTGGTCCCATGGTGTTTATACTTGCATACTATTGTACCTTCAGGCGTTTGGAAATTGCTCCCAAGGATGAACCAGACTTGTGGAGATCTACAAAAAAAAACAATTCTGAGGTCTTGGCTGATTTCTTTTGATTTTCCCATGATGTCAAGCAAGAGGCACTGAGTTTGAAGGTAGGCCTTGAAATACATCCACAGGTGCACCTCCAATTGACTCAAATGATGTCAATTAGCATATCAGAAGCTTCTAAAGCCATAACATAATTTTCTGGAATTTTCCAAGCTGTTTAAAGGCACAGTCAACTTAGTGTATGTTAACTTCTGACCCACTGGAATTGCGATATAATGAATTATAAGTGAAATAATCTGTCTGTAAACAATTGTTGGAAAAATGACTTGTGTCATGCACACAGTAGATGTCCTAACCGATTTGCCAAAACTATTGTTTGTTAACAAGAAATTTGTGGTTGAAAAACTTGTTTTAATGACTCCAACCTAAGTGTATGTAAACTTCCGACTTCAACTGTACATTGTGATGGGATACAAATACAAACTCAGCAGTTTAAAAGGCAAACTTGTGGTCTATGGCAGCCCTATGACAGCCCTATGGATGCCCTATGACAGCCGTATGGAAGCCCTACGACAGCCCTTTGGCAGCCCTGTGGCAGCCCTATGACAGCCCTATGACAGCCCTATGGCAGCCCTATGACAGCCCTATGACAGCCCTATGACAGCCCTTTGGCAGCCCTATGACAGCCCTATGACAGCCCTTTGGCAGCCCTATGACAGCCCTATGACAGCCCTATGACAGCCCTATGGCAGCCCTATGACAGCCCTATGACAGCCCTATGACAGCCCTTTGGCAGCCCTGTGGCAGCCCTATAACAGCTCCTATGACAGCCCTATGACAGCCCTATGGCAGCCCTATGACAGCCCTATGACAGCCCTATGACAGCTCTATGGAAGCCCAAACTGTCTCCGGCCCCTGTGCTTGTCGCTACCTCCTCCTGAGAGCGGGCGGGTGAGCGGGCCCAGCCCCCTGGGGTGGGCGTCTGTCTGATGTCAGTCCTGCAGGACTGCCGCTGGGCTCTGCCCCTGCCGACACAGGGGACAGGCATCCCACCTCTACACCCCCTAGGCTGGGGTCCAGCTCTGAAACCCAACCCTCAGTCTAGCGTTGTGATCCCAGCTGGAGAGACAGCGCCTGCTCTGACCAGGGCCTCTCTCTCGGTGTGGAACTGGGGTCACGAGTTGCCTCTCTCCCTCTGCTCAGTCTACTCTACACCACAGCAGTGTGCAATGGGACTGGAGAGTCTTCTGCTTTACACAGACTGGCGGTATAAGACTTGTTATTGGCAGACTCAAACACAACAGACCGATGGGTTGTGTATCTACAGTAAATAAACAGCAGTTACTGTAGACCCAACAGTATTTGTTTGAAAAGTGTTGTATTTCACAATTGCTGTTTGAATATATATTTCTTTTAGGGATGAAATATTTTTATAATTCTGGTGCCAGCACACGTTTTCGACCTAATAACCAATATTTACTCGATTCTACAAGTTTTGACACTTGATTTCATTCTTTCACGTTCAAAGCCTCTTAAGCAGATGGAGGGGGGACAATATTGTAAGTATGCATGTGTGTATATTATGTTCATACAGTGCATTCGGAAAGTATTCACACCACTTGACTTTTTCCACATTTTGATACGTTACAGCCTTATTCTAAGATTATTTCAATCGTTTTTTCTCCTCATCAGTCTACACACATGACTCCATAATGACAAAGCCAGTGGTATAAAGTACATCAGTAAAAAATACTTGAAAATACTACTTAAGTAGTTTTTTGTGGTATCTGTACTTCACCTTACTATTTATATTTTTAAACTTTTATTTTTACTTCACTATATTCCTAAATGAAATAATATACTTTTTACTTCACACATTTTCCTTCACACCCAAAACTATGTTTAGCAGGACAGGAAAATAGTCCAATTCACGCACTTATCAAGAGAACGTGCTCATCTCTACTGCCTGTGATCTGGCGGACTCACTAAACACAAATGCATTGTTTGTAAATGTTGGAGTGTGCACCTGGCAATCCTTAAATGTTAAGAACAAGAAAATTATGCTGTCTGCTTTGCTTTATATAAGGAATTTGAAATGATTTATACTTATACTTTTGATACTTAAGTATATTTAAAACCAAATACTTTTAGACTTTTACTGAAGAAGTATTTTACTGGGTGACTTTCACTTTTACTTTAGTCAATTTCTATCTTTACTTTTACTCAAGTATGACAATTGGGTACTTTTTCCATCACTGGACAAAGCAGAAACGGAACAAAACTGAAATATCACATTTACAGAAGTATTCAGACCCTTTTCTCAGAACTTTAAGGCATATTTGGCAGCGATTACAGCTACATGCATGGCACACCTGTATTTGGGTAGTTTCTCCTATTATTCTCTGCAGATCCACTCAAGCTCTGTCAGGTTGGATGGAGAGCGTCAGGTATTTTCAGATCTCTCCAGAGATGTTCAATTGGGTTCAAGTCCGGGCTCTGGCTGGGCCACTCATGGACATTCAAAGACTTGTCCTCGAAGCCACTCCTGCATTGTATTGGCTGTGTGCTTAGGGTCGTTGTCCTGTTAGAAAGTGAACCTTCGTCACAGTCTGAGGTCCTGAGTGCTCTGAAGCAGGTTTTCAACAAGGATCTCTCTGTACTTTGCTCTGTTCAGTCTCATAGCAAAGGGTCTGAATACTACTGTTTTTAATTTTTAATAAATTTGCAAAAATGTCTAAAAACCTGTTTTTGGTTTGTCGTTATGGGGTACTGTGTGTAGATTGATGAGGAATATGTTTTATTTAATTTGATTTAGCATAAGAATATTTAGAATATTTTGTAATAATACAAAATGTGGATAAAGTCAAAGGGTCTGAATACTTTCCGAATGCTCTGTATCTGCTTTTGTGTGGTATAATACATTCAGTGAGTGAGTGAGTGAGGGTGGGCATAATGTCTGTGTTTGTAGTGGATCTGTCCCGCAGCCAGGCATTGGACACGGTGTTGGCAGGCGACACAGTCTGTGGCTTCTCCTCCCGGTTGCGTGACTCTGGAGGCAGTAAGCGGTGCGTGCCACCCAAACCACCACCCCCTCCATCATAGGCAGGCTGGCCCTCTCTCTGCTCTCCCTTTCTGGGCCCTGAGCCCTGGGCTGTGGCCTGTGGATGAGTGCTACATCCTGGCTGTCAGCACAGGGGTTAGCTGGGGATTCGCCTGCGGTGGAGATGTAGTATCAGGCCCTGTCTGTCAGCTCCTCGTTCTCCTTCCTCTCACCCCTTTGCATGGTCGGCCTGCAGTAGCACAACACACACACCCCTCCGGAAGACAGGACTGCGAGTGACTCAGATCTCTCACATGAAAATGAAAGGTTTGCCCTCAGAATAGGCATATTCATGGCCATGCCAGTGAAAAGAGGCTGTTTAAAACCCTTAAGTGCTCTGGTGTTGTGTTTTCAAACAGACCGGTAAGGCTTTGACAGATGGTTTACTATTTCACTCTGTATTTCATTTCAGTCCTTTTTTTGCGGATACGTTCTAGCTTCAGGGGAATGCACTGACCCAGAGACTGTATTTGCATACAGTTGCTGCTCACTTGTGTCCTCTTATTCTGAGTGGATATACACATTCATCAATTGACAAATGAATAGTGCATGCAAAACGTCAGTCGAGGGAATGTTTGCATAAATGTTTCCTCCAGTCCAGGGGTGTTAATAGGTGTGTGTGTGTGTGTGTGTGTGTGTGTGTGTGTGTGTGTGTGTGTGTGTGTGTGTGTGTGTGTGTGTGTGTGTGTGTGTGTGTGTGTGTGTGTGTGTGTGTGTGTGTGTGTGTGTGTGTGTGTGTGTGTGTGTGTGTGCGCGCAGTAAGTTTCTGTACATGAGCATTGTAACATTAGTGTAAATAGCTGAACAGGCTCAATAGGCATTTGGAGAAAATGGAATAATCTTCATAAATATCATAGCTTCTACTCTTACAGAGTTACAGTGTCTCTCTATGTCTCTCTATGTCTCTCTCTTTCACATATATACCCTAAACATCTTTAACCCACATGATCAGAGACACATGTAGGATTTGCGACCATAATCAGATTAATAGGTCCATCTACGCATGAAGGCGTCTTTTAGCTTTCAACTGGGTCCCAGTTACCATGGCAGCAGCTGGATGGCTTGTAAGGTCAGAGCATGCTCTCTGACACGTCAGATCTAATGCAATAGATACTACATAGATCCCTATACTGTCACATGCCATTTTACAGTCTACCTCCACTCATATTTTGTATGTAATTAAATATTCTAACAAATTAAATTTGATCCATTCTTTGTAAGTTGTACATCTCCATATCCTTCTCTTTCAGAGACAGAAGTTTAAAATACTGTTGGCCTTGAATAAAGTACATTCGCTGAAGTATTTAAGTATGTTTCTCATCCTTATTACCGTTCTCCAAAGTCATGTATGAAATACAGGTTTGGTGCCACACTATGCAGCACATGTTTTTCTTTTTCTCCACAACTATTTCTCAGAGAGAGAGATCATCTACACCCGCTGCTCTTCCTTATTTTATTATAGGTTTTAAGTTCACCATAACTCTGAGATGGGAATGAATGCAGAGGAAAGAACAGTAAAACAGCTCTTTCCCCCTCTCTTTCCTGTTCTAAATGCCCTTCATTGGATAACATGTTTTAGTATAGCTATCAGGGCTGTGATGTAGTTGGAGCTAAGAGTTTTGAATTTTTTCTTATTGTTCATTATCGGTAGTGAAATAAAAGAGCACAACATCATTGAGGCGACTGCAGAGCTAAGTCTGTGAGCTGATGCCAACTGCGTCAGTCTTTCTTGTCTGCTTCCCAAATGTGCATAGCAAAGACTATAAATTATGTGTGTTTCAAAGGTTTCCTCTTGTAAATCATGTGTATGTGACACCCCATCGACATACCATGCAGTATTGAGCTCTTGTAATTACATCAATAACTACAGTACTTGCTGATATCATTAATAGGTGTGGTTTTATATTTACATAGGGGATCATCATGACTATAAAGTGCATTGTCAGGTGCAGTTATTCTCATGTCACAGTACTTAGTAGTGGAGTGATGTTGCATAGGGTTTGATGGGTATTCTTTAGATACAGTACACACAGCCGACCCAGAGATGTCCCCCTCCCTCCCTCCCTCCCTCCCTCCCTCCCTCCCTCCCTCCCTCCCTCCCTCCCTCCCTCCCTCCCTCCCTCCCTCCCTCCCTCCCTCCCTCCCTCCCTCCCTCTCATATCCTGGCACTAATAAACTCACACACACACCACACACCACAGATACACCCCCTCAAAGAATACACGCATGCAGACATGCAGCACTTCTGGGTCCAGGGGAAGCGTGTGGCTTTGGAGCCTGTCAGTGAGTGATGTCCCACAGAGAGATGGCAGGAAGATGGGAGAGAGAGAGAGAGAGAGAGAGAGAGAGAGAGAGAGAGAGAGAGAGAGAGAGAGAGAGAGAGAGAGAGAGAGAGAGGCCAATCTACACAACAACATCCCACTATGACCCTGGTGGAAGAGATGGAGGAGGGGTGGCCATCTTTGCCTGGACAGATCCACACACCTTCTGTTGCATTGGCAGTTTATGTAGATGGTCAACATGTTAATGTACATATTATTTGGTAAATACTCAATTGACCAGATATGCCATATCTATCGATTAATATCAAGGATGAATTTGAGACCCAATCCACAGTAGAAATATAAGTCAAAGCTGTAATGTACAGAAAGAGCCTTATTATGTCACAACTTTAGCTCTGTTTTTATGGGTTTTCTAACCAACAACAAAAAAAACTGAGAGAGCGAGAGCGACAGACTCTTGGCAGAGTCATTCTCTGCAATTATAACTTTAGAAACCGCTTATAGTTTGCAATATTTGAGAAGCTGAAGTGAAAAAGTAGCTTTCTCTCGCAGACAATGCGTAATGAGGGAACTGTGGGGTGCGAGAAACAGCGAGTGGTCTCTGGAAGCGCCACTAACACAGGGATCAGCAACATTAAAAATGATTTACACCCCAAGTCTTTGAAACAGTTTTTTTGCTCAATAGCTCCTCTTTTACAGATATTTCAGGGAAGTAATAAACTGCTCTGACAAGCGTTTGAGTGGCTCTGAAACATCCCTTATGGGCAGTAGGGCTCCATTTCGGTTGCATCGGCTAATTATGGAGCTGCTGTGTTTGGAGGCTTTGTTTGAGTTATTTCTTGTACAATATTACACGATTGTTATTTGAGTGACAGACATCCTTCAAGACTTCCAATCTTCAGGTTGGTTGCTTGGTTCAACATTTACCTTAAGCAATAAATGAATTCAGCTCTTATAGGAAAACAATAGTGGAACTAAGTTAGGAATGCTGCTTGGCTCCATGGTAGCCTCATACAGACTCTGTTTTTCTTGATGGTTTAGTTCTTTTGAAGCTGGCTCCACGGTCCAGAACGGAGCCCTGCATAGTGTAAGATGTCATACTCACACTGTGCTGACCAACATGTGCCCATAACATTTAATGGCGCCTTGGCAACTGCTAATGGAAACTTACTTTGCCTAGTAGCAATCACGTTTAGTTCCCCTTCTTCTGGTTGCATTTCTATTTTTTTTTTACAATAATTATTCCTTTGCTTCTTTGATATACATAGGCATGAACACATGGTTGAGAGAGGAAAAATATGCATATATCTGCTAATTATTAAGATTATTGATGGGATATATAAACCAAAACGAAAGGGAACATTTGTCTTGAGTAAGGCACGGTGCCCTGCTCGCTGTGCCCTCGGCCTGAACGTTTGTATTCTTGCTGGGAAAGAGAGGAACATCACAGAGTGTTCCTCTGGAGCTGTGTGCCTGGGACTGGGACTGTGACAGGGGCTGGGAGGGCAGAGAGTAGGACAAGGAGTAGGAGGTGGAGGAGGAGGTGGAGGAGGAACAGGTCATGCCATGGCACATGTGTCAGTGTGGGATGAAGAAACTTGTGAAACTCTTAACATGTTGAGATGTCCAAGACTGCTTGTGATTAGTCACTCTGATTCCTTTTGACAAACAATTCCTGTGGTCTTCTTCATGCTCTCTGCAAATGTACTTCCGCTTTCACTGTTGTGTGCTGTGTGTTTTGTTGTGGCATGTCTTTGTATGTGTGTGTTTGATTGTGTGTTATGAATAATATTCAATGAGTTATATTGGCCTTCAGATGTTTTCTATATTTATGCTTGTAAAACTGGTTGTTTGGATCATGGATGCTAATTGGACAAGCTGTGTTCCAAGCCATTCTGGCATTGGCCATCACAAGCACACTATGCTTGCTAACAGTTGCTACCATCTGAAAATGAACACTGCACCCCCATAAGAATATCATGTTGCTGTTTGAATCATCTCTTGTATTTATCTCAACTCACATGTTATTTCACCTTGCTTCAAGCCTAGCATTTAGTTTGTTACAGCGGGGTTAATATAAGCATCGCTGTCTGCCTGTCCATCCTTTTCGATCTCTGTACAATACATAGAGTGACCGGTGCCCAGACGAGACAACTTTTTCTGGGCCAGGCAAAATC
The DNA here is from genome assembly GCF_023373465.1 of Oncorhynchus keta. Classification (NCBI taxonomy): domain Eukaryota; kingdom Metazoa; phylum Chordata; class Actinopteri; order Salmoniformes; family Salmonidae; genus Oncorhynchus; species Oncorhynchus keta. The sequence continues at coordinate 28,484,518 of NC_068434.1, read as the reverse complement.
ACGCATCAAGGTCATTATCATGGACATATCCAAGTAAATGCCAAAACAAATGAAAATGCAGCTAGTGTACTGTCATTCCAGCCTCAGTTTGAGGTGACTGAGTTAGCTGAAGTTGTCTAGCTAGCTAGCAAGTGGCAAGAACGTTATCCAGCCTGCGTAGCAACCATTTAGTTTAGAACAGACGACCAGGTCTTTTGCATTTACATACATTTGAGTCATTTATCAGACGCTCTTATCCAGAGCGACTTACAGTTAGTGCATTCATCTTAAGATAGCTAGGTGGGACAACCACGTATTACAGGCATAGTAAGTACACTTTTCCTCAATAAAGTAGCTGTCAGCAAAAACAGCGCGTCTAAAGGGGGGGTGTAGTCATTTCATAATGTAGTCAAATGAAAGTGTTGGATCAGGAATGTATTTTTCGGGGGGGGAGGTGGGGTCGAGGTGAGGTGAGAGGGAGATTATTTATTATTTAAAATACTATTTGAGAGCTAAGGTTTCAGGTGCTTTTGGAAGATGGCATGTTTCAGGTGCTTTCGGACGATGGTCAGGGACTCTGCTGTCCTAGCTTCAGGGGGAAGCTGTTTCCACTTTTGGGGTTCCAGGACAGAGAAGAGCTTGGATTGGACTGAGCTGGAACTTCCCTAGGGGTGGGAGGGCCAAGAGACCAGAGGTGGCAGAACTGAGTGCTTGGGTTGGGGTGTAGGGCTTGAGCATGGGTTTGAGCAAAGCAACTATGCAAAAATAATTAACGACTGGGTCGCATCTGTAGCAACATGACCGAAAGAACGAACAACCAGATTTTTGTCCGGACTATATCTTCTGGTGGAAGAATGAAATGGTATGAATTTACTTCTCAAAATAAAATGTAAAGCTGCAATATGTTACATTTTTGGTGACCTGACCAAATTCACATAGAAATGTGAGTTATAGATATGTCATTCCCATTGAAAGCAAGTCTAAGAAGCAGTAGATATGTTCTATGTAAGCTATTTCTATGCTTCCAGTTCTTAAGTTTCGGTTTTGTAACACCAGCTTCAAACAGCTGAAAATAAAATATGGAAAAGATATTTCACAGCGGTTTAGATGGTACAATGATTATCTACGCTCTACTTGCTTCTTTTGTCACATAAACTGAAATTAGGCGAACTGTTCTAATTTTAGCAACCAGGAAATGGTGGAGTGATTTCTGCATAGTGCATCTTTAATGAAAAGATGTAATTAATTGTTATTTATATATGTTTGTAACAGTTTTATAAAAGTAATAAGGCACGTGAGGCAGTGCTGTATCATGAATACAGTAACTGGCATTGTTCGGCCCGACGCCATATACAGCACTGCCTTTTGTGCCTTATTGCTTAATTAAAAGACAGTTAGTATGGTAGTATCAAGATCATGATTATGTTTAGGTCAGGGTCAAAACCACATTGTTTACGATAATGTGTCTGGTTGGCCATATCAAAGCCAGTCATGTCTAAACTGTCCTTTTGAATGTGTAGAGATGTCTCACGGCAGAAGGCGTTACGCTGGTCTTGGGGTAATTTTGTAATGCCTTTCAAAGCTTCAGATGAAGCTCTTCTCCTGAAATTGGGTGTAGGTGGCCTTTTGGTTGAGAGAGAAGCCAGGTACCTCTGCAGCACAGATGATATTCAAAGATTCATCTCCCTGTGAATAGCATAGCCTACTGTCACAACGAGAGAACATTTCATAAGATAAAACCTCACCACAACAGCAACGTCTGTACAACGTTATCTTCAGAAAGCAAGAACTGAAAGGAGTCATTGAATGCCCTTTATCTGTCAGCATACTACAATAATCCCAAGACATTTCAATAGGAGAGCCAGTTGTACGATATGTTCTTGTGCCTTGGGATGTTATCTGTTTCTGGACTTCCGTGCAGATGCCTGGCATCAAACCTCCTGGCACTAAAAGTGTCATGAGAAGGTACGTGTTTACGGTGAAGATCCATAAGGTTAGAGGGATCAAAGCCCTGTTGAAAGGACATTAGGCAAGGAAACAGGAACAAATAAACAAAATGGCCTTATTTTTGTCATCCACGGTTAATCATGCTATCAGATTTACAACTCATCCCAGAGTGAGAAACCATGCCGGGGAGAGGCCAATTTCTTTACTATATTTTTCTTTATTGCTGTGAAAAAAAGACGGAAAATAAAAACCAGACCACTTGAACATAAGAACAATAGCAGTTAAAAGTAGGGGAGAGGGAAAAACTCACAGAAAACAGTTGAACTGTCACACCACAGACATACAGTATATTCTGTTTTTGGCTCTTTTTTTTATTGCTCTGTAATATTTTATTTTCTCTGTCCAGGATTGAAACAGAACACTAATTGGATGAAAATTATGTTTGACATCATTTTCATTCTCAATGCATTTCTGGGTTTGTGAGGAAACGTTGAGCAGAACACTGTGTGAATGAAGCATTCATGTCAGACAAGAACCAGTATGTGGCTCGGTTCTGTTACTCAGCCGTTAAAATACTGGAATTTTCTGGTGCTCGTCGGCTAGAGAAGTCTAATTGATCTGACTGTTTTAGCACGGACTGTCTTTTATTCTTGAAGTCTAGCTGAGCTTGAAGCTAATGGCTGAAATGGTCTTCACTACTTTTAGACAAAAAACCGTGCTTAAAAATGATTTGGAATAGCATCATCATTTTTGGGGTTGTTATTTCAGCATTGTGGTCAAAATGATAAATGATAGTTTCAGACCTGATGATGTAATGATTACATCAGTAGTAGAAAAAGTTGTATTTATTTTGTAAGAAATTGTACAGACTGAGGACAGTAGGTGAATCATTTTGTAAGTGTTTCATACATCCTGACAGACAGCTCTGTATTGGAATGCATCTTGTGTGGCTTGGAGCAATTTCTTAACTGAATCGTGTTGTGTGTGCATTTGCGTGCACTTGTGTGAGTGCATGTGTGTTGGGTGTGTAAGGTGAGATGACAGTGGTCATAGTCAAACCTGTGTTAGGGGCAGTGTAGCCTACCACCCAAGTATCTGGACCTGCCCTACCTGGTCATCTACAGTGGAAAGACAAAGTATGTGAACCCTTTGGAAATACTTTCTGTATAAATTGGTCATAAAACTTGATCTGATCTTCATCTAGGTCACAACAATAGACAAACACAGTCTGCTTAAACTAATAACACAAACAAAACAACTATACATTTCACAGTGCAGGGTGGGAAAATGAACCATTCTTTACATTTAAGTCAACACGCTCTTATGTGTAAAGTGGAACAGCCACTTTACAATAGTGCATCTAAATCAGGGGGGTGAGAAGGATTACTTTAAAGGTATTCCTTGAACCCTTGGATTTAATAACTGGTTGACCTTCCTTTGGCAGTAATAACCTCAGTCAAACGTTTTCTGTAGTTGCTGATCAGACCTGCACAACGGTCAGGAGGAATTTTGGACCATGCCTCTTTACAAAACAGTTTCTGTTCAGCAATATTCTTGGGATGTCTGGTGTGAACTGCTCTATTGAGGTCACGCACAGCATCTGAATCGGGTTGAGGTCAGGACTCTGACTGGGCCACTCCAGAAGGCATATTCTCTTCTGTTGAAGCCATTCTGTTGTTGATTACTTCTGTGTTTTGGATAGTTGTCCTGTTGCATCACCCAAATTCTGTTGTGCTTCAATTGGCGGACAGATAGCCTGACATTATCCTGCAAAATATCTTGATAAACGTGGGAATTCATTTTTCCGTCGATGATAGCAAGCTGTCCAGGCCCCGAGGCAGCAAAGCAGCACCAAACCATGATGCTCCCTCCACCATACTTTACAGTTGGGATGAGGTTTTGATGTTGGTGTGCTGTGCCTTTTTTTCTCCACACATAGTGTTGTGTGTTCCTTCCGAACAACTCAATTGTAGTTTCATCAGTTCACAGAATATTTTGCCAGCAGCGCTGTGGAACATCCAGGTGCTCTTTTGCAAACTTCAGATGTGCAGCAATGTTTTTTTTGGACAGCAGTGACTTATTCCATGGTATCCTCCCATGAACACCATTCTTGTTTAGTGTTTTACGTATCGTAGACTCGTCAACAGAGATGTTAGCATGTTCCAGAGAACATTAACATTTCTGTAAGTCTTTAGCTGACACTCTAGGATTCTTCTAAACCTCATTGAGCATTCTGCGCTGTGCTCTTGCAGTCATCTTTGCAGGACAGCCACTCCTAGGGAGAGTAGCAACAGTGCTGAACTTTCTCCATTTAAAGACAATTTGTCTTACCATGGACAGATGAACATCAAGGCTTTTAGAGATACTTTTGTAACCCTTTCGAGCTTTATGCAAGTAAACAATTCTTAATCTTATGTCTCCTGAGATCTCTTTTGTTTGAGGCATGGTTCACATCAGGCAATGCTTCTTGTGAATAACAAACTCAAATTGTGTGAGTGTTTTTTACAGGGCAGGGCAGCTCTAACCAACATCTCCAATCTCATCTTATCGATTGGACTCCAGGTTAGCTGACTCCTGACTTCAATTAGCTTTTGGAGAAGTCATTAGCCAAGAAAAATACAATAATTTGTGTTATTAGTTTAGGCACACGTTGTTTGTCTATTGTTGTGACTTAGATGAAGATCAGATCAAATCTGATGACCAATTTATGCAGAACTCCAGGTAATTCCAAAGGGTTCACATACTTTTTCTTCCCACTGTATTAGACTGGTGCAGGTCTAAGTGGGACTTATTACTTGTGAGATAAGTGTGGAGATCAACCTGATCCTACTCAGGGAGATATATGAGGTGTCGACACTTCAAGAGTTGCACCTGATCAGGAAATGAATGATGTGAGGGTACAATTGCGACCCCTGGCCCTCTTTTTTCAACCCTCACTGCAGCACACTAGGTCATTATCTGACTGACAGGGTAAGGGTAGCTTACACTTGCATCTTAAATTCATCCATGGTAATTTGTTTTCTTGTTTTCAAATTTGATTTGATACAGAAATTCAGTCAATAAGATCTGTTTTCTCAGTATGAACCAGTCATATTTTCCCTCTCTGATAAGGTATGTGGGGGAAACATTCCTGGTTGGTTGGTATGAGCCTCAGGGCCTACACAAGTCTACCTCCTTCTTTTGAAGTTCCCCGTAATCCTTCTATATCTCTCTCTGAAACATACCTCGGCCCTCTTACCTTTTTATTTATTAGACAATCCCTCACCTGTAAAATATGATGAAGATGACATATTAGAGGTCTTCAGGCAGATTGCTGCTGCTGCACATAGATTCATGGCATGGAGAGTGTTTTCTTAAGCACTTAAAACACATTTGAGCTTTACATTAGAAGATACTTACATGCCAAGAGTGTTTGCTCATTGGCCAGGTGCCAAGACATATTTCTAAAAGTCAGACCAGATCACTTCAGTCCTGCATATTAACAGTAACCGTACACCCAAACGATTACGCGTTCATTACTGTACATGATATTATTCATATCAAAATGTATGGTTACTTAACATACTCCTCTGCCGTGACATTTAATAATAATGACTTTAAAATTCTTCAGTTATTTTTCTGAATAATGTAGCATTAGTTTGCATCAGTTTGTTTTATTACAATTGTATAATGAGGAAGTTTTGGTGGACTAATCTCACGTGTCAGTGTCTGTTGGTCATCTGATGTGATAAAGCATCACCGGTTGTTCTTATTGAAGTGAGAGCTGTTGGTTTGACCCCGACATACAGAGAGAGTCTCCTAGGTGGCAGACATGATTGTCACTCAGCTCGGGTGGTTTTTTAATCATTTGATCTGTGGTGGGGACCTCTCCTGAGACACGGGTGACGTTTAGCAGTCTGCAGCTTAGGACCCCAGGGCTCGTCTAAGTCATGCCCATATCTGAGCTGCCGTTATTAGCTCTGCTCTCGAGAGCGTGTGGCTCATCTCCCCCCCGAGAGTGGCTGTGAAATGGAGAGCGTCGAGCAAGGCTCAGCGGTGGAGGGGCATATAACAGTAATTACTCCATTGATATTCCTCACACAATAATGCTGTCATCAGTCATTTGCATAACCCCGCTCTCTTCACACAGGCAGATGAATGCATATGATATTGTCATGTGCCTCAGGGAGTTTATATTATTTATGGATATATGTTTTTCTCTCCTTTATGCTGCCAGTACTAGAAATACACAAGCTATGATCAAACAGATGCTGGATTGTGTTTAGTTTAGCAGTGTAACACCATATGTTGTGTGTTTAACTGTACTGCCCTCTGATACTGTAATCGAATATAATTGTCCTTTAATTAATTGTCCTTTAATTGTCCTTTGTCTTTCTGCTGACACAATGGAATTTTTACACAGTGTGATTTGGGTGATTGGGATCCAGATTTGGATTTCTCTTTAACACTTTGACTTTTGATGGGACATCTTGATAGAGAAAATGAGGTACGATGCATTAGGTGGGTGGATGTCCGTGAGTGACACATTCTCCGTCTCTATAGATGAGGGCTGAGGGGGGTCACTGGATGCCATAGGGCTTTGCCTCAGCCCACAGTTAATAGGCATTGGTCATAGGCTGTCTTCTCTTTATTTCCTTTGCTCTCCTGCACCTGTCCTCCCAGCCACGTCTCCCGCTGGAGTAGGGCCCTCAGGCACCACATCATTTGTTGTTGTGAAGAGCCAGGGGGGTGGAGGATGGGTCGACTGAGGAAGATGTGCTTCAGAGAGAAGCCATCGGAAGGGGTGGGAGAAGCAGGCGTTCCAGTCAAATCTCAGCTGTTGAATATTTAATGATGCCTGGAGTGTTTATTTAGTTAGCCTGTCGATTTTTACTGCTCTGTCAATAGAAGATCCCATGTAGCAGCGTGCTGATGATCTTTATTGTCTTGCCTCCCAGGAGAGGCCCGGCGCTAAACGCAATTATGGATTTTCTTCCACTGCAATGTGTTTGATATTTTTACTGATCTAATTTGCAATCTGGTAGTTTATTGTTTGGCATTTTAGTGGCGCTCAAGTGGCGAGGCAAATTTGATTTCCTCATAATTCTTTCTAACATCATTAATGCTGTTAGCACATTCACACAGATCTTAAATAAAGCCATAGAATCCTCCCATAGATGAAAACATTCCTTTTTTATTGTCTCTACCCTATTTTCATTTGACTGATTCTGGTTCTAATTACAAATCATCTCGGTAGTTCAATGTCTATGTGAAATATTACATTATAATAGGATTGAATGGTGGGTCTCGTTGCTCTGCTAAAGGCATATACTGCAAGTTCAATAACATGTATAGAGCTTTTGTGGGCATAAGAGGGTGGAATCAAAACAGTATTTCTCTCCCTAACACATTAGGCCACATTCTCAGAGACAAATGAGGGCATTTCTCATGACAACCACAGAGGGTGTTGAGGCAGGCAAAAAAAATCTATCTTATATTTTTAGAAGGCTGCATTGTGGTCCGGTTGTTTTTGCAACAGAGCTAATGCTGTTAGCATGTAGCTCTGTGAGTGATGTGTTAGTTAGAAGCCCAACATTAGAGCTAGCTAATGATGTTAGCATGTAGCTCTGTGTGAGTGATGTGTTAGTCAGACGCCCAGCAGTAGTGCTAATAGTGTTAGCGTATAGCCCTTGAGAGGGATGTGATCGGTTAGCCAATGATGGAATAGGGTTGTGTCACCAAGGCCTGCTTCCTCACTCGAGGAGCTGTCACCTTCATAAGTGGACGAGCAGAATTAGTGATGAAATCTGAGTCCTCCTAATCTGATGGTATGCTTGACACACAAAAGTGACAAAATAGCCCTCCCAACCAGTGATGAATGAGTAATGGCTACTATAAACAGAGCAGTCAAAGCTGTGTAAGGGAGAAGGGACTGATACTCATCTTTCCACCTGATTTTGAACCATTCAATATACCTGCAAATGCAACTTGTCATGTAGTCTCTCAAAGTGGGGGAATTTGGTGTCTCAATACATAGGATTCGATTCCTATTACACTTTCTGGACAGCTATGTCTTAATAGCTTGGTTGGTTCTAATCTGTTGCATAATATGTAGCCTCTAGCCTGAGGATCTAGACATAAGGTTAGCTCATCCCTGCTTTATCCCTGTAGAATGTAAGGCACGAGAGGAGAGTGATGTGAGTGTCATGAAGAGCACACAGCAGCATACCACCAGTGGGGTGACAAGCAGGCCATGTCACACACACACACACACACACACACACACACACACACACACACACACACACACACACACACACACACACACACACACACACACACACACACACACACACACACACACACACACACACACACACACACACACACACACACACACACACACACACACACACACACACACATACACACATACACGCACATCCACATTCACGCCTGACTTTGTTTCCAAAACAAGCATTTGACACGTCAAAGGCAGACCCCGCCGTGTTCAGAGCACCACATCACATTAGTGCAACCTTTTCTCACCTGACTGACTGACACACTCTTCAGCCACATAGCTAGCAGGATTAGATGGCTATAATTGGGAGCTATGTGTGTGTTTTATTTTCTTTAACACCATCAGATAGGAGTCTAGGCTCACTGAACCTATGACCCAAGGGTTATAGAGGCCACATTGAACAGGGACTGTACTATGGATGCTTAGGATGATATGACAGTGCTACATTTTGCTCTCGCCCAATATTAAATGACTTATAGTTGTTTATTTCTGGTGTTGCTTTTCTCAAACTATATATATTTTTAATTAGGGGAGATTATCTAATCAAAATGTCAAAGGTTTATTTGTTTAAACAGATTTGGACCAGTAGGCCTCAACCATGAAATGTGAAAGTAATACCTTAGAATGACGTATGGAGTGCGATAATAAACATATATACAGTTATCTTAGAGAATGTTCTGATTTATTCACTGATACTGTTGAAATAGTCTAAAGCTCCCACACCCTGTTTTACTCTGAGCTCTCTGCCATATTTCTGTCTCCACTACCTATAAATTACTGGAATATTATAATCCCATTGAGTATGATGTTGATTCATATGAAGTACCCACCCTCTTAATATGAAGCTCTTTATTAGAGCACACCATGCTCCATAAAACAGTAAACACATTGTTTTTATTTGCAATAATCCCCTCAATTGCTACTGGTTAAACCCTAGCCTGGAACTGACTCCCCTTATTGTGTTGAGACATTCCTGACAAAAGACAAAGTCCTCTCTAAGTCCTCTCTAATTGATCACTCTCATTAAATCATTGTGAACTTCCCCTGCTCTCATCTCATGTCGATTGCGGTTTGGGAAGAAACTCTAGTGGAGTTTTCAGAGCCCCTCTCAGCCAAATCTGAGCAGAAACCAATCCAGTCTGAGAGATGAGCAATGTTTATCTTCCAGTCTTTCCCCCCGATAAAAAAAATCTAGTTCCGTTATCAGAAAAGGCGAGAAGGGGGAGAGAGCTAGAAGTAGAGGAGGATTTCACAGGGAGAGGAGAATGTCATCCCTACATAATAGTTTATGATTCATCCCTGCACCTTTGACTAAATAATGAGAGATGACAATTAGAGCAAGCCATGGGAGTAGGAGTCAAAGGGCTGAGATTCCTCTTGGCAGAGGCAGCCCTGTCTGAGTGTGCTCACAGCAAACTCAATCCAGATGTCACGGCCCGTGCTGCCATAAGCCCAAGCTGCTGCCAGAGCAACACAACAGAGCCTTTCTGCCATCCACCGATCCAATCTCTCAGCCTTCGTGCTGCAAACATGACAGGAGACTCTCCTGGAGAGAGCTGGGGACGGGCCCCCCTCCAGTCCAAATGAAAGAATTCCAGCTAGCCCCCCTAACAAAGCCAAGGGCTGCAAAGTATCATTTCTGCACATGCTGTGATTTATCTAACCCTTGGTTTATGTCCGTATCCTTCACCTCCCTCCCTCCCTCCCAGCTCTCTCCCTTCTCTCTCCCCTGCTCTGTCTCTATTTCTCACAACATACACATGGGAGATCAGTGAACAGATTTGAGGGGTGTGGGAAACACCATCATATACTGTAAGTAGGTCTATAATACATCTACACAGAGCATATTTAATATCATACATTTAATTCATCCTTATTCATCTATTTCTATTCAATTGCATGCTGAACATCATCTATTGCTCTATAACACATTTCAGTTATTTCAGCCAAAACATAGCTGGGAATCTGATGAGTTCCTTTTTCTTTATTTCCTTCAGACGGGTTGGGGGGGGGGGTCTTGTCACTCAGCACACCGGCAGCATCAATGGGCCAGTACGGGAGAGAAAAGGCCAATAGAGCACTATTGATATGTTTAACTAATTAGCCGTGATGACGGCAGGTGTGATTGTGGGCATGGCAGTGGGGTCAGCTCGTCATATGGCTGTTAACAGACACGATATTGCACTGTGGCCTGATCTCTCCATTCCCACACAATGGCATTAGAGGCTCCCCAAGGAAATAAAGAGTCCCTCTACCCTATCCCCAGTGCTCCTCAAATTAACTCCCCAGAAGGTTAAGCTCCCGGATTCATAATTATTCAAGCCCTTTCTCCCCATCCACCCTCACCCCCTCTCTCTCCCTGCCACTTCTCCTGAGTGGCACTCGCCTTTTTTTGTGGGAAACCCTAGGAATTAGATTAGCTAAGACTGACCTGTGAACATATAGCCAGATGACGGATCCAGCTTGATCTCTGCCTGTCTAGCTGTCTTTCTATCTAATCTAGCTGTCTATCTCTCTGATAGCATGTTATTGCTTGTGTGAAACTCCCTATGGATGAGGTGTTTTCTGCCTCACCTTTTCTGTAATTGCATAGGTGTGTGGCTCTCAGAGAGAAGGCCATGGTCATAGATCTAACTTGCATGGATATCTTTATGAGGACAAGAGATGGCATCTTTTGCTGGTGCTTTAGATGTGATAAATGACTATTTGTTCATTTAGCATGCATCAATGTCACAGACAATACTGTAGTACAGCCAACTAACTGAATGGCATGGAATGAGCATGGTGTTACAAAAATCTAAGATGTATTGTAATATGTGATTTTTGTTGGCTCTTAGTAAGGTAATAATTTCTTCCTCATATCCACCATCTTAAAATGAATGCTTGTGGTGGTCAGAAGTCAGACACTGTACTGCTCTTTAAAGCAGCTTCATTTCTAATGTCATCCACAATGATTATGTATGGTTTTCAAGGATTTGACCATTTTGGAGCCATAATGCATTTCTTCCATACAATACTGCATGGATAATCCAGTAGAGGAGAATACCGAAACATTCTGATTTGCTAATAATTGATAGCATAAGAGGCTAACTTGACTATGTATGCAAACTGAAATATAGTGTAATTCTGCTGCCACTAAAGTCAGTTTTAATCTACAACTATATTTTAGCCTCTGCAATTTATCATTGCCCTTGTGGAAGTACACAGAGACATTATCTGAGAAGCAGAAATACACCCTTAATAGATGTTATGGTTCTCAATCAGTGTAAATCTACTTTGGGTAGGTACCTCTCTCCTCCACCTCTGAAGCAGTGGATCTGTGTGGGTCTGAAGTCAATTGGGTTTCTCCAGAGGCCTCAGTAATGTAATGATGAACTGGTCTGAGTCTGACTGAGGGTTGTTGGGCTCCTTCTCTTCTCCACAGTAACATAATTAATATTGTGCTTCTACAATGCACAAGGAGGGAGAAAGAGCTCACCTTCTCCATCTCATGACAGATATGTTTGTACTTGATGCATCATGGTAGTGTTCTGTGGGTCCTGCATGTCTCCAGTTTTTAAATGGTTTATAAACCCATTCCTTCATGGCCTACAGAGGGTTAGTTACAAAACAACCATGTCCCTTTGGGCCCTATTAGGAGACCAAGAAAAACACACACACTTCTCAACCAGGTACTCTAATGATATGTATGCAGTTTAGATAATGACTAAGAGTGAGATAAACTGAAATGTGTATTACCGGTAATAGGATCTCCAATGCGCTACCCCTCTTAAGCATCAATGGGCTGTGTATTGTTGCTCTTGTTCCCCCAGTTTACCAGTGGTAGCATGAGATGAACTGCCAGTGATAAGTATGTCTCTTTAAGTCTTGTTGTAGTGCTGGCTGATTTCCTCAAACAGGAAGTTTAGGACTCAGGCCATAGACATCAACACAACCCACAGCAAATCAAAGCTGGCTTTAGATAAATAACTCCAGAAAACCCCTGACTTGTATAAACACCATGCCCTATATTGGAGAGGGAGGTTCTGCAGTGGCTGAACCCATCGTTTGTTCTCAGCTCTATTTTTCTTTGTGCTTGCTTTTTTTGGGGGGTGGGGGGTTCTCACATGCATGGTCAATTAGTGATAGATGACACATACCTGGGGCTGTCAGAATGATGGACTTGAGTGGGCTGTTCTCAGAGGTGGAGTAGAAGTAGCAGTCATAATAGGAGGTGTCAGGCAGGCCTGTGTGGAAATGCTTGGGGACCCATAGATGGGTAACATTTCAGAGGCATGATGGAGCCTGGCTCTCCCTTTAAATAGATTAGCTGGCAGTGCTAGACCAGGCCCAGGTCCACCCAGAGGGCCAGGATGAGACAGATATACACCACCCCATGACTGTGGAGCTGAGGGTCCAACACAAGCTTCATTAATAATGTGATGATGAATCACTACCTTAATTAACTATTTATAGCTCGTGCCTGATCCCTAGCCTCCTCCTCTCAGCTGACTTCTTAAAGGTTTGTATACAACACTTCCTCATGTATTTCCTTTCTTTAGTGTAGATATGTAGGGAAACTGGTAAAAGAGATGGCAATAGTACAAATTGTACAACGGGTGGTTTGGAATTCCCATAGTTAGAGTCTATGCTGACCATAATATACTACACAACACACATGGCCACATTCATAAAAAAGTGGCATAGTTTACATTGTTACTTAGCAACCAATGTTACTTCTTAACTGCAGCATAGGCGTGCAATAGACCCGAGACTGCTGCGCAACTCCCCTTGGGAGTTACAGAAAAAGATTGAAGTTTTAAAACTGCAGTAAAAGTGCAGTAACTGCAGTCGACTGTGGTGTTTTGGATAGGCGAACTGTTGCCATTTTGAACCGTTTCATGTGTCTGAAGGTACAAACTCTGCCTTCCCGGCGGGCCCAGAGAGTAAATCAAGTGCACTATAGGCCTACCGCTGGCCAATCGGATGGCTCAGATTACCATGTCTGCAGTAAAGCTACAGCTAAATTGATACTGTGAGATTTCGAATCGTTTAAATCCATGACTAGAGAGAGACTGTCAACGAATACAGCAAAGCGCTGCTGTTTTTATGACTGAGTTCATGTTTACGTTCTGACTCAGCACCGTCAACACTTTGTATTCACCACTTTTATAAGCCACAAAATGTATGTTCTTCTTATTTCCACTCAGCGCAACAACAAGTACTGCAGCAGTAATGGATGAGTAGGAAAGTGTATCTATAGGCTTGCGTGGCTATTGTTATTAGTGGCTTGCTTATTTTTTTAAATCAAGGAATATTTCACTTTCTCTGTTCATAGGAGTAACAACATGAATTTGTGCATGAGGCAGAAATAATGCTGTGCGACTCAGGTTTCTCCATCAGCTGGAAAATGGTTTCCCTTTTGGTCAGTGGAGGAAAGGGAGAACGGAGGGATGTTGAGAGGCGGACCCTCAGTCTGCTGCTCTCTCCCTCTGCTGAGACTGACCATCAGAAGCAGGCAACATCAGCCCAGTAAAATACAAATAATTTAAATATATGCTCACTCAGCTGTGCCTCACACATATAGCCTACCTTAATTTAAAAACATGGCCTAAACAACAATGCATTGGCAGGACTATTCAAGCAAAGCCAATATGCGGTGATAATGTACTGTATTGGGCCTATAGCTTACTGCACAAACCTCATTGCTACAGTACTGTTTTTAATTGGTTAATGTTGCACAGGCGTATGTGTTTTAAGTGATGTTAAAACATCTGGCTGCTACTGTAGGCTGAATGATAGAACAGCTATTTCCATGTTAAAATGTTATGGGATGCATTTTCCACATTGTTTTTGATGGTAGGCCACTCTGGTATGCCTACACTATGATCAAATAGCCACAGTAGCCTACTTGGCCACTGTTAAAACTGTAACTTAAAGCGGGTACAGCCTCAGTGTTCACAGCAAACGCGTGCTGGAAGTAGCACATCATTTTCACAAAATTCAAGTTTGCTTTCTAAAATGTTGTCAGTGTCGACAACATTTTGAGGGAACATTGGTAGCAATACACGACTTTTACAGATCCACTGTCTCATTTGCCCAGTCATGCAACTAATAAACTTGATCTCCACTGTAAAAAGCATCTGGACATTATCTCCAACATTTTCAACATTGTTGCAAAATTGAAATTCAATCTCTGTTGTGTCCCATAATAATGAATGTGTCGGGAGTCGGGAAGAGACAGACAAGCAGCTTTTCTCAGCCTGTCGAAATCATGAATCCGAATAATTGTATGGATATATACATAGAAATGTCAATAGAAAAACAGGTGAAACGCAACAAATTGCAGCTAGTTTGCCATATTTCCAGCTTCATTGTGAAGGGATTGTGTTAGCTGTGTAGTTGGCTAGCTAGCAAGGGGGGAGAGCCTCCATAGCAACCATTTTTGTTGTTGCCATATCTACTTGCAAAGTTACGGAACTATCAACCAGCGCTTGGGTATTTTTGCTTTACGTGGCAGTCAATACGAATAGAAATAACGACCAGAAAATGCCTAAAATTGCACTTGCCAACCTTTGTTATTGAATGTAGCGTCACGTTTTGTAGAAAAATGTATGGTTTAGTAAAGAATCGTGCTTTTCAATGCTGGTAACCCATTGTATGAAAGCAATAATACACTCGAGTCCATGTGTTATGACATTTTTATCATGCATTATTGCTTAAATGTATGATACCATGCTTAAACAGATGGATGGAGCAGTTGGCAAATAAAGGGAAAAATATCTCAAATGCACTATACCTTTTTTACTTTTACTTTTACTCCTGTGTGCTGTGGTTCTTTATTTTGGGGGTCTTGTTTCAAATATTTTTTTATCATTTTCACCACAATGTTATTTTTTTGCATGTGAGTACATGCGGGGTCAAATTTCTTAAACTCTTAACTAGATAAGGGAGGGGCTAATTCAATCAAATTCATTATCCTCAGCTTCAGAAATCAAGCAGTTGTATTGGAAATAAGGTTAGTCTCTCCCTCATCCATCATGCCCTAACTAACCAATTTACAGGCCAGCCTTTTGCATGCAGCATTATTACCTTGTCATAAACAGTTACCTTTAAGATGCTTGAATCAAGCAGTGATAGCAGGAGCTTTTATCACATTAGTTTGTGCTACTGTGTCAGCCTCTTTCTGCCTAAGATAAAGTACACTCCAGATAATCCTATTACCAATGCTGGGCAGAGACAGTGCAAACGACCACTAGTTAAAGCTGCCTGATAATTCCCCATAATTAAGATATACTGTATTGTCTCCCACATAAATACTTTTTAAATGGGAATATGGTGCTATTTCACTAAACAACGACATATTTCCCCCTTTATTTTAAATGTTTATGCAAATGTCTTTTAAATGCACAGAGTGTGGTGGATGGCTGTTCCCGCAGCTACATCCTCACGTTTTCGTCTGACGTGTCAATCAGTGAATGCCGGTCTCATGTTGCCTTTTGACTGTGTGGACTGACTGTTCTGACCACATTAGACACACACTCCCAGAGTTCTAATTCTGCAGCTGCATGTGTCAAGTCACACTGTGACCATTGTCTGAGGAACACAAAAGCCACCAAAATGTATACTCCCAGCTCAATTGAACTGCCTCACTGTTTGTCTCTCATGACAAAACCAGAGGTTCTACCATCTATGAATCTTTGAGACAAACACTAGAGTCTGATAACACTCTAGAGTCACACTAGAGTCTGATAACACACTAGAGTCTGATAACACACTAGAGTCACACTAGAGTCTGATAACACACTAGAGTCTGATAACACACTAGAGTCTGATAACACACTAGAGTCACACTAGAGTCTGATAACACACTAGAGTCTGATAACACACTAGAGTCACACTAGAGTCTGATAACACACTAGAGTCTGATAACACACTAGAGTCTGATAACACACTAGAGTCACACTAGAGTCTGATAACACACTAGAGTCACATTAGAGTCTGATCACTTTTTGTTGTTGTTTGGAACCATGGTGGTCACAGTATGGTCACAGTGTGTTGTGAATATTATTTATAAGGGTGCACCATAGGACCAGCAGCCCTTAAAACCCATTCAGTGATGAAAGCGTACTCAGAAGCACATGGGGCTTGTCTTCCACTCTATGCTGGAAAGTGAATTAGTGAGTGACAATCTGGAGAGGGAGAGAGGAATCAGAGAATTGTGTGTGTGTGTGTGTGTGTGTGTGTGTGTGTGTGTGTGTGTGTGTGTGTGTGTGTGTGTGTGTGTGTGTGTGTGTGAGGAATAGGACAGGGTGGGGGGCTCATCACTCAGTGTTTACTCACAGTAAATGGAGTTGAAAT
Source organism: Oncorhynchus keta (assembly GCF_023373465.1). Lineage (NCBI taxonomy): Eukaryota > Metazoa > Chordata > Actinopteri > Salmoniformes > Salmonidae > Oncorhynchus > Oncorhynchus keta. The sequence goes on along the minus strand of NC_068434.1, from coordinate 28,467,972 downwards.
AATGGTGTTTCTCTGAGGCCAGACAATGGCCCAGGCCGCGGGCCATGGGCTCAGGCTGTGGCAGAGCTGGACCAGGGCACTTCAAATGAAAGACTGGGCCTTGGGCCATGGTAACACCAGTCGTGAAGCAGACGCCCCTCTGACAGGCACCTGGGAAGGACAGTGGGGCGAGGGGCGGGGAGGTAATGTGGGGGTGACAAGGCCTCAGGGTTCTGTCATTAGGGTATAGAGGTGGGAGGTGGAGAGAAGGGTGACTGCCCTGAGGATAGGAGAGCTGCAGGCCCTGGTGGCACAGGGGGCCACACACCCCCTCACCCCCCTGGGACTGACCTCGGCTGGTGGGGCGCGTCGTCCTTTTAGCCACCCAGCACGTCCCCATAACCTCTGGCTGGGTCTGTGCTTCACCACCCCTACCTGCTGGGTGCTTATATGCATATTGTGTGTGTGGGTGCTTGTGTGCCTTTCCCCTACTTTTCTGTGTGTTTCAGATGCTTTTCATTAGCTTTAAGCTCTGCGTCTTCCCCTTTATTTATCATTCTGTAACATAAAGTGCCGCCACTGCATTATATAAACAGCTGCTTTTTGTAAGCAGGTCCAGAGAATGGGCTGCTCCCAGTCACGATGAGGGGGCTGCACGTGCCCGAAGGGAGTGTAAAATTGGCTTGTGAATACACACCCTTTCACTAGCTGAGAGGGATCACCAAGGTTGTCAGTGTAGGAGGATACATTCACTGTCACCCTTTCTGAAGAGAAATCGAGATCCATATCAGTTGTTTTGTATAGTGAATGGTGTTTGGTCGACAAGACACATTCACTGCACATACAGCTGGTACAACGTCACATACCCTAGAAAGGTTGGATCTCTGTTAACCAGGATTCATCCTCTTACCTCACAGCTGATGGCACTTACAGGGTATGTTTAGAAAGAAGTCCTGCTGAGGTGTCTTCTAACTAAATAGGTCAAATCCCTTGGTGGATAGTCAGAGGGGTCGTTTTCAGTCAGGAGCCATGGTTAAACCAGTGAGATGTGTTGTGGTCAGTGCTGGTAGGGAATGTTGAGAGTCGGTGTGTGGGTTGGATTGTGGGGAGAGTGGACGTGCTCTGCCATGCTTTACCGTTCCCATCTGTGCCTCGAAGGCTCCACGTGAGAATTTTGTCCAACCTGTTCTCTTCCAGCTGGAGTGATTCACACAAGCACTCAGCCAACCGCATGAAAGAGAGCTGTGTGTGTGTGTGTGTGTGTGTGTGTGTGTGTGTGTGTGTGTGTGTGTGTGTGTGTGTGTGTGTGTGTGTGTGTGTGTGTGTGTGTGTGTGTGTGTGTGTGTGTGTGTGTGTGTGTGTGTGTGTGTGTGTGTGTGTACGCACGCGTGTGCGTGCATCCAACTCACACCCATAGTTCAGTGAGTTACGAAAATGTTGTGTGTGTGTGTGTGTGGGGGGCATCTCAGACAGACAACTCCTTTGCCAGATCTCTGGAGGCGAAATGCATGCTTGAATACTTGAAGACATGAACAGAATAGCCTCATGGTAACATAAGATGGCAACAAGTAGGGTGGAAAAAAACCCATTCAAGATGAAACACACAAAAATACCTCCAATTGAGATATACCAATACAAGTTTCAGCAAGTAAGGGACAACGCAGACAATTATTTATTGTTCTTTTGGGGTTGTTATTTGTTCCTTGCACAATGTCTAAATTGCAGTATGTTACTCTCATCGCTGTGATGCAGAGAAATTGCTTTTCATGGTTTTCTCTCTAAATTGCAGCACATTTGATGTTCTGTATGCTGTTGTTATAGAAACTGCTGGGCTCTCTGCACATAGTAAATGCAGCCTAATCATTCCAGTTTCACAAAGGGACAATACTACTGCTCAGGTGCTGTGGCATTTTCAAGATGGAAGGTTTAAAACACAGAACAGACCACATAAATAGTGTTGTAAATGTTATTTTAGGAAATATTGCAGACTTGGTATTGTATACTGTAAAGCAGCAGAAATATTAAAGGCCCAGTGCAGTCAAAATTCAATTTTCCTGTGTTTTGTATTATATTGTACAACAGCTGATGAAATTGTTACCCAGAAATAATTTGATATTGAGATTTAAAAAATGTCTCTATTGTGCCTTTAAGGCTTAATATGTGCAAACAAGGATTTAATTGCTAACCTTCTCATTGCCTGTAGTAACTTACCTCTTAATGAATCTGTGCAGACCTTTCCAAGTGATTTTATGATTGCCCTCTCGTTTGATGATTGCCTCTCAGGGAAAATGCTGAATATTCCTCTCTGATTGTCATCCCTTACTCCAATTACACAACAGTGTCAAATCAAATGCGTTAGCATTTGAAAATAACCCAATACCTAATAAAGTGATATTTGAGTGCAGGATTTTCTTCCATCGTTTTGATTTGGAGTGGCACCAGACCAGTTCTGTGACTGTATATCTGTGTGTAAAACAAAACCAAGTCATGTCCATGTTTCCGTTGTATTATCATACCATAACTGACCTATTTATGACATTGCTGGTCTATGCGTCATGCTGTGGCTTTGGCAGAAGGTCCAGAATGCTTTAGCTAGTCAGTTTCCTTCTTCCCCTAACATTCCAGAGGAATCCTGGGCCATCGCTCTATCTGATCTTATTCTCTGCAGTTTCCGTCTCTCTCTTTAAAAGCTCACAGCTCCCTGTCATTGGTGCAGTGATATATGAGTGACAATTCTTTGTCAACAAAATGAAAGCACCTGACTTCAGCCTTTATGTGCACAAACATATGTCCATCTATTTTAGAACACAGACAATATGTCACAATGTCAATCTTCAGTAAATTGCATGTTTTGTGTGAATGCTTCACTTCATGAATTCACATTTTGTATTTAAATCTTCCTCAATTGGCTCCTCTCTCACAAAACATAGACAATGCAGAGATAATCAGGCACTGAAAAGCTTTGTGATCTCACAATGAACATTTTCATTTGCCTCGGCCAAAGATACTTGATATTTATAGGTGGTCTGTAGGCAGAACAGCGGAGTAGATTATGCTTTTTGGGGGAAACAGCAGGTTTTTGGTTAGCTCCGTGGTGTGTGTGTGCCCCTCTCTCTATCTGCCACATTCCAACACTGTCCCCCCTCTCCAAGGCTCTGAGATACCAGTTGGTTTCTATGGCTACGGCCCTACATTCATGCCAACCATTCACACTAAAGACATATTTGTTTGCCTAGTGTAACTATGTCACACAAAACGTGTTTTAGCATAACACCTGCTAATCTTGGATTTAGTCTTTTGAAGGGGCCTGCGGATCAGAAATTCAAATATATTCTTTGTATGCTAATCTCAGTGTTAATCCCTGGCCTTTGGGTCCTGAAACATCCTGTCATTGAAAAATAGTTTTTTTTCCATTGGCTTTCTCTATCCCATCCTGTCCCACTTTCTCTCATTTGTTCTCGCTATCATTTTACATTGTCTGTGGCTTCATCTTCTAAAGCTTTTGCTATCCCTGTCTAGAAAAAGCCTTTCATTATGTTTTTTGAGAGAACCAGAGTTTACAGAGGTCCCTTCAGTGAACTCTGTCCCTAGAAGAAGCAGCAATCCTCTCCCATCAGCATCCCAGACATCTCCCTGGTTAATGTGTGCTGTGCTCCCTCCCTAGAACATGCATTTTAAAGAACACTGCTTCTGTGTCCTGGCTGTGGCAGGGATGCTGTGGTGTCCTCACGCTGAGACCCTCCAGGACATCCATCACAAACATGTTATAGCTCCTACCAATGTTGCCATGGCAACATGCTTACCCACAAAACAATCTTTAACCAGATCTTTTAAGAGCCTTACTACAGTATGGTTAAGTTGCCTGCCTGCACTCTGGACATACCCTGTCAAAACCCTTTTGGAATTAATACTGCACATTTTTACATTTATTTCGTAAATTGTATGACATTATGAAATTATATCAATCTGATACAATATCTGTATAGTAGATTTCATTTTACAGCCCAAATAGTTTTTCACAGTCAACTATGGGAGTCAGATGAGCAGCTGTTGGCTTTATTTCTCTGCGTGCTATGCTGTTCACAGCTAGGTGCCAACCTACAGTATGCCTATTAAATGTGCATTTGTTTACTAAGCCAGACAGGAACATGAGGGCTGAAGGGGGATGTTCAATTCCGGACCATTGAGTGAAATATGAATGAAATATATTTTTGTGATAATTGTGCTGGAAATGTAACATTTTGGTTTTGATTTCTTCTAATCAGTACTTTTCTGTAATTAAGATAATACCCAAGGATAATTAAAGCTGATCTCCATCCAAAGTGATATCAAACTAGTGGATCGGAGCCGTCTGAGTTAAGAGGTTTACGTCGCTGAGAAAGACAGAATCAGTGGAGAGAGTGAAAAAGCAGGAACACAAACAGACCAGTGGACAATAGCTAAGCCCTGGCTGCCTGGGATTCTTCTCTTGTGACTGATTTTCAGCTTAGGCTGAATCTCTGTTGAATAAATGGAGCCCTTCACCCAACTATCCACCATCACAATAATCACCACCTCATTGCTGATCATTAAAACCTGGGCAAACACTTGTCTGCACCAGTATCCTAAAAATGAGCGGAAGCAGAGAGGCAAAACACACATGGGATTCTCTTCCAGATTGTCTGCCTCTCCCGCTCTACCTATTAATCCAGTGTCTTTTCAGCCATGGTAAACTCCACAAGATGGACAGGGCATGGTTTGTGGTAGAGGGGCAGGCTCCATTGGCCTCTGCATGGAGCTGTGGAATTTTTCATTAGTGAATAGCTGGGTCACAAGTGGATCCAAAGCCGTTTTAATATTGTGTTCGCCCACAGATTAGGAGCTGAGAAAAGAAACCAAAACGTGATGTTCTCCACCAGACCCTGTCTTTGCATATTTGCAGAACACTTCATATTACTGTTTGTTTTATTTCTTAGTCCAGGACCCTCTGGGGTCAATAGTAATTATAAAGCCCTCTGCTCCAAATGTTTATTTTTAACTATTTCACCGCTGAATGTAAAAGCTGATGTTCCATATCTATTTCCCCCCAAAATGTCCCAAAATATAATTCTAGGTTTTTGTTGTTAGAACCCCATTATTCAATACATTTAAACAACCATGTGCATCTTGATTCCTAGGAGTGCTTCTGTATTGTGTTGAGTTGAGATTATAGAGTTTATGTTTTTTTTGTGTCTTGAACATTTCGTCTTAGATTGGTGTTTGATGGAAAATCAGGTTATTCATCATCAAAGACCTCCATCTTTACTTACAGAAAAAGAACTGGAACTTTAGCCATTACTCTTGGTTTATTTTATGAACTGTACTTTTGAAGGATGATGTCAGCTCTCAGATGCAGCGGGTGGTAATGAGCACACAGGCCCAGAGCCTCCTCTGCCCTGACTTGCTGCCCTAAGTACAGCAGGACTCAGGTCCACTGTCATAAGAGCCGACTGTATCTGTAGGCAGTTATAGGCAGCAGTATACTCCAAAACATCTTAGAACTATGTATCCAACTGTAGCTAGCCATCACCAGCTCCCTCTCTCAAAAGAAGCAATCACCCAGGATGCCTCATTGAGTGGGCCAAGCCCTTAATGGGGGGTCTGCTACACCTCACCTAGATTAGCTTGGAAGGGACAGACAGAGAGAGGCCCTCAATAGAGTTATTAAAAATATCAAATGGGTGCAGAGGAATTTACAGTGGCTTTAAATGGGAGCTATCCCCAGCCCTCCCTCTGTTCTCGGCAGCTCTCATTTGCAGAGCATGTGCTGTTAAGATGTCAAATCTCCAGCAGGGCGGCAGGTGAGATGGGCCATACAAACAGTTTCAGTTACTTTCAGCTAGACTGACTGGTTTGGAGTGAGAGGAAGCAGAGCACTCTTAATACCAGTCTGGTAATTCACAGCCTTCTGCCTCATTTGTAGAGGAGTAAGTTCAGCTGTTTTGAATCCAAGATAAAGGTCCAGTTTAGAGACAGTTACAATTACATAATGGGCCTAAACCTTTTGACCAGGGATTGACAACTTTTATGGGGGTGGGGGCCACAACAAACAAAGTAAGTTGAAACAGTAAGTTGAGACCGACTGGGGAAATAAATACAAAATTGGAACTCAGTCGGTCTTCCCAGGGCCGCCAGTTACCTGCTTTAGACTGTTGGGTGATTACCTTGAATATTATGCTATTAATTAGCAAATGTACATGTAGATGCAAACTCTATGTATCGTGTAGATGCAATGTAGATGCAATACTCTATGTACCATAAGAGTAGCGGATTTGAGTGGTGTTTTTTTGTCACCCACTCTATTACTCAGAGTGAGTGATGACACTGTATGTGTGGATGAAAGGCTTGAATGTGATGTTGCATTGAGCATCCACCTTCAGAAACTACAGCTGTCCAAACAGCACTTGTGTACCTGGCTGCCTGCTCATCGGCTTAGTTGTGTACTCAGCCTCTTCTGCTGGCCAGCCATTTCACTGTCCTTTCACATTTCAACACTAGCTTTTCTCTCACTGTGTGCTACAGATGTGAGATCTTAATTTGATCACTCTTGTTGCTAAGAATTTTCCTGCAGCGCAGGAAGTGCAGATGAGCTTTGTGATTTGCATACATTCACTGAAAACCAACAATAACACATGGTTGTATTAACAGTATTGCACTTTTCATGTAACCTACTTTTGTCCAGCTAATACCCTAACCACCGATCAAGCAACATTATGGACTAAATGTTCAAATCCTGTTGCTGCAGAATTAGTTTGCTGTGAAAATATATGTCAAATAAAGATCCCAAACGTGTAGAAGTGCAATTCTTTCCCTAGCATAGAACGTTATCCCGCTCGCTCTCTTTGCTACAGAGTGAAAAAGATAGAGGTATGGTGTTAATTTGCTTCTGTTATAAACTTCTGTTATAAACTCACGGGAAAGATGGTGATAACAACTCAACAACAACACCATGGGACTCCATATGTCAGACTTAAGTAGCCAACAGGTTGATCAATGCTTGGAGGAATGTGGGTGTTGTTCTTGGCTCTGTTTTCTGATGTTTGGTGCTGCAGAATGTCTTGTAAATGATAGACATAGCATTATGATAGGCAGCAGTGACATGTCAGGGCCCTGGTTGATTAACTGTCTGACCTTTTCCTATAGGTGTGATGAGGCTCTCCCATGTCCTTTTATTCACCCACAGTTGACGGCCAGGTGGTGCCCACAGGGTTTACAGTGTCTGGGGATCCTGGAAGGCCAACATGCTATAGTAGAGTACACCTCCACAAACAAATTGCAATTTTAAGGAAACAAACAGCAGGTATAGAAGTTGATACATTTTGCCATATAAAGCGATGTGAAGACATTTAATATTGATACCAAAGACGACATGACACAACTGACTAAAAGCAGAGGACTGTTGTGTATAGTTGTGTAATACAGTGATATTGCCCAAACTAACATGACTAGCTGGCAGTCTGTGTGGCCAGAGGCTTGTCTGAAGAAATCTCTCCGTATTCCAGTACATAGGAAATCATGTTGTCATAGAAATACTGTGTTAATTTGAGCCAGACTGGCAGTGGGGGTAACACCACCTCATCCCAGACTGTGGCTCATTATACTGTATAATGTTTTAAACATAGTGATATCGCAAAATTGGAATTTTGGGGCAGGTGCATATGAGTTATCATGTAGCTTGCTTCAACAAGGTAAATGCCTGTCTTGTGAGAGAGTTGTTACATTCAGCAGATGCTCTTAACCAGATACTTTCAGGAGCATTTCGGGTTAAGTGCCTTGCTCAGATTTTTCACCTAGTCGGCTCAGGGATTCAAACCAGCAACCTTTCGGTTACTGGCCCAACCCTCTTAACCGCTAGGCTACCTGCCACCCGTTGTTGTGATGGAAAAGGCCCCTTTGGGCCATTAGTGGTGTGCACATTTTCCTCTAATGCGTTTTACTTTTACCTGCTGGGAGTTTAATTAAAAAACAGAGGCTCAATTTAAAGCCCATTACTATGCTAATGTATTAAGGGTGGGGAGGGAGGTGATTAAGCAGCTTTTAGAGCTGACTGGAGCTGGCCCTGGGGACTAGAAGGATGGCATTTCTTATTTGGCTTCATTACTTTCTACACATATCTATTTACACCAACCTAAGATACTTGCTGAGACCTTACTGCTATTGAGCCATATCCTTTAGGATTATTAAAAGTAATGCTGCTCTAGACTACAATTGTGTGCTCTAGATTTGAAATTGGATTGAGAGTAAATGAACAAGTTTTGTGTTGATTTGGTTATAATGACAGTCCATACTCTCCCATGTCAAGTCCCCCTCTATGTGTGTTTTGCAACTGTGGTTATCAATGTAAGCAATTAGACAAAGTAGGGTTGTAGTTCAGGCTGCTATATTTAGAGCATGTGCCTCTGTGATCTAACATAGAAGCCGCTGTATGTAGTAACCAGCACAATTTTACATGAAGTCATTTTCTACAAGGTGAAATAAAGTTGAAAAGGATCGCCTTTATTCATCATTGCATGAAAATACATCCACAACCAGTAAATCTGACCACACTGCTCGCGTCGCGTGTGTGAGCATTGCAAAAGAAATGTACACATACATGTTTATTGAATCATTGCACTCACACTGCTTGAGCGTGTCAACGAGCGTCTGCGTAGCTAGGCACTAAAATAGAACTTGGTTGTATTTGTGACGCGCGACGCACTGCAAGTCCTGCCTCTCCCATCTACTCATTGGTTTTTAGGAGCATGTACCCACGTGGGTGATTGAAAGATGAACTGAGGTCCACGCTCCAGTCCAGTTGGTGGTGGTAATGCACCTTAAAGTTTGTTGCCAACCGTCATATAAAGTTAGAAGAAGAAGAAACCTGAAGGAGGAGAGATTACTAGAAATGAAAATAGTAGCAAAATAGCAACCATACTTAGCTAGCTAAATTGCCATAAATGTTTTTTTTTTCAACCTGTCCCAAATTAATATAATTGGTTGATCAACGCGGACGCACCCGTGCGTGTGTTCTGGTCAGCATGTTACACTCCAGTCTTCATTGCAACAGAGTTACCATGGGAGCTGCTGTTATTGGAATTGTTATAGAGCTGCTGTTTATCAGTAACTTTGGCCTCTGGTCTCCCCCTTCTCAACCTTCTCTCCATCCACCCATCTCCTTGGTCTCCAGGACACAGGCAGCTTGGGCTCTTGTTGGGCTGCAGTGGAGATGGATAGTTGAGGAGAAAGGTCAAGCCAGAGATGTAGCCTGTAAATAAATCAATGAACTTCCAGCCATGCAGTGTTGACCAATCACTCCACAGGTCGTCAGTCTGCAATCAGTGTCCGGAGGCCTTCCTGTGGCTGTGACCCTGGCCCATGCACCTCATCTCTCACGTCTGGCTGATTGACATGGCTAGCCTCACAGGCCCACCCGCTTCCTAGTGAAACCAGGAGGATCTTCAAAGTGATAGTTTACAGCTGTTTCGTGGGTTAATCCTGATCCTCTCTTTCTTTTGAAGGGGATGCGGTGACATAATAGCCTGGGCTATTCTTCACAAAATTGTTACGCTATTTCTCTGGTTGTTCAATAGCAAAAGGGGAGTAGGTGAGATGGGAACATGTGTTGCTAAATGTACCTTGATTATAAAACCACAAACTCCTCCATTCCTCTCTCTCTCCTCTGGCCTTCCCTTTTATCTCACCCACTCACCCTGATCCTTATCACTGCGGTAGAAGCATTGAAAATAATGTCTTTAGTGGGAAATCATTGGCAACATGTGGTGAAAGCTTAAGATGTTGTCACACTTTAAATTGCCTGTAATCAGTTCAAAGGGAAAGATCATACTTCTCCAGCGGGCTTTAGCAGGAGAAAGAAAGAAGAGGAACAGGGAGGTGAAAACCCCACGACTCCCAAGGCCGAGGCCTCTCAGCTGCACTGAGCTTAGCCTTTGACCATGCAGGGATATTTTTTTGAAATATCTTTATCTGACAAAGCTTGTCAAAAAGTTTGGTCTTCTCCATCTGAAGAGGTGCTTTGAGGGTTCATAGCTGCACCATATCGAATACAACTATGCTGTAGTAGGGCATTGCTCTAACGAGGTGAGAGTCTGGGTTCTTGAGTGTGAATCTCAACTGATAGAATGTATACATGACAGAGAGAGAGGGAGAGAGTGAGGGAAGAGAGAGAGATGGTGAGAGACGTACGGATGGAAGGAGGAATTGTGTGGACAAAGGATTGGAAGGAGATAATGATTCCCCTGGGAGCCCTCTTAAAGGTATCTGCTGAGAGTATGTCTTCTTCTAGTGATGAGGTCCAATGCTGAGAAGGCCTGGGTAAATGTTGACACTTTGCTGCTGGAATCGTGATCATTGATCCACACAGGAGGGTCTTATGGGCTAATCTGTGCGCTCAGGTGTGGCAGGAGAGAAACACAGATCCTGACTGCAAATTAAAGGAGGGACAGACGATCCTGCTGGTGGTCCTTTTTTTGGTCCCTGCTCTATCTCTGTCTTCAGTAAACATACAGGACACCTGCTCTATCTCTGTCCTCAGTAAACATACAGGACACCTGCTCTATATCTGTCCTCAGTAAACGTACAGGACACCTGCTCTATCTCTGTCCTCAGTAAACATACAGGACACCTGCTCTATTTCTGTCCTCAGTAAACGTACAGGACACTTGCTCTCTCTGTCCTCAGTAAACGTACAGGACACCTGCTCTATCTCTGTCCTCAGTAAACATACAGGACACCTGCTCTATCTCTGTCCTCAGTAAACATATAGGACACCTGCTCTATCTCTGTCCTCAGTAAACCTACAGCACACCTGCTCTCTCTGTCCTCAGTAAACGTACAGGACACCTGCTCTATCTCTGTCCTCAGTAAACATACAGGACACCTGCTCTCTCTGTCCTCAGCAAACATACAGGACAGCGGCTGACTACACAACAAACTTCCTACCTCATCTTCCAGAGGGGTTAATATTGGCAGCAGAAGAAACTGATTGATCTTTGGCAGATAGATTTGATTGAGTCAGTTGGTCATTTTTTTGTCTTATGATTCATAATTATATTTATACGTTTGGATGAAAGTAATAATCTAACAATGCTGGCCCAACAACTCTTGCATCTCTTCCCTCTTGCCCCATTAGGCCGAGCCTACACTACAAACTGCAGACCCTGTTCATCTTATGTGTGGAGTCAGCACAACAAGTTGAGGTGTTTATTATAGTATTTTTATGGATCAGCGTAATCATCATAATCCACGTCTTTCCCTTGTCTCCCGTGGGCTTGTTCTCCCCACCGCCTGGACCTCTATCTGCTAATCAGGTAATGTTAGGGAGGTTGAATGGCGTGCCTCCCCCTGGTCGGCCTTCACTGCTCACACACTGGTGTTGTTTTAAAGAGCATTCTTTAGGAGCTGAACTTGGAAAGGTATTAAAGCGGGATTAGGGTCCTCCACAATCCAGTGCTTGTGTCATTCAGGGAGCTGTGTTCTCTTCTCTGCACCGTGTCCCTCCACCCCCTTTCTGTTTGATTGTGGCTAGCCACGGGAGTCGGAGTGACTAGGCCTTTCAAAGGAGAGAGGTAGGGTTAAATCCCTAGTCCAGTGCTCCCTGCTAATTCCCCTTGTTCCTTAGAGAAGGATTTACTTCTGCTGCCAGCTTCTGAAAGGCCCTCTCTGCCCATCCGAAAAGTCGCCGTTGCCTTCCTGTGGAGGTGTGGTTGCCATAGAAGGGGCGTCATGCATGGATATTCCATCTGAACCCCACTGAGAATGGGGAACAGGGGCCAACAACAGGCTAGAAGTCCGGATTAGATCAGAGGACAAAGCGGGACAGGAAGATTCCAGAAGGGACAAATAGGAATTACAGCACCAAAAATAATGCAAAGTGACAGAGAGGGGAAATAGAAAAATAATGGCTTACAAGATTAAAATCAGAGAGCAAAAGAAAGAGAAAGAAAGAAGGGTCTGAATAAGAATGTTTTCATCTGGGTGAGAAGATTTGAGAGAGCGGTTGAAGGTGAATGTGCAATCCGGGACATATCAAACCATACTAACAAGTCATTTCCTCTGCCTTTATACTCTCAGACTAAGACGCCAATCATTAGCTAAACATTAGAGCTGGACCTCTGGGCTGGTCTCCACACATTCCTCCCCCAATGTCCCTCAATCCCAGCATGCAACATTTCGACAGTCCTTCTTTCTAAAGCTATGAATGATTATTGATCTATCTTTGAAAAAGCAGGTGAAAATGTGGATTTGTGTAAACAGGGATAGCCAATATTCCAAGCAACTGCATGGTTGATCCACGAGGGCTATCAGTGTTACTGATCTCTTTTTGTTTTACGCGTATATTATTGTGGTAGACTTTTGGATGTTTTATGTCCCTGCAATAATAATCTTTTGATACGCAATGTATGACTATTCATATTAGGTGATCATTAAGGTTGTATGAATAGTATATTTTGTTGTGATCACAGTAATTTCATTGTTGAACAGATGTGCGTGATGTAGGTCAGCAGGTTGTTTTCACAAGAAGTCAGCGTGTTTGCAAAAAGTACTTTTTTTAAGGGATTATCCTCAAGGTTTTTCCATAGTTGAATAATAATCTTCTTAACGTATTGTAATAAATGACAGATTAAAGGATTTCATCAACCCTACGTGTGCTAATTCTGATATCTGATATATGTTGTTTTTCCATTATAGTGAGAAAAGTTCCAATAGCCTAGTTGGTTGGAGCACAGTGTGGGAAAATTAAGGTCGGAGGCTAGTTTTCACACTCAGGTCAAATGTGTTCGCCTCTTTGGATAATAATGGAATATTTTGTATTAAACATTTTATTTGGAGGTTATAATCATTCAGAAAATGTCATAGTTGCTCTATTATCAATGTCAATGATCAATTGTGTGATAATACTATTGGATAGCTTATAAAAGGACCCATCCACTGGAGTAGAACCAGTCTGATCTGTAGTACAGTCTGATTTGTAGTACAGTCTGATTTGTAGTACAGTCTGATCTGTAGTACAGTCTGATTTGTAGTACAATCTGATCTGTAGTAAATGGCAGCTCAAAGATGGACCTAATATGAGATGTTGACACAAGAGACAGCAACCAAACATGTACTATCTTGTTTCAACCATGCAAACAGCTGCTCTACTGAACTGTGTGGCAGACAAACTCCCTAGCAGTTTTAAATCAGCATCTACAATAACATTAGCATGACAAAACCTTCCCTGGGTTACTCTCCCCTCATATTTACACATATTCATCACTATCGCTCATCCCTGTCCTGTTTCAGGAGCAGATTATGTCAATTGCTGTGCTCTCTCCCTTGCACAATGAAATAGATGTTCACCAGAAATAGATAGGCGGCTGCCAGCTGTCCTCCAACCCAACGCAAACAAAGAGCACGCTAGTAAATCCAGCTTCAAGGCTGGCCAAGATCAACCACACTCTCTGTTCCTTGCTCCAGCTAATGGGGCTCCTTCTGAATGACAACAAATGAATTAAAAACTCTCCCAGCAACCAATAAAACAATACAAACAGTTTTACATCTTCATGAAAGGACAGAAAGGAAGATGGAGGTGTTGTTTGGGTACTGGTAATGTTGCAATGTACCATAGAGGCTGGTTTAGGATGGCCTAAGGTGTAACCTTAGATGAGGTCTGATATGTAGGAGGAGAAGAATAAACAGATATAGTGGGTGTAGAATAGAATGGGGAGGGGACACAGTGGGCATGTTCCACTTCTAGGCATTAATCAAACGGACCATGCTGACAATCTATTGCAACAGTTACATAGGGCCAAATATATCAGATGCTAATCCGACAGAGAAACAGTGATTACGATAAACAAGTGAAAAGACATGTGTAGGGTTTTAATGTGTGGATTCTAATTGAGCATTATAACTGACTGATCCCCGTGTTGGCCAGCTGTCTGAGGCTAAGAGGCATTTGGGTGCCCATGACCGAGCGCTGTTGGTGTGGCGTGGGGCTGGGGCAACCTTAGGCACTTTAACACATGAGCTCTAGTCAAAAGAATCACTTACTGGTACTGGCTGCCCACAGGATCAGCCCACAGCCTCCTGCCCCCTGCCCCTAAACCCTCTTAATCAAAAGCCCATGGTGACAGGCCAAGCTAGGGAGACTAAGTAGACCCCCTTGACTCTGTGATGAAATAATAATATTAATGTTACATACATTTTCAATGCATCAATTAGTAATGGTACCTTTTCTCTCATCTTCTTCCGTAGATTGTTTGCCACCAAGTGCAGTGGATGCCTGGAGAAGATCGCCCCCACAGAGTTTGTGATGCGTGCTCTGGAGTGTGTGTACCACTTAAACTGCTTCTCCTGCTGTGTGTGTGACCGGCAGCTGAGGAAAGGGGATGAGTTTGTCCTGAAGGAGGGCCAGCTGCTGTGTAAGAGTGACTATGAGAAGGAGAAGGACCTGCTCAGTTCTGTCAGCCCAGACGATTCTGACTCAGGTAGGACCAAATCCTTTCCAAGACCAAATCCTAACCCAAAAACATATTCTGGTTGAGACACCCAGTCTTTTGTGATTCATTTTATTCTAATGGATATTATGGGCAGTGAGCAGAAGCCAATCTGTATTAATGTCTGTTAGGTTCTTGTGTGGGCGGGCTGTTGTGCTGGAAGGAATATAATCAGTGTATGATGTTGACTGACGGGAGGATTTGGGGTCTTTCTGCAGAGGGCCGAGCGTAGCTCCTCTTATCTGCTACTCTGTGTTCTTTGCATCCTCGCCTCGCCTCCACACAGTGAGGCATCTCGCCAAGCCTTACTGTTCAGACCCATCTGGCTCTCATTTAAACACACACACAAAGGCAGAGAATGTATCAAACCGTCTGTGCCTGTGTACACTTTTGTCAACTTATAGGAATATTTGTTTAACTTCCGCGCTTCGTTTTCTCCCAGTGTATCACACTGGTATTTTATGGAGGGTCTCCAAAATTCCAGAGTTGACATGAACAGAGTATAACCTTGACGTATGCAGCAGACAGAATGTTGAAATCAACGGGAGAAATACCATTTGGCCTACGACACCACACTATTTACAGTAGAGATGATCAGAACCAGATGACAGCTTACAGAACGGAACCATGATGTGTGCATCTCTAAGCAATCACTGGAAGCCCACATCATTTGTTGCTTGAATTGACATTGCTGCTGCTTCTGAGAACACTGCCTCTCACTCACACAGGCCTTGTATTATTTTACTAATGCATTGGGGATACATTATTCAACACAGGAGTCAAAGCCATTATGTTTAGTGTTATAATTATGATTATCTTTCTATTACACTGATATTGCTTATTAGATTAGCAGACTATTTTGATGATTAAGCAATTTAGCTAGTTTGTTAAGATAGCACTTAATGTGTGCCAATAGAGAGAAACATCAAGATCCCTTTATGGACACATTTAATTACCATAGACAATAAAATATACATCAGCTTTCCACCTTTTGGTAACTTTTGCAATTTGTCTCTTTATGCATAGCGTCCTTTCAGTCTTTTTGTCTGTTGGGACCCAATGTGCATTTTCCTTTTATTTTAAGTTTGTGTGGTTATAAAATATATATTTCCCATTTCCTTTGATATCTTGAGTTAATTTCCCATGCCTTTTCATCTTGGGGTGGATCTGCTATGTAGGATTCTTATCAAAGATTTATTTGGTGTAAAACAACCATTGTAATGAATTACCAATGACACAATGTCAAATCTAATGACAAATGTGCATTTTTCATTATGCTTTTCAGTCCTCTGAATGTCTAATCGTGCATGTGGCCTAATGTTTTTGTAATAAATTGATAAAAATGTATTAAAACCACGTGTCTCCATTCGTTATGGATACAGTTGTGGAGTCTGAATCTCTTGGAATTGAAAAGAACAGACCATATATTTATCAGTAGACTGTCAGGGATGTTGTCAGCTCAAACCCATGCTGATATTGGTGAAAAATGTCTGTCTATCTATGCAGAGAAAAGTGACGATGACGATGTGGATATCAAGCAGGAGAAAGGCACGGGAGGCCAGGGGAAGGGAGATGATGGGAAAGACCCCAGGAGGCCCAAGCGGCCACGCACCATTCTGACCACTCAGCAGAGACGAGCTTTCAAAGCCTCCTTCGAGGTGTCCTCCAAACCCTGCAGAAAGGTGAGGCCCTTTCCTGTCCTTCACATGACCTGATCTCTGCCACAGCAGCTCTACTCTCACCAGACAGACAGACAGACAGACAGACAGACAGACAGACAGACAGACAGACAGACAGACAGACAGACAGACAGACAGACAGACAGACACATACAACACCACTGTCTGCCTACTGAACACTGAACAGAGCTGAAAACTAACACTCTAACACTGCTGGCTGCAGTTTGAGCTCAAAAGTAGCTGAGCAACAAGTTTATGTACAGAAAATGACCTGTAAGAATGGCCTACGTTGGAAAAGCTACTTGAAATGTCTGCATGGCTACATTATACACACATTGTGAACTGAAACCTGGGTTTTGTGAAACAAAATCAATCTTTTAAGCTTGCTTTGACGTGCTTTGGTGGTATACGGTCGATACAAATCCACACTAATATTTTAGAATATCCCCCTGGACAGACTGGCATGTGGAGAATTGGATGCATGCCATGAGGCCTACAGTAGTTTTACTAATCAAATTCTCAAATTCAAAAAATCTCCAGCACCTCAGAGCTGTGCTTTGAAGTGGCAAGCAGCACTCTGGTCTGTGTTAACTGAGGTAGAGGGTAACGCAGCCCGCCCGCCCTGCGCCAAATGACATTCTGAGAGAGAGGAACTGCATTTAGCGTAGGCCCTAAAAGCATTCACTGCACTCGGTCCAGAGCTTTGAAGAGGCAGTAACCAAGCAGTCCAAAAAGACCGCCACATTAATTCAACATTTGAAATCAAAGAAAATAGAGGCAAGGCGCCCACTTGGAAATATGCCACAAAAAAATAGAAAAGCACATACGATTCCAATCTGTAGTTAAATTTGTGTTCTTGTATGATGTTAAAATGCTTTTGTGTTGACTATTAAAGGTGAGAGAGACTCTGGCTGCTGAGACAGGTCTCAGTGTTCGTGTGGTACAGGTGTGGTTTCAAAACCAGAGAGCCAAGGTGAGAGCATAACCACCCCAAAGGCAGTGTTATTTGAGATAATGATGTTATTTGTTACTAATCAAGAGAACAAAGTAACAACAGCAATGGTGCACATGGATTGGCTGGAAAGGGCATAACATTACTTACTCTAAAACAGCTATCAAATCACCACAGCTATCAACGATAAATTGAACTTTTTCATTGCATTCCTTTCAACTCTGTAAAGTTAAAGTGCAATGCTTGCAAATCTACCTCAGTCTTCCATTAGATGTCTCCACCCACTGCCTTTTTTGATATTATCTTCAAAAGCCTTTGATAATGAAGTACAGTCAGATATGTGTTCCTGTAGTTCACTCAGGGGTGAGCAACAAGGAGCATCATTTTCAAATTAAGAAGAGCACATGTTAGTTTGGGGAGTACATTAAAACTCTGTCTCCTTCTTTCAGATGAAGAAGCTGGCAAGAAGACAGCAGCAGCAACAGGAACAACAGAATTCTCAACGGCTTGGCCAAGGTACAGTACACAGCCTTCAGTTCAGCCTGAAATAGGGCAACACCCACTGTCCCAGTATCATTTTTAATAGCGGTTTCAGTAGTTTAAAAACAGCTGTTATTACCATGATTTTAGACAGTTATTTTGCATTTGACATGATGTTTAAATGGTGATCTGGGATTATCACATAGCAGAAATGAAAATTATGTTTCAGCCAACTAAACGTGTAGCATGACACTTCAATGAGAAGCACAGAGGCAGGATAATCACATACTGTACACCACAGCTCTGTGTGACCACCCTAAAACATGGCATTAATTGAGGAACATGCGAACCATTGGAGTAGAACGGTCGTAATGGCTTCTGCTCATGTGTGACCCACCTCATATTATCCCTAGTGTCCACTGGTGTGCGGAGGTGGAGGAGGCTAGCTAGCGTCTGTGGCCCCAGTCAGGCGTGGTATAAGGGAGACCGTGTCTACTGTGTGTGTGGTGTGGGTGGGGAGATTTACAACTCAAACCCTGTTAAGCATCCTTGTAAATTAGATGACCTGTTCTGTGTGAGTACTGTAGTCTGCATGCTGTAGCCAGGTCCAACTCTCGTGTCCCCGTTCAGATACTGCATCTAAGGTAGCCTAGTGGTTAGAGTGTTGGGCCAGTAACCAAAAGGTTGCTGGATTGAATCCTTGACCTGACAAGGTAAAACTCTGTTGTTCTGCCCCTAAACAAGGCAGTTAACCCACTGTTTGCTGGTAGGCTGTCATTGTAAATAAGAATTTGTTCTTATTAACTGACTTGCCTAGTTAAATAAAGTTTAAATAAAAATGTTAAAAAATGATGTCATACACACAGGAAGTTAGAGCCACACCAACACGTGTTCACAGACAATCTTCAAAGCAAATAAAAACAGAGGAAAATAAAGAAATATTGCAGATAATGCCATGGGAACACACTGCCAGGCAAAATACCTAAAGCAGTTGTAAAATGTTTACAAAGCATATTAGATTGGGATTTTTAATTAAGTTAAATGGTGGTAATGATATCATTCCAGTCATAGACAAAAGCTTAATTGGAAAGGCATACATCCACTATGGAGGAAGCATCTCACAAAATATGGTAAGAAAACACAAGAATTATAACAGTGAGAAGGAAGAATCAAAACCAGGTATACCGTAGACATAAGATTCACGATTTAAGAGATGTTGCACTAGAGAAATTACAGTTTTACAAGTTAAAGGAGCTCTATATTTATTTTCTGTGGAAATCCCAAGGCTTACATTGACATTGTATTACTGAACAGACCGACATTGCCTTGGTACTGAAAATCCATGAAGATCATTGAATCATTTTCGGATTCAGTATAAACTTAATGTAATAATGCTTTCATTTTATGGACCAGTTTGTAAAACTGACCTCGTGGTGTGTTAATTTATGGACCTTTTGTCATGCCCTGAAATCCCCAAAAGTGCATACTGTGGATAGGATAGTATGGGAGGAGATAGGATTTACAGTGCCTTTCAGCAGGACAATAACCTAAAACACAAGGCCAAATCTATACTGGATTTGCTTACCAAGTAGACAATGAATGTTCCTGAGTGTCCGAGTTACAGTTTTGACTTTAAACTACTTGAATATCTATGGCAAGACCTGGAAATGGTTGTCTAGCAATGATCAAACATGTTTTCACTTTGTCATTATGGGGTATTGTGTGTAGATTGGTGATTTGTTTCTTTATTTAATCCATTTTGAATTCAGGCTGTAATAACAAAATGTGGAATAAGTCAAGGGGTGTGAATACTTTCTGGAGGCAGTGTATGTATTTAAGATAACAAAATCCACTCTGTGCTGTTAACTTAAACAAGAAAAAGGGTGGTGAGCTCCAGTCTTGAAGCAACAAGGGCTGTGTGTGTGTCCCACTCACCTCTGAGTGAGTCAAGAGCAGCCTTCTATCAGGAAATGCTGGGAGAATCTCCATTGGCCACAGCAGAGCAGGGAGGGTTTCCATAGAGACAGTGCTTTTGGTCTAGTTTCTATATTAGATTTAGAGTCGATGGCTTTCCTTCCAGCTGAAAAATGCGTATCAGCTAAATGCCTCTTCCACAACAGTCTTAATGTAAACTCTTTCTCTGTGTGTTTGGCTGTGTTACAGAGGTGATGTCCAATCGGATGGAGGGCATGATGAACTCCTTCACGCCACTGGCCCCGCCCCAGCAGCAGCTGGTTGCCATGGATCAGAACGGCTACAGTACGGACCCCTTCCAGCAGGGCCTCACCCCCCACAGATGCCCGGAGACCATATGAACCCATATGGTGAGCATCAGTCCCCCTGCCCCTCTACTCAACCTCACACACTCCCCAGTGTGGGACATGTGTTCAGGCCACAGACCTCTGGTTTAGGCATATCGCACAAAGTACAAGCACCCCCCCCCCCACCCCCACATGAGATGACACAAACAGGCCACTGGTTTATTTTGAAGTTCATTTTGAAATCAATCCAACATGTTTTCTACTACCCTCCTACTCCCACCCCACAATCACTCGCTATATTCTCTCTATGCATGGGGTTTGGTGACATGCTCTGGTATGTTATCTGACAGTTTGCATTGCGCACTATGTGAAGAGCTTTTAGAAAATCCAAAGGGCTTGCGGTAAATTATAATCAAAACAATGGTGACCATGATGAGTATAGTAATGTGCCACGATGCAAAATAACCATTTTATGAGATTAATATGTGACAATCAGAGGGATGCAGCTGCAAGCAAGAAAAAACGAATATTTGAATCTATCTTGAATCTGTTGTTTTATTCTTCCCTTTACTTACACGGGTTGAAACGTGTAGAAGAGAATTCTGACCAATGTCTCCAACCCCATGAAGATGAAGCTTCTTCAACTTGATATCATTTTTTTAAGCCACCATTTTGTTTCTTGCAATTGCAACACCCAAAGTCCCAGTCTCATCACACTCCCTCTATTTTTATGGGATAAATAGAGGGAAGGATGATATTGCCAACACATTAAACGATATGCCTCTTCATCACTCTGTCCCCGTCTTGTGTAACAGTGCCATTAAAATCTGGAGTGCAATAAAGTTAACAATTCCCGCAAGGAAAATAATAGGACAAGAAATGATGAGATGCATATTAAGTTCTTTGTTGACATGTTCCTCTCAGATCTATAGTAACTGTCCCAGGAAGGCAGGACAATGACTTCAGAGAGTTATTGTCAAAACAGTTATCAGAATTACACTCTAGTATGTAATAACAATAATTCAAAGTGGGATTCAAGATGAACAATTATTCATTTTCAAGACAGTCATAAATACAGTACATCATCAGTATTATCAGTGCAATTGGAAGTTGCAGTTTGCTTTTATTCAATGTGCCATGTTTAGTATTTATTTTTTATGTATTCTTGCAACTTATTTTTCTCTTTCTTTTCTTTACAGGTAATGACTCAATTTTCCATGATATAGACAGCGACACATCTTTAACCAGCCTCAGTGACTGCTTCATGGCATCTTCGGAAGTGAATATGCAAGCACGTGTGGGACCCATTGACCGACTCTATTCCATGCAGAACTCTTACTTTGCATCATGAAAGAACCACATACAGAAATGATGTTATGTAATATAGCAGATCATCCACAAAATCTGCTCCTCAACTTCCTCAACTGCCTCACATCAAGGAGTTTCCACACTGCTATGGACAAGACATAAGCAACAACCTCTTCCAGTGACTCCTGGATCATTTGCAGACAATGGACTCAAAGAGAGAGAAACTAGTTTCTCAACCGTGAAGATTCCCTGGGATGATTCTATTTTCTCCTCCTTTCTAGAGATTATTTGTAGCATATTTGTATAGTACTGTCACAGAAGTAGCACATCTTTCTTTGTCCACCTAAAGAAATGTAATTGAGCCACTGATTTAAAAAAAAAAACTCTTACCAAATACTACAAGCCTACCAGTTCTCATAACGCATGACTCCATAGTTAATCGTATGACCATAAAAGTGAAAAACCCTTAAAAAAAATCATGTGAATTTTTGAGATGTCAGAATGTGGTTTTGAACTCCATGTCCTCTTTATAATGCGTTCAGCTTGATCACATTGATAGTTCTAGCCCTAAAGAGAAGATATGGTGTTCATAGTAAATAGACAGTGTGTTCACAAGAGAGGACGTGAGTGTGTATTTGTCCAGGCGTCGACATATACACCTTTTGAAAAATAAATATGGAGTGTAGTGTCTGTTTAGTGTAAATACTTTCCCAAACAGATTGGTTGTGCATGTAAAAATGGAAAACATTCTATTTATTTAACTATAACATGCTCTTGAAGGTACTTATGAATCTGAAAAGCTTTATTTAAAAGGATAATATTTTGTTATGTAACTAATGAGTACCAGTGGAGGCTGCTGAGGGGAGGAAGGGTCATAATAATGACTGGATTGGAGTCAATGGAATGGTATCAAAAACATAGGGTATCAATGGGTTTGATACCATTCCATTCACTCCATTCCAGCCATTATTAGCAGCCTCCACTGGTGAGTACATGATTATTCAAATTAATTTGTATGCCATTTAATTATGAACCAACCATAACCCTTTTTTTGAGCCAAGCTGTAAATGAGCAAAATTGTGCTATTTATTTTGTACAGATTTGAGACCATGTCAAATGTACATTTTTAATGTTAAGAAATTGCTAAATTACCAAAGTCAATTGGTTCTCCTGATAATAGCTTAATTCATGCTACACTAAAACATCGTTGTACTCAAAAGACTAAACCTCATAATAGCAAATTCAACATTGTATTGTGTATTTTCATTGTATAGTAATAGTTCAAGCGACTGAACTCAAGGTTTATTTTTTATTTTTATTAAACTCTGTGAATGGATGAAATTTGCAATTGCAACCATGTTCGTTTTTGATTTTATTGAGAGAGAGGAGCATTTAGTTTATTATCTATTTCACTTGCTTTGACAATGTAAACATATGTTTCCCATGCCAATAAAGCCCTTAAATTGAATTGAGAGAAGAGGGAGGGAGAGAGGGGGGAAATGGGTCATTTGGGTGACTGAAAAAGAGAGCAGGATACTGTAGCATGGCTTGAGTAGGCTCCAGACACACCCCCAGCAGCTGCTTGAATGTAGGCTAGATACCACCTGGGTGATCCTTCATCTCCCTGACAGCCCCTCAATAAGGTCAGGCAAGCTGACACTTCCTCCAGAGCCTTGCCTCCTGCTTACTGCCTACAGTCTCTTCTAATCTCAGCTCTATTTTATCATACTAAATGAGGTGATACTTCTGTCCATTCAATTGTATAGTCCTCCTCATCCTCCCATTCTATGTCCTTTTATGACTGCAGGTTGACATTCTGCGAACAGTGAATCACATGTGATTGTATATTTGTTTAGCTTTTAGCTGCTGTGGTCAGGATGTTCACTTCTATTTTTTAAAATCATAACTGGGTAGTAAATGCCCCTTCTTTTTTTGCTGTGTGTTTGCTTCTGTGCTTCATGCACATTGTACATGAGAGTGTGTGTCACGTTGGTATGAATGATTCGGGAGACAGGCTCAGGAAATGTGTAATCGTTTTTTTTATTAAGCCCAAATTATGGCGTGCCGTGAAAAGGCACGGGGACGAAGACCAAACAAACACTATACAAAACACAGGGTTGAAACCCCCAAAAAAGAGTGAGGAATACCTCGAATAAATAACACATGCGTAAAATGATTAACACTACGGGACGAGACCCGTAATCATCTGCACAATGATTAACACACGGGACCAGACCCGTAATCATCTGCGCAATCATTAACACACGGGACCAGACCCGTAATCATCTGCACAATGATTAACACACGGGACCAGACCCGTAATCATCTGCACAATGATTAACACACGGGACGAGACCCGTAATCATCTGCACAATGATTAACACACGGGACCAGACCCGTAATCATCTGCACAATGATTAACACACGGGACCAGACCCGTAATCATCTGCACAATGATTAACACACGGGACGAGACCCGTAATCATCTGCACAATGATTAACACACGGGACCAGACCCGTAATCATCTGCACAATGATTAACACACGGGACGAGTGTCACGCCCTGGTCAAAGTATTTTGTGTTTTTCTTTATGTATTTGGTCAGGCCAGGGTGTGACATGGGTTTTTGTATGTGGTGTGTAGCTTAGTGGGATTGTAGCTTAGTGGGGTGTTCTAGGAGAGTCTATGGCTGTCTGAAGTGGTTCTCAATCAGAGTCAGGTGTTTATCGTTGTCTCTGATTGGGAGCCTTATTTAGGCAGCCATATTCTTTGGTTGTATTGTGGGTGATTGTGCTGAGTGTCTTGATGTCCTTAGTCTGTGTTAGTTTGCACCAGTTAAGGCTGTTTCGGTTTTCACTACGTTTATTGTTTTGTAGAGTTTGTGTTTTGGATTCGTGTTACGTTGTGTAAATAAACATGGATCACAATATAAGCGCTGCAGTTTGGTCCGACTCTCCTTCACCATTAGAAAACTGTGACAGAATCACCCACCGTAAACGGACCAAGCAGCGTGTCAACAGGCAGGAGCAGCCCAAAGAGGAGCTGCGTATTAAGGATTTCTGGACATGGGAGGAAATCCTTGACGGGGAGAGGACCCTGGGCTAAACCAGGGAGTGTAGCTGCCCAAAGGTGCAGCAGGAGAAGAGGAAACAGGAGCAGCCCAAAGAGGAGTACAGTATGGACTATACTTCTTGGGAGGAGATAGACAGGTGGGCGGTCGACCCAGGGAGAGTGCCGGAGCCCGCCTGGGATTCGATGGAGCAGTGCGCGGAAGGTTACAGGAGAATGAGGTTGGCGAAGCAAGCACGACGGCGTGGACGGAAGCCCGGGAATCAGCCCCAAAAATGTATTGGGGGGGGGGCTTACGGGGAGTATGGCAACGCCAGGTAGGGGACCTGCGCAAACTCCCTATGCTTACCGGGGGGCTAGAGAGACCGGGCAGGCACCGTGTTATGCAGTGGTGCGCGCGGTGTCCCCAGTGCGGGTGCATAGCCAGGTGCGGTATATTCCAGCTCCGCGTATCGGCCGGGCTAGATTGAGCGTCGAGCCAAATGCCATGAAGCCGGCTCTACGCATCTGGTCCCCAGTGCGTCTCCTTGGGCCGGCTTACATGGCACCAGCCTTGCGCTCGGTGTCTCCGGTTCGCCTACATAGCCCAGTACGGGTTATTCCACCTCGCCGCACTGGCAGGGCGACCGAGAGTATTCAACCAGGTAAGGTTGGGCAGGCTTGGTGCTCAAGAGCTCCAGTGCGCCTGCACGGTCCGGTCTATCCAGTACCACCTCCACACCCCAGCCCTCCGGTAGCAGCTCCCCGCACCAGGCTTCCTGTGCGTGTCCTCGGCCCAGTACCACCAGTGCCAGCACCACGCATCAGGCCTACAGTGCGCCTCGCCTCTCCTGCGCTGTCGGAGCCTTTCTCCTCTCCTGCGCTGCCGGAGTCTCCCGCCTGTCCGGCGCCGCTGCCGGAGTCTCCCGCCTGTCCGGCGCCGCTGCCGGAGTCTCCCGCCTGTCCTGCGCCAGAGCCCCTCTGCCCAGCGCCGCCAGTCTGCCCAGCGCCGCCAGTCTGCCCAGCGTCGCCAGTCTGTCAGGATCAGTTAGATCCACCAGTCAGCCAGGATCCACCAGTCAGCCATGATACACCAGTCTGCCAGGATCTGCCAGGATCCGCCAGTCGGCCAGGATCCGCCAGTCAGCCAGGATCCGCCAGTCGGCCAGGATCCGCCAGTCGGCCAGGATCCGCCAGTCAGCCAGGATCCGCCAGTCAGCCAGGATCTGCCAGATCTGCTAGTCAGCCAGGATCCGCCAGAAGTGCCCGTCGGCCAGGATCTGCCAGTCGGCCAGGATCTGCCAGTCGGCCAGGATCTGCCAGTCAGCCAGGATCTGCCAGTCAGCCAGGATCTGCCAGTCAGCCAGGATCTGCCAGATCTGCTAGTCAGCCAGGATCCGCCAGTCAGCCAGGATCTGCCGGAACCACCAGCAAGCCAGGATCTGGTAGATCCATCAACCTGCCTGAGCTTCCTCTCACTCCCGAGCTTTCTCTCACTCCCGAGCTTTCTCTCACTCCCGAGCTTTCTCTCACTCCCGAGCTTTCTCTCACTCCCGAGCTTTCTCTCACTCCCGAGCTTCCCCTCAGTCCCGAGCTGCCTCAGTCCCGAGCTGTCCTTCAGTCCCGATCTGCTCCTCAGTCCAGTGGGGTTCTGGGTGAGGACTACTAGGCCATGGTCGGCGGCGAGGGTGGTCTATCCAGGGACGCGAGGAGAGGGGACTAAGACAATTGTGAAGTGGGGTCCACGTCCCCCGCCGGAGCCGCCACCATGGACAGACGCCCACCCGGACCCTCTCTATTGATTTGAGGTGCGTTCGGGAGTCCGCACCTTAGGGGGGTTCTGTCACGCCCTGGTCAAAGTATTTTGTGTTTTTCTTTATGTATTTGGTCAGGCCAGGGTGTGACATGGGTTTTTGTATGTGGTGTGTAGCTTAGTGGGATTGTAGCTTAGTGGGGTGTTCTAGGAGAGTCTATGGCTGTCTGAAGTGGTTCTCAATCAGAGGCAGGTGTTTATCGTTGTCTCTGATTGGGAGCCATATTTAGGCAGCCATATTCTTTGGTTGTATTGTGGGTGATTGTCCTGAGTGTCTTGATGTCCTTTGTCTGTGTTAGTTTGCATCAGTTTGCAGGCGGTTTCGGTTTTCACTACGTTTATTGTTTTGTAGAGTTTGTGTTTTGGATTCGTGTTACGTTGTGTAAATAAACATGGATCACAATATACACGCTGCAGTTTGGGCCGACTCTCCTTCACCATTAGAAAACCGTGACAACGAGACACGTAATCATCTGCACAATGATTAACACACTTGACGAGACCCGTAATCATCTACCCAATCCAGAAGGGCACGAAAGCCCAAAACACACAGCACAGGTACTCACACGCACCAACGGACATAGTAACATTAATCGACAACCCAATGGAAACCAAAGGGCACATATATACAAATACTTATCATTGGGAATAGGGGACAGGTGTGCGTGATGAAAGTTCCGGAGGGATCCGTGACAGTGAGTGAGTGAGGTATTAAATAAATGTCCACCTGAAGACAACTCCACAGCAGCTAGAACAATGCGTGCGAGATCTACTCCTGTGACAGTGACGACCGAGGCTTGGAGTGCTTGTGGTTGTGAGTGAGCTGCTGAAGGCCTCCTCTCTCTGGGACAGTAGTATATCTCTTCCTTATCAACCTAGAGATCTGACATCACAGGTGTTGGAAAGTATAGGGTCGTTCGTCTTCCCCTGTCTCTCTGTTATTATCCTGCCACTCCTTAAAGGAGCATCACTTACATTACCACTTCAGCTCAAACACCTCAGTGTCTACAGATACAAATGACAGGGAAATGGGTACCACCCATATCACCTTGTTAATCTATGTGAGTTATGGCCCCTGGCTGAATTGCTGTCATTTCTCCACTATGACAGTCCTACCATAGCCAAATGCAGTTGCCATTTCTTCTGTACAATATTAGCTAAAATCATTTTAATATATGTGTGGTATTATTAGTATGTTAGGAATGATTTATTATAGATGAACTAAGACTCTGTACAGCTGTGAGGAGATACAGTATGTCCAGGGAACATGCCTCATAATGTCTCCTCTCAGGAAGCAGGTTGAAGTGATGGGCTCAATGGGCTGAGTCGTGAGTACTGATTACAGAGTGAAAGCCACAGCAAACTGGGATGACAAAGGAGCCTCATTTACAGTAAACACACAGGGAGCTGGCACACCCACGGAGTGTTTGCATTTCAAAAAGACTGTTGGTCAGGACCTCACCTAGTAGACATCAGGCCAGGTGAACCCACAGTGTAGGGCTCTGACGACAACGGTAAGCTCAGTTACCAGCAAACACAAGCATGTAGTGTGATATACTGTACTGTATAGTACTTTACTGTGCAGAGTTGACATCATGTTTATTCATGTTGGATTCCATTATTTGAAGATGTTATAACATATTAGTGAATATCACAATATTTTAAACCTTTTCACTCTTAGGCACTTCTGGATCTCAATAATGTACTGGTTGTTTAAGCTTTTCCCAACCATAATTCCTTATTCCATCCACATGCCTTCATATCCTGTCATTTCAAACCACAAACTGCTTATTGTCATTAATAATGTACCGCTCATCATCAACACAAACCTGAGATTCTAGCTTCTCAAATTAGAGCGGAACTAATCAAGCCAAAACAGTGCAGGCAAAAGTTCCCTGTATCAGTCTGCAGGCAGTCTGCTGTGAGATTCAGCTCGCCCAGAGAAGTCCCTGGGACTAGTGGGGTGGCCTGGGCAAGACAACACCACTCCTGAAACATGAGCTGACCTCTACCACTCACACACACTCTCATACACACATTTCCACTCTGTTAACCGTTGGCCTCCGTAGAGTTTTCACACATTTCCACCACTGCCGCTCTGGCACCACATAGGAAATTAGTCCAGCGACAATATTTTCATTCGATTACCAAAATCCCCCATTTTCCACCTGAGAGACAGTTGTAGGCCTGTTTATTTCTTCTAGATGTTTTCTTTACATTCCGCCCCAAGAAAAAACATATGTATGGTCCTGTTTTTTTATCCAAAGTATTAAATGAATAGCTACATACATTTTTAGCAGCAGGCCTCTTAAGAACACAGCATGGCTGAAGACAATCTATAGTGCTACAGTATGTGTCAGTCAGTGACCTTACAACCATCCTCTCTCCATCACTCAAATCAGAAGAGGCCCTTCACGAATGAAACTACTGTAACAGATGACTGTGTTTGCTCTGAATATCCCACAATACATTGTTTTTATCTGACTATTGTTTTCATATCCACAGCATATTTTGACACAATGAGGTCCTTTAAAGCGTATTTTATCACCATTATTTCCCAACCTTACAATTAGAAGCGACCGAGACCACATTTCCCTCAGCCCAATTAATTACAGGCTGGGCCTAAGACAATCAGGCCTCTGTGGGCTCACTACTGTCTGGATCTCCCTGCTCCCAGCACAATCATCTGAGTTCAGCCCAAGTCCAACTGGGGAGCAGAGGAGCTTCTCTCCGTTTTTGTTGAGCACTTTTCATTGCTTGTGGTTAACTGTTAGGGAGAATGGTGGTAACCAATATCTGACTCTGACACTTTCTTCAAGCCAGTAATTTTCTTGAAGAGAGTCTTGAAGGGCCCTGTACGTGATGAGCACACGACTGAGGCTGACTGACTGTGCTCGTAAACAAATAGAGAAGTCATAGCCTGCTATCCAGCCAGGTACCGCCCCGCCCCAGAGAAGCTTTGAGTTCAGGCTCTCAATCCAAAAACACCACGCTCTTCCACAGATACTGTATGAAACTATTTGTGTCGTGAGAGGCTGGTCAACTCTGTGTCCTTTTGCTGAGAAAGAAATGGAATGTGATTTACCTCTCCGTGCCCAGAGGTGTAGACATAGCCTTGGATAGCCCCAGTAATCCTCCCACGCTATTGGACACCATCTGTTTTTTTGATTTTTCAGCATTATTAGTCCTTATTTGTACACGGCCGAGGAATGCAGTCTGACTGTTTGAAGTCTGAGGAGGATGGTGAGGCCAGGGGCAATGGATGTAGTAGAGATAACCTCCGGGGCTAACACAAGCCAGCACCCCTAACCTCCTGAAGATCCACCTTTAATGCTGCCCTACAATCCACAAACACATTTTTGCCACAGACATTTTTGGACTCCCTCATGGGAATTGTATGTCTTGCAAACTAGAACAATAGATTGACCGGGGACCTCAATTTATAGAATAAGAATGACTATAGGACGAGTTTTCCATTTGCTGCGTCTAATTAAAATGGACATACAGACGTATGCTCCTATTATGAAACCTAAGAAAGGCTATTCAATGTGGATAAAGAGATGATAATTGGAAAACCTAATATCTTGCTTGTGGTCTTAACTTTAATTAGAGGTTTGTTCGAACACTATGCAGTGGCAAAGTTATTGCTTGCATGCAGGGTAAATAAGTTGATTTATCTTTCACTATAGTGTTTCATAACCATGAAATGCAATGTAAACTGATACCTGTGTGCTTACCATTATTACATGACTTGACGTACCTTTTTGCAAATACACAGGACACTGACATTTACTGAGCTAACTTCTAACAAATTAAAGTTCACCTCTGCTGTTGTATTGGATGGACATACGTCAAAAGGGAACACAGAATTAAACCTGTCACCACGTTTTCTCTCTAGATAAGCTGTCTGTTAACCACAAGACTTGGAAGGGAGTGCGTGTCTGCAGTTTCATATTACTCAGGCAGTTTACAAACTGTCAAATAAAGAGCTCTATTTAAGTATTTTATTCCGTCTCATTTTCTTAAAAAAAAAATGGCTTCATGTAACGGAGAGACATAATCAGTTTCATTTGATAGCCTGTTAAAGCCCGATGCCTTCTGCACTCTGTGATCCTATCACACTTGTATAGCTGAAACTGAATAGGAGACAACTTGTCCAGGCACACTCAGGGCAGGGAGGAGTCAGATGACTGGCTCGCAGCAGACTAGGTCCCTCCAGACAGCACATCTAGTCCTCTGGGAAGTAGAAGAGACCTTTCAGTTACCCTGGGATGTAGCACAGGACAAGGTGTTTAGGCTCTCTGCTATATTTCACCCCACGATGTTTTGACAGAAATAGCCATTGGCTAATAAATCACAGGTACTGTAGGCATAGAACTTGCCGTAGACAGTAAATCCTAAAGTCAACAGCCAATAACTGGTAAACTAAACTGGCAGGAATTCTGCATTTGGCGCACATCCTGTCATGTACTTTCTATTTACTACATACGCTTAATACCTCCAATAAGAGACCATTTTTCTCTGCTTCCTGTAGGCCATTGCTGACTTGTAAGACATACATTTGCCTCTGTTCTTTATGAGGGAAGTTATAAAAAGCAAGCCTGTCCTTAAGGTCTATATTTGTTTACATAAATGAGCTTAAGTTGTTGTTCATGCCCAAA
The DNA here is from genome assembly GCF_023373465.1 of Oncorhynchus keta. Lineage (NCBI taxonomy): Eukaryota > Metazoa > Chordata > Actinopteri > Salmoniformes > Salmonidae > Oncorhynchus > Oncorhynchus keta. The sequence continues at coordinate 28,437,296 of NC_068434.1, read as the reverse complement.
GGTCTTTGACAAATAGTAAATCTGCAGAGTGCAAAACTTATTGAAGTGACACTGTGATAATTGTTCTCCTAACCTGTATCATTCAAATCAGCTGATGTCTCGTGTTTGCAGCATCTTTTGCACATATGTCATGAAATAATTTACTCTGATAGAATTGAAATAAACAATGAAATAATCGACTTTTATCTTACTTTATATATTGACCAGTTTTAGAAGAATGTCCTTAGGTCAGTATAAATAATTCAATTTCCTAACAAGGGCAGGAGGGATAGTTCTCTCACAGAGAGCGGTGAGGGTCTTCCTTTTCAAGCTTTATCACATCAGTGGCAGTGTGAGCCATACTGTATGACATTCTGAGGGGACTAGCTACAGTAGTAAGGACCTTTGGGCCATGTTGAAATGAAATGGTCCAAGGGATTAACTACACCCAGACAAGTCATGCAATGAATCCACAAAAATCTAATTGGCTGACCTCAATTATTTAAGCCCTCGTTAAACCCCACGCTGGAATCCTGCTTAACTCCTCCAGTTGCAATGACAAAGCTAACAGTGCAAACCTAAGGACTTTTGGGCTGGATTCTGGATCTTGTCACGTCACCCTATGTGACCTATGTATGACCTAATTGACCTATCTGATAACGGGTGTTTTCTCAGAGAGAATAGAGGTCCCTACCACTGTCACTTGCGTGCCCTTCCCTCTGACCTGCTCTGAGATATTATGAAGGCTCCGGAGTTTTTGTCAGGACAGCAATGCTATTATTTTAATGTGAATGTGAATGTGTTTTCCATACATGTCTCATAGGATGGATGAATATATATAATGTAAAACACAATCATGATTCCTTGTGCCTCCTCAGAGAGTCTTCTCTCTATGTCTGTGTCCTCCCAGACCGTATTGACTGTATCAGAGGCCTGACTGAACCCCAGTACCTTCTTCTCTCAGCTTACCAACCGGAGCACCACACCAGAAGACCGTTACTCTCAGATGGGCAGCTTTGACTGGCTTTGACAGCTTTATTATAGGGCTTTAAACATCCCAAATAAACCTCAGATGAACAGCCCCTCCAAACTTTTCTTCAAAAGGTTATGACATTCACTATATGGATTTTTATGGGCTTTCTTAAATGTCATGGTTTAATAATTAACTGTGTGGTCGTTTTGGAGAGAAATTGCACTTTTGCAATGTCTCTGAGTATGGTGAAGTTAAGTGTTGCTATTGTTTGTCTTCTCCATATATATTTTGGGGGATTAACTGGTGGATGTAATAACATATTCATCTCAATAGATCCATGTTAATATTTAGACATAGAACACCACCACATGTACAGTATGTCAAATCATTTGACATGTCTTTGATCTCCATGTTATATAAACCTCAATCTCATTGATTGTTTACCTGTCAGTGTTGGGGTGGGGATGCATTATCATTTAATATAGTATATGTTTCTAGCCGGAGCAATAATCTCTGGTTCCAGATTACATCCTAGCGCAGATATCAAAGGACGTGACCTCCCAGAATGACCTTTTTTATGTATACGTTCTGTCGGTGTGTCTACTCTTCCGGCTGCAGCGGTGCATGCATTTGTGTGTGTGAGGCTTGAGTTTCACAGACCCTCCCTCTAGTCCTACTCCTCCTCGCTTGGTGCGGTCAGACCGTCACATCAGTGAGGCAAAGCAGGCAATGGAAAGTCAAGGTCGTGATGGATCGGTTCCTCCCGGGCATTTACTGGTTCTCTCCCAAGGTGGAGGTACATGGGTTCACATGGCTCTGTTCCCCACATCCCTGCATGTCATCAGACTCCCTGTACCCTCCTGATTGAAAGCTCTCTGTTGACTTCCTCTGCTGAAAGGGAGGCCTGACAAGCTATATGGCGTTGAGCGCTAAGCCATGAATTAGGATAAGTAACACACGGTTTTATGTCTTTATGTTATAGCTTTTCACTAAATGAAAATGTTCTCAGAGAAGGGGTGTGAGAAAGATTTATTTAAAATGAACATTACTCATGCTTTGTAAAGCTCTCTTGTCATAGTTTTATGATGTCTGAATATTCCTCAGAAACAACCATTCTGTATTAGCTCCTCAAAACAACATTTGAAATACTTATTGAGCAGATCCAATCCTCTTGTTGAGATGCACATCGGTGGTGTCAATCACTGTGAAACTGGATCACCTGATTTGCCTCTGAGAGGAGGAAAACAATGTGATGCAGCAGCCTTCTGGGAGGCAGCAGGGGGCTCAGGTGAAGGCAGCAGGGGGCTCAGGTGAAGGCAGCAGGGGGCTCAGGTGGAGGCAGCAGGGGGCTCAGGTGAAGGCAGCAGGGGGCTCAGGTGAAGGCAGCAGGAGGCTCAGGTGAAGGCAGCAGGGGGCTCAGGTGAAGGCAGCAGGGGGCTCAGGTGAAGGCAGCAGGGGCTCAGGTGAAGGCAGCAGGGGGCTCAGGTGAAGGCAGCAGGGGGCTCAGGTGAAGGCAGCAGGGGGCTCAGGTGAAGGCAGCAGGGGGCTCAGGTGAAGGCAGCAGGGGGCTCAGGTGAAGGCAGCAGGGGGCTCAGGTGAAGGCAGCAGGGGGCTCAGGTGAAGGCAGCAGGGGGCTCAGGTGAAGGCAGCAGGAGGCTCAGGTGAAGGCAGCAGGGGGCTCAGGTGAAGGCAGCAGGAGGCTCAGGTGAAGGCAGCAGGGGGCTCAGGTGAAGGCGCAGGAGGCTCAGGTGAAGGCAGCAGGGGCTCAGGTGAAGGCAGCAGGAGGCTCAGGTGAACGCAGCAGGGGGCTCAGGTGAAGGCAGCAGGAGGCTCAGGTGAAGGCAGCAGGAGGCTCAGGTGAAGGCAGCAGGGGGCTCAGGTGAAGGCAGCAGGAGGCTCAGGTGAAGGCAGCAGGAGGCTCAGGTGAAGGCAGCAGGGGGCTCAGGTGAAGGCAGCAGGGGGCTCAGGTGAAGGCAGCAGGGGCTCAGGTGAAGGCAGCAGGAGGCTCAGGTGAAGGCAGCAGGGGCTCAGGTGAAGGCAGCAGGGGCTCAGGTGAAGGCAGCAGGAGGCTCAGGTGAAGGCAGCAGGAGGCTCAGGTGAAGGCAGCAGGGGGCTCAGGTGAAGGCAGCAGGAGGCTCAGGTGAAGGCAGCAGGAGGCTCAGGTGAAGGCAGCAGGGGGCTCAGGTGAAGGCAGCAGGGGGCTCAGGTGAAGGCAGCAAGCCCTGACAGAGAGAGGGCTGTGTTCCCAGCCAGCCTGGAATGAGTTACCATCGCTCAGGGAGGAAAGGCTACCCACAAACCCCTTGCCTTTGGCTATACATTTGAAGGTGCATGTAATTTCTTGTCAAGTTGCCCTGGAAACATTGGGTTGCCTCTTCACTGTCTTAAAGTTTGTGTTCAAACTGTCTGGAAGAAGATTAAAAAAATAAGCTGTCTCAGTGTCAGGTGAGTAATGTACATGCTTTAATTCTTCAAGTCCACATAAACTGTTTGTAAGAGTAAAGTGAAAATGTCCCTGCCCAACTAGTCCTGTCACAGGTCTGTTAGATAGCTACAGGTCTGACATACACTTACAGAATGATGTGTATCCCAAATATTTCATCCCTTACAGAGAACAATAGACAATAACATTGTTTGTTAGTGCTCTTCTTGGTCTCCTGATAATAAATAGAACACCATCTAATCTTGCATTACCCCCGCAGTAGGTTGTATGCCAAACATAACTAGACTCACACTGCAGGGATGATGGAAAACATGAAATATTTGTGTCACCACAGCAATTGGAACAGAGCAACATTAATAGACCATGCGGGTGTTAATACAATTAAGCGAGAAATATGCAAAGTATATGACTGTACGACTGCCCTGCAGTATCTACATAGACAGGTGTCAGCCATCTTTAGTGTTTACGACAATGCTCCCCCAGCAAATTATGTCATTGTAGCCTAATTGAATTAATGATGTCTGGGAGCTTGGGTTTCAGCATGAGTTCAGCCTTAAACAATTTAAAGCTGTTAATGATCTCAGCAGGAGGAGCCCTGCTCTAAAACAATAAACTCATCAGCATTGGACATGTAGAAACAACACATTACTGGTGCTTTAGGACCCAGTAGGCTACAAGTGCTGAGCGATGTCTTAATGGCTATTGGTTTCTCTTTTGCTTCCATGTTGACTGAACGATGAGGAAACGCTGATCGAGTATATTCATTATGACCATATCCAATAACCAATAACTTAAGTCTTTAGCAGCCTGCATTACTTCACAGTTGTACACTTTGCTGATTCATTTGACATATTGGGGAAAGAAAGGTCCAACCAGCATACATTTTGTACTTGTCTTAACATATTTCTTATGGCTCTACCCACATCAAAAAAATACTACAGTTTACTATAGTATTTACTGTAGTGGTTTTGCGGAATGTAGTATTCTGTAGTACTTACTATAGAATTCTGTAGTAAACGGAATACTAAAGAATACTATACATTGTAGTATCCCTCGATCATGTGTAGTACTTACTTTAGAATGTTGTTGTATACTGTAGGATACTACAGTAAATACAACAGAATACGACAGTCCACAAAAACACTACAGTAAATATTATTGTAATGTCTGACAAAATACTATAGTCGGCAAAAACACTACAGTTTTTTAAAACTATTGTCACGTTTGTCGTAATGATGAGACCAAGGTGCAGCGTGATAAGGATACATTCTTCTTTAATTAACGAAGAACACTTAAACAAACTAACAAAACCACGAACATGCCGCTATGATAAACCGAGTGCTGATATGCAACTACACATAGACAATAACCCACAAAACCAAAATGGAAAATGGCAACCTAAATAGGATCCCCAATCAGAGACAACAATAGACAGCTGTCTCTGATTGGGAACCAATTCAGGCCACCATAGACCTACATATACCTAGACATACCAAAACCCCATAGATATACAAAAAACCTTAAACAAGACAAAAACACACATACCACCCTCGTCACACCCTGACCTAACCAAAATAATAAAGAAAACAAAGATAACTCAGGTCAGGGCATGACAACTGTAGTGATACCACAGTATTTAATTTGCATAAACCCTGCCCATTGCCCTCCCCATATCCCAAGTTGTGCCACCCATAAGTGAGAAACCTACATGCCAAGTTCAGACAATGTGTTGTGTTTGCTACAGGTTAAAGAAAGGAGCAGAAGAGCTGAACTATCTGTTCAGCCCCGAGTCCTACCTACCTACTTACCTACCTACCTACCTACCTACCTACCTACAGTACAGTACAGTACAGTACAGCACAGGTTATGGAAAATTGGTTATTTTAGTATATGTCCAGTAGGTTTCCTCAAGGAGAAAGAACCCACTTCTAAAGATAAAAACACTATAGAAAATACTACAGCAAGGTTTGCAAAAATGATACAGTAAACACTGCACTTTACTACAATAATGTCCTCAAAAACACTACAGTAAATACTATAGTATATACAATAAACTATACAGTATTTATACACAGTACTAACTACTATAGTAGTTAAATACTATAGTATACTACTATAGTATTCTACAGTAATATCTGCAAAAGCACTATAGTACATATATTACAGTCCACAAAAACACCACCGTTTTTAAACTATAGTAATACTACAATATTTAGAAAATAGTAAACTATAGCATTTTTTCAAGTGGTTAAGGAAACCACAACAAAAAGCAAATTGACTAAAGACAAATATAAAGAATAAAGCAGACATGATCATCAGAAGGTTCTAGCACCTCATAGATGTATAGTAGTTAGAACCATGCAGTGAGCTGTCAGACAAGCAGTGTCTCAGTGATGTGACTTTACTGCCTCTGCCCAAGGACCTGTAACCCATTTGACAAGTATTGCAACCCCATTAGCACTGCTACCTCTGTCTGGACATGTGAAATGAGACTAAAAGTGTCGCTGTGATGAAAGAGATTCTCTTTAAGGGGCCTTCAAGCAAGGAGTGTCAGCAGAGGGGTGATTAAAAATATTAGGGGGGCAGCATTTGTGTAGGTGTGTGGATCTTCTTATCTATGTTGTGGGTACATATACATGCATAAGATCCAGTGATCTGCTGGGGAAGCTGGGTTTTGTTGGCAGTAAGGTTGAGGTACTCTATCATCATCACAGAACATAGAGAGGAGCTGTTCACTTGATATCCATGCAGTGATACCATGGAGGATTTGACATGAATTGTGATGTTCGCTGGACCACAAAATGCTGAATCAGTAACGGCATGGCAGGTGCATGACCTCTTGGACCATGGTGGACAAAGCATTCAGGAAACACTGTTCTAGCTGTAGAAGAGGCACTTCATCTTCATCAAGTGGTGGTCATAATAGTTACGTTGCCTGACGCCGTCAAGTTGATGACAATAAAATCCGCATTATCATTATGAGTTAAATTGCACAGATTGTGTCACATTTTTAAGTAGGCTTGTTTGAAATATTCAAATAGCATTGTAAGAAAGAGTTATTTTGGGATTGTGAATGCCACTTTACTGTGTTTAAAAGTTTAAACAGGAAAGTATACTGTACACAGAAATCAGGATTGGGTTTAGACTTTTTTTTCAAGTTGACTTTTAATACAGAGAATGCATTAATAGCCAGCTTTTCATCTAATAAAAACTAGCCGTCTAGACAACTTCATTGTTGCCACTGTTTCTGTCATGCTAAATGTTGGACTTTCACATCTGTCTTTATTTTCATTTGGTTTTTCACTGTCTATCACTGTGTGGTTACCACATTTGCTGGGTGTTTCTCAAAATCCCCACACGAATCTTTCCAAGACTCTATAATACATTTATTATCATATTTTCTCCATGGTTAACCATATATACTTTATTCATTCCTTCAGATATTTTTCAATAAACAGTCAAAGAAATAAACATGTATCAATTTCTTATGGTCAGTATTTTTGTTGAAAACCATGAAATGCTTTCAAAAGCTAAGGCTTGGCATTACGCACATGGAGTAATACAAAAAAATATTGATATAAAACAAACTACTGTATTTACAAAGAAAGAGGGTCAAAGCCTTTTTTACACAACAATCATGCATAGCTATTGTGCCAAATGTCAAGTTATCCACCAAAATCTTTAACAGGATGGCTGAATGATGATTTTCTTGTCTCAATAGACCAACATGTTTTTGGACCAAAGTTTCTCAGTGTCCAGTCTTGTGGGCTGTGACCCGTAAGGAGTTAGTAGGATGAAAAATTGCAGTTTCTAGTGTCTTGGATTAATTATTGTATGGCGGGGAACTCCCTGTTCTGTTTGGAGGGCTTAGCTTGCGCAGGGTGATGTTTTCTTTTGGGCCTTTTCCACAGGGATAGGTTTGCCCTCATCTTTGATAGTTAACCCAGGGTGACCCCATCCCCAGGGCCCATCCAGCTCCCAACTCCCACCTCCCCCCTGCTTCTCATTAGGTCCTGTCCACTCATGGGACCACAGTATATGAACCTCATACCTCCTTCACAACCATCAAATCACGCCAACATGGATTTAAGGTAACAAATACTGTCAGTCTCTTTTGTAGCTTCATAGCCACAGAAGGGAAAACAAATGGTAGTGGGTTGTTCTGGTTCCCTGCTTATTCTGAATGTTTCAAGTTTCGAGTTTTAGTGAAATGCAAGTACAGTGAAATGCCTTTCTAGCTTGCTCGTTCCCAACATTTCAATAACAGTAGTACAATAAAAAAAGTAAAGTAGAACAAAAACACATGAGAAATGGAAATAAGAACACAAGAGAGTAAGTAAGCTACTGTATATAGAGGGTCGGTTCCAGGGTCAGTGCAAATACCATATTTACAATGTGCCGTTCTGCCTCGCTAGGAGAGACCAAAAAATGTCCTCCCACCAAAAAAAATACAATAGTCCCAGTAAGCAAAATGCAGTTGAAAAGACATGTAAAATATGTATTTTCTAGACGTTGAAGTTAGGTTCAATTTAGGTTCTGAATGGAAGGTGAAAAGACATGTTTTCTGTAAGTTTAAAATGCATATTTTGCAGGGCGTTGAAAAGGCATCTTTTCCAAACATTGAAAAATATGTATTTTCCTAATGTTGAAATCAGGCAAATATTTTGTTCTGAATAAAAGTTTGAAAGACAGAAAGAATTTATTGTAACGAAGTTCGTCTGTTGTTTGAAGAGAGTCAGACCGAAATGCAGCGTGTAGGTTACTCATGACTTTTAATGAAGATAATGCGTTACATGAAATAACTGAAAATACAAAAACAACAAACGAGTGAAACTAATTACAGCCTATCTGGTGACTAACACAGAGACAGGTACAATCACCCACGAAATACAACGCGCACTCAGGCTACCTAAATACGGTTCCCAATCCGAGACAACGAGAATCAGCTGACTCCAATTAGGAATCGCCTCAGGCAGCCAAGCCTAACTAGACACACCCCTAATAATACACACTCCCAATTAATACAAACCCCAATACGAAATACAACATATAAACCCATGTCACACCCTGGCCTACCCAAACATATAACAAAAACACAAGATACAATGACCAAGGCGTGACATTTATCAACGTCTGTGTTTGGGCCAAATCAAGGCTTGCCCAGACCCGACAAAATCTGAACCAAACATAGACTTCTGTCCGTGCTTACTGGGGTGTAGCATGCCATGTCGGCTGCAATGGGCATTTAATGAATGCCCATCCATGTGGTTGGCTCACCATTTGTAAAACAGGACATTGCATTGGATTTATTAGTTCTGATTCCTGTGACTAATCAATTTGGCTATTTAAGCTCTGAAAATCAGCAACTCAACTTTATCAGGTGTTATCGTCAGCCTATTTGCAATGTGTTAACACAGACATATTTTATTTTTCAGTATGATCAGCTTGTCAAAAATGTATCGATACAAACTTGAAACCACTGATCATGACAATGGGGTGAAACTCCTGGACAACAGTTGTGATTGTCCCTTCCATATCGTCCATTTTACTTTGACCTGTCCTGTTTTTAGGACATGTTGTTTGCTAACATGACAGCTCATTTGATATTTTATTTGATTTAGGTTAGGCTATTTGATCGGAGAAACCTGCATGATGTTAAAATTGTCCGTCTCATTGCACTGTCATACATTTTATCTCCAGCCTGTAGGCTACAGAAAAGGCTGCATACTCTTTCTATAATATCCTATATCTGCTATATGATTTATGTTAGATACTTTTTTGATGGAATGTTGGTGGAGCGCCGCAGCTATCTCCAACAGCACCCTGGACATTTTGCGCCCCTGCCTTTGACAAAGTCGACACTGTATCACAGGGCGACATCAGCGCTCACCTAAAAAGCCCATATGTCGCTGGTTGAGAGAAATTGTAATTGCTTTTGGGCAGAATTATGTGAGGTGTTATGCGGCGGCCTATGGTAGCATTGCCTTAAAATTGTTTAACTTGGATCAAACCTTTTGGGTTGCCTTCCACAAGCTTCCCACAATAAGTTGGGTGAAATTTGGCCCATTCCTGCTGACAGAGCTGGTGTAACTGAGTCAGGTTTGTAGGCCTCCTTGCTCGCACAAGCTTTTTCAGTTCTGCCATCAAATGTTCTGTAGGATTGAGGTCAGGGTTTTGTGATGGCCACTCCAATAAATTGACGTTATTGTTCTTAAGCCATTTTTCCACAACTTTGGAAGTATGCTTGGGGTCATTGTCCATTTGGAAGACCCATTTGCGACCAAGCTTTTATTTTTTTATTTTTTTTTAACCTTTATTTAACCAGGCAAGTCAGTTAAGAACACATTCTTATTTTCAATGATGGCCTGGGAACAGTGGGTTAACTGCCTGTTCAGGGGCAGAACGACAGATTTGTACCTTGTCAGCTCGGGGGTTTGAACTTGCAACCTTCCGGTTACTAGTCCAACGCTCTAACCACTAGGCTAAGCTGCCGCCCCGCTTTAACTTCCTGACTGATGTCTTATGATGTTGCTTCAATATATCCACATAATTTTCCTACCTCATGATGCCATCTATTTTGTGAAGTGCACAAGTCCCTCCTGCAGCAAAGCACCCCCACAACATGATGCTGCCACCCCCGTGCTTCACGGTTAGGATGGTGTTCTTCGGCTTGCAAGCCTCCCCCTTTTCCCTCCAAACATAAGGATGGTCATTATGGCCAAACAGTTCTATTTTTGTTTCATCAGACCAGAGAACATTTCTCCAAAAAGTGAGATCTTTGTCACCATGTGCAGTTGCAAACCGCAGTCTGGCTTTTTTATTGCGGTTTTGGAGCAGTGGCTTCTTCCTTGCTGAGTGGCCTTTCAGGTTATGTCGATATAGGACTCGTTTTACTGTGGATATAGATACTTTTGTACCTGTCTCCTCCGGCATCTTCACAGGGTCTTTTGCTGTTGTTCTGGGATTGATTTTGATTTGCCCAGAACGCATCTCCTTCCTGAGCGGTATGACGGCTGAGTGGTCCCATGGTGTTTATACTTGCATACTATTTTTTGTACAGATGAACGTGGTACTTTCAGGCGTTTTGAAATTGCTCCCAATGATGAACCAGACTTGTGGAAGTCTACACCTGTTTTTCTGAAGTCTTGGCTGATTTATTTAGATTTTTCCATTATGTCAAGCAAAGATACACCGAGTTTGAAGGTAGGCCTTGAAATACATCCACAGGTACACCTCCAATTGACTCAAATGATGTCAATTAGCCTATCAGAAGCTTCTAAAGCCATAACATCATTTTCTGGAATTTTCCAAGCTGTTTAAAGGCACAGTCAACTTAGTGTATGTAAACTTCTGACCTACTTGAATTGTGATGCAGTGAATTATAAGTGAAGTTGTAATGGCGTTCTTCGTTTGTCGAAAGAGAGTCGGACCGAAATGCGGCGTGGTGGTTACTCATGTCTTTAATGAATGAATCGCGGTACATGAAATAACTGATACAAATACAAAACAACAAAACGGAACGTGAAATCTAATTACAGCCTATCTGGTGAACACTACACAGAGACAGGAACAATCACCCACGAAATACAAAGTGAAACCCAGGCTACCTAAATACGGTTCCCAATCATAGACAACGAGAATCACCTGACTCTGATTGAGAACCGCCTCAGGCAGCCAAGCCTATGCAACACCCCTACTCAGCCGCAATCCCAATAACTACAAAAACCCCAATACGAAATACCACAAAATAAACCCATGTCACACCCTGGCCTGACCAAATATATAACGAAACACAAAACACTACGACCAAGGCGTGACAGAAATAATCTGTCTGTAAACAATTGTTGGAAAAATTACTTGTAGATGTCCTAACCGACTTGCCAAAACAATTGTTTGTTAATTAACAAGAAATGTGTGGAGTAGTTGAAAAACAAGTTTTAATGACTCCAACCTAAGTGTATGTAAACTTCCGACTTCAACTGTACGTGTGAGCAAATGAAGTGTGTGTGTGCGTGTGCGTGTGTGTGTTGAAGTGTCAGTGTCAGTGTGTATTAAACCTCAGGATAAGACCCAGATGCAGACAGTTCAGATCACATAAGTTTATTTGCGAAACAGGGGGTAGGCAAACGACAGGTCAAAGGGCAGGCAGAGGTCAGTAATCCAGGGCAGAGTCCGTAAGGTACAGAACTGCAGGCAGGCTCAGGGTCAGGGCATGCAGAATGGTCAGAAGAACTAGAAAACCAGAAGAACTAGAAAACAGGGACTAAAGAGAACAGGGGTATGGAAAAACACGCTGGTAGGCTTGACGAGACAAGATGAACTGGCAACAGAAGATGAACAGCAGAGGAGCTACGAATCTTATAGATGGGGAAAAGGCCAATAAAACAGCGCAAAAGTTTGCCCAGAGGGGCAGACCATGAATGGACAGCCATACCCTCGGCCTGAGACGATAGCGGGGAGCCAGGGTCCGGTGGCGGTCTGCCTATCATCGACCCCTAGAGGTAGTCTTGAGAAAAGCAGACCGGGCGTCTTCCAGGTACGGCGACAGCGGCGGATGAATATCTGGGCCAAGGGAACGCTGACCTCTTCCTCTTTCTCAGGGAAGAGCGGGGGCTGATAACCCATCAACCACTTGAAAGGCGAGAGACCAGTGGCTGAGCAGGGAAGGATGTTGTGGGTATATTCCACCCACACGAGTTGCTGGCTCGAGGTAGTGGGGTTGGCAGAGACAAGGGAGTGAAGAGTCGTCTCCAGATCCTGATTGGCTCACTCCGACTGGCTGTTGACTGGGGATGAAACCCGGAGGACGGACTGGCCGATGACCCAATGAGTGTGCAGAACACCTTCCAGAACCGGAACGAGAACTGCGGACCATGGTCAGAGACCATGCCCACCGGAAGTCCTTGGATCCGGAAGATGTGCTGTACCATGAGCTAGGCCGTCTCCTTGGCTGAGGGGAGCTTGGGGAGGGGAATGACCACCACCGTAAGGATCGTGGTGTTGACATCAGACGGAGGGAGACCAGTGACGAAGTCCAGAGATATGTGTGACCAGGGATGATGAGTGACAGGAAGTGGTTGAAGGAGGCAAGCCGGAGCTTGCCAAGGACTCTTATTCTAAGCACAGACAGTGCAGGAGGCGACGAACGCGGAGACATCAGGGACCATGGTCGGCCACCAAAAGCGTTGTTGAACAAAGGCCAGGGTACGACGAGAGCCATGGTGACAGGTAAGCATGGAGGAATGAGCCCAGTCCAGGGCCAGGGAGCGGGCAGCGTCTGGGACAAACATCCAGTTAGCTGCCCCCCCGGGTTCCGGCTGGGAACGCAGTGCCTCACGGACCAGGTTCTCTATTCCCCAGATGAGTGCAGCCAGCAGACACGAGGTGGGAAGGATGGTCTCAGGGTCCAAGGGTGTAACGGCGGGGCTATATCAGCATGAAAGCACATCTGGCTTCACATTCTTGTAGCCTGGGCGGTGCGGAGATATTCCAGGATCTTGTGATCCGTTCCCCTAATGAATGGATGTTCTGCCCCCTCTAACCAGTGCCTCCACTCCTCCAACACCCTCTTCACCGCGATTAGTTTCATATTTCCCACATCTTAATTCCTCTCTGTGGCATTAAGACGATGGGAGAAGAAGGCACAGGGATGCAGCTTTAAGGTCCAGAGCAGAATGCTGAGACAGGACAGCCCTGACTCGAACGTCCGAAGCATAATCCTCCACCACGAAATGACGACACGGGTCTAGATGTATTAATATAGGAGCCGTGGTGAAGCAGTGCTTAAGGTCCAGGAATGCCTGGTCTGCCGCTGGTGACCATGTGAATGACACCTTGGGAGAGGTGATCGCAGAAAGGGGGGAAGCCATGGTGCTGTAACCCCAGATAAAATGGAAATAGAAATTGGAAAATCCCAGGAAGCGTTGCAGCTGCACTCTGGACGTGGGTTGGGGCCAATCCACCACCGTTCTCATCTTTCCGGGATCCATCTGCACATTACCAGTAGCAATGATGTATCCAAGGAAGGAGAGATGGAATTCTGATTTTTCTGCTTTCACAAAAGCTGGTTTTCCAGCAGACGATGGAGGACTTGTCAGACGTGGAGAACGTGTTCTTGAGCTGAGTGTGACAAGATGAGGATGTCGTCAAGATAGACAAACACGAACCGTTTCAACATGTCGCGGAGTACGTTGTTAACCAGGGCCTGGAACACAGCAGGAGACCTCATGATAAGACCCAGATGCAGACAGCTCAAGTCACAGAAGTTTATTTACAAAACAGGGGCCAGGCAAATGACAGGTCAAGGGCAGACAGAGGTCAGTATTCCAGGGCAGAGTCCGTAAGGTACAGAACGGCAGGCAGGCTCAGGGTCAGGGCAGGCAGAATGGTCAAACCCGGAAGAACTAGAAAACAGGGATAAAACAGAACATGGGTTTGACGAGACAAGACGAACTGGGAACAGACAAATAGAAAACACAGGTATAAATGCACAGGGGATAATGGGGAAATGGGTGACAAGCACAAGACAGGTGAAACAGATGAGGGTGTCATGACGTTGGCCTGGGGGTAGGTTTATGACAGTCATAAATACCTCTTCCCCCCTTTTTTCCTCTCTCTACCAAATCAAATCAAATCAAATGTTATTTATATAGCCATTCGTACATCAGCTGATATCTCAAAGTGCTGTACAGAAACCCAGCCTAAAACCCCAAACAGCAAGCAATGCAGGTGTAGATGATGTTACATTTGCAAAACCCTTGGTTAACATAGAGATTCTGGGAACATCAGAAGGTGGGGGGAAATGAACTATATTCTGGTAATCCGATCAATTGAACATATGCGGTGGTACTTAATGAATATGATGTCATCTGAGACATTCTCATCAATGATAAGATGACATAAACTCTACAGTGCAAAGTCTACACATCAGAATTATCGGATTCACATGGAATTGTGGTTCAATTTAAATGTTTGAATATGAATTTATTTGTGATGGGATGAAATGTGATTTTAGCATCTAAAATGTGAGATTTGGGTTTTCATAAGGTAGGGCTCTGCTCAATCAGTGGCCCGTCCCTTCCAATATAAAGGCTTGACGACAATATAACCTCCTGTTCCGAGGATGTGAGGACGACGGTCCGTTGTCAGAATGGTGATAAAAAGAAAGTGATACCTCCTAGCCGTTGAGTAAGCAACAGCAGCTGCAAACGCAGGTTAGGAAGGAACAGACAGAGTATCCCTTCTACCACACAATGACGTTACTACAACATATCCAATTTACCAGCAGAGACATTCTTCAAAGGACAAAGGACTCGTTTGGGCAACACGGCCTTCCATCTACCACCAACCTACCGAAGCGCAGTTCAGAGTAAATATTTATTTCATTTTTCTTTTCCAAATGGGCGGTAATTTAGAATGCATAAGATTCTGTATTTACGATAGCACAGCTTCGCCCTTTGTTCCTCAGTTTTCCCGCTTTTTCACTCAAACCCAGCCCTTTCTTTGGTGTAACCAGCTGTCATATCTTTTCCGCCCGCTAGGGACGTTTTCCTTTATGACGTCATTTGTAATCAAGTTAAGATTTAATTATGTGTATGTGTAATTCTGTGTGATTAGTTAGGTATTTAGTAAATAAATAATGAAACCCAATTTTGTATTGCTGATTCAACTTGTTAGCCAGGGTTCGTGCAGATAACCAAGAATTTACAACTTTCAGATGAGTCTGAATTAAGATGACGATTAATATTGACTGCAATTGATGTAAAATATTACTTGGTCTTTAAGAGTTTATTCGGAAGATAACAGCTCTATAAATATAATTTTGTGGTGCCCCGACTCTCTAGTTAATTACATTTACATGATTAGCTCAATCAGGTAATATTAATTAGGGAGAAATTATTTTATAGACTAGCATGTCATATCACTTAATCCAGCATAGCCAAAGACACGACAAGGGTGTGACAGTGTGTGGGTGTGAGTGAGTGTTTGTGTAGAGTATGCATAGAGAGAAATCAAAAAGAGGGTGAGACACTTCCTCTGATATCTGCAGATATCAGCTGTGAGAGCCAGTCCAAAGACATTACGTTCTTATGACATTTCAAACTGCATTATTGCTTGACACTTGAGGCTTTGTATGGGTATATTACTTCCTATTGGGGTTTAAGGCTTCATGTAAATGAGAAGAATATATTAATGCAAGAACAATATTTAGGCTTTGTTTAATTGTGTATTTATCACTCTTCTGTGTGTGTGTGTGTGTGTGTGTGTGTGTGTGTGTGTGTGTGCGCGCATGCGCGTGCACGGGCATGTGCGTTGTGTAATACAGTCATCACTATTGATTTTGGTGACAGGGGATATTGACGCTCGCTGAGTCACTGCTATCACAGTGTGTGATGATGAGACATGAATTTGTCTGGCCTGCCCCACAGCAACACAAAGGGCTGAATAGAGAGCAGGAGGTTGGGATGGGGCCTGTGGCCAGACTGGCGGCAGGCCCATCTGAGGGCCAACAGCCAGCCACCTGCATGGTACTGCTGGCCTATTCTCCCTGGAGCTGCCAGCCTCTCTGCCAGGCCTCATCTACAGCCCAGCCATATCCTGTTCTCTCCTACTCTAATATCTTCTCATTCCATCTCATCTGTCCATCTCGCCGGCTGAGTTTGTATGTGACGAGTGTCATGGCCTCAGCTGTGATCTGGCTTCTTTTCAGCTTTCACAATATGGTGTGATCAACAATGAGGCTAGCCAGGACAAAGATTAGCTGGGCATTTTGTTGTTTGCTGTTTGTTTGACTGTGCAACTTGTTTGTTGTCTTATGGCCTTTTGATCTTTTTCACTTTAGGCTTATCTAATATCCATACAATTTAATTTCATAGGACACAAAATTATTGCTTGTTTTTGTTAATGCAGTGGTGTGAATTGTGTTGATTGCCATTGTCTTCAATGAAATGATATAAGGTTTGCTACAAAACAAGAGAAAGTTACTGAATCTGTCATAGAACTATCTTGTACATTTGACTTTTCCTCCGACAATCATTATGTCCCCTCCTGTACTCCCTGTTCACCCAAGCCTGCGTGGCGATGCATGACTCCAACACCACCACTAAGTTTTCAGACGACAGTGGTAGGCCTGATCACCGGTGAGGATGAGACAGCCTACAGGGAGGAGGTGCCGGAAGAACAACCTCTCCCTCAATGTCAGTAAGACCGAGGAGCTGATTGTGGACTACTGGGGGACGACAACTGACTGAAAATACAGTTTATTTTTATTTCTCATGTGTTTTTGTTCTACCTTGCTGATTTTAGTATTACATTGTTATCGACAGCTGTATTGTTGGGTTTAGAACTTGCAAGGAAGGCATTTCACTGTACTTGTGCACGTGACATTACAACTTGAAACCTGATGTGAATGTTTTATTAAAATCTTAGAAATGCTAAATCATATTTTGATAATATAATGAGCAGCGAGTGGAACAGAGGAACGTTCTTAGCTGTGCCAAGGCAGTCAAAAAATAAGGGTTGCTTTTATATTTGATTGTAGAAGCTGTGCGATGAATTTCATAAACAATGTGTTGAAATCATATGATCAAACTCCACTGCTGCTCTCCCTCTCCAGTTAATTGAGAGAAAAGCAATTTAAATATATTTTCAAATATGCTATGCTCAACATACTGACACACACCCCTCATTCCTTCTTAAATCCAACTAGGCCTACCTTCTTAAAAGTACAATCGCTTCACCTGAAATGAGAAATACCAAAGAAAATATTTATTAGAACTACTTTCATGATAGTTTTTGAGATCGAGTCTTAATTAAAGATGAAAGTGAAGAATATATATATATTTTTAAATACATTATTGGCACTGTGACACATTCTTGTCACATTGTATCTTCCATGATTAGTTCGACTTAATTTACCTGCCACAGGGAAGGTGAACATTATGACCAATCAAATGTCAATGCTACACTCCAAAGTTGGTAATATAGTAAAGCCTGAGAACATAATTCTCTAGTAGGATTCTGTATGGGTGTTACTAATACAGTTTTCATGAAACAGTCAATTTGTGGGGAAATATTTGTGGTGATATTGTCTAAGCTATAGATAAGAGTTTGATTATTTACTGTCTTGTCTGCATTTTGCTACACCCGTGATCACATCTGCAAAATATGTGTAAGTGACCAATAAAATTTGATTTGATTTGTTCTGTGGTCAACCTGCGGTGGGGCAAAATTGATCTCTGCCAGGTTAATACTGCCCCCTGGAACCCATTCACTGTATTGCAATCATGTTCAAAATGGAATTGTGAATAAATTAAAAGCAGTTAGATAACAAAATGTAAGTGTCAATATTTTGTCATCCATTAGTATTTAATCAATATAATAAGTTAAAACCATATCTCTGAAATCATTCTAGAAGTAAGCGCACATGTAAAAATGAAGTGTGGTAACCTCTTACTGTCATAATAAACGCTAAGCACCAGACCCATAACTTTGTCTGTGTGTTGGTGATGGTTTTCATGTGTTGATAACTTCATTATCCGAAATGATTACTGCAGTTTTTAATAAACTATGTTTCATCCCCATATCATACCATACCAACATGCCCTGGTTCAGTATGATGATGGATCGTCTATAATGATTTTGAACTGAGAATGGTGATAAAACCCTGAATGCTAAAACATCCCTTTGCCTATTGAGGGTATTTATTCCAAGTAATATTTCCAAATGTAATTATGTAAATAATTACTATTTTAGATATTGTTGTTGTTGGTAATATCCAGACCATAAATAGAAAGTTTCAACATGTGTTTATGTAATAAATAAATAATTAGCATACCTATATTTACCTTCACACTGCAAGACGCATTTGACAAATGTTTATTTCATACAAAATGAAACTACTGTCTCTTATGGAACTTAATCAGTACAGACACATCCTTGGCTGCATCAACTTTACAAACTGGTGTAACATTTACAATTGTTTTCAACATCAATAGATTTGAATTCCATCAAGGTTCACCCTGAGAGGTGAAATATTAGCTCTGTTTTGTGCCCCTCCATGGTCCTGTAATGTTTCAGTTTGGTGCACCTTTGTTCTGGTGACATTCTAGTTTTCCTCTGAAAGACAGACAGTGATGTTTTAGGATTATGACCCCAGAGCCCCAACAAACAGGTCATCCAAACATGTGATTCAGAGGAAGATAAAGGCAGAAGGAGCACACCAGGATCCCTGTCCCAGACAATAAGAAGCTGAAACAGAGGAGGAGAGAAATTTCCATCCCAGCTATAGGCCTTGTCGGATCCCCATCCTAAATTCCCGAGCTGTCTGAAGGAGCCCTCAGGACTGGTAAGCTGGCAGGGTGTGTTGTGCGAGTCTGGCCTGCTTCTGTAAGCCCAGGCGGGGGGTATGGAGGAGCTTTTGGGGATAATTTGATAACTTGTGCATTTTTGACCCCCTCATGGTCTCACTGTCTCTGCTAGAGGGGAGTCAGTCTGGGTTAGATGGAGCCACCAGAAGCCCTTCAGTATATCTTACACATTCATGCCAGTGATAATTCACAAACCTGTCATGGATTGGTCTCTAATATACACAGAACCAATAATGTGTGTCAACCTCCAAGGTACAGTGAAGACAGAGTTCATGAGAAGGTCAAAGTTGGTATACTTTACTACTGCTCTGGCCTTGATCATCCAAACTTGTTTTGTGAGGGGCATGACGTAGAGATCATCAGCCTAGGGCAAAGACAAGGCTGGTAGGGAGACTTTCTGAGACTGTCTGAATGCTGAAAGCACTTTCAGGGATACAACCTTTCTGAACAGGTTTGCAGATCCATGCAAGTACCAAAACAAAGTAATTATCACCAGCCTGAAGGAGAGTCTGTTCTAGACTAATCTAAAGTTCCATCAAGATACTAAAACATAGTAGAATTGAAAACACAGACTAGAGTCAGATGTGGGGGGAGAATTCTGTTCTGACCTGATGGAAGCCAAATCCTGTGCATTGCTGTTTAAGCAGAAATATCAAACAACTGCAGATACTATTTTTATGTGCGGAACTCACACTCAGTTGTTCCCTTTCTTTGATGTTCCAAGAGTTTCTGCACTACGATAAATAAACAGTAATGCGGAGGAGAGATTACAGACCAAAATGGCTGCAACAGGGAGGAAGCTATGAATCTAGTGAATGGTAATGAATCACATTCACTTGCATGAAGATACAAGGACTCAGCACTGTGTGTATTAGTCCATAGTCCTGTCTGTCTTACTACATGAGAGTTGACATGTTGTCATATGTGATGATTCAGGGGGATAGCTACTGCAGCCATAGCTCTACATGGCTCTCTGTGTGTGACCGGTTCTCAAAGGGGGGCGGCTGTGGCGGCTATCCATTATCAGTAACAGGTCAGGGTTGCACAATGGGGGCACTGTCAGATCTGTCGGGGATGCACTGTGGTAGGTACAGGGGTCACTTTGATCTCCATGCAAATGTTCACTGGAGTGTGCCATGTCAGAAAACTGATCCACTCTGGACATTTCCCTCCAGTAACCATCTCAGAATCCATCTCTTGCAGACGAAAAAAACAACAACAAGAAATACAAAAATGTGTGTCTTAATTAAATCAAAGGAAAGTGAGTTAGATAAAAGGATGCCTGTCTGGTGTGTGTGTGTGTGTGTGTGTGTGTGTGTGTGTGTGTGTGTGTGTGTGTGTGTGTGTGTGTGTGTGTGTGTGTGTGTGTGTGTGTGTGTGTGTGTGTGTGTGTCTCAGATGGGAGCCAAGACTGCCCTGTCTGTGTTTGTGGGCCTGAGTGACCCTGGTGGGTGTGTTCACTTTAAAGGGCTCAGTGAACTGTGAGGACCTGAGACATGAGACAGAGTCGCCCAGCTGGCCCAGGGCCCCGGGACACGGGTTCACCCAGAGAACGTGAGCTGTGCCGGGGAACAGGGCTGAGACTGGCTCCCACAACCCTCCACTCCACATGTCAACAGGCCCGTTTGAACCTCCCTATGTTTTTACTTGCTTGTCCCTGGAAAACTGGGTTCTGGTATGGCTACTATAAGTATACATTACACTCAAAGATCTTTCCTGAAATTGTCAGTTTTTGTGTTATTTACAAAAAGTATTTTAGAGAAGATATTAGAAACAGCCAGACTTAGTCATAATCAATGATTATATTGACTGGTTGATTGGTTGGTTATACGTAGTCCAGCCCATTCATACTGCATTTACAGTACATAATAATTGGATGGCGAAGTAAGACAAACATTTTGCTAACCATTTCTCAACAGTAAATGTTATCATAATAAGCTTTGAAAGTTCAACATATATTTTCAGCCAAGATGTCTAAAGTTTGAAGAAACACTTCCTGCTGGATCATGTAATTCTGAAGAGAAGCACTGTACAGACAGTGTTACGTCCCAGTCACTGTCTGACTCAAGCCGAGTATCTGTATTAGGTTATAATGTTTGCTGTTTTAAAATGAGGATCTTCTTTTCTTTATTTTCTTTTTTGAGGACATTGAGGCAGACAGAGCCCGAGGGCCATCATCCTGGCTGGGATCTTAGGAAGTTTCCAGACAACCATCCACCCTGTGGACCCTGCCGTTACTCTGGGTGAGGTCTGGCGGATGTCAATTGAACCAATATTTAAATATTTAAGCAACAAACATTACAAGCTCCCCCTTGGGTGCAGTTATCAGGTAATGCTGCCGCAGTGCTCCCCAGAGCATCATGGTTAGAATTACAGTGTAAATTAAAGCTGACACTAAGAAGTGCTCCTCACAATGACCTGCAGAAACCAGCAGACAAAAGGCTCTATTATAGCGCAGGACAAAAGGGAGGTTACTAGAGATACCTGAGCCCACTCTCGCCGAGTCAGTGTGTCTGCTGGAGGAGGAATGCCTGGTGTTGCTGTACCACAACACACACACACACACACACACACACACACACACACACACACACACACACACACACACACACACACACACACACACACACACACACACACACACACACACACACACACACACACACACACACACACACACACACACACACACACACACACACACACACACACAGGATACACAAACACATCATCCACTCTTCCCGACAGCTTTCATTATTGTATATCATAAGATGTGATTTCTCAGGTTATCACACAGAAAGGTCAACAGTGATCTGTACCAGGTATATAGTATGTACTGGTGTCATATTATAATGACCTGGAGGCCAGAATCCTGTGTTTTTGTGTGAAGAAAGTAATATCTGACTATTCCGGTGTCAAGAGGTTAGAACAACACAAAATCTCTCTCTTTCTCTTTCTCTATCTACCTCTCTCTCTTTCTCCCTCACTCTGTCTCCTCATGCCGACACCATTTGTGAATTTCAGGAGATTTTATCCTATCTCTCTCCATCTGCTGTCTCCATGGTCCTCAGCAGGCTTTCACCTCCACACTAATTCCCCACTTCATCTCGGAGTCAGGATGACAGGCCTGCATGGTCCTTCTCCTCCCCCTCTGTCTACTCTGCTGTCCCCCACCCTCTCTCTCCCCTGCACCCAGGCACTGTCAGTCCATGGACAAATTGGTCAGCTGAGTTGCCCACATGACATGAAATGAATGACAGCAAATTTGTTTGAATCAGAGATATCCAACTGTCTTTTTTGAGTTATTGAAATAAAATGAAACAAGACTTAAAAGATTTCAAAAAATGTGATAGGCTGTCACGAGGCTGTCACAAACACAGAGATCCCACACATCACAGAGTTCTACCGTTTGTGGAATTATATGGTCACAAATACACCATCATTTCAACATTCCACTGCTTGTACTTGATGCTGGCTGTGTCGTCATACCGAATCCACATTATAAGGACAGCTTGGTGATTTTCAATAGAGCCCTATGGAGGGAGAGGACTACAGGGTTGTAGAGGTCACTGGAGAGATCAACACACAAGATGTTTAATAATGCATATGGCCTTGCAGTGTTCACAAAGTGTCAGCTGCCAATACCAGTCTTGTCACTTCACCACCTTAGATTAGAGCTACATACAGCCATTACTGATAGATATCCCTATTGATTTTGGAATATTGTTCCCATTGATTTTCCCCCTTTGTTGAATTGTTTTTAATAATTTATATGGTAGTACTATTGGCATCCATGTTCACACGTTTTTTGTTGTTGTTATTGTCACATGACCTGCATATGTATTGCCATACTAGAATATATATAGGCCTATATAAGCTGGTAATAAAGTCCAACAAGTCCAAGTCAAATTGTATAAGCTTGGTATATACATTCTTGTGTCATTGTCTGTAATGTTGCTCAGAGATATGATATTGCAAAGTACTGCAGGTGCCCCCAGCATAGGTTCAATCTGATGGCAATGGTTCAGACTGAGGGGAAGGGACTGTTTGCACGTAGTTATTGAAAAGATAAGGCGGTATGAAATCACATACAGGAAGATGCATGGTGCAGAGACAGGTCTCAGACAGGTCTCAGACAGGTCTCAGACGGTAAAGGAAGGTTCGGGAATCCAGTTTGTGCATCCAATGAAGACCCAGCTCTTATTAAAGTTGCCTTTGGATGTTTTAAAGGCTTCAATGGGAAGTTGTTAAGTTGGGAATAGAAATAACAAGCCAGGAGAGAGGACAGACTGCCATCTGTCAAAACAGAAAGGTTTTAGTGTGAGGATGGCTTGGGGCAAAGTGCTAACTAACTTGTGATTTTTTTTGTCTCGCTAAAGATGCATTGTATATGGTAGCCTTGAAATAAATACAACAGGCCCAAGAAGTTGTTCATTAATTTTATATCAATTAACACCACACTGTAAAAAAATGACATCCAGTTACCTGTAAGTTATTATAATAAAAGGCAAAGTATGTTACCGTAAATACAAAACTTTACAGTAATGTACTGTTAAAACAAAGTTTCTTTATGGAATTTATCTTATTTTGCTGGTTGCCAGTAAATTACAGTGCAGGTGCATCAAGTCTCATAAGCCCACAAAACAAACAGTTTGGAGAACAAGGTGCAGTACATTCAAAAAGTATTCAGACCCCTTAACTTTTTCCATCATTTGTTAAGTTACAGCCTTATTCTAAATGCATTAAATTGCTCCCCCCCCCTCCTCATTAATTTACACACAATACCCCATAATGACAAAGCCAAAACAGGTCTTTAGAAAATTTTTGCAAATGTATATTTAAAAAAAAAAAACTTGAATTAAAAACTAAAATGACATTTACATATGTATTCAGACCCTTTACTCAGTACCTTGTTGAAGCACCTTTGGCAGCAATTACTGCCTCGAGTCTTCTTGATATGACGCTACAACAATGAGTTTCTCCCATTCTTCTCCGCAGATCCTCTCAATGTCAGGTTGGATGGGGTGCGTCGCTGCACAGTTATTTTCAGGTCTCTCCAGAGATGTTCGATCGGGTTCAGTTCTGGGCTCTGGCTGGGCCACTCAAGGACATTCAGAGACTTGTCCTGAAGCCACTCCTGCATTGTCTTGACTGTGTGCTTAGGGTTGTTGTCCTGTTGGAATGTGAATCTTCGCCCCAGGTCTAAGGTCCTGAGCACGCTGGAGCAGGTTTTCATCAAAGATCTCTCTGTACTTTGCTCCGTTCATCTTTCCCTGCCGCTGAAAATCATCCCCACAGCATTATGCTGCCACCACCATGGTTCACCGTATTGTAGGGATGGTGCCAGTGACGGCATTCAGGTCAAATAATTCAACATTGGTATCATCAGACAAGAGAATCTTGTTTCTCATGCTCTGAGTCCTTTAGGTGTCTTTTGGCAAACTCCTAGTAGGCTGTCATGTGCATTTTTACTGAGAAGGGGCTTCCGTCTAGCCACTCTACCATAAAGGCCTGATTGGTGGAGTGCTGCAGAGAAGGTTATCCTTCTGGAAGTTTCTCCCATCTCCAGAGAGGAACTCTGGAGCTCTGTCAGAGTGACCATTGGCTTCTTGGTCACCTCCCTGACCAAGCCCCTTGTCCCCTGATTGCTCAGTTTGGGCAGGCGGCCAACTCTAGTAAGAGTCTTGGTGGTTCCAAACTTCTTCCATTTAAGAATGATGGAGGCCACTGTGTTCTTGGGACCTTCAATGCTGCAGAATTCTTTGGTACCCTTCCCCAGATCTGTGCCTCGACACAATATTGTTTACGATCTCTACGGACAATTCCTTCGACCTCATGGCTTGGCTTTTGCTCTGACATGCACTGTAAACTGTGGGATCTTATATAGAGAGATGTGTGCCTTTCCTAATCATGTCCAATCAATTGAATTTACCACAGGTGGACTCCAATCAAGTTGTAGAAATATTTCAAGGATGATCATTCGAAACAGGATACACCTGAGCCCAGTTTCGAGTTTCATAGCAATGTGTCTGAATACTATTTTATTTTTGTAATACATTTGCAAAACAAATTCTAACTTTTTTTTCGCTTTGTCATTATGCGTTATTGTGTTTAGATTGATGAGGAAAATAATGAACTTCATCAATTTTAGAATAAGGCTGTAACGTAACAAAATGTGGGAAAAGTGAAGGGGTTTGAATACTTTCCGAACGTGCTGTATGCACAGTATATTCAGTCCTGTAGATTGTATTGCTTTGTTATGAGTGTTTTATCAGACTCAAGGTATGACACAGTGTCTCTCTCTGGGTTGGATTAATAGCAGATGAACATGGTGTACATGTGCTTTCCAACAAGGGAAGAGCTACACTGAACAGTGGTCGTTACAATTTATTGATTTATGCATGTCCCTCAGTGCACTGTCATGCCTCTTTACCCTATGCAATGAATTATCTTTTGCATATAACTTGTTTTCATGTTCTCCTGCAGGGCAAAGCAGCTGTGGTTTGTTTTTGGTGAAACTGCTCAACTTGAAAATGTTTGCAAAAACTGAAGTCAATATTTTGTTCCCTCCTCCTGTAGCCTATAATCCTCACTGGGGTTTGTATGTGTACATCGGTAGCATATGTTCTTGATATTTCTAGCAGTGATAGTCAATATATGTAATTGCCATTGTTCGTCCAATCTGACTAACCCAAAAAGGAAACTAGTGGAGCTCAGGCATCTCCGGTCTCCCATGATGAAGATGGAGGTTAACTTTGACCCACAGACAGAGTGGGCGAGGATACTTGTCTAATTGAATTACTGTCTTAATCACACTCCCAGCTTGTAAATATTGTTCTGAACTTCTCCCCCTCAGTGTCTTCAGTTAAGAGACTATTACACACATTACACATGATTTTACCTCAACTTTCAATTAGCAAAATAAGAACAGTAAATGGTCAAAAAGTTTTTATTTAATGATATAAGCCCTATAATGATATTTCACCTGATTAAGTTTAAAACAATCTTAGTTAACCCAAAACTAAAGTCTTGCATAATTGGTCAGCTGCTCAATTAAGTTCTGGGACCATACATGTTAAGAGAAGGGATTAAGAGATGCTAGAGTGAGGAACAGAACCGGAACAAGGAGCTCCACCCTCTTTCTTCGCAAGTTACCTGCAAGTCTATGGGCCGAATGTCCCCTCCCCTTCAGACATTTGAAAGATGCTAACCCCTGCGAAATACAAATAACCAGTGACGAGAAACCCAAACAGACGCGCAAAATCTGTCCAAGAGAGATTAGGTTTAAATAACTTCTTAGTTTACTATGATTAACAATTGCATTGGTTGCTTGTTTATTGGACTAATGGACGAATGATTAGATATTTTGTTTTAACTTTCTCACATCACCCCCTGATGGTATACAAAAATATAACATAGACTGTAAGTCACAGTACTGTATGTCTGAACATGTGGCACAGTACAGGCTTGCTCGGGTCTACAGTACAAAACAGTTGCTGTGTTTGGGCCCCTGATATATTCTATGTTGGAAGGCCTAAGAATATGTATCCAATTATGATGACCACATGAGGTCATACAGTACATTTTACAGTGTAATCTAGAGGCATGATTTAGGTGAGGAAGGACAGAGGCTTGGTGGAAAAAACACTTGTCTGTGAGTGTTAGTTAAGGCCACAGTCATGTCACTTATTACATCGTTCTGGAATGAGCTGCGAAAAAATGTCTGCCAACCCCAGTCCCTCTCCAGCCCTTCCACCGAGGGCGAGAGTTATGGGGAGTTTGAGCATGTTACACATTGTACTCTGCAGATCAAAAGCAGTTTATGGCTATTCAAGATTGGTATTTTTCCAAATCTGTTTTGTAGTCACACTGGCTTTACATTTCTGGTCCCCAAATCTCTTGACAAGATTATTTAATTTCACTTATTTGTGATTTAAGATACTATTCCAAATGAATTTCCATGAAAGACCAATTTCTTCAAAATGGATATATTAAATTATTTATTTTTCCTTGATTAGCCTTTGCCAAGTAATTTGAGAGCTTAAATTAAATTTCCAGTCTTTCATGTTCATTCACAAAACATCTTTGGGGAAGGAATTAAAAGTAACTGTTGGTTTCGCGCTTACGGCACAGAGCCACCTATATTAAAACTGACACCTCAAAATGTCCTGGACAGACATTCGGATACTTGGATTATTACATTCAAAATATCTCAATCACCTTTCATGGTAGAGCATCTTAATTGATGTTATCCTTGTAGAGGGTAGTATGACAATAATATGAACAAGCTAAATGTGTCCGTGGCTGATTCCAATCTGCAGAGTTTAAAATGTATGGCCACCATTGACCCTCATTGCTTTGCTGGCTTCCTCAAGAGAACCTGCTGTAGGCTGTGTGCCAATCGCTTTCAAATTTAAAGAGGTGATGAGGAAACTACCCAGAGGAGACACGAAACACATCAGTTCTAGCACAATAAGACTTCTCTCTTTCTTCCATCTAACCTCTCCCTTTTAGCAAACCTCCTGAGCACTCATTTCCAGCCACTTTAACCTGTTCTTGTGTTGGGGGACTTATGTCGTCATGAGTCAGTGGAGACTTAACTAACAGTGGGGATTATGTTTAAGGAAAGCCTGGGTAAATTGATTGCACTGAGAACTGGGCATTCTGACTTAAATTTCACCAAAGCCTCCACTTACGAACGAAAATCAAGAATTTGTCAAAGCAAGCTGCGTATAATGAGGTGAAACAGAACAAATCCTTAGAGGTGGCAGTCACGGATAGTCCTGTGCTTCTATGAGGTGTGAACGACCAGCGGACTGTTCTTGGCTGAAGATTTCAACCACAGTATATGAGAATGACACCTTGTTGGAAACTGTATCATGGACAGTGATGGCACTAAGCAACATGAGCGGCCGCTTAGGGCCCCGCGGCCACTAGTGGGCCCCCGACCAAAAACTAAAACAAGTCAGTCGTGGTTTCAACTTACTGTTTAGGTTTAGAATAATAGATAATCACTCAATTAGCCCATGTCAGCTAACATTTTATATATTGCTAGGTAAGTTAGTCAAGACAGCTATCTAAACCTTGTAGTAATCATGGCATAATTACTGATAGGGTACGCAAGGCAGGTGCCCAGGGTCCCTGATTATGTTAGTCACTACACTCAGATGGAAAAATGTGTAGAATTTCAGGAAATTTGCTATAAAACTGCAACGTTTTCTCTCCACCCCATAAAAGTTATTTTTTTTTAATTGCAGAAAATTCACAAAGAAGGGAGCCTGAAAAATGATTTGCCGTGAGGTAGGGAAGGCCCCCAACCAAACTTTGGGACCCCAAAACGCTACAGCCAGCCCTGATCATGGATATCAGTATGTTCAGAAGGTTTGCTATGTGAGCATTAAGCATAGCTCTGCTTGTGGCTGATCGGAGAGAGAAAAAAGAGAGCCAAAGGGGTGGGGGAGGGTAGCATAATTTTCTTGGTGGGCTCTTTTGTTCTGAACTTGGGGTGAGTGTAAGTACAACACTGTATTTCCTTCGTCAAATCTGTCAGAATGTCACATAACTCTATCGCACCTGACATGCACTTTCAGGGATGGAGGGGGGAACAGACATGCCCCTGTGGGATCAATCACTAGATCATTACAACCCTTTAAAAAGAACTGACAAGTGACAGAGGAAACAAAACAATGGACAGCCTTATAGTGTTGGGTAGCCTATATTCTTTATTTCTTTATTTTACCCCCTTTTTCAAACTTGTCTCATCATTGCAACTCCTCAAAGGGCTCGGGAGAGGCGAAGGTCGAGTCATGCATCCTCCGAAACATGACCCGCCAAACCACTCTTCTTAACACCCACCCGTTTAACCCAGAAGCCAGCTGCACCAATGTGTCAGAGGAAACACCTCTCAACTGACAATTGAAGTCAGCCTGCAGGTGCCCGGACCGCCACAAGGAGTTGCTAGAGAGCGATGAGTCATGTAAAGCCCCAACGGCCAAACCCTCCCTTAATCCGGACTATGCTGGGTCAATTGTGCGCCGCCCTATGGGACTTCCGGTCATGGCTGGTTGTGACACAGCCTGGGATCAAACCCGGGTCTGTAGTGAATCCTCAAGCACCTCGATGCAGTGCCTTAGACCGCTGTGCCACTCGGGAGGCTATATTCTAAAAGCTCCACAAGTGCTGTGTATGTGGATAATCAATGAGGATAAGAGAATAACGGCAATGTTATAGCTGCTTCACGGCTCGGGCCTCTAGGTATGATATCAAAAAAAAGAACTGTAAAAAAATCTGCTGATAAACATTAGGCCTTTTTTCTTTCTTTCTGTTGGAACTGTCCCTTTCATTTTCTGTCTGACATTGTTAAGCTGTTCGCTGTCTCAGAACCTGTTCAGGTGGCGAGTGAGAGATTACCCTCCCGCAAAAACAGCTGGGTCTGATCTACTTAGTTAACTGACTTTCATTGAACAACAAAAAAAACAGGAAAACAAACTGTGAGTGGGGTGTCTCGCTTCCTCTTCCGTCTATGATAACATGACAACACCTCCACACTGAAGTCAGGGATCAATGCAATAAAGGGATGTGGTCAGCCTGGTTCACACACTACAGACAGTGGATGGAATGCTGCCCTGTAGAGCCTCCCTCCCTGTTAGCATTGACCACCACAACACGACTCTCAACATGACTTTAACACGGGCCGCTGACTGGTGGTTATGAAAGGGACCATCTACAGGAGGCCATTCTCCCCTGTAAGGGGGGGCACTGTCTAGTCCTCCCTGGGCTGACCTTCCACAGATCCAATATTACTGCCCCCAGCCCCCTGCATGGCCCCTGGTCTGTAAATCCCCCATCTGAGTCTGCACATGGGGACGGATTGGGTTCCAGGGCCACCTCTCTCCCTGTACTGACCCGGCCCATAAACAGGGGCTTTCATAAGAGATCACAGGTGCTTATTTACAAAATGGCAATTTTCTTGATAATTCCATGTTACTGCATTACCAGATCTTATCACAGGGCCAGTATCATATTCCTGAAGTTTTAGACTTTAATGAAAGATGCTTTGCATCTGGCTGCAGGTGGCTAAACCAAGTAGACCAGGACTTCTGCTGGTCTTTGTCAGGCAATACCAGAGAAAGACATACGGCAGGTATGGGGTCAGGGACAAGGATAGGGATTTGAGATGGAAATGCTGTGTTGCAAAATTTGTAAAGTGATGTGTTCATAGGCAACCAATCCAGTAGCTATATTTTAATTTCAGCTCTGTAATATTTCATTTCCAGGTTGGTTCACTTGTAAGATTGACAACATTGTTTGACGGTTTCACTATAATATCTAATGTCTATATTTGTAGGCAAAATATTACTTTGTATTACTGTTTAGTTTTAATTGTAATCAAACTAGCTTATATGTTGTAAACATTTTTAAGAGGCACATTTCCTTAAGATTTTGGTAAATAAAGCTAAAGCCTGTCTTTTTACATGTTTTGGAAGGGATGTAATTTCAGCCAGCTATGGATCATTAAAAAGAGATCATATTAAATACCACTTCTTGAGAGGGAGAGGGAAAGCGAGAGAGAAATAAAGAGGAGATTTGTCAGTCAATTCTGAGTGACCCAATCCCCTTAGCCTAACGAAAAACAGGAGAGAGAGGGTTGAGGTCAGCTTTCTGTAAATTTGCCGATGAAATGTTGACAAAACAGCCAATTTTCTCTAATTTCATCGCAGCCTTCTTTCAACAGCCCAGTCACTCAGAACCCCTTCATTTAAAATAGCAACCTTTGACACGTACCTCATCCCTGACTTCTTTGGCCTGGCAGAAATACGTTACAGTTGTGTCTTTCAGGTCAGGTGGATGCCGTTTAAGTCCTTGGCTTCATAAAGGCGGCCTTTGTCTCTTTAGCCTACTCTCCTGGGCTCGAGTAAAGGGATAAGAAATGTAGTTAATAGCTCAGGATTGGCCTAATCATCAGCTGCCATTACTGCTCCAATATCAGCAGGGATGACAGACTTATCAATAACAAAGGCCCAGCTGAACCGTCCACCAGTCCATCATCTTGATCTCTGCTCCACTAAGCAGGGCTTTCATTTGGGCTAAGCACCGGGCAGCACACCTCTCCTTCTCTTCATGGTGTGCCAGATATCACTCATCCCCACAGGCCTCTCTGTGTTTTCTGAAAGCCCAGGCCATAATTTCCACAATTTGCCTTAATTTCTTAGGCAAATGCAATATGATATATTTGAAGACGAAGCATTTAGAGCTTCATTATCATTTGTATCCACGCACCTCTAATTATGATTTTTCTGAGAGTAGTGTGCCGTACTGTTGTTCATCTTTGGTAGTTCAGATTTTCAGATCAAATTAAGATATCTAAGCTATTAATTTTCATCGAGGCGCCTAAATATTTAAAGGGACAGATAAAGCGCTAAACAAAAGATGCAAATGCCTGGTTTTTTGTTTTAGAATCATCAGAATAATTTGCTCTAGTCTTGAACAATGACAGGGGAAATATGCGGTATGCTTTCTCTCTCTTTATAAATAATGGCAACATTTTCTTTGCTGATATCAGCTACAACCTCCCCCAAACCCTCAACGTCTTCAAGGAGTAACCTGAGAGGGCTGAGAGGTGCTCCCACACCTGGCCGAGCTGGCCCTTTCATTGACAGTCATGGTGAGGACCAGGCACTGACAGACTCAAACACCTGCTATTGGGAAATATGTTCTCCATCAGTGAACTATAGCTTCTCTCTGGACTAGAGGACTGGGAGGCCATTGTTCCTCCTGAGTACTGACAGCCAAGTTATTTCTGGACTCTTGCTGCACATGGAGAACAATGTGTTATTCATGTTATATTTACAAGGAGACAAATGGAATGTTCTCCATTGCTATTAAATGTTATTAAAGTGTAAACCATTTCCTTGCATGTCAAGATGTTGTAGTTCAATTATGTTTGATATTGAAAATTAAAGTGACAGTTGTATGATAACTGCTCAGGTTATTCTGTTTTTATTCTGAAACAAAGCATATGTTCATTTTTTTGGGGGGGTGAATGTTCTATAGTCAAAACAAAACAGTAGAGCCCCTTATTCCTTCACACTACTACCTGAGATCATGACTTTGAACAGATCCTAGCAGCCTTTGCTCCCCAAAGATTTAAGGAGGGGGTCATTGCGGAATTTGCTAAGTCATCTGGAATAATAAAAAAAGAAGTGAGGCATCTCAGAGCCTCAAGCCACCCCACCTGGAGCCTGATCCCTGCCACCACTCAAACCCAGTCCCATTAGTTTACCGCCAAAAAGTTATTGGTCAAGTAGCCTAAATGGCACTGAAACAAACAAAGCCCTTTTTCAAGAAAGATTACAACTTCAACAGGAAACCCTTTGATTAGGAGGCTGCTTGAAATGTTATCAATACCATGATCACCCCTGCAGGTCAACAAAACCATTTCTAATCACCATACCTTGGCTGCACCTTCAGTTCTGTGTCGATCTCTTGAAAAAAGCAAATGACTGTTGAGAATAGAGGAGCAACTTGTTTAACAAGGAGCATGTGCAATGACAAAGCCATTCTGTTCCTTATGTGGATCTTCCACCTGCACCCAGATTAGGTAAGATATTCACTATAGCTGCCAAGCTGAATGAGAAGAAATACACACAGGATCACATTCAGCCCTCTCGTCCATAAATACTGTAGGTTAGGAAGGACAGAGACTGCTATAGTCTAAAATAAAAGAGCTATTCCATTCTTGTTTTATAGGAAGGATATAAAGCCGTTTATATAAAGCTTACAAATTCAGGTTTGTAAGCTTTAGTTTGTACATCATCAAAAAGAAAACGTTGCAGCCATGCACTAACTTGCCAATAACAACAAGGTTGTCCATTTGATACACTCCAGTCTACTGTGTAGTGTATAGCACACAACGAGTATTTCTGTTTTGAAAGATGTTCATTATGTTGTGTTATCACATTTCCAAATTGACTCCAAATTGATGTTTTGATGTCTGTCTTTTACAGAAATATTTACTTTGGACAAACATGTTATATACAGTACATAGCTCCATACATATGCACGATTTCAAACTCGCCTCTTTGCATATATTGGTCAATATCCAAGTAGAGAGAAACTAAATGTAGCTTCTGTTTTTTGGATGAATGTTTATTTTGTATTATGGTTAATATGTAAAAATAGATTTGGTTGAGGTGACAGTTAATTTGACACAACTCTGTTATCTGCAATTGCTACATTAGATCATATGTACAACACTATGTACTGCATTGACTGTAATTATAATTGTAATTATGAGTTGCTACCGAGTGGTGCAGCGGTCTAAACACTGCATCTCAGTGCTAGAGGCGTCACACAGATCCTGGTTTGATTCCAGGCTATATCACAACCGGCCATGATTGGAAGTTCCATAGGGCGGTGCACATTTGGCCCAGCATCGTTCGGCCGGGGAAGGCCGTCATTGTAAATAATCATTTGTTCTTAACTGACTCGCCTAGTTCAATAAAGGTTAAATAGAAAATACAAATAATTGAAAAGCTAGACTGATTTATTGGAAATTAAAACTGCAAATCACTTTTGCATTTCAACACTCTAAATCAGGAGGGAGGGACTCCTTATCATACTATTGCATAGCTCTGCGATGCAGTGTCCTACTGTAAATCAGATTGTGGTGAAGTTA
Organism: Oncorhynchus keta; assembly: GCF_023373465.1. Lineage (NCBI taxonomy): Eukaryota > Metazoa > Chordata > Actinopteri > Salmoniformes > Salmonidae > Oncorhynchus > Oncorhynchus keta. The sequence continues at coordinate 28,403,856 of NC_068434.1, read as the reverse complement.
CCGTATCGCAGACACACTGTAGCATTAGGCTACACATAAAATATCAACAACTACAATTCCATCGAATTTTCAGATAAGCACGTATTTTTAAAGAGAAACATATCAAAGTAATGACACAATATAATTATTGTGACCTTTCCTTTCCTCTGTTTTGCTTTCAAATAACTATATCTCTATTTATCCTTACTATTTTCTTTGCTCCCTGTTGTTCCATATAGATTGTTATTCCACAGCCCTCTCTTTAGTCAGTGGCACCCCATGCTGGAGAGACTACAGAACTACATGCAGTACCATTATGACTGGTTTATAAAGGGTGGATCATTGACTTATTTATTTATTTAACCTTTATTTAGCTAGGTAAGTCAGTTAAGAACAAATTATTATTTACAATGACGGCCTACCAAAAGGCAAAAGGCCTCCTGCGGGGACCTGCGCCTGGGATATAAAATAAAAAATAAATACAATATAAATATAGGACAAAACACATCACAACAAGAGAGAAAGCACAACACTACATAGAGACCTAAGACAACAATATAGCAAGGCAGCAACACATGACAACACAGCATGAAAGCAACACAACATAACAACAACATGGTAGCAACACAACATGGTAGCAGCACAAAACATGGTACAAACATTATTGGGCACAGACAACAGCACAAAGGGCAAGAAGGTAGAGACAACAATGCATCACACAAAGCAGCCACAACTATCAATAAGAGTGTCCATGATTGAGTCTTTGAATGAAGAGATTGAGATAAAACTGTCCAGGTTGAGTGTTTGTTGCAGCTCGTTCCAGTTGCTAGCTGCAGCGAACTGAAAAGAGGAGCGACCCACGGATGTGTGTGCTTTGGGGACCTTTAACAGAATGTGACTGGCAGAACGGGTGTTGTATGTGGAGGATGAGGGCTGCAGTAGATATCTCAGATAAGGGGGAGTGAGGCCTAAGAGGGTTTTTTATAAATAAGCATCAACCAGTGGGTCTTGCGATGGGTATACAGAGATGACCAGTTTACAGAGGAGTATAGAGTAGAGTGATGTGTCCTGTAAAGAGCATTGGTGGCAAATCTGATGGCTGAATAGTAAAGAACATCTAGCCCCTCGAGAGCACTCTTACCTGCCAATCTATAAATGATGTCTCCGTAATCTAGCATGGTTAGGATGGTCATCTGAATCAGGGTTAGTTTGGCTGCTGGGGAGAAAGAGGAGAGATTACGATAGAGGAAACCAAGTCCAGATTTAACTTTAGCCTGCATCTTTGATATGTGCTGAGAGAAGTACAGTGTACCGTCTAGCCATACTCCCAAGTACTTGTATGAGACGACTACCTCAAGCTCTAAACACTCAGAGGTAGTTATAACACCTGTGGGAAAAAGGACATTCTTCTTACCAAACCACATGACCTTTGTTTTGGAGGTGTTCAGAACAAGATTAAGGGTAGAGAAAACTTGTTGAACACTAAGAAAGCTTTGTTGTAGAGCATTTAACACAAAATCCAGGGAGGGGCTAGCTGAGTGTAAGACTGTATCACCTGCATATAAATGGGTGAGAGAGCTTCCTACTGCCTGAGCTATGTTGTTGATGTAAATTGAGAAGAGCGTGTGGCCTAGGATTGAGCCTTGGGGTACTCCATTGGTGACAGGCAGTGGCTGAGACAGCAGATTTTCTGACTTTATACACTACACTCTTTGAGAGAGGTAGTTAGCAAACCAGGCCAAAGACTCCTCAGAGACACCAATAATCCTTAGCCGGCCCACAAGAATGGAATGGTCTACCGTATCAAACGTTTTGGCCAAGTAAATAAAATTAGCAGCACAATATTGCTTAGAATCAAAGCAATGGTGACATCATTGAGAACCTTTAAGGTTGCAGTGACAGATCCATAACCTGAGCAGAAACCAGATTGCATACACGAGAGAATACTATAGACATCAAGAAAGCCAGTCAGTTGATTATTGACAAGTTTTTCCCAACACTTTTGATGAACAGGGCAAAATAGAAATAGGCCTAGAACAGTTAGGATCAGCTTGAGCTCCTCCTTTAAATAAAGGATGAGCATTGGCTGCCTTCCAAGCAATGGGAACTTCCCCAGAAAGGAGAGACAGGTTAAAAAGGTTAGAGATAGGCTTGGCGATGATAGGGAAAGCAACCTTAAAGAAGAAAGGGTCTAAACCATCTGACCCAAATGTTTTTTGAGGGTCGTTAACACCTCGGACTCAGTGACTGCCTGCAGGGAGAAACTTTGTAGCGGGGCAGGGAAAAAAGAGGGAGAAGCATCTGGGATTAGAAGGAGTGGGAGATGAAGGAATGTTGGATGGGCAAGGAGGCATGGCTGAGTCAAATTGGAATCCTAACTTAAAGAAGAGGTGAGTAAAGAGCTCAGCCATGTGCTTCTTGTCAGTAACAACCAAATCATCAACATTAAGGGACATGGGCAGCTGTGAGGAGGAGGGTTTATTCTCCAGGTCTTCAACAGTTTTCCAGAACTTCTTGGGGTTAGACCCACAGAGAGATAACTGCTCCTTAAAGTAACTAACTTTGGCCTTCCGGACAGCCTGAGTGCACTCATTTGTCATTTGCCTGAATGATAGCCAGTCAACCTGAGTATGCGTGTGCCGAGCCTTTCACCAAATGCAATTCTTGAGGTGGAGTAACTCTGCAAGATCACGGTCGAACCAGGGGCTGAACCTGTTTTAAATTTTACATTACGTAAAACAAATCTCCAGACAGTAGAATATAGCCTATCACATATCATTTCAGTTAGGACATATGAGAGACATTGTGTTTTGAAATTAGGGTTAACTCTTCTGGGCAGAAATAGATCACCACATATGTGGTATGATAAAGGAGAGCTGCTTTAGACAGGCAGGCCAATTCTGATAACTTTTTCCAGTAATTGGTCTTTCGACCAATCACATCAGATCTTTTCAGAGCTGATATGACTGGTCAAAAGACCAATTACTAAAAAAATATCAGAATTGGCCTGCCTGTCTAAACGCAGCCCATGTGTTCCCAGTATAGGGGCATTGGCCTTGACCTCTTGTCCAAATGCAGCCTCTGACCCCTATTTTCAAACAGTTTGGCACCCCTGGCGCAATGTGCATTTCTCTGAAAATATTAAACTGTGAGAGGATTCTCTTTACAAATCCCAAATGTTATTTTTTCTCTGAGTTTTATGTTGTGATATGCTGTAGGCAAGCCTTATTAATATAATTTAAAGAGTGTATGAAGCATAGATTTTGTAGGGAAGGCCCCATAGGCCATGTGCTTGCGCATAGAGATGGAATCTAAACAGCAGTATAGAAATGCATTTTGTGATTCCACAACCCACACATAAACTTCTTAATTACTGTGATTAACAACTTTGAACCTAACTCAAACAGATAGTTATTTGTTGTACCTTAGTGTGATTGGGGCAGCAGGTAGCCTAGTGGTTAGAGCGTTGGGTCAGTAACTGAAAGGTTGCTATATCGAATCCCTCGAGCTGACAAGGTAGAAATCTGTTGTTCTGCCCCTGAAAAGGCAGGCAGTCAGTAAGACCTTGACAGGTTAAATAAAGGTAACATAACCCAGTATCGCTAGTTTAAAATATGGTGTGGCTATAAGAATAGGATATGCTACAAATTTGTCACCATAAAAAAATTGTACCGAGCAGATATTTGATGCAGTGGGTACGCAATAATAATAATGACGACAGAACCCCGTGAGTTTTATAGGCATCTTTGTTATATTTTGTTTATTAATCTAGCTATCGATACTAGCAGATTCAGACCAGAGAAGAAGAGGCGAAACAACAGGGACAACTGGGCCAGCAGGTGGCGGTGTTTTGCTTCTTTCGCTCACCAAGCGAGGAGTTTTTGTATGGAGGTCAATAGCTAGGTTTCCATCCAATTGGCGAAAGATTTTCATGAGAATGTTCTAAAATCTGCATAAAACAATATGCGCATTTTCCCACCAGAGATGTGTTTCCATCAAACTGACTTATTGTGGAAACAAGTATGTGCGTGATGAGGTAGTGCACATACAAATAACATTTGCTGTTAAATTCCAATGTAAGAATGAAACAAGCAAGTTCAATGGGTTTGCATTGCATTTTCAACGCTACTGCTGGTCTTCTCACAAAAACGTTTGCGTTATATAGCCAACTTGCGCAATCTGGCCTTGGCACGTGCGCTCTCGCTAACAGGTCACTGATACAGTACGGGTAGGCTACCTACACTATGAGATTATGAATAAGAGCGAGCGATATTATTTGTATTTGTCAAACGGCAGCCACGCATCAATCATTATTGTCACCAGAATATGACCCTCTATATTTAAAGGAGCAACATGCTCATCAACTGCAATTTCACCACCCTGTGAAGGTCGTCATAATTTATTTCAACTGTACTAGTGTAATAAACTGCATGGTTTTCCGAGTCGTAGTGGAAGGACCACACAACATATCATCGTTGACTCCAAGTTTTCTTCAATATGATGGATATTATATCAACATTTGAACATAAAAACGTTTCCACCGACATTTCTCGAATAATTAATTTAACAGACACAAAAATATCTCAACCTGTCTAGTTTACTTTATTTTGTCGACATTTGGAAAGTTTACCGGAAAACGTAATTATATTTTTTTATCTGACATGTACTTTACTCGCATAAAAGGTTTCAACGCAAACCTGGTTAATGAGAATGTTTAAATTGGTCAACATAAAAACGAATGGCTTATTTGCTACGTGAGATCTTTTTGATCGAATAGAAGTTTCGTAATACTTACGTTGTTACGAAAGTACTGATCTAAGTAGGACACGTGACATCCCGGCAATGTTGAGGAAAAAAACACTATACCGGAGTTGTCTCGCGATGGTTATGCATATTCATAGTATGAGGCTAGAATAATTGAGTGTATTTATTTATTTATTTGTAACCTTTATTTGACAAGGCAAGTCACTTAAGACCAAATTTCTTATTTACAATTACGCCTTCCCCGGCCCAACCCTCCCCTAACACACGACGGACGATGCTGGGCCAAAGTGCCCTTTGGGACCACAGTTCACGGCCGATTGTGATACAGCCTAGGATCGAACCCGGGTCTGTAGTGACGCCTCTAGCACTGCGCCACTCGGGAGAAGAAACAAAAATACAGTGACTCATGTTAGAAATGTTGGTCAAACATTTTACATTTGAGGTTGGACGGATAAACAGTATCATACTTGTATACATATAATCTTGGAGAGGTATTGGAATGTTCGAAATGAACTGCCGATATCACAGCATTGCTTGATATTTGTTCTTGAATACTTTGTGCAACATATCAATTGAACTGGCACTATCAGGACGGTTCTATGTGACAAACATGAGACGGAAAAATAGGGTCCATTCGACACATTCTATTTATATCATCGAATTGCTAGGCTCTGGGCAGGGCGTCGTTGGGTTGATAGGCACTGGGCAGGATGTAGTTGGTAGCCATGGCGAGGATTTGAGCTCCGGTGGGGACACCAGCCAAGGAAAGAGCCACTAGAACCAGCGATGTCAATGTACGGCAGAGGAGTGCCAGAGTCCACACCGTACTTGTTCAGCCCAGAGGCCATGATGAGGAAGGCAGCGGGGGTCTGATGTCCGCGGGGTGTAGCAGAGGATGTCAGGTTGTTGCTTTGCAGAATATCCTCATACTCAGACATCCCCTTATAGAAGTCATAGTCCTCACGCCAGATTTGTTTTTTACTACCTTTATTCAACTAGGAAAATCAGTTAAGAACCAATTATTATTTACACTTAAGGCCAAACCCGGACGACGCTGGGCCAATTGTGCGCCGCTCTATGGGACTGCCAATCACGGCCGGATGTGATGCAGTCTGGATTCGAACACAGAACCTCCCCGCTTTCTGCCACTGATTGACATTGCCAGAGCGATGGCCAGCGCCGTTGTCCATGATGATAGAGTAGTTGGGTCCCATGGCATGTCCTGTCAGAGTGGCGATGGTAAACAGCTGAGGAGACACCTCACCTACCGCCTTCTCTCTCATCTCACAAAACACGTCGACCATCAATCACCATGCGTTCATCAGCATCTGTGTTTCCTACATGAACCCTGCGACTCGCACCGGACACCACCAACTACGTAGCAGCACAAAGCATCTCTCACTATTGAATACAAGCGGTTGACGTCAACAACCCTCATCGAATATTCAAAAATAATTACAATAATGCAAAGAAAGGATAGGCTGGAGCTTGACAGCCCGCGGTGCCGCTTTGTGGACAACGATTCCGATTGCTAGGGCGGAGGGACATGCATATTGCCATTATATCCACACTATTTGGTATCTCGTCATTATATCCAAATCTCTGCCCAGACAGAATCATTGGCAGGTCGGGCTCGAAACATAATACACTTCCGGTTGCATAAAAAAATTGCAGCTACCGACACAGCTGGAGTGGGGGAGGCCTTCCTCTAGTGAAAGCGAGCTACTGGGGGGAATGGGTGACGTTTGATCGGGAAAAGGTGAGTTCGACAGAGTAAAAACATTGATTTGGACACTAATCGAATATAACGTCATCGTCAAAATGATGTTGCTGCTGCTTGTGTCATTTGGTGAAAACGGTTCTACTCTAGCGGCGCGCGCTAACTGTTCAACGTGGGTAACACTAGGCGCATACGCCTAGCACATTTTTGGGGAATTTGCCTGTTCTTTTCGATATCTGTTAAGAGCCATGGTCTCAGCCCGCACAGGTTAGTTTTGCATTACATAGCTTTCTAGCTAACTTTAGCCACATTACGTCAATTAGACCTAGTTTGCTGGCTAACCAACATTAACTTATTTTGGCCAGCCCCAAGTGTGCCAGTCTTGTGTTTTTATGCCGTAGGACGTAGCCACCTAGAAGCCAGACACGGAATAATGCCGTTGCAACTTTTCGAAGCTAATGTCTGTCTCGTTAGCTACTTTTCTAAATATAGTGGGAGTTAACGTTTGCTCAAATCACACTTTTTCTCAACAGGATTATCTTGTCAGTGTATCAAGATAGCTACATGAACTGGGCGTTAACGTTAGATGACGTTACGATGTTCATTCCATTTCATTTGCATGGATCCAAAGCAATGGCTATTACATTATTAACGTTTTTGTGGAAATGGAAAGGTCGATTGCCTTTAGGTAGGTAGGTGACATTTGTGGGGAAATACTGTGGAACATGTAACTAATAAACTAACTATCTAGCTAGTATCTAACTAAATTACTGTGTTGCAAGTAAAGTTGCCTAGTTCCTGCACTGTCAGGTGATAGTTAGCTAGGCATTTAGCTAAATAGCATGCAAATTAGCTACACTGATAGTAAACAAACATTGTAACAGTAATACAGAAATGTAAAATGTAGGCTATTGGCTTAAAAAACACATGATGGGTCTGTTTTTTTCGGGTTGTCAACTTTAAGTGGAGCATCTGACCTTGATAAAAGGCCAGAATAAAACCACTGTTAGTCTGGTTGTATTACATTTACATTACATTTAAGTCATTTAGCAGACGCTCTTATCCAGAGCGACTTACAAATTGGTGCATTCACCTTATGACATCCAGTGGAACAGCCACTTTACAATTTGTATGTTGTAAACTAGTTATAGACATGATGTAAGGACACAGCAGTACAAAGTGCATTGTCACCTGGTCATCCAGTTCACCTGCATTCTCCTTGAATTCAAGGGTAGTTATATTAACTTGTTAGACAGTACAATTGTGTGTGTCCCTTTCCCGAGCTAATGCACATACAGTACTTTGTCAATAACTTGGACTTGGTCGAGCCATACCACAAACTCAAAGGGCAGTGCATTGTAATAGTTTATTTTTTTCACATGAAAGGGAAGACAGAAAGACAACACCCTTGAAGCCCATACAACCTTCTAGGGTTTTCTATTGTGCTGCAGTATTATAGGAGTTACTCAACCACTGAATATTTTCACTGCATGGCTTGTCAGAATATACAGAGACAAACCAAATTAAGCCTTGTGCGTGAGTAGCATTGACTTTGCACACATTAAACCCTGCATTTATGGTCATGGTTCTCATTAGGATAAGCTTTAAAAGGTTTTAGTCTGCCTCTGCCATCAGTGTTGATTGAGCAGTACAAGGGCAAATTGCTAGGAATAGCCAGACGAAGGAGGTCTCTGAATAAAGCAGTAATAGCCTTGATGTGAGGTTCTCATTTTAATTCCTTTATCAAAACATATGTATTAACATTGTCTGTTTTGACATCTCAATGGTGGGTAGTTATTTGGGCTAAATATATGCTTGAAGTTGTATTGGGTCATCTGTCTTTGAGAACAGGTTAAGGAAGTTATAATTATTACCAGTAGGTTAGTTAGCATAGTGTTGGATTTGCTCAGCTCAGCGCTCCGTTTGGGTGAGTATAAAAGAGAAGGATTTGACTTCTCTGCGCAACGACTTACAGGGAAGTCGTTTTTTTTTTTGTACTGATTAGACTACGACCAGCAAATAGGCCTATGCGAATCCTGATTTCCCTTGCTAATTTTGTAATAGCCATTTTTTAATTAGGCCTTTGCTACTTGTAATTGTGCTGCAGTTATTCCGCGGCAGCTTGGTTATCAGTTTCTGGTCATTGAAATGTTATTTACCCAAAGGGACTGGCCTGAACAGAGATTACTGAACAAAGATGGTACTCCTGTGTAGCTCAGTTGGTAGAGCATGGCGCTTGCAACGCCAAGGCTGTGGGTTCGATTTCCAAGGGGGACCTGTATTAAAATACTCAGTACTGTCAGTCACTCTGGCTAAGAGCATCTGCTAAATGTAAATGTTGAAACATTTAAATGTAATGGCTGAATGGCGTGACTAGTAGTCCATGTCAGTAATTGAAATAAGCAGAGGTTATTGATGACCTGCCATTAGAATGAGACAGGTAGTGACATCCCAAGTGGGGTGTTATTTTCGTGGTGTTGGTCGCATTTTGATTAGGCTAGTAGCTAAAGGATTGCGTTGTCTTCCAGTGCTTTTTCTCCAATGCATGGGGAATTCTAATAAGCCTGCTACACAGATGATAGGAGATTATAGGCTAATGGATAATGGAACTCTTTCTCATGTCTTAATCAACCCAGAAACCCAATTTCATGTGGGTCAGTTCTACATTTATTAATTAATTCCTTGTTATTTCCAATGCTCAAATTTAAAATACATCAATGTGCTTGCATGTTATGCTGCTCACACCAGGGCAGATAAGCTAATCCCCACACATTATCCCCCTCCAAATTCACAAAATACATTTTTCTCAGAAGTCTCCCACTCTGCAGACTATTTGTTGCCCATCTCATATTGCTGTATCATGTCTTGCTTGAGTCGGACTGCATACTGTTTTGCAAAATACTGCTTATCTTGAAGTAAGCATTCTTTGCTTGTTTGCCAGTGCTGATGGGCAGGTTTTGGAGGTTGTCTTTGAAGTGTAGTCTTTTGTTCAGCCATAAGTCATAGACCCACAATAAATTGGATCTTTCATTTTGAACTTAATCAGACCGACTAAATTAAAGTGAATGTTTGTGTTTCCCATCCAGTCCATTTTAGCATTGCTTATGTGACCGGCACCCCTTTGGGTTCAGCTCAGCCACAGAGCATACATTCTTTGGCTGCCCTTCAACTTGGCTCTCAGTTCAGTTTGCAATGCATGGTGTTGGCATAGGCCACTGATAGGTTTAATATGCACACAATATTTGCAAGCCTCATGATGGCAGAGTGAAAATAATGTAAGCCTGCACCTCCATTTTCCTTTTCTCTCCATCTTGCTTCTTTCCCCCTCAGTCTCCTGTGCCAGGATGAGAACATATGGGTAGTGTGACAGGTGTCTTGGCAAGCCTTGGCAATTGGAGAAAGTGTTTTCATTCTCAAACTGCTGACAGAAGATCATGCTGAATTGCCAGAGAGAGGAAGGGGGAGAGCTGGGAGAGGGGCCGATGGATTGGGGGGGAGAAATAAAATTGTATTTGTCACATGCTTCGTAAACGACAGGTGTGGACTAACAGTGAAATGCTTACTTATGGCCCTTCCCAACAATCCAGAGAGAAAGAAAATAGAAAAGTAATAACACGTAATTATAAATACACAATGAATAATGATAACTTGGTCATATATATGGGGTACTAGTACCGAGTCAATGTGCAGAAGAGGGCAGAGCTGGAGAACCGACTCAGACAAACCAGCTTTTGTCAAATTGCTCAGGCCAAGTGGCTAAAACAGAATACATTTGACAAATTCCATATTAAGGTCAACCTGAGCATGAAAAAGCGAAATAGCTTATTTCCTAATTAAACTACTTTCATATTTACCTTGAATGTGTATATTTTGAATTAAAGACGACATTTGACATTTTTATATTTGCCAATTTGAATGTTATTGTTACTACAAAGTAGGATACAAACTCTCAAAATAAGTATTTTCAGTACTCGTTCTAAACATAATGGATGTGACTGTTATGGACCCTTCATAACTTTATCAATGACTCACCAGTCAGCAACACTGCATAACACAATCATGATAGAATGTTCATGCCCTTCCTACTGCTTCCAAAGTGTGTCTATGTTTGCAAACAAGCTAGCAGACAACCTTTATCTGTGTGTGTGTGTGATCTGTTTCACATGTACTCACATTCTCATATGAACTGCAATCATGCGTTCTCCTTTATTTTACTAGGCAAGTCAGTTAAGAACAAATTCTTATTTTCAATAACGGCCTAGGAACAGTGGGTTAACTGCCTGTTCAAGGGCAGAACGACAGATTTTGTACCTTGTCAGCTCAGGGATTTGAACTTGCAACCTTTCGGTAACTAGTCCAATGCTCTTAACCACTAGGCTACCCTGCCGTCCCCATTGCATGTGATCACATGGCATAATAAAGATCTTAAATTCATAAACATAATTAAGGTCTTAAAAATCCATCACAAAGTTTCACCGGTCATGCTGAGGTTGTTTACTCCCTTGAGTAACTACAGGTACCCCCCCAGTGACAATATTGATCTGTATCTGTGTAGTCTGCAATGCACATGCTTGTGAACTGTAGCTGTCAAGTCTCAGAATCTCTACAAAAGTGCAAACCCTGTGCCACTGGTAGATTATAATTCAATTAAACTTTTTATTTTTATTACCATTTCAGTAAGGAAAATTAAGAAGTTAACCCTTCATAGGAAAGACGATATAGTAGGGATGAGTGAGGAATGAGTCCAGCTAGCTCAAATAAACAAGGGAATGAAATGGGTGTATCAATCCTTGAGTCTAGGGTTAGAGGTATACACTGAGTCTACAAAACATTAAGAACACCTGTTTTTCCCATGTCTTACACTGGTCAGGTGTAAGCCATGATCGCTTATTGATGTCACTTCTTAAATTCACTTCAAATCAGTGTAGATAAAGGGGATGAGACGTGTTAAACACTGATATTCAATTTTGGCCGATTCTGATATTTTCCTTGCCAAAGAAAACGATACCGATATTTAACATTTTAGCAACCTTTTAAGCATTCTAGTACAGTTAAATAGTTTAAGCAAAGTGTCATATGTTCAGTTAATGGGAAAAATTACACATCCATGAATGTATTTTATCGCACAACAGGTATTCATGACACAAATATTTTAGCTGCCCCGCATTACAAAGATGGTTAAGGTGTTGGTGGCTCTTCTTACTATCCATTCTTGACTATATGGAGAAACCTAAACATGCTTTGAAATAAGTACTGGTTTAAACTCAAATGCAGTTAATCATTTTTGCTTTGACTACTTGAAAACATGACTGTCTCTAGGCTGTCATAAACTTCAATAAATGGCACAAATGTGCTCAACTGACTTGACTCGTAAAATGAGAGAAAATTTACAACACCAGCTCATCTTTCATTTAGGAATTTAAAAAATAAAATAAACAAACAATTGCTTTGTTTTTAAATTAATTGAAAATCTTGACCTATACCTGCCATGAATGAACAATAGAAAAGCAATTCGTCTTAGTACAATTGTTTCCAGTGACTCTAGATGTCTGGGTTACAATATGACTGCCCATTTACAAGTTTAACATTTGGGGGAAGTTTTTCTTCACAAAGAAGACCTGCTCGGCTTTGTCTTTTTTCGTCTATAGTGTGTGAAGCTGCACTAAAAAAGGCGCTCAATGTCCACACTAGTACATAGAGCACCAAGATACTTGTGTTTCCATCTTGTCCAGCTGTCTCTGTAACATTTCACGTAAACCCTGTTTCTTGTCTGCATCAAAGTAGTGGTCCTTGTACCTAGCATCGAGCATGGTGACGACACAGTAAAGAGGCTCAGAGAGAATACCACCGAATGGCATGTTCACAGCGTCTGGTAGAGTACTTTGGCAAGTTCTAACCCCACGGTCTGTGTTGGAAGTTTTGTTGAGCAGGAGTTTTAATGCCATGACAGAGGGTATCACGTCTGCTGCCGACGCAGTTGAAGAGCTTATTTCTCCAGTCAGTTGTTTGACTGGAGCTAGGAGTGTGTTCATGTTTTCAATGAGTCCACTGGTTTGTACTGATTTGTTGCAGGTAACTCAGTCAGCTGCGTACACGCCAAACACTCATTTGTGTTCCAGCAGGCTCTCCATCATGTAAAGAGTACTGTTCCTTCTGGTGAAAACGTCTTGCTTAAGCCTTTTCGTTTGCACTCCAAGCTGCTCCTGTATGCTAGCTGTGAGTGTTTAAAATGACCTATTATCTTCCTACCTGTTGCCACTGTGTCAGATATGCTGTGTTGGGCCAAAACACCTTCGTTCACAGCATGTGTGCCATGCATGGAAAACTGGCGACTCCGCATTCTTCAAAAGCCTTTGTCATGTTACGTGTACTTTGTTCTTGGGGATTTCAAACATGTTCTCAAATGCCATTGAAATGGCAGCAGCGATAAGAGAACCAGCACCTTCTTGAACATGCAATATGGCTTTCCTCAGTACGAAATCCTCATCGACCCACTGTGCTGTCAGACTCAGCATGCTCATGGGACTGACATCGCTGGTCCAAATGTCAGTCGTGAAGCTAGTAGCAGTGACGCCCATAGCAAGTAGCTCGCTGATGTGCGATTCAACAATACTGTGTAACTCCGGTAGGGAAACATCTGAAAAATAGTGCCTACTTGGTAGTGTGTACTGGTGCAGAGAACGGTTGATTGTCAAGGGCAATGAATTCCATTATCTTGGCGTTAATGGATTTCGCCTTTGAGTTGTCTCGCTGAAATGTTCTTGCTCTTTCAAATGACTGCTCGACTTGAACTTGTTTAGTTGTTGGAAGTGTGTGCTTAGTTTTTTTCTGCTTTTGTTCTAGGTAGTTGTCACGCCTTGGTCTTAGTGTTTTGTGTTTTCGTTATATATTTGGTCAGGCCAGGGTGTGACATGGGTTTATGTTGTTGTATTTCGTATTGGGGTTTGTAGTATTTGGGATCGCGGCTGATTAGGGGTGTTGTATAGGCTGCCTGAGGCGGTTCTCAATCAGAGTCAGGTGATTCTCGTTGTCTCTGATTGGGAACCGTATTTAGGTAGCCTGGTTTCGCTTTGTATTTTGTGGGTGATTGTTCCTGTCTCTGTGTAGTTTCACAAGATAGGCTGTAATAGGTTTCACGTTCCGTTTGTTGTTTTCGTATTTGTATAGTTATTTCATGTATCGCCTTTTTCCTTTCATTAAAGACATGAGTAACCACTACGCTGCATTTCGGTCCGACTCTCATTCTACAAACGAAGAACGACGTTACAGTAGTTGCTGGGGGATGATGCACTTTCAAATGAGTAATTAGGTTTGTGGTATTGAAAGATTTCACTTTCTCCCCCCTGGAAATAATAGCAGCACAAACGTTGCATATGACCTTTTTGTTATCTTCCTTTGAAACTTCAAAATAGGTCCACACAGCAGACATTGTGGGCTAGGTTAGGAATGCTGTGTTGCACATGTAGCGCTGTATTTTTTTGTGGCTTGATTACGTTACCTACCTACGTTATCCAGGTGTACACGTCAGCTTTGACATCGGTTTTTGCACATCGGCGTTAAACTAGACAATAGGGCCGATGCCCTGATGTTGGCATTTTTGGCTAATATCGGCCGATTGTGATATTCTCACCGATATATTGTGCATCCCTAGTTAAAGAAGATTTTTAAGCCTCTAGGATTTCCTAATGTTTGGTATACACAGTGTATATATAGGCAGTTTGTGGAATTGGTAACAGATAAAGACCGACTCTGATGCTGTTGAAATACAGTTCTTGAGGAGAAACGACCACACAGGATTTGTGTACATCTTGCCAGCCAAGGATGACAAGGCTTGGGTGGCTGCAGGTCAAGTTGTCCAGTCCCTGTGTCCTTTTGTGGACAACGTGGAGGGGGTATCATAGAGCCTATGCTGGCATATTAAAGGGTGTGAGATTAACGCAAAGCATGAGTTTATAAAAGCAACTTTTGAGTTTGAGTTTTTGTATGTATATTCTGTTACTCAATAGGTGATTTGACAACATTTTAATATTTTGAATAAAACATTCATGATCTAGAATGAAATTACTAAAACTTTGTACATTTGAAATGGATTGCAGTTTCATTTTGTCTTTTGGGACTCTGTCACATCCATAACATTTTCCTGTAGTGTTATTGTGAAAGTGCAAATATTTCTATAATTGTTGAGGTATGCAGCACTCTAATTCGTAATGAAAGTAGAGTTTTTCCAAATAAAGAATTCTGAATGCATTTTCTAGCACATTTATGTTTGCTTAATTAATATGGGACACATGAGTGCACTTTGATATCCTATGCAATAACTATTCAAGATACTTGTTATTTATTTAAATATAAACAATTATTTCGCACAGTGTCACATCCATAACAGATAATTTCCCATGCATAACGGTACATTTTCCTCTCTAAAGTATGTGACAATTTTTTGTTGTTTTTGTGTGTATCCATGCCATACTTTCAAAGTGGCTATTAATATTTTACCCTAAGACTGAGTTTGACTTTAGCTGGTGTCTCCATTCTCCCAAAAATGGGTGTCCATTTCCCTCGTAAGTATTGTTCCGTTACTTTCAAAGTGGCATTACTTAGAATTTTGGAGTTTTGTGTCTACTCTTCCCCTATAGGGTTTTACAAATGTCTCACAGAAATGATAAGTCCATTTTGTGAGACATTTTGTTTCTCATTCTGTGTGGAAATGTCACATCCATAACACTGTAATTTCCCACTGGTAATTACAGTGCCCTGGCCTGCATTTTCAACCCTCAGAGAATGGTTAAGGTAGTTCCATCTATGTTGTAGGCTACAGCATTTTTCTTTTGATCTCCTTTATAAAGCAGTGTTCAGTCCTACTCTGGTTGTAACAAAGTGACTTTCTGACATTTACAGCTAGGCTGGGCTGGCTAACACTTTCTTGCCAAATAACCAGATTTTCGTCTTTCTTTGCCAAAATGCATAAAACGACATGCTAGTGTAATTAAAATGCAGAAATGCTTTTAGAGTGCATTCTATTCCACATGGAAGACTACAGTTCTTGTCATATTCCTTCTAATGGATTCATTTCAAATTGTGTCAGACTACCATGCTGCAGTACTATCTCTTCTGACCTCCAAGGTTTAAGGGCCTGCTTTGTTCGTGCTGGATTTTCACTCCAGATTAAACATCTGCTTGTATTTTTTGTTGTCGTTAGTTGTTTTTCTGTGGTGCATATTACTTGTTTTCTGAGTGCTTTTGTGTGTTTAACTTGTGCACTCCCAACACAAGTTGGAATGGGTGGAATGAATATGCTTTTGCAGGCCATCTCCAAACTTGGATGAGGCTGCAGTTATCCCTACAGTCATTCCTTTGGCAAATTACTGTGAAATTGGCCAGCTGCTGAATGGATCTTATTTCAAATCGAGATTTCCAAATTGTTCTCTTATGAGAGTCTGTCGGGTCAATGCTGAACTAGGCTTTGACTCTCAATGCCTATTACTGCAATATGTCAAATGCACTACGTTTTTGCCCAGGCGATTCTTATCTGAATAAATGCTATATATATATAAAATAAAATAAATATGCCTTTTTCTGGCAAAGAATGAGACGTTAGTCTAACTTGTACTGGCCATTTTGAAAGCATACAGTATTTTCTCAGGCCAGTCTGAATGTGAAATTCTATTGGCTGTAGCCAGGTTTCTTAGTGTTGGCATATTTCTGGCACAGACAGCCAAAGTTTGCTCATAAAGCATGCTTGTTGCTATTTGGCTGTTGTGGCACACTGACTTTATTTGTAAAATATGTTAAATGAACCTCAATGTTAACTGTCAATGTTCTTTCGGATATTTTGTATGTGAAAATGAAACTTGAAATGCACTAGTCACTAAACTGTGACTGCATGCAGGTGTTCTCAGATATATCCTGATTCTTAGTCCTAATGATTGTTTTATTTTCTGTTTCTGCCAGGTTGTCTACAAACTGGTAAGCCATATCCAAGAGATGGATGACGGCAGCGCCTACATAGAGTTTGACGTGCCAGAGTTCAGCAACACCGTCCTCAACCAGCTCAACGACTTGCGTCTGCAGGGGAAGCTATGTGACATTATCGTTCACATCCAGGGCCAACCGTTCCGGGCCCACAAGGCCGTGCTGGCGGCCAGCTCACCGTACTTCCGCGACCACTCAGCCCTGGGAACCATGAGCGGCCTGTCCATCTCCGTCATCAAGAACCCTGATGTGTTTGAGCAGCTGCTGGCCTTCTGCTACACTGGCCGCATGTCCCTGCAGCTCAAAGATGTCATCAGCTTCCTCACAGCAGCCAGCTTCTTGCAGATGCAGGCCGTCATTGACAAGTGCACCCAGATCCTGGAGGGAATCCACTCCAAGATCAGCAGCGCCACCAGCCCAGACGAGGGCTCCCAGGCCAGCCGCAACGGTGTTAAAGACAGCAGCCTCTTCATCAACCCCACACAGATCTCCCCCCCTTACTACTCCAGACACAGCATAGAGGCCCGCTCTGAGCTAGCAGCAGGGAAAGGCCATGGCAGGGCGCGGCACCAGGAGGAGGGCCAGTCAGACCGCGGCAGCAGTGACAGTGTGTCAGAGCAGGAGGCAGCCACGGAGGGAGAGACTGAGCAGGTGGAGCTGATTGGGAAGGACGGCCAGGTGACAGACGTGCATGTGAAGCTGGAAAAGACGGACCGGCCCAGCTACTCCGACAGCTCCTCGGCAGGCGACGATGGCTACCACACAGAGCTGGTGGATGGAGAGCAGGTGCTGGCTGTCAGTGTGGGCTC
The DNA here is from genome assembly GCF_023373465.1 of Oncorhynchus keta. Classification (NCBI taxonomy): domain Eukaryota; kingdom Metazoa; phylum Chordata; class Actinopteri; order Salmoniformes; family Salmonidae; genus Oncorhynchus; species Oncorhynchus keta. The sequence continues at coordinate 28,386,612 of NC_068434.1, read as the reverse complement.
CTATGGTCCTGTCATCCAGGCAGCTGGCTACACTTACTCAGGCCTGTCATCTCCCTGCTTCGTGAGCCTCAGCAGCTCCAGCCCCTCCCGCTCCATGCTCAGTGGCTTCAGGAGCGGCCGGGCCAGAGCCAAGCGCCCCCCTGTAGCCGTCCCAGCAGAGGTCCTGAGTCAGATCAAACCAGGAAACGCAGAGGACAGCAGCGAAGCAGTGTTGGATCAAGCAGGCTTTGAGAATGACGTCCAGGAACGGAGCCTGCGCAGCCAGTGGTACCCCTACAACGAGAGGCTCCTCTGTATCTACTGCGGCAAGTCCTTCAATCAGAAGGGCAGCCTGGACCGCCACATGCGCCTGCACATGGGAATCACACCCTTCGTCTGCAAGTTCTGCGGCAAGAAGTACACTCGTAAGGACCAGCTGGAGTACCACATCCGCGGCCACACGGACAACAAGCCCTTCCACTGTCAGATCTGTGGCAAGTGCTTCCCTTTCCAGGGAACCCTCAACCAGCACTTGAGGAAGAAGCACTTGGGGGCCACAGAGGGCACCAATCACATGAACTCTCCAGAGAGAACGGAGGGGAGCTCTGGTCAGAAAGACCCAGAGGATGCTTCAGAGGGGATGGCCTTTGAGACGCAGTATGTTGAGGAGGCTCCGGCCACTGACATGGAGGAGAGCTCAAAGTGTAGCCCTGATGAAGCCCAGGCATCCGGGTGTGATTTTTAGGCCCCTGTTCTGGTTGAGGAAGCTTTAACATGTTTTGTTTTTGTTGTTTTTTTATGTTTAGAATTTCTTTTGGAAGCGGCTCCTTCAAATGTTGCATCTACCTTGTACTTCCAGGTTTTCTGCCTGTCCATTTTTAGTGAAAGTAGAAACATAGAATAAGAAAAGGGTGCTTTTTAAAAATAGATTATTTCAAAAGGAAGGAGAATCAACTTGCTATTGATAAGGTGGCCTCAATAATCAAGGCCTCCTTGTTGTTTTTGTTTTCTCTTTAATCTTTCCATGTTTTTAAAACATATTTACAGAGTAATATAGGCATGTTGCAATAATTGATAATATGAAAGCTCTGCTGCTTGTCACAAGTTTTTACCTGACCTGTTTTTGCACATGTGGCCAAAGGTGGTCACTTTACTCACAAGGAATTATTTTTTCTGCAAGTGCAAAGCTTCATGTGACATATCTGTTCAATACCTCATGATACAACTACATACTCATAACAGACAGTATTTTATGAAACTCCACCAGGTTCTACCTCATAGCTAAGAACCTAACAGGATCAGAAGTGTTTTCCGTTTAAAAAAAACAAACAGTTTTGTTTTATGGTCTATGTGTTATATTTGCCAAACTCTAAGAAGATCAATCCTCAGTCTCAACACAACGCCTTGATACTGTAGACTAATGTTCCTTGCTGGTTGTATGAACTCTGGACCTTGTCCATCAGTTCATGGTCAACAAGGATGTAATGTGGTCGAAGAAAGGATTTGCTATCTTTAAGCAATAAGACCCGGGGAGGTGTGGTATAAGGTCCATATACCACGGTTAAGTGCTCTTCTTACGCACAACGCAACGCGGAGTATATTGGCCAAATACCACAAACCCTTGAGGTGCCTTGTTGCTGTGATAAACTGCTTACCAATGTAATTAGAACATTTAAAAATTATTTTAGGGGTCATACCCATGGTATATGGTCTGATATATCATAGCTTTCAGCAAATCAGCATTCAGGGCTCAAACCACCCACTTTATAATGGTGTATAAGAAATATTAAGTATGTTGTATGTTTGCATTGAGCAAGCTCAAGGACAGTGGATAGAGTACAATAGTAGAACACAATACATTACATGATTTCCACTGTCTCTATAGCCAAGATCTAGTTTGCTTTTCAGAACACACAGGAGCAGATTCCACTTATCGGTCTCTTTTTTTTACCCAGTGAAGGTCACATGCAGTTGGCCATGGTGTCTTTTACAGATGTGATTCTATCTATTAATCGACATGGGGATCAATGATTGAGCCTGACACAGTGAAATCATTGGAGTGTCTTCCATTCTGATGGTGTTTAGTTAATTATTCTCAACCTGTTTATGTGAAACTGTTTTTTATCTGTGTGGAGATGATGCTCAGTGCAGAGTTCCCCTCATTAGCTTGGCACAGCAGGCGCAGCGCTGCCCTGGATCTGCATGGAATCAATATGCTCACAGTATGCAAACAGGGAGAAGGGAATATCCGCCATCTTGTCATGGCAGTTTTTGTTCACTCCATTTCATGACAACTCTTGTTCTGCTCTTTTGTTTTAATTGACTGTTTCTGCCCTTTCCTGATCAGACACAACTGTTGAGATGAGGGGATAAAATGGGAAAGCGTGTAGTCTCATTGATGCTTCATTAGAAATTAAGAGTTTGATGGACAAAGGGTAGAGGGTTGTGAGATGAGGTTGTGAACCAAAGTAATGGTGCACTTTTTGTGAGTAAAATAGTGGCAGTTAAAGTTAAGAGCAGTGGTGACTGGTGACCATCAGTTTATTGTGACAGAAATAGGCTTTTTAAAAGTCAATGATCAAATTATTACTGCATCAGTCAGTGTAAGTCCATTTGACAACAGATTGGTAGCTAGCTTTTTCAGTGTTAATTGGTAAATAATAATCATAGGGCACTGCTGGCATCGGGGATGGTGCTCTGCTTGTTTAGAGATTAGCTGGGCTTTCAGGGCTCAGCAGTTGGATGAATGTCACAACTTTTGTTAAAGATTCCATTTTTCATATCGTCATAAGTCACTAATGCACGCTATGGTTGGGGTGGGAGGTAGGCTGTGTTTGTCAGATGTATATTGCATTACATGGCTAAGCATTGCAATGCACAGTGCCATGGCATAGTTTAGGTGGCGAATGGGATTTCAATATTCTTATTGTGTGATAATGCTTCTAAGTGCAGTAGTTTTTAATAATATGGGCCTAAATTCTGATAATTATTGCTCTAACGTCCTAGCCCAGATCAAACTCTTTATTTGGTAGGTGCGGTTAAGATCAGGTGGAAAGCTGATCCTTAAAAAGCACTTTTTGTCAACAGTAATTTTGCTCCATCACCCCTCTGCTTGCTGACTTGCTATTTCAGCAGTGAGTTGCCGTCCTTGTATCCTGTTATCTTTTAGTTTTTACACATGAACACACAAAACTATAATTACAGTATTGCAAGGAGCTAGCAGGCTCACTGTTTAGAGAGAAATGTCCCGAAAAGCCCAGAGGTCCAGGTGGGTGTGGACAAGAGAATTTCCTCTTCATTTAATGTAGCACCACCATTTACTTTGCCTGTTTGTTATTTTTCAGTTGTTTGCTGCATCTTTTTTTTATCACATTACCATCCCCTTGCCTTTGGCAGAACTTGGTTCTGTGATTTTCTTTTCATATTGGTATTGTGCAGTTTTGCATGTATTTCCATATTGTGTAATGTTAGGTCACCAATGCAGTCTTTTCTCCACTGACTGCTCACTACACATGTGGTTAGCTCATTGTTTCACCAGATACTGTTGTAAACTCCTCCGTTTACAACCAAAAGGACCCTTCTGTGATTCAGTGAGTTATCTGATTCACTGTCTCCATGTCTTGTTGCTGATCAGTGACAGGCTCTTCCCTTTTTGATTTATTTGTGTATTTCTCCATCAACAGAACATATGCTTGACAGTGTTGTCCAAAGTCAGCCACAATCTATTTTCCTCTGTCTTGGATAAGTCTGGGATATTTATGTTACGCTCTGTGTGGTAATGCACTCTGCACATTTGCAGAACCATATCTGTAAAGTCTTAACCCTGCTCTTATTGAATCTGTCCCTCTGTCCCCCTACTGATTTTAGAATGGGGAATCGATACTGAACAAAGTTATAAATGCAACCATTTTTTATTTTACTGAGTTACTGTTCATATAAGGAATTCAGTCAATTTAAATGAATTCATTAGGCCTTAATCTATGGATTTCACATGACTGGTAATACAGATATACATCTGTTGGTCACAGATACCTTTTTTTAAAAGGGGGGGGTAGGAACGTGGATCAGAACCAATCCGTGTCTGGTGTGACCACCGTTTTGCCGTGTAGTGTGACAAATCTCCTTAGCATAGAGTTGATCAGGCTGTTGATTGTGGCATGTGGAATTTTTTCCCACTCTTCTTCAGTGGCTGTGCGAAGTTGCTGGTAATTGTTGGGAACTGGAACACGCTGTCGTACACGTCGATCCAGAGTATCCCAAACATGCTCAATGGTTGACATGTCTGGTGAGGTAATGGAAGAACTGGGACATTTTCAGCTTCTAAGAATTATGTACAGCACCACAATGGGCCTCAGTATTTAAGCATGTTATCTCTGTGCATTCAAATTGCCATTGATAAAATTCAATTGTGTTTGTTGTCCTTAGCTTGTCTGCCAATACCCCACCCCCACTGTGGTACACTGTTCACAACGTTGATATCAGCAAACCGCTGGCCCGCACGACACCATGCACGCGGTCTGCAATCTGCCCGGTACAGTTGAAACCGGGATTCATCCGCGAAGAGCACACTACTCCAGCGTGCCAATGGTCATCGAAGTTAAGCATTTGCCCACTGAAGTCGGTTACGACGCTGAACTGCAGTCAGGTCAAGACCCTGGTGAGGATCACAAGCACGCACATGAGCTTCCCTGGGACAATTTCTGCAGAAATGTTTTGCTTTTGCACACCCACAGTTTCATCAGCTATCCTGGTGGCTGGTCTCAGGCGATCCCGCAGGTGAAGATGTCGGCTGTAGATTTCCTGGGCTGGCGTGGTTACATGTGGTCTGCGGTTGTGAGGCCGGTTGGATGCACTACCAAATTCTCTAAAAGGACAGAGGCGGCTTATGATAGAGAATTAACATTGAATTCTCTGACAACGGCTCTAATGGACATTCCTGCAGTCAGTATGCCAGTTGCACGGTCCATCAACTTGAGACGTGGCGTTGTTGTGACACAGCTCTACATTTTAGTGGCTTTTTATTGTTCACAGCACAAGGTGCACCTGTGTAATGATCATGCTGTTTAATCAGATTTTTTGATATGCCACACCTGTCAGGGGGATGGATTATCTTGGCCAAGGAGAAATGCTTACCAACAGGGATGTAAACAAATTTGTGCACATTTTGTTTTTTGAAAAAAGCTTTTTGTGCTTATGGGAAATTTCTGGGGTCTTTTATTTCAGCTCATGGAACATGGGACCAACACTTTACATGTTGCATTTATATTTTTGTTCAGTATACTTTACCATGTAAAAATATGGTCCTTTTAATAGGTTATTGAGCCAGGAGTCAAATCAAAGATCTCCCAGTAGATAATTCTCCAAAGGTATGTCTATACATTTGGCCCGACAAGAGGCATGATGAGTTTTCTAGATAATACTTTTTTTTCCCAATTCCTTGCTATTTCCAACAGATTGTCTTGTTACAACACAATGCAGTTGAATCCCACATAGGATGTTGCCAGATATGATAGTCATATCATGAAAGAAATGTATGAAGCCATAAGTACTAAAATTTAGATTTGTTTGTTTCATTGTCATTTTAAGATGCCAACCATACAAATCCTAGAAATATTTTAAAGAAAAAGAAGCTTTTGAATCTTGATCTGTGCCTTGCCATACAAACGATCACTAGCTGTATATCCCTGTGGATATAAAGCATCTGACACTTACAGTAGACATTTGTTTTGTGCCTGCCTTCAATGGAAAGAATAAAAGGATGGAGGACAAAGTATTGATAAAGTACTGTTGATTTTCTTCACTTTTAATTTGGATTTTAAAAATAAATCAAAAATTGTAATAGTTTATGCAAAAATGAAATGTCTACAAGGGAATAGGCACGGAGAATCATGTCTGAGATACATGCCCATGTTGCGCCCTTAAGTTAGCAGGGTAATGGGCACCTCGTTTTTAGTCAGCCATACCATTTCCTTGTCATCAGACCCTTTTTGATACTTGTATTCATTTGATAATGTGATGGATTGTGTTTTTATTATATCGTGACTTGCATGGCATCTAATCACAGTCATGAGCTGTTCTGTTCCTCTCTCCAGAGGCTGTTTTGTATGTATACTGTATCCTTTCTGTTAGTACTGAGGACAATCTAAGATCTCCTTCAGTCTCAGAGAAGGGAGAGTACAGCTAGACTCTTCCCTCTCAAGATTAATTTTGTTACATCTGGCCAGGGGGACAGCTTGTTGAGAATGAGCAGGTTTAAAAAAATAAATTTAAGAAATGTGTTTTAAAAAAGTGCAAACGTGCTCGGTTATAGCTGTATTGCACATCACTCACCCACAAAATTGTTTAGAAATGCTGATGGCAGTTTTTGGAACTTAACATTAGTTCTTGTTTTTGTCTCATCTGGCATGTACTTAGAAATAGCATAACCTGTCTTTGATACATTCATATTCCAGAGGGATATATCATTCTAGTCTCCCCTTTTTAAGTGATTACTTTATCTTTAGGGACCTTCCCGCCCCCCATAAATGGTGCTTTTAGTCTGGTCAGGTTATTTATTGATTTTTATATACAAAAGACCACATATATATAACATATATATACATGCATATATATTAATTATAGGGGGATGGAGGGGTAATTTTGTTTAAATGCTTTTATAAACTTAAATGACTAATGCCCCAACACTCACCAACCAACTGAACCTAACACTTGTTTGCATTCACTCTGTTTGTTCAAAACTATTCATATTAAAGGTGGGGGGAGCGATATTTGTGGGCCAGAAGTAATCAAAGTAATCAAATGGAAGTGTTTACAGGGAAGGCTGTTGGACTACTTTTTGAATTTGCAGATCGTTCAATTACTTTTTTTTAACTGATTAACTTCAGGTAGTTTATGAACACTGATATAGATTTCCATAGCTTCTCAGCCTTTCTCCACTGTGTAATATACAAAAGCAATAATCTTTTTTTAAAGGGGATATATTGGTATCAATGAGACTAATCTAGTTCTCGGGCTTTCACTTCTCAAACAAAAGCTGAATGTGAGGGAGCTGTAGAACTAAAGTAGGCCGAGGACAATTTGATATAGATTTATTTTTATATATTTTGTGAATCTTTGGACCGGTTAGGTGAAAATGCTCATTAGGTGAGACTGGTATTTCTGGTCTTTTAAGTAGGCATCCAAAGCCTAAAACGATCAGTGAACTGAAACGCAAAGCTGAACATGTGATTCCGTCAAACCCCACTGGTTTTAAAGTTGCACCTCCATCTGTGTCAAATACTGAAAGGGATTTTGGGCTGCACAGCCACATAGTAGGAGTGGCAATCTGTTTTCATGCTAAAATGTCAAGGTCTTCCCTTTCCCCTCGAGTACTGAGACTATAGTTTTAGCGGGTCAGAGTGGAAGTGGTCAGTACTGCTTTAACTAAATGTTTAGACTGACCTGTTTCATTCTCTTTGATGTGAAACTCCTTTGTCTCTCACATTCTGTGGTATCTGGTTAAGTATGTGATCATATAGCAAAAAACTAAGTAGAACTCAGGGCTTATACTAGTGTTATAAAGTGGTCACTCTGGGCATACAGCTGGTGTGTAGAATTCAATGTGCACTTCTATTCAGGTGGGGAAACACATCCTCAGTCAGTGGTTCCCAAACATTCTGCCTCAAGGGTCTCACTGAACCCATGTTTTCCATTCCCACTCTGCATGTATGTGACGAGCTTCAATGCTGAGGAACAGGGGAGACCTTTTTAGTTTGGCCCATTGTCCGTCCACCTGCCTCTAGTCCGTTCTACATACAACCCAACTGTGAACCTCAACTCTACTGTTTTGTACAATGATGAAGTAAATGAAGCTAGCTAGAGCTGATGCTTTAACTTTTAACTTGCCATTTCTGAATTTATTTTATAGCATGAAAAATATATTTATTCAAATTATACTTTACTCATAATCATTCTGTGCTGCTTTATTTTGGTTCATAAGCTTGTAAATTGTTTTGTTTTTTGATACTATGAAATGTCAATAGAAAATGTGTTTTTATTTGTAAAATAAAGATGCTCATTTGGCAACCTTGTCCAGTAATTTTATTGTATTAAAGGTGGAGGCGAGCACGTTGTAGGTGAGACATTGTTGGGTACAGAAACTGCAGAAATGACCTGGCCAGCAGAGGGACATCACACACTCATTTGCTGTAGCTACTCTGTTTATTTTACTCTTATCTATCCTGATGTATAGTCACTTTACCCTGCCTTCGAGTACATATCTACCTCAACTACCTCGTACCTCTGCAGATTGATATGGTACTGGTACTCCCTGAATATAACTCCCATTCTTGTGTATTTTATTTTATTCTTCTTACAATTTATTTTCTACACCAGTTGTATTTGGCACATGTGACATAACATTTTATTTAAAACATTGTAGATGTTGCACACAAACACTAGCTAGCTACATTACCAAAGCTTTTTTTTATTTTTTTATGACAACTAGAACATTTTTTTTTTTTTTACTGAATTCAAGCAGTCTCTCACTAGCCAAGGTTTCCATCCAAACATTTCATGAGGATGAATTACCTGATGCATGAAAAGTCATTACCTGGCTGATGGTAGTGACACAATTTGTTCGTTCGACATGGTGGGATCTTTTTGTGTCGGTAAAATGAATTACTCGAGAAATTACAGTGGAAACAACTTTATGCTCATATTTATAGAATAACCATATCGAAATAAACTTGGAGTCACTCAATGTTGTGGTCCTCCCAATACGACTCGGGAAGCCAGGCAGTTTATTAGGCTACACATGAAATGTTATTAACGTTGTAGTGTCTTAGCTCTTATTACTAATTTATATAACAAGAAAGACTCCGAATACAAGAAAATGAACTAGCTTCAAAATTACTAAAACTAGTTAGTACAAGAATAACAGAGCAAAAGACTGCGCATGACCAAGGGCGCTCCGCTCTTAAAGGGGACATCAGTAATTAACAGAACATAACAAACTCACAGGGTGGTGAAAGTGCATTTGATATGTTTGATGCTCCTTTAAATGTAGGTAACCTACCCGTACTGTATCTGTAAGGTGTTGGCTAGAGCGCACGTGCCAAGGCCAGAGTGGGCACGTTTGTTATATAACGACAGTTTGTGACAAAACCCATCAGTTGTGTCGAAAATGCGATAGGAACCCATTTAACTTATAGTTTTCATTACTACATAGGAAATGTAACCTCAAAAGGTATTTTTATGTGCCCTATGTCATCATGCACAGACGTTTTTCCACGATAAGTCAGTTTGATGGAAACATCTCTATTGGGAAAATATTTTATTTTATGTAGATTTTAGAATATTCGCATGAAAATCTGTTGCAAATTGGATGTAAATCTAGCTACTGACTTTTTGTTTATCCACAGGCATTGCGATAATGATTTCTCGCGCAACACAATAGCAAGTGCATCATGCAACACGTTGATCATCTTGTGCATGCTGTTATCATTCGTAGGTGGGCCTACTAACAACATCCACATACGCATACGGTGAAAATAACAACCTGAACTGTAAAATGGATTAGACACCAACCTAGATAAACATATAATAATTTGGGTCAATTGTCCTCTTGCCATGAACATCTGTTTGAAACGCTTAGATAACCGATACACAGTAGCTTGTAACATGGTCAGTTGGGAGATAAGGGCCTTAGGTCAAGCTCTGCAGCCACTTTTTCCATCTTCTCCAGTTCATGGCCAATATGTAAAATGTCTGCCCTCATGGACACCAGTGCAGTTTCATTGTTTGCAGATCCTCCCACGCTGTGGTTCTTCTGCACCACCAGTGTGCAGTCATCACCAGGCAGCTTGTACTCCATCCTCCTGGCCCTTGTCCAGCTGCCATAACTCTGGATCCCTGCCAGCTCCAGGAAGGCCTTCATGGCCTCAGTGCTGCTGTAGCTCTCCTGATCTCTCACTGGGACCCCTAAGAAGTGAGCCAGGTGCTGGATGATGGGAGTGTGGCCAGTCAGCTCCCTGTACTGGGGTGCAGGAGGACAGGACTGACCCTGGATCTGTCCTATCTCTGGAATAGAAAGGGGGTTGTCCTCACAGCCCTTTGGCCCTTCTGTTTCATCTCTATCCACACATAGCTTCTCTCCCCAGACTGTAGAGGGACATCCAGAGCCAGCAGTCTGACTCTCTGGTGGCATATTGTTGGAAGAGTATGGATTGTTACCTATGATCATTCTCCACTGACTGCCCTGTTTGCTTAGCCAGGTCTGCTGAGAAGCCAGGTGGAAGCTCTCTGTGTCGTAGTAATGCTCTCTAATGGTGACCTCTTCGATACACCGTGCCCCCTTCTCCTGCAGCCGTGCCTCGGTCTTCTCTCCCAGCTTGTACTGCAGCTCCACGTTCACCCTGATGGACCCCTGGGGTCCCACCTCTTCACCTGTTCCTGCTAGTGGTCTGTTCAACATCTAGCAAAGCAAGATGCCACACCAAGAGGTTCTGATAAGAGGAATCAGTGGTGCAACATCTCATAGTACAGCACAGATTACATGCCAGTTTTAAGCAGATTCAGTGTATGTTACAAATGGGCAAATATACTGTATATCTTGTGATGGTGGAATTATAATTTTAAGGTATACTGAATTTTATTCTGGGTTGATATGGTTACAGCAGTTGTCTTACCTCTACCGCAGAGATCCTCAGCTTGAAGCACGAAGGAGAACCTGTCTGCCGTCCTCAGCTCACACACAGAATGAAGGTTTGTTGTTTTTAACCGTTTGAGCCTCTGCTGTTGGGTGACTAGAACCTATGACGAATGAGCTAATGGCAGTCATGGCGTTATTAGAGTTTATAGTGAGTCCAAGCCACTGCCTTCTGGTGTTTAGTGTTTATGGATACTGCTTTGGTTGTCATGGAGGTCAGCTTATCTTCCCTGCATTATCCGTCACCATGATATAATCTTTATTTACATAGCTATATATGCATGTCTCCTCCCCTGTGTGTCTCTAGTGCTCCTATCGTTCTATCGGTGTGGCAGGTAGCCCAGTGGTTAGATCATTGGACTAGTAACCAGAAGGTTGCAAGATCGCTAAAAATCTGTCGTTCTGCACCTGAACAAGGCAGTTAACCCACTGTTCCTAGGCCATCATTGAAAATAAGAATTTGTTCTTAACTGCCTAGTTAAATAGAACAGCGATCAGTAACCATGGTAGTGTTTGTCTGAAGTATGCCCCTCCTTTTAGCTGATGTGTTGACAATGCCACCAGAGGGTGCTAGAGAATTAACATGAATGGCAGTGCCCTGTTGATGTAGAATTGCAGCATACCTGTATGTCAGTAGTGTATGCAACTTTACTTACTATGCATTGATTGAGGAGAGCAACAGGAGAGATTTCATGCTATTATCCGCTTGTTGTTTGTGAAGGTGCACAGGACCATGATCAGGAGAGGATCGGTCAGGCCCTATAGGCTACTCTTCCTCTTGTGGTTTTATTACATTTACATTTACATTTAAGTCATTTAGCAGACGCTCTTATCCAGAGCGACTTATTAAGTATAGTTATATATATTACACTTCAAAGGCAGTGTGACAAGGTGAAAGACATAGCCTGAATGTTGATGCTCTTCATTTCTATATTGATGTCATTGAGTAGCCTATTTAGAGGAGGATATGAGGTTACACTAGAAATTATCTTTGATTTTAAAGTGGTTGCATGTGGATAGACTTACTGCTCTCTTTTCTGTTTGAGTCCAGAGGAGGAGGAGATGGCACTGATTTAAGTATTCAAGATCAGAGACTAGGAAGATTACATAATTTACTATTAACTCGGTACAATACTTATTAAACAGATAGTCCTATTAGTTTTGTACTTCGATTTCCTTTGTTTAGCTTTTAAAATATATGGATGCTGATGGTGAAATGCAGTATCAATTTGTTTCCTAAATAGCAGGATAACATAACCAGAAGCAGCTAAAAACCTGAGTTTGTGGAATCTCATTCACTGAGCTTTTGGTTAAGGAGCCATGCTGGCATTGAGCTGTCCCACATTACTCTGACTCTAAGTAACACAAAGTACATTTACTACCAGCAGCCCCTTTTCCTTCTCAGACTCCAGTTGAATGTTCTGTTTAATGTTCTGCAGTGTTATTGCTGCTGGCCCCATAGTGTTAAAATATGCATCTGCAGGGGGAGATATACAGCTGTGCTACAGCTAGAGGCCAATGCAGACAGTGTTAGTGTTTTGTGAGCTTGGGTCCAAATTGTTCATCTGGGAATGAATTGGACTAAAATGGAGTAAATGGCAGGGAGGCCTCCCCACATCTATCATCTGGGTTTAAATGGTTCTCTATCACTTTTACAGCAGTGGGTTTCACAGTTGTCAGCAGTGGATATCCCACAGTTTGTATTCAATAGTTTTCCAGTGTTTAATTGCTAAAAAATGTGTTTCTACTAAGCCTAGTAGTCTTGGGAGTTCATCATTTTGAAGTGGATAAAGATTTGTATCTTAATTTACATCTACTGTTCTAGCTTATTTTATTAGTGATGCTCTACTTATGCCATACCACATACTACATATTATGTAAATATATATGCCATTTAGCAGACGCTTTTATCCAAAGCGACTTACAGTCATGTGTGCATACATTCTACATATGGGTGGTCCCGGGAATCGAACCCACTACCCTGGCGTTACAAGCGCCATGCTCTACCAACTGAGCTACAGAAGGACCATTCATTCACATAAATGTATTCAATCTTAATTATATGGTTTGAAAATTGAGGCCTATTCTCATCTGAGAGTGCTGACTCCATTGTAACTTTCTTTACCATATAAGGGTTTGGCAACCCTGAAAATGTGTACAGTAAAATTATGTTTTTTAATTTGTTTATGCTTTGTTTGGCATTATATTATGAAATATCATCACTGTTTAGTTACATGTCAGCACCAGTCCATTTGACAAAGTATATTGAACAAAAATATAATCACAACATGTAAAGTGTTGATCCCATGTTTCATGAGCTGAAATAAAAGATCCCAGAAATATTCCATATGCACAAAAGCGTATTTCTCTCAAATTATGATCAGCAATTTGTTTACATCCCTGTAAGTGAGCATTTGCCAAGATAATCCCTCCACCTGACAGGTGTTTCATATCAAGAAGCTGAGTAAACAGCATGATTGTTACACAGGTGCACCTTGTGCTGGGGGGCAATGGAAGGCCACTAAAATGTACAGTTTTGTCACACAACACAATGCCACAGATGTTTTCAAGTTTTGAGGGAGCATGCAATTGGCATGCTGACTGCAGGAATGTCCACCAGAGCTGTTGCCAGATAATTTTATGTTAATTTCTCTACCATAAGTCGCCTCCAACGTTGTTTTAGAAAATTTGGCAGTATGTCCAACCGGTCTCACAACCACAGACCACATGATACCACGCAAGCCCATTACCTCCACAACTGGCTTATTCACCTGCGGGATCGTCTGAGACCAGCCCCCCAGACAGCTGATGGAACTGAGGATTATTTATGTCTGTAATAAAGCCCTTTTGTGTGAAAAAACTCATTCTGATTGGCTGGGCCTGGCTCCCCAGTAGGTCGGCCAGGCTCCCAAGTGGATGGGCCGATGTCCTCCCAGGCCCATCCCTGGCTGCGCCCCTGCTCAGTCATGTGAAATCCATAGATTAGTGCCTAATACATGTATTTCAATTGTCTGATTTCCTTATATGAACTGAAACTAAAATCAATGACATTGTTGAATGTTGCGTTTATATTTTTGTTCAGTATAGATGTAAATGTGTTTTTAGTCATAGTTGAAGTTGCATACTAAGTCAGTTAATAGATAATAAAATGGATAGTGTCATGTCAGTAAAAGTTTATCCTGAAATAACACTTTAAATCACTCTGTGCAGTGAAAGATTAAAACGCATCACACAATGAAAGTCCAGGAAACCCTGTAGTGGTGTGTTATTTAGCTAACAGCTGTGATTTAAATAACCTAAGCACACACTCTGAGTGTGATGTACTGGCCATGGTTGGTCTAAACATTACGTACTGTAAACATTATGTTTGGATCTAACAGACCTGCTCAAGCTATCTATCCAGGCCTGGGTTACAGTGAATGGCAGTTGTGGTTGGGTCTCCCTATTAGTCACTTACGATTCCATCGTGTTTTTCATTAGATTTCTTTTGTCCAATTTTATTTATGAGATCAGTATACAAGTCTTTTTTTATTGTATTATTATTCCAGCTTTCAGCTCAAAGATGAGTAGGCATTATAGACCTACTGTATGTATTGTTATAGTAGCTTAATCATGGAACAACTGGCAGGGTATGTAGCCAGTGTATTATGGAGTTGGATTTATGTTGGGCTGACATTTTAAAATATTTATTTCGGGACCTCAGAGGAACAGTAAATAGTGTTCTAGCAGTTCTTTATGACATGGTAAAACACTATACCAGGAGACTAGGAGATTCATATAGACTAAAATGTATGTATTTTCTCTGGGTAATTTGTGACATCTTAATTCAAAACTCATCATCTGGTCATCTGGATTCGACGGGATGGAAAGTGGGACTTCCACTGTTAAAAGTAAAACAATCATATGCTAATTAAGTACATTATATATATATATTTTGGATTCAGATGTAGCTTTATGATAAAAATCCTTGATAACCCCATAACAGGGGAATAGGCCTCCACCTCCCTTCGTATTGAATACCTCATCTTGGTCTGTTTTTAAAAAAACTATCTCTGGACTCTGACTGTGCAGTTTTATAACAATGTTATTGCATATCTCCTGTGGCCCATACTGACGAACTCTCACTGTTAGAGCACAGCATAGCTTTTGGGCCTCCAGTCTTTCATTGGAGAATGTGGCCAAATATGGAAGACATGAAAGGCTAAGTAGTATCCATGCATGAATCCATGCTCTGCTTATCAGTGTTCGAGCTCTGCCCAAGCCTAAGGAGTATAAGAAATAGCCATTGGGCCTAGATGTTAAATTGCGGTTGGCCTTTTCCAGTACAGTATGTTTATGGGTCCTGCTGGTGCAATATTTCTGATGGCACTTAATGAAGGGGTTCATTTCTCTGGTTATTCCACTTTGATAGTTGGTGACATTACAAAGGTGTCTTGATTTCATAAACCTGATGTTACCACTTTTTCCAGTCACATTTTCCATATTTTTCTGTAAACCACATTTTATTTGTCCTTTTCAGATGTGTACTTGTTGTTGTTCAGTGGAACAGGCATTACTTATGGCCTTCTTAACAGGAGGACTGGTTGTGCTGAAATTATAGGCATGATGCCAGCCTCCAATTTAGCCTGTTACATCCTTATTAGACCTCTATTCAATGTGGCTCTATTGGTTCACCCCATTCCTGTCTTTAGTACTCTCTTAAGATGTATATGTATCATCAGTACATGCATGATAACATTGAAGTGGCTGTGAAGGTTTGTGTTAGTACCATAGTAAAGTAGATAGAAAGCATCACCCTAATAGTGATCTACCATGTCATAAATTCATGGAGTTAATATTTTGAGACAATCAGTCATTGATATTGCATGAATGAAAGCTGTATATGTTAGGTATGAACAAGGAACAAGGGACAGTACTAACAGTATTTCTTTGACTTTGACAGACAAGAGTTATTGCAGCCATGTGCAAAAAAATCATGAATGGTTCACTGATGTGAATTCACATCTAAAGATATGAGCTCATTCACCACTGGCACGTTAAAACATCACTTTGATTGGATGTTAGGCTGTACAGTTTAAATGAGCTGTTGAATTAAAACCATTGTTTAACCACTCTGTGTCATCTTTCACGTTTTGCCTGAATTGCCCAAATCCTCACAACCGGAAATATATGTTTGCCTGATGTTGGGATGTCACGCAAACCCAAAGATGGAGTGGATTGTTATTGTCCATTTTTTTAGTTAACATGTTATTGTTATTTATTGTGGCATATGTTGAACTGGTCTCAGACCATTTCCACAATTACACGAATTCCAACCCCATTGGGAATAGATACTGATGTAGGCTATTAAACGATTTGGAAATGTTGAATCCCATGTCATCATAACCAAATGTCAGCTGTGCCCCAGAATCATGTAGCCCACATCACGCCAACCATTTGCACAATACCCTTGTGTAGGGGTGGATGACCTCACATGCTTTCGTAAGAGTGCATTTCAGACTACTTATCATTTTTACATGACAGAATAAGAGGGTAAGGTGGAGACGCCTCCATCTCTCCCTCACATTCCATCAGGTAGGCCTAATTTCCAACTGTATTATACTGTAATAGAAACACTTTGACCAAAGGACTGATTGTTTGGCTTCTACAGCATCTCTTCCTGTAGATGCTTATAGTGATGATGGCTGGTGAATCAATGAATGTGTGACTAGGTGATTTGTTGTCTTAATTTCATGCATAGGCTATTCCATTTCCTGCAAGTCAGTTTATGGCTGATGAGAGACATATTTACAACAAAATGCAAAATAAATAAGGAGTTATCTCTTAAAACCATCCAGATGAGTTACATCCTGCTATATTTGTGCTAGGTTTGTAATGGTGTGCTTAGATGTTCCCAAATGTTTCAGACAGTACGACCCACA
The DNA here is from genome assembly GCF_023373465.1 of Oncorhynchus keta. Classification (NCBI taxonomy): domain Eukaryota; kingdom Metazoa; phylum Chordata; class Actinopteri; order Salmoniformes; family Salmonidae; genus Oncorhynchus; species Oncorhynchus keta. The sequence continues at coordinate 28,370,025 of NC_068434.1, read as the reverse complement.
GTCCCCTAACAGTACGACCCTACAGTATTAGTCTTCACTGGACCTGTCCAGGTCAGAGCATTTGCCCGTGTCAAATTATAAATGTAGTCCATAAATCTGATTCAGTCTGAAGTTTAAGAGTTGCTCAAACACTGTCTGCATTACCTCAGTGACTGGGTGTAGTAAAAGCTACAGCCCTCCTGGCTCTGTACAGGCTGGGATGGAGAGAACCATGGGCTGCGCGTAAGTTTCCAACACTTCCAGTAAACCCGCAGACCTTCAGCTGTGTGGCACTGCTGTCAAGACCCATAGCACATTCATGTTGTTTCAGTCCTTATTAGCTGCATGCAACCTGCTGGGTTACAGTGTGACAGAAAACAGCAGCACTTTCTGCTCTAAAACGGATACTTTGGACATTGAAATAGGTCAAGAAAAGGGTTCCATACATGGTCTTACACTGTAGATCTTGTATCCTCTCTTTTTCCACATTCTTGGAATTCATGTGATCATTTTACAAGTGTTATTTCCATTTCGAGGGAGATGTGGTTCATGCATTTTATTGGACTTGCAACTGTCATGGGAACACTTGTGAAAACGGGATTTAGTACAACAATGTGCTCAATGTTAGCAACAGACTAAGAGGTGATTGCAAATTCTTGTGACAAATATATTTGTTTTATCTGTAACATGACGGTATACCATTGAAAAGTCACCTCTAAAGGGTACAACAACAGTGTACACTATATCTATGTCCTAACCTCCCTTCTCCTTTTGGTCATCAGGCGTCAGTTAGCATGATTGGGCTAAAGGTAATAGTTAAAGCAGGCACACTGATGACAAAAACAAAGAGTTCCTTCTGACTTTTCTAATACAGGGAAAGCCAGCACAGTGCTACAGACAGGTCACCCTGTGGAAGTTAAAAACGTGGAAAAATACTGACATCATACACCCCCAAAATCTGGAAGGGAACAAACAACTGAAGACAGGAGCTGCACAGAGGACAATAAATCATTGAGTTTATTGAGGATGTAAGAAAGTGGGATGAAAGCAGAGTCTCAGTATTAGAATTAAATGCACTTTAAACTTGTCATATTTTATTGTGAATGCTTATACGAAGCCATATAATGCATTAATAGCTGTCTCGTTCTGAAAGGTTGATACTTTTCCTGGAACTGAATGACCTATGCTCTCTTTAATCTCTGTCATTTAGATCTCCAGATAGACTTGGATCGCAAGACATGGTAGGACTGTAAGAGGTTGCTTTCTGCATCACACCCTGCTCTAACTTTTAGAAGAAGTATACGATTGAATTAAACCCGGGACAGAGTTTCCACACAGAAAAGTGCACAGAAGTGGGTTGGAAGAACTTGAAACAGTGGTCATGGCATCAGTTTTTACCCCAGGCTTAAAATCTATTAGTAGATCTACACATCACCACAATTTGAAGCTCAGTTCCATGGTTTTGGTCTTAGGGAAAGCTGAATTATTCCACATTTGATACCAATGAATGCAATAAACAACTAAGAATATTTCATCTTCAACCAGCTATACTGTATTAGCCTATATTCTATGTGTGACTCTGTTTCTAAATGTTTCCATTGACTACCACATTGATGATAATACTTATGTGACAATACTTTGGTTTGGTTTGGATATACATATGGAACAATATATTGGTTAGGTTTTTATTGCAATCACAATCTATTATTATAATTATTCCATCCATGTTGTTTTAAATTGTGTTTTTGCTGACTTGCAATAAGTCAGTGAAGTGTACCATTCTGCTCACTATTCAGCGACACGCTGTATGCCACCTCTATGGGAAAAGCTCTGATCCATGTCAAAGCCAGTCTCCTTTTCCCAGGCTGATGTACACTATAGGTTTATTTGGCTATATATGAAAATAAAGGTCAAAGAAATAGACAGTCTCTAATATTACCAGCCGATGGCTGAGGAATGTTCTTCACATGGTTCAGAGAAGAGTGGAATATGGTGCCCTTTGGCTTCATTTCAAATTTCTATATGAAAATAGGCACATAACAAATCAAATCAAATTTTATTTGTCACATACACATGGTTAGCAGATGTTAATGCGAGTGTAGCGAAATGCTTGTGCTTCTAGTTCCGACAATGCAGTGATAACCAACAAGTAATCTAACTAACAATTCCAAAACTACTGTCTTATACACAGTGTAAGGGGATAAACATCAGAGTACTTTGCAGTAAATGATCTTGGTAAAGTTGTGGAGGCCTATAGACTTTCTTGACAGAGGCCTCCTTCAAAAACTACTGATGCCTGATGCCTCTCAACAATATGCCTATGAGATCACATTGACCATGCATGTCTCAATCTGTGGTCTCTCTAAATGCCCCATAACTGTCTGCCACGCCAGCTTTGACATATTTATTTTACATTGTGCTCCATTAATACTTTTAGATTTCATATGGGCATTTCTTTGTTGCATTTTTGGGAAAACATTTACACATAAGCCCAACTATGTTCTACACCAGTGAAACACCAACAGAACATACCTGTGCTGGTAGATCAATTGCTCCTCTGTTTCGCTTAAACATTGCCTCAGATCAGAACCTGTCTGCAAATGCTTTATCATACCATGATTGTTGTCTCAAAAAAACAGGCCCCTCGTCAGCTTGATTCTGCCTTCACTAGCGTGCTCAGCTAAGACTCTACTGGACTGCAGGGCAGAGACGCTGTCTTTCTCATGATACAGTACCTTTGTGAAAGCTGCAGGACAGAGGCATGAAATAGATGGAAAGATAGGAGAAGTAGAGGTGAGGGGTAATCCAGACGCCAATAGAAAAACATTACCCTTTAATCAAGGTATGTCTGACTACCTGTGGATTTTGTGTAAATGAAGAAGGATGGCAAGCTCATTGTGGAGTGATGCTCATCAGGTGGAGGGGAGAGGGAGCAAGAGGGAGATGGAGAGAACAATATAGATACAGTGGGGCAAAAAAGTATTTAGTCAGCCACCAATTGTGCAAGTTCTCCCCACTTAAAAAGATGAGAGAGGCCTGTAATTTTCATTATAGGTACACTTCAACTATGATAGACAAAATGAGAAAAAAATCCAGAAAATCACATTGTAGGATTTTTAATTTATTTATTTGCACTGACACACACCTGCTACATAGCCGTTAGGCCCGAAGCGACAAAGACTAACTGCAGGGATCCATCTTATTAATTCCCTGCCACAGCCTTTGATGTATAAGGTATTAAGATGTGTTGGAACCTTGACTGCCCTCAATGAGTCTGCACAGCAATACGAGTCGATCAGCCCAGCCGTCATTATTCAAAAGATGAGGCATTTGAACTGATTCTCTCAGCGTTTCTCTGCTCAGAATATGCATGTGTGCGGATTCAACACAGCTTTGTCTGGTGGGGAGGAGGAGGAGGTGGGGTTCGGGGCTCTGTCAGCCACATTGACTGGGCTTTTCCATTGTGGTGGTTCATTGGACATACACGGCGGGGACAGCTCACTGGCAGTCAGGCTACACTCACATTCATGTTCATGATTGATACATCTACATGTACCTTGCTCCTCAGATTTACAGATCCATAAATGGAACTTTGTTACATATGATTTCTCTCCACGAGACACAAGGATGTGAGGATGAACAGACCTGCAGTGACCTGAGCATATGAGTTTGTGCTAACGGTTGAGGAAAATTAATGTACAGTATTTAGTTCTGAGAGCCACTCTGGTAGATTCTTGGCTGAGTATGTTGGTTGGTTCTTCACCAGGCTGGCTAGGACTGACTGTGGCTGTTCAACTCTGTGTGAATGAGCAGCTGATTGAGAGCCAGCCCACTGTCAGAGAAGCTTTCCACTCCACCTTGGACAAAGCACAGACCTGGGCAGAACCCCTTTCATTCTGAACATTCAACTTCCCTTTGTGGAAATTCTGTTCTGATGGATTTGAAATGATGAAGAGGAATGAAAATTCCAAATGGAAAACATTTTAGTTGATGACTGCTAAACCATACAGAAACTTCTCACAAAGAAAAGCCACACAGGAGGATCACACAGTTTATTCTCAGTAGCTGCAATCAAGGAAACACGAATGGAATCTAGGTCATTCTACCAATTAGGTGCCCTTTGAGAAGTTTTACCTGGTAAAAAGAAAAATGTATTTCATCTAATTGTAACATTCATAAAGAGCACATGTTCAACTTAATAAAATAACACGTGTTCCCATCTAAAGAGGTTAAATAAAGAAATGACTATAGTAAGTGCATGTAAAGTAAAAGGATTGACCCTAACAGCGTTGACAATTTCTTCTTAAATCAGCCATAAATCCCCTTGTGACAGGGGGAATTGTTGCTTGTTTTATTGAAGTAATGGGCACTTCATTCATTACAACAGGCTTTTAAAATTCAATGTTGGTGCACAGGTTAGTTAAAATATCAAAGGGATGCCATAAGGCACTCTTTTCGTGGAATGACCCATCTCTGTTGATAAATTACTACTGAAATGTGTGTCTGAATTTGAGTCATCGTGAGATGTGCTTAACTTGTTTTTCTTTCATAATTAATATAATGTGTTAGCATTCCTGAAGCTAATGTTAGTCATGTCTGTGAGAAATGATCAAAAGAGAACTCCCTAAAATTCCTTAATGATTGTCTGGAGGACACTGAGGGGAGAAGGCCAGGAATTCATAAAGCTTCACAAGTGAGTCATCTTTCATAAGTTTCAGATGTATTATTTGCCTATAAAACCAAATGATATGTCTTTGTCTACTTTATTCTGAATAGCTCTAGAGCTTACTTGAGACTTTACTTCAGTTATTTTTTAAGTGTATGGTTATAGATATGGCTCAGTTTGAGCAGACTGTCTTTCTTTTTCCCAGGTTTATTCAACTCCAGCAGAGGGAGTGACCATTTAGACAGTGAATACAGCACAGGGGAATGGCTTTTCCACTTTTCCTAAATGCCTATAATCTAAATGTGTATTTGAATTCGACAGAAATGGAGACTCAAAAGTGGCGGAAAAATGTATGTGACTTACATTGCTTTATGTGTTTGGCTCCTCTCATAACAACATGAGGAGAATCTGGTGCAGCATGCATGGTTTACTGTCCCATTCATTTCCTGTGAGCACGCAGCTGATCCAAAACCAATTTTCTATTGGAATAAGGTATCAAATCTGCAAATTTGAGAGCCAGTTCAGTGACACTAACTCCTGAATCCTAATCTTTTTTCATGGTCTTCTAACAAGGAAAAAAAAAGCACAGTTGCTCCCTCTTTCTGTAGCATCCATTAGCATGCTATCTGGCAGTGCTAAAGCCTTTTAGATGATTTTATGATTAAAAATGGAATCCACAATAGGGGAAACAGGGCCACTGTCTGCCCCACGGCTGTTGTTATTGTTTTTGTTTTGTTGACGAAGCAGAGATGAGGAGCGTAGCACATCGTGAGGGAAAAGTGCTATTCTATTGCGCATGCAATGATATCTGAGGGGGGAAAACATTGTTACAAACATGACTAACATTAGCTTTGCAGTAACTTATTTGTTGTCATTATATTGCAAACTGGCGTGGCAGTTTCACCGATAAGGATTCTTAACTTTAAAACTAGAATCCTTATTTGGTGACACTGTCATGTCCGTTTGCGATATTACATTTTTGCATTTTAGCAGACACCTTTATCCAGAGCAATTAGGGGTGCTTTGCTCATGTCAACAGATGTTTCATCTAGTCGGCTCGGGGATTTGATCCAGCGACCTTCCGCTTACTGGCCCAACGCGCTTAAACATTAGGCTACCTGCCGCCCTATTACAAGCAAATGCGGACTTGATCTTTAAAGAGCTGTTCCAAATAAACACTCTCAACAAGCTTTTGTTTCAGACACGTCTCATTGGTTAACGAATGGTTCTTTTTTTGATACATTTAATCCAGTGGTTGCAAAAGGACGTTCAGATGAAAAACATCTGATGGAACCAGATTCATTGCAGTGTTGACATGCTTTTCCTTTCTCTACAGACAGGAAATATCCATCTACAAAGTTTGTTATAGCATTTCAATTTCTTAATGCATTAAATGTCCTCTGTCATACCGTCTTAAAGCTGCAATAAGTAACTTTTTGGGAAACCTGATCAAATGTTCATGAAAATGAGAGGTATAGATCTGTCATTCCCATGGGAAGCAAATCTAAGAAGCTGTACATATGTTGCATGTGCACTACTTCTATGCTTTCCATTCTTAAGTTTAGTTTTAACATCTTTTACATTCAGTTTTGTACACCAGCATCAAACAGCTGAAAATACAATGATTCTCTATGCTTGTTTTATTACATAAAATTAGCTGAACTATTAGAATTTTAGCAACCAGGAAATGGCGGTGCATGTTTTGCACATTACACCATTAATGGGGAATAATTTCAGACTGCAATAGTGCTGTGAGGGGAAGGGACAATGGCATGCCAGAGGTTTTACAGGCTGTCATGTTTCATTCATCATCCCATGGTCCACTGGCCGTGTGGTTGATAAATGCTATATCAAAGACATTGTCTCTATCTCCCCAATCACACGTTGTACACAGGAGAGCAGAGCTGCTCGTGACATCTTCATCGCAGACTGCCTGTAATTATCCTAATCTCCATGGCTCCTGTGGACCCAGGCCCTGCTTGGCTTGGGCTCTCAGACTTACAATCTCTCTCTCTCTCTCTCTCTCTCTCTCTCTCTCTCTCTCTCTCTCTCTCTCTCTCTCTCTCTCTCTCTCTCTCTCTCTCTCTCTCTCTCTCTCTCTCTCTCTCTGTATGTATGTGTATGGCCTATAATACTAGATCCAAGACACGTGAACATATACAAGGTAATACAACAGAATATACATTTACAGTTGTGTCTGTACATACAGGAAAAACTCTCAAAGAAGCTGCACATTGTTTATTGCAACTGTATAGTGATACATGTTAGCTTTGTTACGTTATATTACAAATATATTTTATGTACAGACAAAATGTGTCAGCTCAATTTACACCAACAATTAATTTATACAGTACATATATTGCTTGGTTGCTTTGTTGCAAGCAAATGAATACCTGGCCTTACATTTGAGGTTTCATGTCATAAAGTAATATTGAAAAATGACTGCTGCAGGGAACCATTATATTTTATAGAATATCACTCTACCATCTAGACTTACAGTGCATTCGGAAAGATTTCATACCCCTTGACTTTTTTCCACATTTTATTAAGTTACAGCCTTATTCTAAATAGTTTAAATGTTTTGTGTTCCTCATCAATCTACACACAATACCCCATAATGACAAAGCAAAAACAGTTTATTTGAATTTTTGCAAATGTATTTAAAAAACAAACAGAAATACCTTATTTACGTAAGTATTCAAACCCTTTGCTATGAGACTCGAAATTGAGCTCAGGTACATCCTGTTCCCATTGATCAAACAAAGAGATGTTTCTACAACTTGATTGGAGTCCACCTGTAGTAAATTCAATTGATTGGACATGATTTGGAAAGGCACACATCTGTCTATATAAGTTCCCACAGTTGACAATGCATGTCAGAGCAAAAACCAAGCAATGAGGTCGAAGGAATTGTCCGTAGAGCTCTGAGACAGGATTGTGTCGAGGCACAGGTCTGCCCAAACTGAGCAATCAGGGGACACGGGCCTTGGTCAGGGAGGTGAGCAACAAACCGATGGTCATTCTGACAGAGTTCCAGAGTTCCTCTGTGAAGATGGGAGAACCTTCCAGAAGGACAACCATCTCTGCAGCACTCCACCAATCAGGCTTTTATGGTAGAGTGGCCAGACGGAAGCCACTCCTCAGTAAAAGGCACGAGCGCTGCTTGGAGTTTGCCAAAAAGCACCTAAAGGACTTCGCTCATAAGAAACAAGATTCTCTGGTCTGATGAAACCAAGATTGAACTCTTTGGCCTCAATGCCAAGCGTCATGTCTGGAGGAAACCTGACACCACCCCTACAGTAAAGCATGGTGGTGGCATGCTGTGGGGATGTTTTTCAGCGGAAGGGACTGGGAGACTAGTCAGGATCGAGGGAAAGATGAACGGAGCAAAGTACAGAGAGATCTTTGATGAAAACCTGCTCCAGAGCGCTCAGGACCTCAGACTGGGGCGAAGGTTCACCTTCCAACAGGACAACAACCCTAAGCACACAGCTAAGACAAGGCAGGAGTGGCTTCGGAACAAGTCTCTGTATGTCCTTGAGTGGCCCAGCCAGAGCCTGGACTTGAACCTGATCGAACATTTCTGGAGAGACCTGAAAATAGCTGTGCAGTGACGCTCCCCATCCAACCATGACAGAGCTTGAGAGGATCTGTAGAGAAGAATGGGAGAAACTCCCCAAATACAGGTGTTCCAAGCTTGTAGCATCATACCAAAGAAGACAGAATCGCTGCCAAAGGGGCTTCAACAAAGTACTAAGTAAAGGGTCTGAATAATTTTGTAAATGTGATATTTCATTTTTTACATTTTTTTTAAATAAATGTGCAAAACTTTCTTAAAAACCTGTTTTTGTTTTGTCATTATGGGGCTTTGTGTGTAGATTGCTGAGGGGGGGGGGACTATTTAATTAATTTTAGAATAAGTCTGTAAGGTAACAAAATGTGGAAAAAGTCAAGGGGTTTGAATATTTTCCCAATGCACTGTATGATTAAGTCAGTTGTCATGATTCCCTGTACCTTGCACTCTGCCACACCAGCAGTATGTTCATTGGAATGATCTAAATCATAGTTACTTTGAGTTTGTAAGCCAGATATCAGGTCATAACTGTTGACAGTACTAGTGCTGTAGAGCAGACTCTTGTATCTATTCCGCCTTTTACATAAGTGATAGACATTAGATTGTGTATGTTGACAAAGATTATGGCTAACATATTAAGAGTACCTGTCTATACCATGGTTTAAGAAATGTGATTATTGTTTCCTATAAATTACTCACCTGAAGAGCTTGATTTAAACACCATAAGGTTAGTCACTGGATATAATGTCCTGCGTCATCTTCATTCTCATAAAATTATGTTCTGCACTATAAAACATACAGACTACAATATAAGATTGCTATTCCAAGCTACTTAGTGTGAGCACTGTGAACTGACATACACTCCTGTTTTCTCCCATTTTTTTTTACCTTTTTATTTTACTAGGCAAGTCAGTTAAGAACAAATTCTTATTTTCAATGACGGCCTAGGAACAGTGGGTTAATTAACTGCTTGTTCAGGGGCAGAACAACAGATTTGTACCTTGTCAGCTCGGGGATTTGAACTTTCAACCTTCCGGTTACTAGTCCAACGCTCTAACCACTAGGCTACCCTGCCGCCCCATATGAATCACACCGTACCATCAGTTCTAAGGCAGTAGTACACTTTGCTCAAAAGTTAGGTCAACAGACACATTTGAACTAAATTTAAAGGGAGAGAAGCAAGCATACAGCCACACCGTTACATGTGTTCGTCTGTGGAGAAACAGGATGCACCCTGCTTCTCCTTTATTGCTCCACCAAGAGTCCTGCCTGAGGCTTAGATATTGCACTTTCTATGTCATCATCGTCTTGATCTGGCTGTGTAAGATGCCTTTATTTCAGAGTTCAAGAGTTGGTCGAATTGAGGTTTTTGCGGAGAGGAAGTCGTTTTGAAAAGGGGCTACTTGGTCTTGTTTATGGATATTTAATGAAAGGTGTTTGGGTTCGGTCTTATCATCATAGATACTTTCTTCAGGGAGTAGGCACCTCCTCTGAATTCAGCCCAGTAGACTCCATCTTGGTAGCGACTGCGGTAGTGTCCTCCTCTGTACCATACTCCGTTGAGGTTAGAATGGGCACATGCATTGTACCACCAGCCTCCCTTCTGGTAGTGGGCACAGTTACCTGGGTTGAAGCAAATATTAGTTGGACAACATTGTAAAATCTCAACAAAAATGAGTGGGCTTACATTTGTGGACTTACAGTATGGACTAGGCTAATGAACTGAGTCAGAACTCAACACTAGAAATGTTATCTTGTGTTTCTGTTTCAACGTGACTGAGTGAGCATGTCCTACCTGTATATGCATCATGGTCTCTGTCCAGCGTAGTGAACTGTTTGCCATTGTGCCAGGTGAGGGAGTCTCCGGCGTTGCCATGGTAGCGGCCCACCCTGAGCTTGTAGAAGTCTGCCTCAGGCTCCAGCCTGAAGCTGGCATACTCTGCAAACACCTTCCTCCCAGACCAGTCTTCCAGAGTCACCAGCAGCTTGTAGTTCCTCTGGTTGGTCAGCCAGTAGATGTTCTCCAGGCCCAGCCAATACTCTCCATCAATGTTCCCAAAGCCTTGCTATGAGGGGCAAAGGGAGAATACATACAACACAGTCAACATGATGGGCTTTACACAAGTAAAGGTCTGGGGGATAATTCAGAGCCTCTTCTCTAGTCGGTGCCTGGGAAGTACTGAGATAAACAGTCCCTCTAGATGCTCTGACAGTAAAGGTCAATATGAATCTGTCTTAGAGTGTTGTTTATTGTCAGGGAAGGTATCAGCAAATAGCCCATGAGCCTACTACACCATAGCCAGTATTCAGTGGTCAGATCTTCACTGTCTTGCAATTATAAAAAATGATTTAATGGCCTGTAGGATCTACAAGATGTGTGCTGGTCTGGACTGTTCTGCCTCAGTTCCGTGCCAGGACAGGTCACTGGATATGATGTGTTTTACATTACATTGCGCATGCTTTGAATCATGGGAAGATCTGGCAATTGTACACATTTAATTCCCATATGTTTTAATGTGTATCGTAAAGGTCTTGGAAAGTTCTCTGGCAAGGATTTAAACAAGATTCTTGCAAATTGTTTGTCTGCCCTATGATGTTTGCACTCAAATAGTTTTGCCTTGTTGCAGTGCTTTAGATCCTTACACTAACCAGACCCTTTTCACCTCATTCCCCACTGGCAATATTCATCCCTTAGTATTTCATGCTGTCCTCATGACTGCCTGTGTAATGTTGTGTAACTACCTGAATTCAGAAATGTAATTTTCCTCAAACCATTGCTATGATGTAAATATAAATAATTTTCATGGACCATGAATCATTTTTCAGTGGGCAATATTTTTATTGTGGCATTGATTTCCAGTATGGCAGCTATTCATCCACACGTTTCTCATTAAGCCTGTATGCGTCCTGTGTGGACTAATTTCACAAAGACCCAACTCCTGTTGACGGATGGTATGAGTCATCGGCCAGTGGTGTGACTGACAGGTGCAGAACCCTGTAGGTACAGGCAGTGCAAGGGACCATTCTCCTCAAACCTCAACAATGACTTAGTTTATTTATTAGTTCAGATCTTTTTAACGTCAGACACACCAGACATAAGTCACCTGTTTCACTTCGAACTACTGCCAATGTTCAGCATACAGACACAGTTCTACATAAAACCTGCCTCCCCTTTATACTAAAAGAGTTTGCCTTAGTGTGGGGCTGTTTACATACCTTGTAAGTCTCCCAGTTCCTGAAGAAGTTGACTGATCCGTCCAGCCTCCTCTGGATGACGGTCCAGCCACCAGGGTCGTGTCTCTGGTCACACCACACCTGCATTAGTTTGTTGGCGTTCTCTGGCTTCACCAGGTACATGCCACTGGCCGTGTGGCCATCCTCAAGGGCCTGAAGGCAGTCCTTCCATGGCCCTGCATGGGACAGGAAATGAGACAGACACAGTGGTTAGACAGAAAGCCTGGTGGAGTCAGTGGAGTCAGTGGAGGTTGTCAAATAATATGAGTCATTTTCATATTCATAATTAACCCTTGTGTGGTGTTCATGTTTTTGTTATTCACCCAATGTTTGCGGATCTGGACCCACAACATTATTGGGTTTTTAAAACAATACAGCCATACCAATTTTTGTAAAAATACTGAACACTTAATATTTATATGTTGACTGATATAAATTACAAGGAATATAGACAGCATACATGATTAATATTAGCCATTTACCTCTGCTAGATCACATTGACCAATAAAAGGGCTATTCGTTTTTTTAAATAAAAAGTGATTTATGTAAACAAAAATCAGTTATAATCAAGACATGGGTGCAAAAAAATCATGTTTATCTTGAACAAATATAAATTAAACAAGGTTTTCATCACTATTGATGTTTATTGCTTTGAACTGAACAAATTGGAAGGACTAATTTTTACATACAGTATTTTATGGAAATTATAAATGAGCCCCATTGAACACAAATTAAGGCTGGTCTACACACCACATGAGGGACAGAGTTTTACTGTGTGTGTGTTGCTAATGTATTTATTGCATTTGATGCATGTGTACTGTGTCTTTCTGTCCTTCTTGGGTCCACACACATCGCAGCGTGTCTTCTTGTTGCTACCGGTTGCAATCTAGAATGATAAAAACATTTACTCGCATATATAGTTAGAGCAGGCCAAGGTAGGAGAGTCAGACACACACACATGCAACAACATCACTAACACTTACCTCCGGTATTGGAGTTGTTGGTTCTGTGGGTCAGACGGATGGGGCACCAGCATCCTCCTCATGATGGCTACAGAAGCTGGGGTCCTTGGGATATGTTGCCTATTCTGGATTTGAGGTCTTACCAATGCCTTGCCCAGCTCCTCGAGAAAGTGCCATCTCCTCTGGAGCTTCCCTCTGTTCCAATCTGGGTTCAAGGCCATCAAGATGACAAACGGGTTGTAAACCGAGATGTCCAAGATGTTGAAGAATATCGTAAGGTTCTTCTTTTCAGCTGTAGCCAGTCACCAGCTTGTCTAAATTGTCCTCCCCTCATTTTGTGGCATTGTAATGCATTATGATTTCTGTTTTCTGATGTTCCTGGCCACAGATTCTGCCATCCCAATGCAGCATATTCATGAGTTCCAAATGTTTGTCTTTCTTTGGCACGTAGGACACTAGGGACGTGTAGGCCGTGAACACAAATGTAGAGGAATTGATAGGCCTGTTCTGTGTATTCAACAGCTGAGTTGGGAGCTCTGGCTTGTTTTTTCATACTGTTCCTACCATTGTCAGCTTCATCTTGGGGAGCTCCTGTCCCAACTTGTGCAAAGTAAAACAGTTTTTCCTATGATGTTGTGGCCACGGAGTCCCTGTGTCACGTCCAGGACAACCCACATCCCTTGGTTCTTCTCAGGGGCTCCTCCATCTGGCTTCCCCATATACACTTGCAAGTTCCACGCATAGGATGAAGCAGCATCACAGGGGGCCCAGATCTTGATTCCATATTTTGTATGTTTAAACGGTATGTACTGCCTGAAGGGGCAGTGTCCCCTAAATGGTATAAGCTGCTTATCAACAGTAACGTTGGGCACCAGGGTTGTGAAACAGGAGAAGGCGGTCCACCCACTTGTCCCACACGGACCTGATTGCAGCTAGCTGGTCTCTCTGCTGTCTCGGTTATCGAAGCGAATAATCATGGAAATAATGTTGAAGTTTTTCAAAGACGTTGTTGCACGGAAGAGTTCTCTGCCAGTTTCTGCATACCACAGGGATTCTGTGGATTCCCCATTGGATCTTAAAACACCAGCAAGGATAAGAACCCCAAAGTATGCATGTAAATGAGTTTGGTCATCTCCTTTCATCGTTCTCCAAAAACACGCCTCCCCGCCAAATTAGTGCAGTCCAGAATGAGTTCTTGGATGGTGTCTGGGATGAACAGTTTAAAAGAAGAATTTATGTCCTGCACATGAGTAACCGCCATCGGCCCTGGGTGCATCCTTATCACATTGACAGCTATGCGGGGTGGCTCATTCCTTGGGCATATTTCTCCTCCTGCAGGCTGCTGATGAGCTGGTTGCTGACAGAGACATGATCCTCATATTCTGAAAATTCTTCACCTTCCAAAGTGGAAGATGCTATTTCCACACTAGCTTCTCTCTCTACAAAAATGATTTCTAAGGTCCTCTGATCAGAGATAATTTTTTCCATACTGATTGATTGTGGTAAGGAGCCACACAAGCAAAGCTATTTATTTGTTGAGTCCCTCCCCCAATTTGCACCTGGCTGGGGTAGAGTGTGGAGGTAACAGACAGGTAGGCAGACAGACAGGTTCTTGGTGCTGTGTTGAAACAGCAGGTCCAGGGAGGAGGAAGACAGAGTGAAGGCACACAGCAAACTTTTTTTTTTTTTTGTACTTGTTTTCACCTACACACACACCTTTCTACACTTTTTAATTAACCTTGGGTCCAGTGGACCCAAACACCACATACTGTATGTAATATACATGTGTAGGGGGGTGCACAGTGTGCACTCAATGAACATGTGTTATTTTACATGTTCTTCACAGAAAATGAGCCAAGGTCAATGAGTCTCAGGTTGAAAAAATTATTAATTTGATAATTTCTCTTTAGTAAACATTGAAAATGGGTCCCACAGACCTGAATACCACACAAGGGTTAATACAACTTTCTTATTGTGTGACCATCACAGTACTGGAGATAGATGCTATACAGCCTCATTGAAAAGACCACAGCATCATGTTACTGCTGCTACTCCCATTTTACAGTAGCTTTCAGATGTAAGGCCAGGATTGACTTTGGTTGCTGCTCTCACTAGTGAAATTACTACAGGCTGTGCAGCCAAGAGCAACATTGGCATATGGCTATAGGGAGGCCTGATTGCTGAATGATGCAACATTAGCAGATACTGTAGATCAGCAGGCACTCTAAAGGTCCCTTGTTGATGAATGATATCATGGGCATTGGGCTGTAGAAAACACTATTTTGTTGAAGTAGAGTTGGAAAGACTCTTAATATTTAATCACTGTCTTTCTAAACCCCTATTAAACCCTTGCATGTTTCTTCTGTTGTTATTGTCAATGGGTGTTTTTGACCTACCCCAGTGGAGGTAAAACCACATCCTCTACAATACTGACCCAGAGCAGTTGTGCTGTCATGCAGATCGGAGACATTCCATGTGATTGATAGTGTTTTCATAAAGCGTGTTCTCTCAGCAGTGGGCTTTAGCTTGGCCATTCTCTGGTAATCTAATCTCAGATATCAGCCATTAAAACTCTACTGAGACAATGCCCTCCTTCATCTGGAAAGGCCTGTGTATTTGTGGACACACAATGTGCCATACAGCTGTCTGTCCACATTTCATCACAATATTGTTTTGAACATTTGTATTAGGACTGATGCCCAACTGAGCATTCTACTCAATGCAGTCTTTTTTTTACCTTTATTTAGCTAGGCAAGTCAGTTAAGAACAAATTCAAATTTACAATGACGGCCTACCCCGGCCAAACCCAGACGACGCTGGGCCAATTGTGCTCCGCCCTATGGGACTCCCAATCACGGCCAGATGTGATACAGCCTGGATTTGAACCAGGGACTGTAATGACACCTCTTGCATTGATATGCAGTGCCTTAGACCACTGCACCACTCAGGAGCCCTAGTGAGTCTTAATGGGTGTCTTAATGGGTGCTGATGAAGATTTTGTCTAAAGTGCATTACTGTGGCTTGGAAACACGATGACATTTCAAAAGGAGGGAAATAATTAGTAGGACAAGCTTTTGTTGTCATTGTGATGTCTCCAAATTGACTAGCGAGCTAAGATTGAGGGGAGAGCACTGACATTTTAGCTAGCTAACGTTAGCATTGCTATCTACAGTTGAAGTCTGAAGTTTACATACACCTTAGCCAAATACATTTAAACTCAGGTTTTCACAATTCCTGACATTTAATCTTAGTAAAAATCCCCTATCTAAGGTCAGTTAGGATCACCACTTTATTTTAAGAATGGGACATTTCAGAATAATAGAGAGTGATTTATTTCAGCTTTAATTTCTTTCATCACATTCCCAGTGGGTCAGAAGTTTACATACGCTCAATTAGTATTTGGTAGCATTGCCTTTAAATTGTTTAACTTTGGTCAAACGTTTCAGGTAGCCTTCCACAAGCTTCCCAATATAAGTTGGGTGAATTTTGGCCAATTCCTCCTGACAGGGCTGGTGTAACTGAGTCAGGTTTGTAGGCCTCCTTGCTTGCACACGCTTATTCAGTTCTGACTACAAATGTTCTACTGGATTGAGGTCAGGGCTTTGTGATGGCCACTCCAAAACCTTGACTTTGTTATCCTTAAGCCATTTTGCCACAACTTTGGAAGTATGCTTGGGGTCATTGTCCATTTGGAAGACCCATTTGCAACCAAACTTTAACTTCCTGACTGATGTCTTGAGATGTTGCTTCAATATATCCACATAATGTTCTGTCTTCATGATGCCATGTACTTTGTGAAGTGCACCAGTCCTTCCTGCAGCAAAGCACCCCTACAACATGATGCTGCCACCCCCATGCTTCACAGTTGGGATGGTGTTCTTCGGCTTGGAAGCCTTCCCCTTTTTCCTCTAAACATAACAATGTTCATTATTGCCAAACAGTTATATTTTTGTTTCATCAGACCAGAGGGCATTTCTCCAAAATGTACGATCTTTGTCCCCATGTGCAGTTGCAAACCGTAGTCTGGCTTTTTTTATGGCGGTTTTGGAGCACTTTTCACACCAAAGTACGTTCATCTCTAGGAGACAGAACGCGTCTCCTCCCTGAGCGGTATGACGGCTGTGTAGTCCCATGGTGTTTATACTTGTGTACTATTGTTTGTACACATGAACGTGGTACCTTCAGGCGTTTGGAAATTGCTCCCAAGAATGAAGCAGACTTGTGGAGGTCTACAATTTTTTGGGCTGATTTCTTTTGATACTCCCATGATGTCAAGCTAAGTTTGTGAAGGTAGGCCTTGAAATACATCCACAAGTGCATGTCCAATTGACTCAAATGATGTCAATAAGCCTATCAGAAGCTTCTAAAGCCATGACATCATTTTCTGGAATTTTCCAAGCTGTTTAAAGGCAATGTCAACTTAGTGTATGTAAACGTCTGACCCACTGGAATTATAAGTGAAATAATCTGTCTGTAAACAATTGTTGTAAAAATGACTTTGATGTCCTAACCGACTTGCCGAAACTATAGTTATTTCACAAGAAATTTGTGGAGTGGTTGAAAAACGAGTTTGAATGACTCCAACCTAAGTGTATGTAAACTTCTGACTTCAACTGTGTTTCTGATTAACTTTGCTAGCTCATGGCAACCTTGCCATCTCTTTAAAGTTAACTTGACCACATCATAATGATGACAAAGTTGTTTTCTACAATGGATTTTTAAAAATCTACTTTAGCAATGTCCAAGCAGCAATGTTTCCAAGACATTATAGTGAACATTTGATGAAACGGTCATTAGCCCCCAATCAGAAAGACCTGGCATCAACCATCAGCCAGACATCATTATGCTGCAGCATCTGTAGTACGTTGATAGCAATGGCAACGATGCAACCTAGTGACGGAGGTGCAATCCATGAATACGCAACTTGGAGAAGTACAAATACAGGCTATGCTCTGTCTTATGACTGCACCTCCGTCGAGTAGAAATAATCATAACAATTCTAATAAATGCAAGAGTTGGGCAATAGATGAAAATACTGCAAATGTTTTTTTATTTTTTATAATCCATCAGATTTTGACTGATGCACATAAAACATTTTACTGACATGGACAAATAATGTATGGAGTTCAGTGATTTTGATGGGAATTCAGGCATTGAATTTATTGTTGAATTTCATTTTTTCTTAGAATGCAATCATACAGTATATACATTTTCTTATTGTATCAGATATTTTGTGTTAAAATAGATAACTATTGGGCGTATTTGCATTAATAAATGTACACAAAGGGATGGAACAGGGCTGAACATGGCTGCAACCACCAAACACTTTGGTCTACTATACCTGCTCTTACATGTTCTGTCTGCCCTACCTGCTCTTACCTGTTCTGTCTGCCCTACCTGCTCTTACCTGTTCTGTCTGCCCTACCTGTTCTGTCTACCCTACCTGCTTACCTGTTCTGTCTACCCTACCTGCACTTACCTGTTCTGTCTGCCCTCCCTGCACTTACCTGTTCTGTCTGCCCTACCTGCTCTTACCTGTTCTGTCTGCCCTACCTGCTCTTACCTGTTCTGTCTGCCCTATCTGCTCTTACCTGTTCTGTCTGCCCTACCTGCTCTTACCTGTTCTGTCTGCCCTACCTGCTCTGTCTACCCTACCTGCTCTTACCTGTTCTGTCTACCCTACCTGCACTTACCTGTTCTGTCTGCCCTCCCTGCACTTACCTGTTCTGTCTGCCCTACCTGCTCTTACCTGTTCTGTCTGCCCTACCTGCTCTTACCTGTTCTGTCTGCCCTACCTGCTCTTACCTGTTCTGTCTGCCCTACCTGCACTTACCTGTTCTGTCTGCCCTACCTGCACTTACCTGTTCTGTCTGCCCTACCTGCACTTACCTGTTCTGTCTACCCTACCTGCTCTTACCTGTTCTGTCTGCCCTACCTGCTCTTACCTGTTCTGTCTGCCCTACCTGCTCTTACCTGTTCTGTCCGCCCTACCTGCTCTTACCTGTTCTGTCTGCCCTACCTGCACTTACCTGTTCTGTCTGCCCTACCTGCTCTTACCTGTTCTGTCCACCCTACCTGCTCTTACCTGTTCTGTCTGCCCTACCTGCTCTTACCTGTTCTGTCTGCCCTACCTGCACTTACCTGTTCTGTCTGCCCTACCTGCACTTACCTGTTCTGTCTACCCTACCTGCACTTACCTGCGCTGTCTAGACAGCCTCATTAATTACTGTTGTTGTCACGTTCTGTTGCATAAGAGTGTCAATAGCAGGATACCCTCGGATAAAAAAAAATCACCAATATATGGCTGAAAATGACAGACGAGTCATGTGCGTTGCTAGTGTAAGTATGTGGGGTGTTCCAGCATCAGACTGCGTGGGTTTTGCAGTACTACAATGACACTTTTTGCAAAACATTACCTCAACTCAGATTTTCCTGAACCTCTTCAAGTGTACACTATTAATCTGGTTGTTTATTCAAATTCATTATACTGAATTGGACTAATTTAAGATAATCCTACTACATTAAAATCCTTATTTTACCTCAGTAACTCTGCCAGGGAGACCGCTGGAACTTATCCCAAATTCCAAAATGTTAAAACTTTCACTTCACGTTTCATTTATCTGACATAATTCCCAACTTGGCAGTTGGTCGTTTAACAGAAGTTCTGTGATGAGGTATTTAATATGGCTATGTTTTGAAGACAAATGTGAAAAGTGACCATTAAAGCATTGTTGTGTCTTTCTGTAGGTTAAAGTATGTTTCCTTATCTCTGAAACATCCTCCACCACCATAGATGTTCTAATGCATTTAGCAGCATATGTAATATGATTCACTGCATAGAAGTATCAGAATGTTATGCTAAAGTATGCTAAATGGATTCTCTGACAGATACCAAATTCTGAGCAGGATGTGTTTTCTATTGTTCTGCAGTATATCATTTAACGAGGAATGTTCATGTTAAATGCCGCACGTGTTTGGTTTATTAGTCTCTCTTGGTGTTGGTTCTCTTTGAGACTGGTTAATATCTGTAAAAACAGGTTCATATCTGTAATAACATGAATTGGCTTATTGCCTGTTAGCCGTTACTCTCCACTTAGAAGAGCTCTAGTCATCATACTTGGAAACCGGCTTCTATTGGGCCGCTGGTGTAACAGTATAGCTTCCGTCCCTCTCCTCGCCCTCCTCTGCACACATCTACAACTGCCTCCCACGAAGCATCGTTACCCATCACTCCACAAAAGCCACGGCCCTTGCAGAGCAAGGGGAACAACTACTTCAAGGTCTCAGAACGAGTGATGTCACCGATTGAAACGCTATTAGAGCGCACCCTGCTAACTAGCTAGCCATTGCACATCAGTTACACTGGCTCCACCTCTCTAAATGGATGTGAAAGTATTTTCCTATTCAAGAGTTTACACTAGTGGTCACCAACCTTTTCTGCTCAAAATCACTATCACGGTCAAAAAGCAAGCCGAGCTCTACCGCTCAGAATTTTAAAAAACATTTATTTTTTATTTACATTAACCTAATAAAAACTGTTCTGAAGGAATGAGGTTTGGGTACTGGGCCTAATATATTATCACAGAATATTGGCTATATGCCTGGCCTGCCAATATTATTCTTCTCAGACCAAATTATATTTGAAAACTCAAGCTTTCATAACAAAATAGATAAGTTGATGTGCAAGGCACAGCTGAGCATAAATTTAAATAATTAGCTTCTTTATTTTACTGGACTGATGTTACCTGCATCTGATGGTCATGGTGCTTTCAAAACAACCGGGAACTCAGAAAAAAACTAGGTCAAATCATGATGTCAGTGATCTTCAGGTCGGAAAGTTGGAGCTCTAGAAAGATACCCATGTGTTTGATATATTTGATACCATTCTGTTGATACTGCTCCAGCCATTACTACAAGCCCGTCCTCCCCAATGAAGGTCCTCCCCACCAACCTCCTGTTGTATCGGTACACTTGGCTACTCATTCATTACAGCTGCAGCGCGAGTGGAAGTAGGGAGAA
The DNA here is from genome assembly GCF_023373465.1 of Oncorhynchus keta. Taxonomy (NCBI): domain Eukaryota; kingdom Metazoa; phylum Chordata; class Actinopteri; order Salmoniformes; family Salmonidae; genus Oncorhynchus; species Oncorhynchus keta. The sequence goes on along the minus strand of NC_068434.1, from coordinate 28,349,591 downwards.
GCGCTCTTTCTGTTTTGTAATAGTGTTGAATAAAAACAGTGTTGACAATGCTGAATAAAAACATGAACTGGACCAGTTGGTGACCACTGGTTTACACTGATGTGATTAGCCAACTGACCTGTTTAGGACAAGATGGATATTTGTACAGAGACAGGAGGAAGAGAGGTATACACACAGAGACTGAAGCAGCTAGTCTGTGTCCAACCAGGGAATGGAAGCGAGCCCTGGTTTAAATTACTAGGAAAAGGCTGTGTGTGTGTGTGTGTGTGTGTGTGTGTGTGTGTGTGTGTGTGTGTGTGTGTGTGTGTGTGTGTGTGTGTGTGTGTGTGTGTGTGTGTGTGTGTGTGTGTGTGTGTGTGTGTGTGTGTGTGTGTGTGTGTGTGTGTGTGTGTGTGTGTGTGTGTGTGTGTGTGTGTGTGTGTGTGAGAGAGAGGGGTGATAGAAAGAGAGGAAGACCAGACAGGGGGATGTCAGGCTTTCATAAAGAGGTCACACTGACAGCCTGGCTGTATCAGAGTAAAAAGTAGGGAAATCAAGGAGCTAATTCCAAGTAGGACTGTATGTAAACGACAAGCAGGACTGTCACAGACAGAGACAGAGGAACAAAGGTTCACATTGTAAATGACCAGGCTAAAACAGGTTAGGTTGTGCTTGGATTGCATGTGGGAAGTAATCCATCAGCCAGCCTCCTTCTCTCCAGTAGGCTTTGTGGAAGAGCTGTGTTGTTTAGACATAAACCAGAGGGCTGAGCCTGCCACTGTGGCAGAACATTTGACTGATACAAGCCTAGTGGGGATGGAATAAATGACATCACACAGATACGTACTCATTATCTTTCCTCTGTCTTTTCATACCCTCTATTCCTTACTCTTTCTTTCTTTATTTTCTTTCTTTCTCTCTCTACCACCACACCTCTCTCTCTCCATTCCTTTCTGCATTGTAATAGGACTCAGTTTTTGTGTGAGGAGTTTGTATAACCTTTGAGGGGTGAGTTGCAGTCGGCCCTGACAGGAAATTGCTTGCCCCCCTTCAAACACAGTCAGGAAAGCACACTGTGGAACACAAACATTTCTATGGAAAGAGCTGTACAGCATAAGCCAGTGTTTCCTACTACATTCAAATTACATGGTATCTAGTGGATGTACTGTATCTGTTAACAAGAAAATACTTATCAAATCATTTTCAGTTGATTTGGCGAATTCCTTATGGAAGCCTCACCGAGTCTTATACATCCTCTGGACAATCCGTGGCTGCTAGCCTGTGGCGGGGTTTCCCTCATAACTGAAACGCTATATTTACCATGCTACCATTGTCAGGGATAGATTGACCATGAAATGCAGTGTAAGCTGGCAACGCCCCCTCAGCAGTCGGCTTGTTAGCCCATGGTGAGTTGAGACCACACAAACCCTGTTTCTAAACTTCCCTTCATCTGGTGTCTGTCCGCTGAGACACATTTGCTTTTCGCTCAAAAATACTATCGTATACTATGGTATAAATACTATAGTATTCACTGTAGGGTTTTTGCGGCCATTACTGTAGTATACTGTAGTATTTAGAATTGACTAACACTGTTGTAAAAAAACTGTAGTATAAACTAGTAATTACTGTACTGTTTTTGAGAACTGTATATACAATAGTAATTACTGTAGTTTTTTGTTGACTGTAGTATACTGTAGTATTTACTGTAGTGTTTTTGTGGACTGTCGTATTTACTGTAGTGTTTTTGCGTACTGTAGTATACTTTAGTATTTACTGTAGTGTTTTATATCGGACATTACTGTAGTGTTTACTGTAGTGTTTTATAGCAGACATTACTGTAGTGTTTACTGTAGTGTTTTATAGCAGACATTACTGTAGTGTTTACTGTAGTGTTTTATAGCAGACATTACTGTAGTGTTTACTGTAGTGTTTTATAGCAGACATTACTGTAGTGTTTACTGTAGTGTTTTATAGTGGACATTACTGTAGTGTTTACTCTAGTGTTTTATAGCGGACATTACTGTAGTGTTTACTGTAGTGTTTTATAGCAGACATTACTGTAGTGTTTACTGTAGTGTTTTATAGCAGACATTACTGTAGTGTTTACTGTAGTGTTTTATAGCGGACATTACTGTAGTGTTTACTCTAGTGTTTTATAGCGGACATTACTGTAGTGTTTACTGTAGTGTTTTATAGTGGACATTACTGTAGTGTTTACTGTAGTGTTTTATAGTGGACATTACTGTAGTATTTACTGTAGTGTTTTATAGCGGACATTACTGTAGTGTTTACTGTAGTGTTTTTGTTTAATTATCTTTGACATAGAAGTGGGGTCTTTCTCCTTGAGGAAACCTACTGGACAAATACTAAAAGAGCACATTTTCCATAACCTGTACTGTACTGTACTGTAGGTAGGTAGGTAGGTAGGTAGGTAGGTAGGTAGGTAGGTAGGTAGGTAGGTAGGTAGGACTGGGGCATGAACGGATAGTTCAGAACATCTGCTCTTTTCTGTAACCTATAGGGAACACAATATATGGTCTATACTTGGCATGTAGGTTTCTCACTCATCAGTGGCACAAATTGGGATATGGAGGAGGGGAATAGGCAGGGTATATGCAAATGAACTGCTATAATATTACTGTAGTTTAAAAAATAGTTGTTTTCTTTTCGAACTGTAGTGTTTTTGCGGACATTAATGTTGTATTTACTACAGTGTTTTTTTGCGGATAATACTATAGTATTCTACAGTACACTACTATAGTAAGTACTACAGATGATCGAGGGATAATACAGTGTGTAGTATAGTATTCTACAGCAGTGGTTCCCAGACTTTTTCACTCGGGGGCCCCCCTTCCACCATTGGTGAACATCAGTAAGTTGAAAGCCTGACTGACTTCCTTAAAAAAAATACAATTGAGGGGGAGGGGAACTCCTCGCCCCCCTTGCTGACCTCACCTATAGTTTGGGAACCACTGTTCTATAGTATACTACAGTTTACTACAGAATTCTGTAGTAAGTACTGTAGTATGCTATAGTTAACTGTAGTGTTTGTTTTCATGTCGGAATATTCATATCCAACAGCAATAGTCACTCGCACAGACATACTAGCTAACATTTCACTGTTAACAGTTAAATATGAGGAATAAAGCAATACAACTTTAAAGACAATGATATACTGTAGGAATTAGTCATGTTTTGTTGAAGACCAGTCAGATTGTTTTACTTCTCTTATCAGATAAAGACCAAGTTAACTCGCCAAACACACACACAGCTAGAGTACATGACAGACAGCCTTATCCAGTTGTGATCCCTGTCAACTATACAGTTAACTAAATCTATCAATTAATCATCCACTTACTTAAGCTTCATTAAGTGTACCAAATCAAGGAGGATAGGTTCAGACAGCTCCACTTTCACTGGCCTCAAAACCAGAGGGCTCTAGTCCAACCATTTATGGGCACACATAAATATGTGTTTTAAGATTCTTGTGTGGATTGTAAATCAGCTGACTGTAGTATCAAGCCCATTAGATGATATGCATCTCAAAGCGTTTGAGACAACAACAGCTCTGTTCTCCCTTAGAGGCCTTTTCTCAGGAAATGTGTGGAGCTTATTATTCCCATAGACAATAGTGAGAAGAATGGATAAAGAATGGAGAGCTGCTGTTGGCTGATGATTAAGAAATACCAAACTGCTCTCACACACAACCCTCTGTTTCAGACTGGCGTAGACATTAGTCTGATGAGTGTTCATAGAACATGCCAGCTTCTCTATTTCCGCTTGACCCTCATATAAATGTAACTTCAGACCAGAACTGTATTAAGGAATATTCATTTCAATTGGTAACATAAAACAACCAGGCTGCTCAATGAAACAGAGAGACTCACCAGAGGGTTTGGTAGTGATAGAGGGGCTGCCTGTGCCGCTGGGCATGGTAGGAATGACAGGCAGTACAGACTTCTGGTCACTCTGAATCTCGTTGGTGATCTGGTTGGTGAGGCGTGGGTAGGTGGGAGGTTGGTAGGGCTTGTTGATGGGTGGTGATGGTGCAGGTGGGGGTGGGGGCTGTGGCCTTGGCTGGGGGACGGGAACAGGGCGAGGGGGGCTGACGGGCCGACCCTGGCACTGCTCCTCCAGCAGGGCGATGAGGACCGACTGGTTGTTGGCCAGAGTAGCCAGGTGCTGGTACTTGTGCTCCAGGTCCTTGTAGCGGTTAGTGAGCTGCTGCATCTCCGAGGTCTGGTTGAGGATACGGTTCTCCATCTGCGACAGCTCCAGGGCGTTGTCCCTCTTCCTGATGATCTCGTGTAGCAGCTGCATGTAGAGCTGGGTCACCCTGGAGTTCATGTTCCTGCTCTCCTTCCTCAGCAGCTTCACCTCGTTGACGATACCTCCGTCCACCTCAACCAGCTGCTGCAGCGTCTCGATCTGATTCTTCTGCTTCTGCAGCTCCACGTTCAGCAGCTCCAGTTCCTGCTTGCTGACGCGGTTTTCCAGCGCTGCATCCGGCTCCTTGCGGTTCACACAGATGGCCCCTGTCACCTTCTGCTGGGGAACGATGAAGGTGTAGGAACACTTGTCGGGCTGCTGGGGTTCGGCGGCGGCTCGCCTGCTCCTCTGCCCAGCATACAGGAACGCTCTCTCCAGGCCATCCTCACTACTCTCCCTTTCCTTGCTCCTGACCTGGGGGTTGCTCTCCTGAGGGTTCCTCGGACCCTGGGGCTGCTTGGCTCCAGAGACAAGACCATACACTAGGAACAGCAGCACCACGGGGAGCTCCATCAGTCTGGGAAGGGCTCTCACTCACACACACCCTAGGAGGCATAGGGATTTAGAACAACAGGAATGGATGGGGAAAGAGAAAGGGAGGTCATTGGTTTGGCACAAATAATGAATTGTTTTAAAAATACTGTGACATTCCACGCTGTGTTCAGCTATCTCATTGAAATGATCTCTAATCGCACAGTATAGGCCTACCGTTTTGATAAATGGATGAATGTGTTATAAAACCTAAACAAACTAATTTGTATAATTCAAAGGAAAGGTTCAACCATTTTTTATGTTATATTGTTTTTGTGCATCTCTGAGTGATGTCATGTTTTCATGTTTTCGAGCTAGCGACAAATAGACTCCCATTGACTCCTTGAAGGAGAGCACTTTTTTTCCCAGAATACACCTTGCGGCCCATTGACGTAGCATGAGCAATGTTTCCCATCTCCTCAAAAGTATATCTGCCCTTGTAGAAATGTATTTGTGCAGTTTGTATAAGCGATTTTACAGCTAACTAGCTACGTTACATTTGTTCACAAAAAATATTGTTATTACTGTTATTTAACACTGAAAATTAAAGGAATTAGTGGTTTTTCCTTTAAGCTCATACTCATATTCACTTCTTGGGGTTAGCATGTCTCAAGTGAAAGGGTATTATTTTGTCAGGTATTGCGGACATCCCCCTCTTCAAAGGGGGGGACACTCTTGACCCAAACTGCTACAGACCTATATCTATCCTACCATGCCTTTCTAAGGTCTTCGAAAGCCAAGTCAACAAGCAGATTACTGACCATTTCAAATCTCACCATACCTTCTCTGCTATGCAATCTGGTTTCAGAGCTGGTCATGGGTGCACCTCAGCCACGCTCAAGGTCCTAAACGATATCTTAACCGCCATCGATAAGAAACATTACTGTGCAGCTGTATTCATTGATCTGGCCAAGGCTTTCGACTCTGTCAATCACCACATCCTCATCGGCAGACTCGACAGAATTGGTTTCTCAAATGATTGCCTCGTCTGGTTCACCAACTACTTCTCTGATAGAGTTCAGTGTGTCAAATCGGAGGGTCTGCTGTCCGGACCTCTGGCAGTCTCTATGGGGGTGCCACGGGGTTCAATTCTTGGACCGACTCTCTTCTCTGTATACATCAATGAGGTCGCTCTTGCTGCTGGTGAGTCTCTGATCCACCTCTACGCAGACGACACCATTCTGTATACTTCTGGCCCTTCTTTGGACACTGTGTTAACAACCCTCCAGGCAAGCTTCAATGCCATACAACTCTCCTTCCGTGGCCTCCAATTTCTCTTCAATACAAGTACAACTAAATGCATGCTCTTCAACCGATCGCTACCTGCACCTACCCGCCTGTCCAACATCACTACTCTGGACGGCTCTGACTTAGAGTACGTGGACAACTACAAATACTTAGGTGTCTGGTTAGACTGTAAACTCTCCTTCCAGACCCATATCAAACATCTCCAATCCAAAGTTAAATCTAGAATTGGCTTCCTATTTCGCAACAAAGCATCCTTCACTCATGCTGCCAAACATACCCTTGTAAAACTGACCATCCTACCAATCCTCGACTTTGGCGATGTCATTTACAAAATAGCCTCCAATACCCTACTCAACAAATTGGATGCAGTCTATCACAGTGCAATCCGTTTTGTCACCAAAGCCCCATATACTACCCACCATTGCAACCTGTACGCTCTCGTTGGCTGGCCCTCGCTTCATACTCGTCGCCAAACCCACTGGCTCCATGTCATCTACAAGACCCTGCTATGTAAAGTCCCCCCTTATCTCAGCTCGCTGGTCACCATAGCATCTCCCACCTGTAGCACACGCTCCAGCAGGTATATCTCTCTAGTCACCCCCAAAACCAATTCTTTCTTTGGCCGCCTCTCCTTCCAGTTCTCTGCTGCCAATGACTGGAAGGAACTACAAAAATCTCTGAAACTGGAAACACTTATCTCCCTCACTAGCTTTAAGCACCAACTGTCAGAGCAGCTCACAGATTACTACACCTGTACATAGCCCACCTATAATTTAGCCCAAACAACTACCTCTTTCCCTACTGTAATTTAATTAATTAATTAATTTTGCTCCTTTGTACCCCATTATTTTTATTTCTACTTTGCACTTTCTTCCATTGCAAATCTACCATTCCAGTGTTTTACTTGATATATTGTATTTACTGTGCCACCATGGCCTTTTTTTGCCTTTACCTCCCTTATCACCTCATTTGCTCACATCGTATATAGACTTGTTTATACTGTATTATTGACTGTATGTTTGTTTTACTCCATGTGTAACTCTGTGTCGTTGTATGTGTCTAACTGCTTTGCTTTATCTTGGCCAGGTCGCAATTGTAAATGAGAACTTGTTCTCAACTTGCCTACCTGGTTAAATAAAGGTGAAATTAAAAATATATATATATATTTTTAAAACTTTGGAAATGGTGTGTTTTCCATGGGTCCTGTCTGTACAGGCTGAAAGAAACAAGACACTGATTCCAACACAAGATCTGGCACCACATATTCTATGCTTGTGATATCATTGAATGTTATCAAACAGTGGAAATCTCAACTCCGAGACAGATTTGATTTCACCAAGATGCCAAGCTGCCGTGCCATCATGTTTCTAAACAGGCACCAGGCTGGTGGTGTTGGCTATGGTTATGAGAGCATGGCTGGCTCTGGGCATTAAGAAACCTTTTTCGTGGCCTGCGTGTTTAGCCCATTAGGCCCCTGCTGTTGACCCACAAGGCTGGGATCTACTCTTACACTGACAGGACATTAATGGGAGCCTTCACAGCTCCACTGATTGAGACCAGAGGCCCCATGTCCCTTAGAATGGCCTTCTCCCAGTCTCTATTTCCTGTGAGGGCCAGGCAATCACACACCTCAGGGAGCAGTCCTGTCCTGCCCTGGGAGCCCCTATTAATTCCAGAGCGCAGCCCAGCATCTAGGGCAACTCTGGGGGTCCTTGGGGCTAAATAAACATTGGCCACCATAAAAGGAAGCATTTCCTGCTTAGGATGCTGTGACTTTGTATTATATAACATCAACTGTAACTGTGTTGCATAATAAAAGTAGAGGAATAACCTTAAAATGTGTGTTTGAGTATGAAAAACATAGCCAGACACATAGACAGGCACATACAATTTGATCTGGATTGTATTTTTACTTAACAGTAAAGTCATTTGCGATACAGTAGCTTGGGTTTGTGAACTGTTATTCAGTGGACCGGAATTAGATGTGTTAAATGGAAGCTGTTGGAGTGTCAATAGTCTAACCCTTTCCACCTCTGCTAAGTCAAGTGTTGTTTCTTTTAGCTAATAAGGTACTGATCTCTCTAGTTGGTAAGTTTTTTTAATGATGTCAGGGAGTTGTGTTTAGCTAGCTGTCCTGACTCTGGCTCTCTTGGGTGACGGCCACTGTTAGGAGGAATGTTTTCACATGTCTATCCCCTATCTGCTCCTCAGTGCTGTGCAGGCCTGGGCATCACTTCTTATGGAAAGTTTGACATGCATAGCAGCTGATGCTGTTCTTGCGCCTGTTTTAATATATTGATCAGATTGTATCAGACCTGAACTGTTTACCAAGAGAAGGACACTGGGGTGCATTCACAAGTTAAAGAACACATCATAGTGTATATATCATTTCCTATATGTATTTGGAATATTGGAATTTCAATCTAAATTTAACCTGAAAATAATGTAGAACTCTTGAACCTTCTCAATGTGCTCTGGATCATTACATTACTCTGTTTATCAGTGTTGAGAGAATGTTGTGTAATATCAATCTTCCCTGACAGTGTGTCTCTGCAGAGAGGCTACATTTAAGTAGTGTGATTAATGCACAACAACTACATTTTAAGATACCCTTAGCTTTTTGCAGGAGTGCATGAAAAAGAGGCACTTTGACTGTTTGTTCCATATTTCAAAGTGAAGGCATTTATATTAGAAAAATAGCTGGGCAGCAGTTGGAGGGGCTGTGGTGTTATTGGAAGCGGAGGGGATGCCCCAGAGTGCAGAGGAGAATGTGATAACAAGGGCCTGTACCCCTGGGGCTCCTTAATTGAAAGCTGCTGCATATTGGATTATAGAGGAGCCTGTGCAGCACCTCCCTAGAGTCAGGACAATCCTTTCTTATCTCAAAGTGGGAGGCTTGGTGCAGGGCAGGCTCATGGCTGCCTAGTTCTGTTGAGTCTGTTCAGTATGAGGGCAACTATATGAACTGTTCAGCAGTTACTGCTAGATGTCTGACCCAAAGGAGAACCACGTGCATGATGTTCAGTCTGCCTTCAGAATGAGAGGGGAGAACACTTGTTTTTGCCTTGCTATTCTGGGCATGGGGCCAGCACATTAGGTTAAAGAGATGGAGAGCAAAACTGTCCAAGAACAAGGCCTTTGGAGATCTCTGGCTGGTATGAGGGAAATTATAGTTGAAGATATGAAAGATATAAAGGCATGGAATGGGAGAGACAGCCAGATATTAACTCACTTAACATTTTGTGCTGCTGCCATGTTTTGTTGCTACCATATTGTTGTCATGTGGTGTTGCTACCATGCTGTGTTGTCATGTGTTGCTGCCATGCTATGCTGTTGTCTTAGGTCTCACTTTATGTTGTGTTGTGGTGTCTCTCTTGTATTGATGTGTGTTTTGTCCTATATACAGTGGGGCAAAAAAGTATTTAGTCAGCCACCAATTGTGCAAGTTCTCCCACTTAAAACGATGGGAGAGGCCTGTAATTTTCATCATAGGTACACTTCAACTATGACAGTCAAAATGAGAAAGAAAATCCAGAAAATCTCATTGTAGGAATTTTTATGAATTTATTTGCAAATTATGGTGGAAAATAAATATTTGGTCACCTACAAACAAGCAAGATTTCTGGCTCTCACAGACCTGTAGCTTCTTCTTTAAGAGGCTCCTCTGTCCTCCACCCGTTACCTGTATTAATGGCATCTGTTTGAACTTGTTATCGGTATAAAAGACACCTGTCCACAACCTCAAACAGTCACATTCCAAACTCCACTATGGCCAAGACCAAAGAGCTGTCAAAGGACACCAGAAACAAAATTGTAGACCTGCACCAGGCTGGGAAGACTGTGATTTTGAGTGAAAACCTCCTTCCATCAGCAAGGGCATTGAAGATGAAATGTAGCTGGGTCTTTCAGCATGACAATGATCCCAAACACACCGCCCGGGCAACGAAGGAGTGGCTTCGTAAGAAGCATTTCAAGGTCCTGGAGTGGCCTAGCCAGTCTCCAGATCTCAACCCCATAGAAAATCTTTGGAGGGAGTTGAAAGTCTGCGTTGCCCAGCAACAGCCCACAAAACATCACTGCTCTAGAGGAGATCTGCATGGAGGAATGGGCCAAAATACCAGCAACAGTGTGAAAACCTTGTGAAGACTTACAGAAAACGTTTGACCTCTGTCATTGCCAACAAAGGGTATATAACAAAGTATTGAGATAAACTTTTGTTATTGACCAAATACTTATTTTCTACCATAATTTGCAAATAAATTCATTAAAAATCCTACAATGTGATTTTCTGGATTTTTTTTTTCATTTTGTCTGTCATAGTTGAAGTGTACCTATGATGAAAATTACAGGCCTCTCTCATCTTTTTAAGTGGGAGAACTTGCACAATTGGTGGCTGACTAAATACTTTTTTGCCCCATTGTATTTATTTTTTATCCCAGAACCCATACCCGCAGGAGACCTTTTGCCTTTTGGTAGGCCATCATTGTAAATAAAAATGTGTTCTTAACTAGTTAAATAAAGGTAAAAAAAATATATACAATATCAGTCAAAGGTTTGGATACACCTACACATTCCAGGGTTTTTAATATAGTAAAGATATCAAAATGATGAAATAACACATATGGAATCATGTAGTAAAGTGTTAAACACAGTAGCAGTTCAAAGTAGCCACCCTTTGCCTTGATGACAGCTTTGCACACTTGGCATTCTCTCAATCAGCTCCATGAGGTAGTTACCTGGAATGCATTTCAATCAACAGGTCTGCCTTGTTAATAGTTTGTTAGTGGAATTTATTTCCTTCTTAATGCGTTTGAGCCAATCAGTTGTGTTGTGACAAGGTAGGGGTGGTACACAGAAGATAGCTCTATTTGGTAAAAGACCAAGTCCATAGTATGGCAAGAACAACTCAAGTAAGCAAAGAGAAAAGACAGTCTATCATTACTTTAAGACATTAAGGTCAGTTAATGAGGAACATTTCAAGAACTTTGAATGTTTCTTCAAGTGCAGTTACAAAAACCATCAAACAATATGATGAATCTGGCTCTCATGAGGACCGCCACAGGAAAGTAAGACCCAGAGTTACCTGTGCTGCAGAGGATAAGTTCATTAGAGTTACCAGACTAAGAAATTGCAGCCCAAAAATTGCAGCCCAAGTATAAAACACATCTCAACATCAACTGTTCAGAGGAGACTACGTGAATCAGGCCTTCATGGTCAACTTGTTGCAAGGAAACCACTACCAAAGAACACCAATTAGAAGAAGAGACTTGCTTGGGCCAAGAAACACGAGCAACGGACATTAGACCGGTGGAAATCTGTCCTTTGGTCTGATGAGTCCAAATGTGTGATTTTTTTGTTCCAACCACTGTGTCTTTGTGCGCCACAGAGTAGGTGAACGGATAATCTCCACATGTGTGGTTCCCACTGCGAAGCATGGAGGAGGAGGTGTGATGGTGTGGGGATTCTTTGCTGGTGACACTGTGTGTGATTTATTTGGAATTCAAGGCATACTTAACCAGCATTGGCTACCACAGCATTCTGTAGCGATTCACCATCCCATCTGGTTTGCGCTTAATGGGACTATCATTTGTTTTTCAACAGAACAATGACCCAACACACCTCCAGGCTGTGTAAGGGCTATTTGACTAAGAAGGAGAGTGATGGAGTACTGCATCAGATGACCTGGCCTCCACAATAACCCGACCTCAACCCAATTGAGATGGTTTGGGATGAGTTGGACCGCAGAGTGAAGGAAAAGCAGCCAACAAGTGCACAGAATATGTGGGAACTCCTTCAAGACTGTTGAAAAAGCATTCCTCATGAAGCTGGCTGAGAGAATGCCTAGAGTGTGCAAAGCTGTCAACAAGGCAATTTTGAAGAATCTCAAATCTATTCTGATTTAACACTTTTTGGATTACTACATGATTCCATGTGTTATTTCATAGTTTTGATATCTTTACTATATTATTATACTATTATATTTATATATATATATATATATATATATATATATATATATTACTATAAGCCTAGCCTACATTTTTGTCTCCCATTAATTGTGAAAACATGTCTTTAACACATTTAAATATATATTGTTACTGAATGCCCACATGTTATTCTCACAAAGCATCTGCCCACGAGTAAAAGCTCAGAAGAAGCCGTGGTTAAGTTTTGGTTTCAGTTTTAGTCTTTTAGTGTGAAACTCTCCTCTGGATGCAGTATATTGGTCCCTTTCATGGAATTCCCACAAAGCCCTGTTGTATGATGCGGTGTGGCGTCATCAAAGTAGATGCTGATTGACTAAGAGATGATAGTAAAGGTTGGATCAAGCTACATTATCTAAACATACATAGAAGACCTTATTAAGGTTCTGAACGAAAGAGACAGTGATGGCCTTCAGTAATATAAGACCACGTTGTGGGATGTACAACAGGGGGGAAAAATGAATTCCTCAGTGGGACAAAGAGGACAACAACACATGATAATGATCTGGTCTAATGGAACAGTCACTGTCTCCCTTATGTTAATGGCCTGGGATTGATGTGGTTTCCCTCTCTGGAACATTAGCTCTGTGTCTGGGAGAAGCTTTGCTCCGGCCACTCCATGTCACTCTATGCCACAGAAAAACCCCATAGTACTACGCGGTCAGCCAGGAGTCTCCAATTAGTCTCCCAGCCAGGCTTCCCACCACCTCAAAGCTGGAGGAAAATGCCTGAGCTGGCAGTGGGGGTGTGTGTGTTCAGATAACACAACATGCCAGACGCAGGCTCCCAGGGCTCCCAGGGCTCCCAGGGCTCCCAGGGACCAGAGTTAGTTCTATTTGCCCCAAGACAGTCAATCTATTATTAACCCCTCCGTTACCTAGCACCTGAGGCAACAACAGCAGGCCCCATGCCCTCTTCTCCTCCGTAGTTATACAAAGACAGCTGACTAACTGGCCTTGTTATTGTCGTGACATAAAAAGAGGACGGTGTTACTATAGACAAATAACCACAGTAGCTTTATGGATGACAGTGCACTTGAGGTAAACAGTGTTCCTTATTAGGATTGTCTAATTAGGGCTGTTTTGCTCATTAGATTGTCTGTCAAATTCACAGCTTGGTAATGACTTTATCAAATCATCTCCCTATTTTTCTCCGTATCTAATAGTGTGTGACAGGCAGTGCTTTGTGTGGGTCAGTGTGGCTGTGAGCAGCAGCGTACTCCAGTGTTTTTGTTCATGCGCAGCCCATAATAATTAGTAGGTGAGCAGAGCGGCCTGGCGGGCCTGGCTGATGTCTCTCGCCCTAGCCCCTCTCATTTCAGAGTGAGTGTGGCATTCCTCACATTCTTAGCCACTCTTTAGAGTGAGCTGCCACAGACAGACAGACAGACAGACAGACAGACAGACAGACAGACAGACAGACAGACAGACAGACAGACAGACAGACAGACAGACAGACAGACAAAGTCAGTTCTGCCTTCTGTTCTACCACACCACAGCTGTCATACATACACCAGCAGCTCTGTTATCTCAACTACCACAAACTAATACAAATGCACATAATTCTTCACAGTTTATTACTAGTCATAACATATCAATTCAACACCTCCCAATTTACAGCATTGGAGGATTGTGCAAAATGAGGTATATGCTCAAATTAGGACCAATTGACAGTGCTGGTTGTAAACATTCAGTATGTCTTGGATCAGAATTAAGTTCAGTTTGAAAGGGTAATCTGAGTAATTCATTATCTAAGGTGACACCATTCTTTCCTTACGCATGTAATCCTGGTTTGCCCATAACATGACACTGTAGACATAATTAACCTCAGCCCAGCCTCAGCCCCAACCTCCGCTACCTGCTCAGTCTGCTCTGAGTCTGACACTGATGGAAAGCAGCCATTGTTATGGCTTTCCACAGCAGAGAATAGTTCTGATGATAGTTTAGCACATTTAATAAGGTTTCTTTCTTTTACTCTTTCAGGATTGTGTGTTGTGGTGTGTTTTGGACATGCTGTCAGGAAGGGGGTTTCAGAAATCGTTTTGATAGGTTCCTAATTGCACCATCGAAGCACTCTTATCCACAGCCCTGGCAGCAGAGACAAAGCAGAGATTCAACAGAACAGCCCTTTTCGTTCGTGTCCACTTCAGCATGGAGGTATATCATGAGGCAGCAGAAAGTTGTACCCAGTACTTTGTGCAGGATTTTATTTTTAAAAAACTGTAAATATTCATAAGCTTTATCCATTCATGTACAAATGACAGCAAACTCATTTAGACTAAAATGTATCTGAAATTTGGCATTTTGTGATGTGAATTTCTGTTCTTTTTCTGAATAATAAAACAACCTCAAATAAGCAACTTCTACTAGTGTGAACCACATCACAAAATGAGGGCATCGCTTTTTATGGCACTGCTTACAATCATGAATGTCCCAGAGATGCTCCTGGTAAAAAGACCAGGCTCCTACTATTGACACTTTTCACTGGCAGCCTATCTTTGTTGTTCGAGTATGTCTTTGGAAGGATGACAAGCTGAGTGTTTATCCGTGGTTATCAAGCCCTTGTTCTGGAAAGCTCACTACTTCATTATCTCTGCTTTTGTGTCAATCCCTCTCTGCTGTGTCTATATCAGAGCCAGCTGCCTTGTTAAACAACTTAAAGGAATCAGACAGGGGAATTGCCCCGGGCAACAAACCTCTCCATGTATCTCCATAGAGATACCACTGAAGGGCTAATCTTCAAACTGATCAGCAGGAATCTCTGGCTAACTCAACACGGGGTGGCCAAAGCCTTTCTGTCACTGTGCAGCTTAGCGATCAATTTCTACAAATGTACTAGATTATCAACAGATAAGACTAGCCACACTTAAAGAACTATGAGCAAGCCATGCTAGATGTTTGCATGTACACATTCAATAAAGACAGTGAAATATACAGGGAAAGTCAAATGCCACTGAATCCTTACCAGATAATTGTAGACTGTAGCTGGTTTTCCCTTCAGTTCCCTTGCCCTCCCGGCAACACTGATTGACGTGTCCCCTTGAAGAAAGTCATCACCAGTCTGTGTAAAAGCTGCTTGGGGCTGTCCCTCTCTTTCTGGATCACTTGCTCTTTGGCACCTGAGTAAACCCTGTCACTCAATAGTTGGCTGTGGTTTGAATCATGTTATTACAACCAGGAGCTGCACTTGCTGGGAATAAGTCCTTTGTACTGTAGGCACTGGGCAAGGATAAAACAATTAACCTCATAAGATTTTAGACACTTACCAATTAAAAGAGAATACATCCAAATGTGTTAGATGTAATGGGTAGTTTCGTCAGAGGCAGTGAGAGAGCAGCAGGCAGTGAGAGGCCAGCATTGTCTGGTCAGTGTGCTCTCTGTAGCCCGGTAGGAGAAGACTTTCACTTTCTATGTGCTGAGTCCATCACTTCTGCTGACGACTCTGAGACAATCTTTTTCTGCTGCCCCCCTTAATAACTCCCCTTTTCTTTCTCTCCTTTCTCTCTCTCTCCCATGTCTCTCACTTTCCTTCTCTCTCTTTTGCTCTCTCTCTCTCTCTCTCTCTCTCTCTCTCTCTCTCTCTCTCTTCCTCTCTCAGTGCATTTACATGATGAAAAATGCTCTGACACAACGTTTCAGTAAGCTGACAAATTTAGCACAGGCCCTCCCCTTTTCTCCTTTCTCCTCCCCTTGGCACAAAGACACCCACAAGCATGAGATACAAGCTCTGGCTACACACACGTACCTCCCCTCTCTCATTCCCACACACATACACAGTTCACTCCAGTTTCCCATCCCCCTCTTGGTCCACCACCACTATGTCTGGCATTGGCTGTTGGTTGTAAGAGCAAGGAGTGGTGATGTCACAGTAATCAGAGCCTAATTGGGCATGTATGTGAGCCACTGTAGGAGGAAGGAAGCAGCTTATAGAGATATGGAGAAAATATACCCAGCATTAGTCCAATGGCAGTTTTGGTTTGAGCTAATAGTAGTTCATCTTTGGATTGGATGAGAGAAAGCTGTCCTTAGACCAGAGCTAATGGGCACTCTCTTGGTTGTGAAAAGCCGCTCTACAGAGGGCACCAGATTGGGCTGGAGGGGGTGATGAGGATGATTTAAACGGTTAATTTATTTATTATCTCCTCATCCTTCTCTACCCAGTGTTGTTTTTGTTATTGTTGGGGTTCTTTGCATTATTGAGTTTGTGTGTTTGTTTTGTTCTTGTTGTTTGAAGAAGATGCCTGGAATTTGTTAGAGTGATTGGGAACAATTTGCTCAGTATGGACAGAGCCAAGGCGTGTTCATGATGTGTTAGTGTGTAGACAAGCTTGCCAAAGCTGAGAAAAGCAGTCATGCAGAGAATTGGCTGTGACAGTCTTCAACTGGCTATACTCAAATAGGTTTTGTTGCTCTCTCATTTTGCATAAGGACTGAATTGTTTATTTCTTAAGGTAATAGTCTTGTTACTAGGTTTCCAGATTCCACTTTAATTCTTTATTTACATGACGTGTTTATATTAAGGAGCTAGCTAGCATTAGCAATGTTTGGTGGTTAATTAGACTGAGATCTAACTAATATGCTGACCTAGCAAACAGTGTTGAAATGTCTTATTTTAAGAAACAAATCACATATAACGTTAAATGAATTTGCTCACAGAGGAAACTAAACTACTAAAAATACTAAACAGCATTTATTAAGTGTCTTAAAAAATGTAGCCAATATAACTTTCTTATCTATCTCACAATGAAAACAACATTATGCAGGGTGCTACAATATTAACCTTGAAATCATCAGCATGTGAATAAAGAAAGAAGCAGACTGAATAATTCCTCTTTAAACTGTTTATTTTATCTTTTTTTAAATGTATTATTTTTGGGTAGCCACAACATTTACATGAGAAAATGTGAACGCTATGGGGATGTGAACCTTAGGATGTTTAAAGAGACAATGTCAGAATGTACATTAGCTAAGTGATAACTGAGCAATGAGCTTTCAACCATTGGAATTTTTAAAGAGTATGAACAAAATGAAATAATTAAATCCACAAGAAATACAAAATCATACCCAGTTCAGAACTATTTACTTTTTGAGTGAACTTTGGAGATGGCAGCCCTCTAGAAGTCCTTCGGCCAAAGCTTGTTGAATACATACACTAAAACAATCAAAAACAACATTTAGATAGACCTACTAAAAAAAATTACTGAACACATTTTATATTTTGGCATCTTAACATTTTGACTCAGCAGCTGGTTTGGCATTAGAAAAGCGGGGTTTCTGTTACAAAGTTGCCTTGATGTCGCTATGCTTCTCACTGATACTGGCATTCTATATATTTGTTCAGCAAGGAAACAATCTGCCTTATATAAATGCTATATTATAAACTGGGACACATGCTGTGTTTATAACCAAGTGGGAAGGCGGTCATTTCCACTTGTGAAGTAGTAAAAACGAGTTGGATGCATTAATGTGCTTAGAACTCCTTGAGAAACACTGATTGTCTAATGACAAATAATAAACTAAAAGTACAACTATAATGCTCGCAAACAAATTATGGTGTTCCAAAAGCATATTTATAGATTGCTTTTTATAAATAATGTTTTGTCTTCCTATTTAATTGCCGGAAATGCTGTTATTGAAGTCAGCATGTGGGAGAAGTCAGAGCACAAGGATGATAGACTAGCTTCCCACTACTAATTACCAGTTGCAGGGGCGTTCAAGTGGATTCTTCCCAGTTTTATTCGGTAAATACCACCTTCCCACTTGGTTATGAACATGTGTTCACCAGAAACAACTTCTAGTAAACTGATTGCCACTGGCAACACATTGCCAAAGGTTTTGCCACAGATTGAAATAGAATTTAGAGATAATTGTTTGCCTTGATGAGTGATTATGCCTCCATTAGCGGCCAATAAATATAATTGTTGCCAGTTTTCCTGCAAATTCATCACTAGTGGCAAACATTTGCATACTTCTAGCAACATTTTGTGGCACTCTATTTAGTTTGCAGCAAATTTGCCACAAATGTACAGGAAATTTGCAGCAACAAATAACATTTTGTAAGGGTACTAGACGGTTAAATATAAATATAGTTACTTGTTTTCCAATAGTGAGTATGTAATAATAACAAAATATTAGCAGTTGCCATCATTCTTGCTCATACTGTTGGTTTGTGATACTTGATCAAAGCTGACTGAAGAGAAATATTGGTCGGCTGAAACAGCAGGCTACAACATGTTACCATATTATAAATGCTACACTGTTATGTAAGCATGTTATTTCTCTGCTTTTATTGGAGCTTGGTGTAAAATAAAATCATTAAGTGAAACTGTGGGTTTTCACAATGTACAGGATGTCTGGCTTTTCCCTTGAGCTACATACATTCTAATGTGATTCAGATGTTGCCTCTCACTGCTATAGGTATAAACAAACATGAGACCTATAGGCTATTTAGCCTCCCGTCCATCAGGCGACCAAATAGTCAAATATAAGATTTACGTTTATAATCCTCCAATGTTTAAACACATAAAACATTGTTATGAGTCAGAGGGAATGTGATACTTACAACACTGAAATGCCAGGCTTTAACTTAACTGCAACCTGAAATATAGATTAAAATAGCTAAAACATAATGTTTATTGCCATAGCTGACCACATTTTTCTATTTAGAGTAGGCATTTTGCTTTCACATCATGACACCAACTCTTATAACACTGAAGTTCATAATTTAGCAGCCTGCCTTTTATTGAGATTCTACTGATTTGCTACTTAACTGTTCAAATGCAGTAGGCCGACATCAATGAGCATTTATGAATGAAAGACAGTTTGCATTTATGCATTTCTAACCAGAAACACGTTTGTAGTATTTGCAAATGAAACCTTGAGTTCTCATTTCTATACAGAAAAGGGCTCTCGTGTGGTGCAGCGGTATAAGGCACTGCATCTCAGTGCTAGAGGCATCACTACAGACACCCTGGTTCAAATCTAGGCTGTATCACAACCAGTCCTGATTTAGAGTCCCATAGGTCGGTGCACAATTGGCCCAGTGTTGTCTGGGTTTGGCTGTAGTAGGCTGTCATTTTATATAAGAATTTGTTCTTAACTGACTTGCCTAGAGGTTAAAAAAATTAAAAAGACTGTTTTGAGTAGAACACTCAGTTGGGCACCAGTCCTAAAACAAACATTCAAAACAATATATTGTAGTTAAATAAAGGTTAAATATGAAAAAAATACCGTAGTTTGGAAAAGGTGAAAAGAGTGCTCAGGTGTTCTTCTTGGCATTAGCTTTACTGAGCTGAGCAATTCCTGGAAAATTGTTGACTTTATAAAAGTAAATGCATATTGTGGATTCAAAGGTATTGAAAATAAACCCACTGAACGACAATATCTCGAAGCCGTTAAGATAAAGTAGCAGTTAGGTATTTGGTGGAGCTTTCAACTAGCGACTACTTTGAGAGGGTTTCTTCTCACTCACTTGAAGACTGCATGAGATCCCTCTACCCAATGAATTGTCTTTATAGCTCCATGAGCCATCCTTAACTGAGCCAGAGCAGGTGCTTTTACTGGACGGACTGTGTGTTCATCATTATTGATCACTTCCATGAATGTCACTTCCATGAATGACTCTTCTCTGTCTGCCAAATGTGAATGGGCTATACTCTGCCTTTTCTCAGGGTGCTACGATGATATCCCTTTGGTGGAGTGGGTGGGTTTATATCCTGCCTGGTTGGCCCTATCGGGAGGTCATTTTGGATGGGGCTACAGTGTCGTCGTCGCCCCCCTCCCCACCCTCCTGTATCTACAGTGCATTCGGAAAGTATTCAGACCCCTTGCCTTTAAAAAAAAAAGTGTGTTACAAACGTATTCCTCATCAAACTACATACAATACCCCATAATGACAAAGTGAAAACAGTTATATATTTTTTTTAAACAGAAAAACCTTATTTAAATAAGTATTTCAGACCCTTTAATATGAGACTTGAAATTGAGCTCAGGTGCATCCTGTTTCCATGGATCTTCATTCAGATGTTTCTACAACTTGATTGTAATTGAGGTGTGGTAAATTCAATTGATTGGACTTGATTTGGAAAGGCTGACACCTGTCTATATAAGGTCCCACAGTTGAAAGTGCATGTCAGAGCAAAAACCAATCCATGAGGTCAAAGGATTAATGTGATTAATATGCAAGTCCTGGTGAATGTTATTTTGTGCCCATACAGTAACTTAACTCATGATTGCCAATGCATGCTCTTCATCGTTCCAGAATTTGTCATCCCCAAAATATTTCCTTCGTGAGAATGGTGTGTACTGTACTTACAGTGCCTATGGAAAGTATTCCGACCTTTTGACTTTTTCCACATTATGTTACATTACAGCCGTATTCTAAAATAGATTAAATATATTTTATTTTCTCAGCAATCGAAACATAATAACCCATAATGACAAAGCGAAAACAGTTTTTTTGCAAATGTCTTAAAAATAAAAAACAGAAATACCTAATTTACATAAGTATTCAGACCCTTTGCTATGAGACTCGAAATTGAGCCCAGGTGCATCCTGTTTCCATCATCCTTGAGATGTTTCTACAACTTGATTTCCCACCTGTGGTAAATTCTATTGATTGGACGTGATTTGGAAATATATAAGGTCCCACAGTTGACAGTGCATGTGTAACGGATGTGAAACGGCTATCTTAGTTAGCGGTGCGCGCTAAATAGCGTTTCAATCGGTTACGTCACTTGCTCTGAGACCTTGAAGTAGTAGTTCCCCTTGCTCTGCAAGGGCTGCGGCTTTTGTGGAGCGATGGGTAACGATGCTTCGTGGGTGACTGTTGTTGATGTGTGCAGAGGGTCCCTGGTTCGCGCCCGGGTATGGGCGAGGGAACGGACATAAAATTATACTGTTACATTGATGCTGTTGACCCGGATTACTGGTTGCTGCGGAAAAAGGAGGAAGGTCAAAAGGGGGGTGAGTGTAACGGATGTGAAACAGCTAGCTTAGTTAGCGGTGCGCGCTAAATAGCATTTCAATCGGTTACGTCACTTGCTCTGAGACCTTGAAGTAGTAGTTCCCCTTGCTCTGCAAGGGCCGTGGCTTTTGTGGAGCGATGGGTAACGATGCTTCGTGGGTGACTGTTGTTGATGTGTGCAGAGGGTCCCTGGTTCGCGCCCGGGTATGGGCGAGGGAACGGACGTAAAATTATACTGTTACATTGATGCTGTTGACCCGGATTACTGGTTGCTGCGGAAAAAGGAGGAAGGTCAAAAGGGGGGTGAGTGTAACGGATGTGAAACAGCTAGCTTAGTTAGCGGTGCGCGCTAAATAGCGTTTCAATCGGTTACGTCACTTGCTCTGAGACCTTGAAGTAGTAGTTCCCCTTGCTCTGCAAGGGCCGCGGCTTTTGTGGAGCGATGGGTAACGATGCTTCGTGGGTGACTGTTGTTGATGTGTGCAGAAGGTCCCTGGTTCGCGCCCGGGTATGGGCGAGGGGACGGTTTAAAGTTATTCTGTTACACATGTCAGAGCAAAAATCAAGCCGTGAGGTCGAATGGTCTGTAGAGAAGGGAGGTGACGACGCCGGGGTTCGCGGCCACATGGAAAGCCCAAGAAACAGCCCAAATGTTTTGGGAGGGGGCACAAGGGGTGGTCGGCGGAGCCGAGGAGTGAACCAGAGCCAGTCTGGGAGAAGAGGGAGAAACTGGAGGAGAGTGAACGGAGAGAGTCAGAAACTGTCAGTGAGTGGATGGAGATATTGGAGGAGAAAGAACGGAGAGAGTTGTTGAGTTGGTGGAAGATGCACGACATTTGCCCTAAGGAGCTTGTTATCAGTTTAATGCCACCTCAGTCAGCTCCCCGTACTCGTCCTGAGGAGCATGCTATTAGTCTGGTGAAATCTGTGCCGGCTCCACGCACCAGGTCTCCAGTACGCATCCACAGCCCAGTAAGTCCTGTGCCAGCTCTCCACACTCGCCTTGAGGAGCATGTGCCGACTTTACGCACCAGGTCTCCAGTGCGCCTCCACAGTCCAGTACGTCCTGTGCCAGCTCCCCGCACTCGCCTGCGAGGTGTGTCATCGTTCCGGTACAGTTTCTGCCGGCTCTACACACCAGGTCTCCAGTGCGCCTCCACAGCCCAGTACGTCCTGTGCCAGCTCCACGCGCTAGGCCTCCAGTGCGCCTCCCCAGTCCGGTAGGTCCTGTGCCTGCTGCCGCGCTCACCCTGATGTGCGTGTCACCAGTCCAGTACCACCTGTGCCGGCTTCACGCACCAGGTCTCCAGTGCGCCTCCCCAGTCCGGTTCGTCCTGCGCCTGCTCCCCGCACTCACCCTGATGTGCGTGTCACCAGTCCGGTACCACCTGTGCCGACTCCAGGCATCAGGTCTCCAGTGCGCCTCCCCAGTCCGGTACGTCCTGTGCCAGCTCCACGCACTCGCCCTGAAGTGTGTGTCACCAGTCCGGTGCCACCTGTACCGGCTCCACGCACTAGGCCTCCAGTGTGTATTCACAGTCCAGAGCTTCCGGCGATGGTCTCCAGTCCAGAACCTCCTGCGACGGTCCACAGTCTGGAACCTGCTACAGTCCACGGTCCAGAACCTCTAGCGAGGGTCAACAGTCAGGAGCTTCCAGGCAAGGCGTCCAGACCAGCTCCAGGGCAGGTGCCTTCCTCTGCGCCGGTGGCCAGTCCAGGCATGGTGTCTAGTCCAGCTCCGAGGCTGGAGCCTTCCTCTGCGCTGGTGCCCAGTCCAGGCACGGCATCTAGTCCAGCTCCATGGCCAGAGCATTCCCCTGCACCGATGCACAGTTCAGGCACGGCATCCAGTCCAACTCCATGGCCGGAGCCTTCCCCTGCGCTGATGCCCAGTCCAAGCACAGCGTTCAGTGCCGGTCCATGGCAGGAGCCCTCCTCTGCGCCGGTGCCCAGTCCGGGCGCGGCGTTCAACCCAGCTCCATGGCGGAGTCTTTCTCTACGCCGATGCCCAGTCTTGGCATGGCATCCAACCCAGCTCCATGACCGGAGCCCTCCTTTGCACCGATGCCCAGTCCAGGCAATGCGTTCAGCCCGGCGCGATGGCCAGATCCAGGGTCCGGGCGGGGGCTATGACCCGCACCGGAGCCGCCACCGACACTAGTCATCCCCCCTAACCCTCCCATTTGGTTTCAGGTACCTTTGGGGGATACTGTCACGTCCTGACCATAGAGAGCCCTTGTTTCTCTATGGTGGAGTAGGTCAGGGCGTGACTAGGGGGTCGTCTAGTTTGATATTTCTATGTGGAGTTCTAGTTTAATTTTTCTATGTTGGTGATTTGTATGATTCCCAATTAGAGGCAGCTGGTAATCGTTGTTTCTAATTGGGGATCATATTTAGGCAGCATTTTTCCCACCTGTGTTTGTGGGATCTTATTTTGTGTTTTGTGCATGTGCACCACGTAGTCACGTTTCGTTGTTTCTTTATTGTTTTGTTGTGCGGTTCACTTACTTCAATAAAAAAGATGTGGAACCCAGATCACGCTGCACATTAGTCCGAGTATGCTTCCAACGACGATCGTGGCAGGTGCTTCAACAATGTACTGAGTTAACGGTCTGAATACCTATGTAAATGTAATATTTCAGTTTTTATTTTTTTTATACATTTTCAAACATTTCTAAAGACCTGTTTTTGCTCTGTCATGGGCTATTGTGTGTAGATTGATGAGGGGAAAAACAATTTCATCCATTTTAGAATAAGGCTGTAACATAACAAAGTGAGGAAAAAGTCAAGGGTTCAGAATACTTTATGAACGCACTCTATGCTGCAATTGTCTATGTGGTGGGGTGTTATGGTCAGTCTGGTATAATTCTCCAGTCTTATTTGGGGTTCTGTGTGATATTAGGTATGCTCCCTCTAATTCTCCAATCTCTATCTCTCCCCTCCCAGAGGACCTGAGCCCTAGAACTATGCATCAGGACTACCTGGCCTGATGACTTCTGTCTGTCCTCGTCCTCAGTCCACCTTGTTGTGCTGCTGATCCAGTTTCTGCTGTTCTGCCTGCAGCTGTGGAACCCTGACCTGTTCACCAGACATGCTACCTTGTCCCAGACCTGCTGTTTCAACCATCTCTTTCCCTCTCTAATCTTTAAGAACTGGTCTTAATGGCCATGTAGTCGTATAATCTCCACCCGGCACAGTCAGAAGAGAACTGGTCACCCCTCAGAGCCTGGTTCCTCTTTAGGCTTCTGCCTAGGTTCCTGGCTTTCTATGGAGCTTTTCCTAGCCACCGTGCTTCTACATCTTGCTTGCTCGTTGGGGTTTTAGCCTGGGTTTCTGTGTCAGCACTTTTTTTTAAAGCACTCTGTGACAACATTGGACTGATTGATTCAATGCCATAATGGTTGTTATGCATGCTGTGTTGATGTAAACTAGGTATACACTAAACCTTTTTTCTCCAACTCATCTAATTATGTGCTAAGCATGCATTGTTCTTTTTTTCTCAAATGTGTTTTGTCACATACAGTATGAAAGCAAATGCACATATTATGAGATTTAGGGTTTAGGCTAAACGTTAAAAGGTGAAAGGATGGTCGTTAAGAGGGGACAATGCAATGAGCTTCCTTCCATATCCTCACAGAAAATCATGGTAATGAGAGGCCTATACAAAGAAAAAGAGGTCTGCACTGCAGATCATTCACATACAGCTCACATCATCACCACATGGTGGGAGACAGGCTCAGTGACTTGTCACAGCCCATCAAAGACTCCCTTGCTAAAATGTAGCAGTATCTATTTAGGGATGGAAGAGCATCTCATACAGAACACATTGTGCAAAGTTATTGTGTTCCACATTAAACTTAAGAGAGTTTGTGGTGGAAAGTGAAGGAATCTATGTCTGAATACAGGCAATGGTAATGGATAAGCAGATGATTTGATGTGTTGCCTCTTGGTTTTAGGCGACATAGCCTATGCCTATATCAACTTTGTGTTGTCTTGCTGTTACTCTAAATGCCTCAGGCCCTTTATCATAAGTAAAGCTTCATCCTAAATCATGTCTGTATAAGTAACAGAACTGCCCAAAAGAATCCCGAAGGATTTTGATATGGATTTTTACTATGGCAAGAATCAAGTTGCAGCCTTTTCTTTGATCAATACAGGGAGTGAATTTGAGAAAATGTACTGTATGTTGTGCTAATCAGCACTGCATCCTGGTAACTGTGACATGAAGTTCTGAATTCTGTCTGATGCCCAGGGCTGAAGTTCAACAACTTGAAGTTCCTATCTGTCTTTATCCCTCTCTTAGTTGAGGGATGTACTGTAGCATCAAGCAGTAAGCAATAGGCCATGGGAAGATAAACAAGAGTGAACAGAAATAAGAAAACAGCAGAAATCCAAGCTTCCATTTTACAGAGACCCTGTGACACACAACATTGTTTTTATTCATATCACTGTGATCAGTTAATCGTGGCTAATACAGATGGATTAACTGGCTTTCCAGTGTTCATGAGTATAAGCTCCCAGTTACTGTCGATGTGGCTGTATGTAATAATAATATATGCCATTTAGCAGACGCTTTTATCCAAAGCAACTTACAGTCATGTGTGCATACATTCTACGTATGGGTGGTCCCGGGAATCAAACCCACTACCCTGGCGTTACAAGCGCCATGCTCTACCAACTGAGCTACAGAAGGACCACATGTACTGTCAATGAGCAGCAGTGACCTTATTCCAACTGCAGAGTCATAACATGCAGTAGTGTAGCATAGATATAACGTCAGAGTCACCTGGTATATTCATAGGACAATAGGTACGATATATTTAGGAAAGAGAGAAAACATAATCTTACACAAATCAAAGAGATGGAATAGAGATGAGGCAGACATCTCTGTGATTTAGCTGAACAGTGTGTGCCTGATGTGTGCCCTACTGTGTCAGATCACCACACACACACATAGTGTGGTATGCATGCTGCTCAGCCCCTGCAGGATAAACATGGTTCTGCTGCACCACAAGGCCAGAGTGTGCCCCTGTCTCCCTTCCATGATGGATGGTTCCATGGTAACCCTAGCGACCTAGTCACCCCTGGGCTGCTCTCAACTGTTACTCACTGTTTGGAAGCCCACGTTGACTGACAGCTCTCGGACCAGAAGAGAAATATAGGTTTCTTTTTGTGTGGAATCTTAGCATCAGAGCATGCTTATTCCCTCTGGATGAAGTATTGGGTGGGTGAATTACTGTCTGGAAATTATATTTATTTCTGGGTGACTTGTTTACTTACAATTTACAGTACAGTGCACTTACTGTACAGACTGTTCCACTCCTCACACACAAGCCCCAGAGCTAAAGTAAACAGTCAGATGAACACCTCATCATCACTCAGTTTCAACTATCATGCATCATGAAGAGAATTACAGTCTGGTAGAATTATTGATATCTGTTTCACCTGTTCTGAGACGCAGAACAGGCACTCTGTAACTACAGTCTCTTGTATCCTCCCCCTAGTTGCTCACCAAGACTGGGACCTTTTCCGTGTAACACTTGAGTCATTTTCCATCCTCTCATGTACTTTTCAACTTTGTGATGTTTTTTTTATTTTTATGAAATGGATGGCTCTATTGGCTGTGCATCTGGTGATGAGCCTGAGGAGGGCTGCTGTTGTGGAGCTGTAAAGACAGCAGGAGTTGCTGGGAAGATGGAGTGTTCTGGGTTAAGACTGACTCGGACGCAGGTCACATCTCTAAGTGAGTCACAGGATTTGCTTTTTGAAGAAGAGGGCGGGGAGGTCAATGATCTCACTGTTTGTACACCATCACACGGCATACGACTAATCTTTCATTTTTATTTTATTTTATTTATTTTTTTATTTCACCTTTATTTAACCAGGTAGGCTAGTTGAGAACAAGTTCTCATTTGCAACTGTGACCTGGCCAAGATAATGCATAGCAGTGTGAACAGACAACACCACAGAGTTACACATAGAGTAAACAATTAAAAAGTCAATAACACAGTAGAAAAAAAGGGGGAGTCTATATACAATGTGTACAAAAGGCATGAGGTAGGCAAATAATTACAATTTTGCAGATTAACACTGGAGTGATAAATGATCAGTTGGTGTGCAAAAGAGCAGAAAAGTAAATAAATAAAACAGTATGGGGATGAGGTAGGTGAAAATGGGTGGGCTATTTACCAATAGACTATGTACAGCTGCAGCGATCGGTTAGCTGCTCAGATAGCTGATGTTTGAAGTTGGTGAGGGAGATAAAAGTACATTTAGATGTTCACATGCTGTTGTTTTATGTGTTTTTTGTTATCAGGTCATTTAACATTAATCATATGAGTAATCCCACTTTGGACTTTCTCAGTGGTGCAGGGGAAAACTGGCCTGCCTATCTTTACATAGTATGGTTCCAGCCATTGCAGGTCAGTTGGGAAGGACTAAATGCTGTGCCGGATGTGATTGTTAAGCTGGAACCTGGTCTGATGTGGAAAAAATGTGTCTGGCTCAGGATTCTGTCAGAATCACATTGACTGTTAAAAGCCTCAGAATGAAACCACCAAATGTGGAACGTGTGAGAATTCAGAAGAATGGGATTTCATTTCAACTTTATGAGTCTGAAGTTGAAAGTGTGAGTGGCTATAGGAATGTAGGCCTGTGTGGCCTAGTCTTCACATTACCTGCCCATAAATCCCAGCTTGTATGATTTATTGATTCATCACCACAAGTATTGAAGCTGCAAATGTCACATTTCAGGGATCTAGCAACCTAGTCTCCCTGAACTACATCCTAACCCTGTGCTGTTATTCAATTACAGCAGATTTTAACAGCCATTCAGCTTGACAGAAATCTTGACTAGATATAGGGAGAATAGTCACCCTTCTGCAATCCTCCAGGATTACAGAGGAGCAAGCTCATCTAACTCAGTACATCTGTCCTCTAAATGTATTACATTTGACAACATACTATGTATTCCAAATCTAAAAGCCATGCTATTTCAAGTTCAAGGTTACATTTGTACAGATGTAGGATCTTAATTTGATCACCCTGTTGCTGGAGCAAATGTAAAACCTGTAGTATAATTCAGGTTTAAAAAGGTTTCTGAAGTTTGTAATGTCCACTTTCAGATTTGATTTTCCCTTAAGAAAAACATATCAACCCCTACAGGAATAACATTTCATGTTGCTGCAGGATTATTTCCCTTCTGTAGCAAACTGTCTCAAATTACTGTCTCCTATATCGGTAGGCCTCAAAGGCTTCTAAAGCCATACCTTATGGTTTTGAGTCATGTATTTTATG
Source organism: Oncorhynchus keta (assembly GCF_023373465.1). NCBI lineage: Eukaryota > Metazoa > Chordata > Actinopteri > Salmoniformes > Salmonidae > Oncorhynchus > Oncorhynchus keta. Next base: position 28,321,320 of record NC_068434.1, on the reverse strand, counting down.
ACTGACTTCTGTACATTACTGGGAAGGAAATCCAAGAAAACAGAGTTAGGTAAAGATGTTAGCAGGTGCTCCATGTCAGGAAACATTGTCACCGTTTCAGAACATAATAACAACAAATAGAAGGACGTGCCATATCTCTTGACTGCCTCACCTAAACCGATAATGATGGATAAACTAAACGAGGAGATGAAAAGGCAATGGCAGCTGGACCAAATAAATATTATAGTGAAGGGATTTCCCTATCACATACCTGATGGCATGGGACCTCGTGAGGAAGGCCTGGTAATGCGGGAGAGTTTCTTTCAACAGGAGTGGTCATGATAAACACTACAGCTTCCAGCTTAGCTGTCAGGTCTTCATCTCACACCACAAAATGATGCTGTCAATTACTTAATTGAATAGTATCAGAATATTTGACCCCCCCATATTTTCTTTAGTTGTTGAAATACCAGCTTGATTGAAGTGGATGTAGAAAATCTTAACTTTTCTCTAATGATAAAATTACATGTATATACAGTTAATAAACACGATAAATGGTAAATGCCTTTACTTAGATCATTCCAGTGGACTGTTCTGTCTTAGTTTGTAGAGGAGTGAAGAATAATACTACCTCCAGTTTATTAGTTACACTTATTAAGGCAAAACAGGACCCCGCTTCTCAGTTATCCCTAAAATCTTAATACAACACGCCCATTTGACAGCTCCGTTTTACAGCCTCTTGAATAATTAAGTTTTACACCTCAAATTCCTGTAGTCGGTAATGTTATGCAACCTTTATGAGGAGAACAACATCATTTTGAAAGCAGTTTTGAACAAGCTGGTCTTCATGCCAAGTGTTGCTTGTAGTGGTGTTAACATGAATTCCATTTCAGTGCTGCCTCGACTGTGGAGAACAAGATGTGCTCTGCTGGTGTGTATTTAGGTTCAGGTCTGCTGACTCTAGTGGCTGATATCCTGGGGACAGCCTAGTGATCAGTGGGAACAGCGGTATGGGGGGACTCCTGTCCTGATCCATCCATACCCAATTTCCACTGTGTTTATGTACCTTGGTGAGCTCCAATCCCTACTGAAGTGTGGTACCATTCTGAGCCAAAACTTTAAATCTCCAGTAGGCTTCACTGCTTAATAATAGCCAAAGAGTTCCAGCTGAAGAGTTACAGGTAGCAGGGTTAGGCAGAATATCAGTAATAACAATGTCGCCGAAGTGTTTTATTGTGCATGTTGTAGTCAAAAAGTTTGATGTAGATCTAATAAACCCCAGCAGCAACACTAAATCTGTAAGCAGTCTGAGGTAGTTTTCTGTTACCTGATAGAGCCCAGAGATTCTGGAGTAAACTAAACTGGGTGATTATTAGGAGATTCTGATGGATCTACCATACTCTAAGGACTGAGACCACATACCTAAGCAGCTCTCCCAGCGAGCAATGAGGAATCGGCCCAGAAGCGGCCTAATGCAAATTTAAATGAAAGAATACAAAATTACCCGATTTAGTCATTTTAAATATTATTGTTATACATTTTATACATACAAAAACATTTTGTGTTGGAGGAAACACCATACAACTGGTGACCGTGTTAGCGTGCACACGCCTGGCCCGACCGCAGGAGTCACTACAGCGCATTGGGGGACAAGGACATTCCGGCTGGCCAAACTCGGACGGCGCTGGGCCAATTGTGTGTCACCACATAGGTTTCCCGGCTGCAAGAGGCATGGGTCTCGAACCAGCATCTGTAACAAAGCAGTTTGCACTGCAATTCAGTGTCTTAGACCACTGCACCACTCGGGAGATTCTATCCAGAAAGTTTTTTATGCTTATCAATTGCCTTGCACAAAGTATCAACATACTCAAATACTACTTAAACAGGACTCTTATATACATTTAATTTAAATGTTAATTGTACTTGTTTTATCACAGAAACAATGAGAAAATATGGATAAATAAATAATGAAATGTTAATTATATAAAACAGCCCATGCATTCGTCTGCCAGAGAGTAGCCCAAATCGGGCCGAGCCACAAGTAATATATTTGGGCCAGATAACTCACACCGGAATCGGCCCGAGCTCAATCCTCGCATCCTAGCCATAAGTAATACTGCCGAAGGCGGCCCAGACTCGGGCCACATGACATAGGCCAAGTCTGAATCTCCGACGAGTGCCCGGACTCTCAGCGGGATTCAGCCCAGATCCACTGTGCTAGCTGGGCTATTGCTTTATTTATGCACTGTCCTGTTAGCCATGTCTCCTATTTAAGCTATGTTCTACCTTCTGTCACGATCAATGATATGCAAAATTGATTAATGCATGTACAGTAATCTAAAAGTCAGTACTCATACAGCACTTAGTGAGGGGATTCCTTTTTCTTCTTGATTGGAATGAAAGTGGAAGAAGTTGAAACGACTGTAGTTATGCTTAGCCGCCAAATATCTGACAGAACTTGAAGCCAGGAGACTTTCTTTAATGATGTACTGTATGTCTGATGTGTCTTCACTCACTGTTCTCCATTTCACATTAGTCTGCTAGCCATCCATCATTTTATTCAGATCAATTCCTGCTTAATGAGTATATTTCCAAGCCACAGACAGTGACCCTAAACACCTGGGCGTACACTCTGTCCAGTTTATTTGGCCAAAGTCACTAAAGTGTGGTGTTTTCCTCCCCAATGTTTGAGAATAGCATCTGTATTTGTGTGTTCCTGCCAAGAAACACACAACTTTCTGTGGTCCCAGAAGCCCAGTCGCCTTGTGCAGAGATGCATCCAAAGAGCAGAGACGCTGATGACTGATTTCAACATCTCCCATTGAGAGACCTTGACAACCAGAAACACTGGTGACCTTTAACCTGACCAGGTCCAATCCTCTCAGCTGGACAGTGTTATATTGCTCTATATAACCATTTTTAGATATAATCTATGTAGCCCTCCCCTCCTGGTGGTTCATCATTCTGGCACATTGTGGGCAGAGTTAGAGTCGGGGCACTACTACTGCAGTCACACACAGGTAGACCACACTGAGCTCTTTGAAAGTTCAGCCTGTTTGTCTTGGATCATTAGAACTCAAATAAGCAGACCAGAAGTTGGGTAAAATACTCAGGCCACCATGCTCCCCAGCTGCTCCATGGGGTTCATCCCCAGACCAGAGAGAGTTACAGCATGGACAACTTCTAATGAGATACTGATGGTCGAGAGCATTTAATCACCAAGACCTACAAAACTGCGGTAGAGGATCATGAGGTAGTAGGATGTGTAAAGATGCACTGGTACAATGGGATTAATTGACTGTGACAAACATTTGGTTGTTCTGTATTCTTACTTTTTATAGGAAATTTCTCCACACTTGACATTCACCACAAAGAGAAGGCTGTATTGTTGGCTGGCCTTTTTCCTTTATGTGTCCCCACTGTGATTGTGTTTGACATGAGCTTACAAATCAGTCGTGATGATTTCCTCTCTGAAAACAATAGTTAATCATTTTCTGGAAGGCCTTGGCTGCCTAGATGAGGAAAGCAGAAGGAAATCACTCTGCTTAGAAAGCCTTTGGAAAAATAAGTCATTCTTGACCCTGTAGCCTCAGCTTCCTCATTATATGTAAGCAATAAGGCACAAGGGGGTGTAGTATATGGCCTATATACAACGGCTACGGGCTGTACTTACGCACTGCGCAATGAGGAGTGCCTAAATACAGCCCTTAGCCGTGGTATATTGGCAAATACCACAAACCCTGACGTACCTTAATGCTATTATAAACTGGTTACCAACGTAATTAGAGCAGTAAAAATAAATGTTTTGTCATACCTCGTGGTATACAGTCTGATATACCACGGCTGTCAGCCAATCAGCATTCAGTGCTCGAACCACTCCGTTTATAATGCCATATTAAACATGAGGGCGTCCCTGACTGTCTGTGGGTTATCCACAGAGAGATTCCCACTCACACCTGTCCAGCAACTCTTCACCGCCTATAAATATCTGGCCTTTTGGATTGACAAACATTTTACATTTAAAAAACATATGGTTGAGCTAGTTAAGAAGCTGAGAATTAAAGTAGGTTTATTTTATAGATATAACAACACAAGGCAAGACCTAAATGCAGACATGGGAGGCGAATGGTTTGATCTCTGATATTTATTATTTATTCATTTATTTTATTTATTTAACCTTTATTTAACCAGGAAGGCAAGTTGAGAACAAGTTCTCATTTACAATTGCGACCTGGCCAAGATAAAGCAATGCTGTTTGACACATACAACGACACAGAGTTACACATGGAGTAAAACAAACATACAGTCAATAATACAGTAGAAAAATAAGTCTATATACAATGTGAGCAAATGAGGTGAGATAAGGGAGGTAAAGGCAAAAAAAGGTCATGGTGGCGAAGTAAATACAATATAGCAAGTAAAACACTGGAATGGTAGATTTGCAGTGGAAGAATGTGCAAGGCAGAAATATAAATAATGGGGTGAAAAGGAGCAAAATAAATACATAAATAAATACAGTAAGGGAAGTGGTAGTTGTTTGGGCTAAATTATAGATGGGCTATGTACAGGTGCAGTAATCTGTGAGCTGCTCTGACAGCTGGTGCTTAAAGCTAGCGAGGGAGATAAGTGTTTCCAGTTTCAGAGATTTTTGTAGTTCTTTCCAGTCATTGGCAGCAGAGAACTGGAAGGAGAGGCGGCCAAAGGAAGAATTGGTTTATATATATTATAGTCCAAGGGGTAGGCAAAAGGCAAGAGTTCATAACCAGGTCAATGTCAGAGTCCAAAACGGCACAGGGCGGCAGGCAGGCTTGAGGTCAGGGACAGGCAGAATGGTCAGGCAGGCGGGCTCAGTCAGGACATGCAAGGGTCAGTAGGAGGAGGATGAGAAAAACAGATACTGGGAAAACCAGGAACTAGGAGAAAACGCTGGTTGACTTGGCAAACAAGATGAACTGGCACAGACAGAAAACACAGGTATAAATACACAGGGGATAACGGGGAAGATGGGCGACACCTGGAGGGGGGTGGAGATAAGCACAAGGACAAGTGAAACAGATCAGGGTGTGTGTGACAGTATCCCCCCCCCCTCGAGGGACGCCAATCTGGTGTCCTACCCGGGTGCATACTTGGTTGACCAGGGTGCCGGCGGTGGAAGTCGGCGATAAGGGCTGGGTCCAGGATGTCTCTAGCGGGGACCCAGAACCTCTCCTTCAAGGCCATAACCCCCCAGTAAACCAGGTAATGGTAACCCCTGCCCCGTGGTCGAACACTCAGGAGGCGTCTCACTGTGTACACCGGATGGCCATCGATGACATAGGGGGATGGGTGGGCCTGGAAACAGAAGACAAAGGGCTGTGAGACACGGGCTTAATCCTAGACATGGAACGTAGGATGAATACGGAGAGCACGGAGTAACAGAAGACGGACAGCTTTGGAACTAAGGACTCTAGAGATGGTGAAAGGACCAATGAAATGGGAGGGAAAGTTTGCGGGACTCCACCCGAAGGCGCAGGTCCAATGTGGATAGCCATACCCTCTGCCCAATACGATAGCGAGGAGCCAGAGTCCGGCAGCGGTCCGCTTGTTGAGGATACCTGGAGTTGGTCTTGAGAAGAGCTGCCCGAGCTCCGTCCAGGATCCAGGAATGTGAAACCCCATCCTCGTTCATCCGGACTCGTCCCGTCAGCTTGTGGTTGAGGTCGATGCATTTGACGTTGGAGTGGGGGCTATCCTGTCCCTGTGGTGGACCAAAAGCTTCATCCCTGTGCCTTTCTGTCCCATAGTTTCTTTCTGCAGAATTGAGACAATGACGCAAGTAACTGAGAACTCCTAGCGGTCAAGATGGCACTAGAGGGGTGGAGGGACTGGCTGGAAGGAACAGAACATCCATTTTTGGTTTGGACCGACCATAAGAATTTGGAATATCGCCGCACAGCCAAATCGCCTTAACTCCAGGATGGCCCGGTGTTCTCTGTTATTCACCAGATTCAACTTCACCATTTCCTACTGCCCAGGATCCAGGAATGTGAAACCTGACACACACTCTCTTGCCTACACAGTTCCGCTGCCACACCCTCTGATCCCGAGACCATCCTCCCTACCTCATGGCTTCAGTGGGCCGGGGTATTGAGACCCTGGTCCACAGGCACAACGTTCCCAGCCTGTCGCTGGAGGGGGCCCAGCTAACCGGTTGTTTGTCCCTAATTCAGTACGGTCCCAGGTCCTGAAATGGGCTTATTCCTCCAGGCTTACCTGCCATCCGGGTTCCCGTCGAACACTGACCTTCCTCTGACAACATTTCTGGTGGCACACAATGGTTCCTGATGCCTCTGCCTTCGTCACATCATGCACTGTTTGTGCTCAGAATAAGACTCCGCGGCAAACTCCGTCTGGCCTCATTCAGTGTCAGGTTTCACATTCCTGGATCCTGGGCAGTAGGAAATGGTGAAGTTGAATCTGGTGAATAACAGAGAACACCGGGCCATCCTGGAGTTAAGGCAAGGCAGTTAAGAACAAATTCTTATTTTTCAATGATGACCTACCCCAGCCAAACCCTAATCCGGACGACGCTGGGCCAATTGTGCACCGCCCTATGGGACTCCCAATCACGGCTAATTGTGATGCAGACTGGAGTCGAACCAAGGTCTGTATTGACAACTCTAGCACTGAGATGCAGTGCCTTAGACTGCTGCGCCACTCAGGAGCCCAGTACAGTGTGCAAGATGGACATTTATTTTGTGAGACTGGGGGATTGCTGTGGTTACTGTGGTGGGTTGAAACTGCAGACTGCAGTGTATCAACTCTAATTGATTTGTCACATGCTTCGTAGACAACAGGTGTAGAGGAACAGTGAAATGCTTACTTACTGGATAAGATAAGATAACAAATTGAAATAGTGACACAAGGAATAAATGTACAATGAATAACGAATAAAAAGAACAAGTTAAATAACATGGCTATGCTGTGTATAGGCAGTAGAAAAAACATGGCTATATACAGAGAGTACAAGTACTGAGATGATGTGCAGGGGTATGAGGTAGTTGAGGTAGCTATGTACTCTACATATAGGTAGGAGTAGACAATAGAAAGTAGCAGCCTGTGTGTGTGTGTGTGTGTGTGTGTGTGTGTGTGTGTGTGTGTGTGTGTGTGTGTGTGTGTGTGTGTGTGTGTGTGTGTGTGTGTGTGTGTGTGTGTGTGTGTGTGTGTGTGTGTGTAGGCAGAAGGATAGATAATAGACAGTAGCAGCTGTGTATGTGGTGTCTGGCATCAGTGTGCATGTGTGTGTGTTGGGGTATTGGGGTGTCAGTGTAAATATGTGTGAGTGTCTGGGTATAGTCCAATGTATGTGCATAGAGTCAGTGCAAGAGAGTTAGTGAAAAAAAAGGGTCAATGCATATTTATTCCTGCTCACAGAGCACTCTGGATAGAAGAGGAATCCTACTGATGTTATTGTTTCCCATGTTCTGCAAACCTGTGCAATACTTTCCAGATTCAAATATGGACTTCTATCCCCAAAAAAGACTCCAGGACGAGACTCAGTTTGGAGGGTGAAACCAGAGGAACCACAAAGTGGAAATTTGCTATTTTCCACTGCATATGAGATGAGACTACTGTACAATTGGTGGGCCTGGATTCAACAACCACAGACTACAACATTATTTCCATACACGTTTCACAAGGCAATTTGATAAAGTAATTTCACATTCAGGCTGAATTTCCTGTAATCTGAAGGGATGGTAATTAGATTTAAGTATTGTTAAAATTATATTACATAATGTATCATCATAGCATACTTGTGGAAAATGTATTGGATAAAGTGCATTGAATAAGTGTATCCATTGTCCATATCATATACTTGAATAAGAATTCAAAACCATTTAGAGCTCCATTTAAGAAGTCTATCTCAGGCCACAGTACTGTAGTACTGTAGTTGTCATGTTCGTCGTAAGGATCGGACCAAAGCGCTGCGTGAGTAGAGTTCCACATAATTTTAATAAATTGAAACTCACTGAACAAAACAACAACCAAACGAAATGTGATGCTACTGATGTGCACTAAGGCAACTATACATAGATAAGATCCCATAACACAAATGAGGAACATGGCTACTTAAATATGATCCCCAATCAGAGACAACGATAAACAGCTGTCTCTGATTGGGAACCATATCAGGCCAACATAGGCATACAAAAACCCAGAGACATACAAAAATCCTAGACATACAAAAACTAGAGTATCCACCCTAGTCACACCCTGACCTAACCAAAATATATAGAAAAACAGAGATATCTAAGGTCAGGGCGTGACAGTACCCCCCTCCCCAAAGGTGCGGACCCCGGGCCGCAAACCTGAACCTATAGGGGAGGGTTCGGGTGGGCATCTACCCTCGGTGGCGGCTCGGGTTCTGGACGCAGCCCCCCCTCCTCCTTACGCTGATCCCTCCGCTTCTGTGGAACCGGCTGGAGGCCCCGGACTGGGGAACTTTGCTGGAGGCCCCGGACTGGGGACCGTCGCTAGAGCCCCCGGACTGGGGACCGTTGCTGGAGCCCCCGGGCTGGGGACCGTCGCTGGAGGTTCCGGACTGGGGACCGTCACTGGAGGTTCCGGACTGTAGACCATCTCTGGAGGTTCCGGACTGTGGACCGTCACTGGAGGTTCCGGACTGTAGACCATCTCTGGAGGTTCCGGACTGTGGACCGTCGCTGGAGGTTCCGGACTGTGGACCGTCGCTGGAGGTTCCGGACTGTGGGCTGTTGCTGAAGGTTCTGAACTGTGGACCGTCGCTGGAGGTTCCGGACTGGGAACTGTCCCCGGAAGCTCTGGACTGGGATCTGTAGCCAGAAGCTCTGGACTGGTAAATGTCACCGGAAGCTCTGGACTGTGGAGGCGCACTGGAGGCCTGATGCGTGGGACAGGTGGCACCGGGCTGAAGACACGCACCTCAAGGCGAGTGCGGGGAGGAGGCACAGGACATACTGGACTGTAGAGGAGCACTGAAGGTCTGGAGCGTAGAGCTGGCACAATGCGTCCTGGCTGGATGCTCACTTTAGCTTGATAAGTGTGGGACGCTGGAACGGGACGCACTGGGCTTTGAAGACGCACTGGGGATATAGCGCGTAAAGCCGGCGCAGGATATCCTGGTCCGAAGAGGTGTACTGGAGACCAGGAGCGCTGAGCCGGCACAACCCGTTCTGGCTGAATGCCCACTCTAGCGCAGAAAATGCGGGGAGCTGGAATAGAGTGCACCGGGCTATGAATGCGCACTGGAGACACCTTGCGCATCACACGGTGCCTGACCAGTCACACGCTCCCCACGGTAAGCACGGGGAGTTGGCTCAGGTCTAAACCCTACCTCCGCCAATCTCCCCGTGTGTCCCCCCCCAAAATATTTTGGGGCTGCCTTTCGTGCTTCCGACATTGCCTTGACTCCTCGTATCGTCGCTGTTCCTCTTTCGCTGCCTCCGTCTTCTTCCATGGCAGGTTCTTGTCCCCTGCCATTACCTCCTCCCAGGTCCAGGATGTCCTCCACTCACTTTTCTCCCGGGCCCAGGATCCCTGATCTTCTTGAACACACTGCTTGGTCCGTTGTTGGTGGGATCTTCTACCACGTTTGTCGAAAGGATCGGACCAAGGCGCAGCGTGAGTAGAGTTCCACATAATTTTTATAAATCGAAACTCACTGAAGAAAACAACAAACAACCAAACGAAACGTGAAGCTAAAAAAAAAAAACTCTAGACATACAAAAACTAGAGTACCCACCCTAGTCACACCCTGACCTAACCAAAATATATAGAAAAACAGAGATATAAGGTCAGGGCTTGACAGTAGTTGGCTTGAATTCAAGTAAAGAGAAGAGACAGTTACCTAAGAGCAGGAGTACGGTGAGTCTGAATGGTTATGGCTGTGGTTCTGGACTTGACCAACCACTCACTCAACTGCATAGAGGCGCTCAGTGGACCACATCAGAGGGACAGAATAGGATGGAAAATATCCCCACAGCCCTAACACACACACACCCCTATCCCCTCGGCTCCCTGGTCCAACAGGCTCTGCTTGAGCTCATAGTTTGGCCCCACCTCTGCAGTCTCTTTGTGCTCATTGAGGAGCTCCTCCACAGCTACAGGACACAGGCCCACCATTCCTCCTTCTCCTCCACAGCTACAGGACACAGGCCCACCATTCCTCCTTCTTCTCCACAGCTACAGGACACAGGCCCACCATTCCTCATTCTCTTCCACAGCTACAGGACACAGGCCCACCATTCCTCCTTCTCCTCCACAACTACAGGACACAGGCCCACAATTCCTAATTCTCATCGACAGCTACAAGACATAGGCCCACCATTCCTCATTCTCCTCCAGCTCCTCTTGCTCTTAAGATCAAAGAGTGCTGTGTTTAACTTGGCAGCACTGAAGAGTGAAGCACTTTCTTTTACTCCTTCAAAGTTCTTCATTGAGAGTTATAAATGCAACTAATTGGCAATGATGACTCAGGTTGAATGGGTTCTTCTTCCGGTGAGGATATGAACTGATTATATCACTGACAGCACACCCACCCATTCAAACCTTATCAAACACAACAACATTGTGTGAAACTGCCAATGAGATGCTCAACATGAAATGCTATCAATCTCTAACTGACTCCTTGGAGTTGATGTGCACTGTACACCTTTAAGAGCAAAGTGGGGCCTCCTGAGTGGCGCAGCGGTCTCTCGACCTTCGCCTCTCCCGAGTCCGTATGGGAGTTGCAGTGATGGGACAAGACTGTAAATACCAATTGTGGAGAAAAGGAGGAAAAAGTTTTAAAAAACAAATAAGAGCAACCTGGTCTTAGAGCATTTCGTATTATTCTGTACGTAAATCCAAGACACTCTATTTAGTGTGATATGTTAGGTTTCGTATGGTATGTATTAATTTGTGGATGACCATCACCCATATCGTATTATATGTTACGAATTACAATTCGTATTATATGTTGCGAATTTGCTAAACGTACGATATGTTACAAACTTGCAAAATGTATGATATGTTAATGCTCTTTAAAGGGTCTTGATCTTTTGCTCACTGAGTCGAATGGAATCATTGCCGTTTTGAAAGTCATTGGCTCATAAATCCACAGCAGTCTTCTAAATGAACAATAGATTAACTGTTCACCTGCAATGACTACATCTTGTTAGCATGAAAAGTGGTGTCCTGTCATTGCAGACATGTTCCAACAACATTTACAGGAAGGTATTTTAGGACTTTATTCTAGGCAGGAGTTACAAGAACTGCTTGTCAGATAAGCCCCAAGCATACTTATATTTCTAAACGTGTATGGGGGAGAGGGAGATGGGGACAAATCCAGTATAGATAGAGTGAGTAACTTATTGGCTATAGGCAATGTGAAAACCTGTCATGTGAACGCTGGGAGTCGGGAAGCAAGTACAGGGTGTGCAAATGTAATAATAAATAGACCATAGTACAAAACAAGAAACATGAACCGCGTACAGACATGAAACAGATAGAGAGACAATACTACCTGGTGAATGGAACTAAAGAGGTGACATAAATAGGGGAGGGAATCAGGAAGGTGATGGAGTGCAGGTGAGTGTCATGAGGCGCAGGTGCGCGTAACGATGGTGGCAGGTGTGAGTAATGATGCGACAACTGGCGACGTCGAGCTCCGGAGAGGGTGAGCGGGAGTAAACGTGACAAAACCTTTCTTTTACCTGACCGTTTATTTCAAGGTCAGCCTCCCTCTACCTCGGCAAAGGAAACAATAATAATATGTTCAAAACTCCACACAAACAGGTCAAATACTTTGCCTTGACTTTTAACACCACTCACAGGAGCATTCCACTGTCATGACCTCATATGAGGCAACAGGACCAGAGGGTAGTAAACGCCACAGTGACTGCCTCTGTGGAGATGGCTTTTCCATCCGTGTTCTCGTCTCCACCCTCAAGGACTGTCTATGAGGGTGTGAGAGAGAGTCTGTGCGATGCAACAGCAGTCACCGTCCTTTACTCTGCACTGCAGACTCTGGCTTAAGTGGTTCAGAGTTACAGTACATGTACTGTGAGGACCACTTCACACTGGGTTCTCTTATAAAACAGTTGCAAAGCCCCGATTGAACATGAATGATTATGTAATAAGTGATGGATAACAGGCACACAAGCAGACATATAAATAAAGGATCGATGCCACTGAATGAAAGTGAGAGTACATTCCCAGGGTGTTTCTGTCTGCAGAGTTCTTCCCCTTTGGAGAGAGGGGTTTTAAGGACACTGCCAAGAGAAAGCCAGTGGAAAGAGCTGACACATCCGTGGAAGCTAAACATTGGCTGCCACTTCATGGAAGGTATGAGTAACAAATATTAGGTAACTGTGCTTTTCCTTCTACTTTCAAGTGGTGAAGATAGTAATATGAGACCTACAGTGCATTGGGAAAGTATTCAGACCCCTTGACTCTTTCCACATTTTGATTTGCATTACAGCCTTATTCTAAAATGTATTCAATTGTTTTTTTTCTCATCAAACTACACACAATACCCCATAATGAAAAAGCAAAGACAGGTCTTTAGAACTTTTTGGAAATGTATTAACAATAAAAAACTGATATCAAATTTACATATGTATTCAGACCTTTACTCAGTACTTTGTTGAAGCACCTTTGGCAGTGATTACAGCCTCGAGTCTTCTTGGGTATGCTTGGAGCACCTGTATTTGGGAAGTGTCTCCCATTCCTCTCTGCAGATCCTCTCAAGGTTGGATGGGGAGCGTTGCTGCACAGCTATTTTCAGGTCTCTCCAGAGATGTTTGATCGGGTTCAAGTCCGGGCTCTGGCTAGGCTACTCAAGGACATTCAGAGACTTGTCTCGAAGCCACTCCTGCATTGTCTTGTCTGTGTGCTTAGGGTCGCTGTTCTGTTGGAAGGTGAACCTTTGCCCCAGTCTGAGGTCCTGAGCGCTCCGGAGCAGGTTTTCATCAAGGATACAGTGCCTTGCGAAAGTATTTGGCCCTCTTGAACTTTGCAACCTTTTGCCACATTTCAGGCTTCAAACATAAAGATATAAAACTGTATTTTTTTGTGAAGAATAAACAACAAGTGGGACACAATCATGAAGTGGAACAACATTTATTGGATATTTCAAACTTTTTTAACAAATCAAAAACTGAAAAATTGGCAATCATGAGTTAAATGACTGTATGGGCACAAAATAATATTCACCAGGACTTGCATATTAATCCCCATTAAATACATGTTTACATTCCTTAAGCGCTACTTATAATATGGTTGAATTAGAAGCCTACATGTAGCGATTCAATTACATCCAAGTGCTTTGTTTTGATTAGGTGTGTGACTAGAGAAGCATACTGCCCATGTGCAGAACAATAATGCTTTTCAGTAGGAGCTTTGGTAATTACAGCTTTAAACATCTCCAGGGGTTCAGTAACATCCTGCCTGGAAAAGCAGCCACTCTGTTGGTTGGCTGCAGAGTAGCAGCCTATATTATGAAGTCTACCTATTTGTGAATTCAATCAACAGGCCCCCTATTGTTCCAAACGGAAACAAGCTGCCAGGTTGGCTGAGTAAAACCAATGAAATGTTTCATTAGACATTGGTACTGGATGAATGCAACTTTTGAGCTCTCAGCTATATTTTTATGTCTTAATGTCAAGTCTACAGAAATGACATGTGATCTTTACAGGAACATCTGTCACAAGAAGTTAGAAAGGAAATAATCATTTCTCATTCTGCCACTAGGAGGAAATTAAACTCTTCACTATCTTAACAGCCTGGTCTCAGAGTGATTAACAGCAGCCATGGACATTTACAGACTTCAAGGTTCATGCAGCTTGAAATGTAATGCACACTTATATTTAGCCTCTCCCGTTTGTACTTTTACAACACCAATTGCTCCTGCAAACCTCTCCTGACTGTTGCATGAAATACTGCTGTGGATGGTTGTAAAATGTAGCTAAACAAACGCTCTGCAACCTCACTGTAGCCATTTTGGACTTACAGTATACTGTAGACAGGCTATAGTCTAATGACAATATGGAATGTACAATACGTTGTCATGACCTGTGGTGGACTTCAGTGTTTAATAAAGGTGTTTAGAGAAATGTGATCATATTGCCCTGGGAGGTTTGTACTGTGCTAGTAGTATCTTGCAGGGTGTGTGGAGTACAGGCATTTTAAGAAGACAGAGCCATAACCATGTATCTAAATATACCAAGGTCAGTCAGATACAGATTCACAAGAATAACTCTTGGGAATGAGAGAGAGGACTTGTGGTGTACATTCTCAATGGATCAAGCCTGATCCTTGAAACCATTCAAGGGATCATTGCAAGGTTGAGTCAAGAAGAGACGGATGATTTCACAAACAGCCAGTTGAGCTCTTCAGGGTAAATGGCACTTTGTTGAAACCTTCAATAAATCGGTAATTAGAGCTCCCTCCCCCACAGCAGAGATCAGACAGGTGTTAGCTGCAATGGTCAATGGTTTCAGGCAGGCCATGCCAGCGAGAGCACACTCCAGGCTTGCTCCTCAGTCTGTTCCAGGGCACTGGCAGTGATGCATGGTTATCAGGCCCCCACCACCAGCCCTCTCCCTGGGGTCATGTTGCTGGAGGCACTGCCCCGCTGGAGCCCAGCCACCAGCACTCTCATTTCCAAGAAGCTCAGCTCTTATCCCATACATCCTAGACACTCTTAAAGTCTCAAGTCTCTCAAATGGAGCCAAATACGGGAGAAAAAGATAGAGGATTGCTAATTATTACTGAATGACTGCTCTGCCAAGACAAGCAGTCCTTTGGTGTGTTATGCTGGCTTTTATTTTCTCTAAGTTGTTGGTACATATAAGACATTGGCCTACTTTTAGTTGCGGTAAAGACTTAAATTTATTGGATTCCTTTTTTATGTGCCATTCTACATTGAAACAATACTTAAGCAATAAAACCCAACTCTTTCTATTTTGAGACGAAGTATATTTTATTGAGCCTGACCACACCACTATAAGTATATACTATATTTTTATAATCTCAATGATGATATTGATCAAAGATGCTTTTCACAAACTTTAGCTACATGTGTGTATCCACTTAAATCAAGCTAGAGATCTGCATCGAGGGAAGTCTGGTCAAGTGTCCACTTCCTTATTTAAAACGTGTGAAACAGCAGTGAAACAGATAGTGTATGTTGTAGGTGTTAAACACTTGCTTGCTGTTGTTGACTCTCTACACATGGTGCAGGTAGGCTGTCATGAGTGAGCTGTAGGCCATTCAAGGTCACCAGGCTACCCACTGCATTTTCCCTATGATGAATGCGAGGGTCAAGACCTCTAACCCTAACCCAAAGGTTGCGAGTTCGAATCTCATTACGGACAACTTTAGAATTTTAGCTAATTAGCAACATTTCAACTACTTACTACTTTTTTACTACTTTGCAACTACTTAGCATGTTAGCTAATCCTAACCTTTACCTTGTTAGCTAACCCTAACCTTAATCATTTTGGCTAACCCTTCCCCTAACCCTAACCCTAATCTTAAACCTAACCCCTAGCCTAGCTAACATTAGCCAGCAAGCTAACATTAGTCACCTATTCGTAACATATCATACGTTTTACAAATTGGTAACATATAATATCAATTGTAATTCGTAACATAGCATACGAAATGGGTGATGGACATCTACAAATTAATACATACCATACGAAGGGTTACATATTGTATCATACTAAATGGAATGTGACGGATTTACGTACAGAATAATATGAAATGCTCTGAGACCAAGTTGATACCACGTGTATTACACAAATTACTACCATTGCTAGTGGCTGTATCCGTGTTACATTGTGCATAAGAACAGCCCTTAGCTGTGGTATATTGGCCATATACCACACATCCTTGGGCCTTATTGCTTAAATATAACCTATCTAGATGTGTACAATGTCATTGAGTCCTTGGCTATTTGGGTCCAGTAGTCTGGCAGAGCACAGAGGAACAGCTGTCCAAAACATGAACTTTTGGTGAAAAAGTTCATTTACAAGTGTCTGGTTACAGGCGTTGCCAGCATGGCATCTGGTTCAGCAGCAATAGGAAGGAAGAGTGGTTGGGCACTCCTGCTGTTACTGAGCCTGAAACAACCAAATTCAGTGGGGTTTCTACCTTGATCATCACATTTCTGCCACATATTATGCATATGTTGTGGTGGAATCCACCTACCAAATTGTTTGTATAAAAATGCCCACTGGTTAACTGTCTCTCACAACTGGCACCCTGAGGGTTATCATACGGAGGCCCAGAGTGATCAACTAGACACCACAACATGGTCCTATTTTTACATTATGTGACCTGTGTCATGTCGCCAGTGATATTTTAACGTAGACCAAGGTGTTCTCGTTGCTGGTAGACTTCGCCTTGGCGTGAGAAAGCAGACACGGTTCCAGCAGTGAACAGCATGGGGCTTGCCTGAGCATAATCACCGGTGCAGGATTGACAATTACCTGTCCAACAGTGCTGTAAATCTCAGCCTACTGATTACTGGACAACTGTGGGACTGGAGAATGGAAAGTTAACTCATGCTAATGGGGCAGAAGGCTGCAGAATAACCCTAAGGGGGTGGTAAAGTTCCACTGATTATCATTACATGCAAGCTGTGTGGCAGTGTGTTGAGGATGCAAGTATGCCTCTTATGCAATATTTTTGCCACACATTACATAAAGAATTGATGAAACAATGTTAATGCTGCTGGGTTTGTAGATTCCTGAAAGGTTTTGACAATCACTGGAAAAAATGACTAATTCTGTCTTCTTTGTTCTGTTTCTTTCATATTGGTGTAATTGTTTTTCTACTTTTTCATATTTCTCGCTGAGAAGAAAACAGGAAGTGCACACCTCTTTTGAGTAGTTATGTATGTTGAGTTAGATCTTTGTGTAAAACTCTCAGGTGCTTTGTCTATTTGTAAGAGGGCAGACTATTTCTCCATCACTTGATTTATTTTTCTGAATTGTGTGAAAGCAAGTCCTGGATGGGAAATTGATGAGCAACAACATCTGACCTGGCATGGTTACTATCTTTATCAAATGTCTGTGCTATTCTGCCAGACATGAACTAGCATCAGACCCAAAACAGTAGCGGAGCATGTTTTAAATGAAATAAAACTGGATAATTATGGTCCAATTCCTTGTGGTATTTTCACCTACTTCTACCATGTATGAACACTTTGGGGATTTGTAGTAGGCCTCTTTTTCTCCAAACTGCAGTCCCTGAGTATAATGTTAGGAAGCATTGCTGGCTGGATTGGGGGGACTTTCATCCAGTTTTTTTGTACAAATGAAAGAACAGATCCCTGAGTGTGATCCAACCTCACATATTTTTAAATTGACATTTCTGAAAATGTTGACTCAGGCCCTACTCAATATCCTTCTTTATACCTGCTGTTTACAAGAAGCCTTGTGATCTGATTGTGATCAGATCTTCCTGACCACCTCCGGAGGTAGTCAGTCAGGCACACATTGTGTCTGGATGTCTTACAAGTGTAGAAGGATCTGGACAGTGAAATTATTTAAATCATTATACCACCCTCTAAAATCATTGACAGGTGGCAACATTGACTTAGGCCATCAATATGTGTCTTAAAATAAATAAATATAATTTGGAAAGAATAGCAGTGAAATAATTAGCATAAATGGTGGGACCAGGACATCAGAGGGGTATCCTTCGAAGCAGGTTATATGGCAAAGAATCCTTCAGAACTAACCTGCTCCGGGGCAGGCTAACTCATAGGTAACTCCACTTACCCTGAATGAAATGACTAAGGCACGAGTTAAGGACCAGTGAAATCAGATTCCTCTCTCTTGCAAATATTGAATCAGGATAAGGTAAAGCCCAGAGGCAAAGGTACAGGACGGCAGGCAGGCTCAGGGTCTGGTCAGGCAGAGGTCGGAAATCCAGATAGGGGCGATGTTACAGAACGGCAGACAGTCTCAGGGGCAGGCAGAGTTGCCAGTGCGGGCTGGTTCAGGGTCAGGACAGGCAAAGGTAAAAAACCAGGAGGGTGAGAAAAAGAGAGGCTGGGAAAAGACAGGAGCTGAAAGGACAAATGCTGGTAAGCTTGACAAACAAGACGAACTGGCAACAGACAAACAGAAAACACAGGTATAAGTACACAGGGGATAATGGGGAAGATGGGTGACACCTGGAGGGGGTGGAGACAAACACAAACACAGGTGAAACAGATCAGGGCAGGGCAGTACACCCCCTCCCTCCACCTGGCGTCCAACCTGGGCGGATACCTGGGCTGATACCCCAGGGAACACTCGAAGGGAGATAGGCCCGTGGCAGCGAAGGGAAGGGTGTTGTGGAGTCCCGGTGGAGGGGTTGGCGGAGACCAGGCAGCACAGGGTGGTCTCAAGGTCCTGGTTAGCTCGCTCCGACTGGCCGTTGGACTGGGGGTGGAACCCAGAGGGCAGGCTGGCCGACAACCCAATGAGGGTGCAGAACGCCTTCCAGAACTGAGACGAGAACTGAGGACCCCGGTCGGAGACCATGTCCACGGGCAATCCATGGAACCAGAAGACGTGCTGCACCATGAGCTGGGCCGTCTATTTGGCAGAGGGTAGTTTGGGGAGAGGAATGAAGTGGGCGGCTATAGAGAACAGATCCACCACAGTCAGGATGGCAGTGTTGCCATCAGATGGGGGAAGACCTGTGATGAAGTCCAGGGAGATGTGGGGGACAGGCAGAGGTTGGAGGAGACCAGCCGGAGCTTGCCAAGGAGTCTTGTTCTGTGCACAAACTGTGAAAGCGGCGCAAATGCGGACATGTTCGGGACCATGGTAGGCCACCAAAAGAGCTGTCGCACAAGGGCCAGGGTCTGACAGGCATCCGGGTTGTAGGCCAACCTGGAGGAATGGAACGATGTCAGGAATCAGGCCCCCCCCCATACTTGGATCCCGGCCAGTACGAGAGGGAGAAGTTGAACCGCGTGAACAGCAGGGTCCATCTGGCTTGCCTGAAGTTGAGATCTTTGGCGGTGCGGAGATACTTCAGCTTCTGGTGGTCAGTCCACATGATGAACGGATGTTCCGCACCCTCCTGCCAGAGCCTCTATTCCTCCAACTCCACCATGAGAAGCTCCCGATCCCCCACATTGTAGTTCGTTTCCGTGGCGTTGAGGCGATGGGAAAAGAAGGTGCATGGATGTAGCACGAGGTCAAGGGAAGAACGCTGGGATAGGACAGCCTCCAAACTGACGTGCGAAGCATCGACCTCCACCACGAACTGACGAGATGGGTCCGGATGAACCAGGATGGGAGCTGTGGTGAAGAGATGTTTGAAGTCCCGGAACACCCGGTCAGCCGCTGTTGGGTGAGGTTTGGGTGAGGTGAGTGCTGACAGGGGGGGAAAGCCAGGGTGCTGTAACCCCAGTTAAAGCGGATATAGAAATTGGTGAACCCCAGGAAATGTTGCAGCTGCACCCTGGACGTAGGCTGAGGCCAATCAATCACTGCTGTCATCTTCTTGGGATCCATCTGGACACTCCCAGCAGAGTTGATGTAACCCAGAAAGGGGATGGTGGAGTGATGGAACTCGCACTTCTCCGCCTTCACAAACAGCTGATTCTCCAGAAGGCGTTGAAGGGCCTGCTGGACGTGGAGCACATGTTTTTGAGAGGAGCGGGAGAAGAGGGTATCATCAATGTAGACGAAGACGAACCGGTTCAACATGTCACAGAGAACATCATTCACCAGAGCCTGGAACACAGCAGGGGAGTTGGTGAAGCCAAAGGGCATGACAATATACTTGTACTGGCCACTGTCCGTGTTGAAGGCTGTCTTCCACTCGTCCCCCTCTCGTATCCGCAGCAGGTGGTAGGCATTCTGTATATCCAGTTTGGAAAACACAGTGGCCCCCTGGAGCGGCTCGAAGGATGAGGAGATGAGTGGTAGTGGGTAACGGTTCTTAACCGTAATGTCGTTGAATCCCCAGTAGTCAATGCACGGGAGTAGGGTCTTGTCCTTTTTCTCCACGAAAAAGAAGCCTGCGCCAGCGAGAGAGGAAGAGGGATGAATAAATCCAGCAGCTAGGCAGTCCTCAATGTAGGTATCCATAGCCTTGGTACCTGGTCCCGACAGAGAGTACAGATGTCCCCGGGGCAGCATAATGCTAGGGAGAAGGTCAATCCCGCAGTCATTGGGTCGGTGCAGCAGAAGCGACGTGGCCCGGGCCTTGCTGAACAACTCCCAGAGGTCCTGGTACTCCGCGGGAATGGTGGAGAGGTCCGGGACATTTTCCAAGTCCACAGGAAGACATCCCAGGGCAGGTTGTGCTGACTTCAGGCAATATAACAGGCTCCAGCCCATGATGGTACCAGTAGACCAGTTAATGAAGGGATAGTGTTGTTGGAGCCAAGAGAATCCCAATACCACGGGAATCAGAGGGGACTTAATGAGCAGGAACTGGATAGCCTCGCTGTGGTTCCCAGACACGCATAGGTGGATGGGAGTGGTGTTGTGGGTGACTCGGCCTATAGAGCGCCCGACCAGCGCTCTAACATCCATGGGAATGGAGAGGGGCTGAGTGGGGATGTTCAGCTCAGACGCCAGGGTAGCATCCAAAAAAACTCTCGTCGGCACCAGAGTCAATGAGAACACAGAGAGATTTGGACTGGTCCCCACAGCAGAATGGTATGAAAAGGGGTGCAAGCAGGGGAAGCAGGAACATTCTCCATATGGCCCTTGAGTCCTTGCCCCTACCGGTGAGCCTGGCTTCTTTAGAGGACAAGAGGACACGAAATGACCAAGAGTCTTTGTGTCGATGCTGTATTGGCGTTCCGCTGGCGACAGCCCAGCTCTGCCTAGTGGCATAGGCTCAGGAAGTGGTGAACCGGTTGTCTCCGGCATCCCTTGGGACAGGTCGGGAAGCCTCGGGTCCTCTTGGCAACGTGACCATCGGGAGCTTCCGGGTTGACTCGTAGGCAAGGTGGGATCCATGGGCGTGCGAGCAAAATTGAATTTCCTCTCCCTCCGTCGTTCCCTTAGTTGCCCATCAATTCGGATGGTCAAAGCGATGAGGGAATCAAGATCTGTAGGTAACTCCCAAGCAGCAAGCTCGTCCTTGACCTCCTCCAAGATGCTGTGCAGGAAAATATAGAACAGTGCTTCCTGGTTCCAAGCACTCTCCGCTGCCAACATGCAGAAACACGGCAGAAGCCCTGCCGAAGCTGGATTAGCCTCCAGGCAGCTTCTCTCCGGGAGAAGAACCTTCTTCACCTCTGCCACGAATCCCTCCAGACTAACTCATATGGCCGGCTGCTATTCCCATACAGCAGTAGCCCAGGTGAGAGCCCTCCCGGACATCAGCGTGATGAGATAGGCTATCCTGGAGCGATCCGAGGGGAAGGAGGAGGGCTGAAGCTCGAAAATGAGGGCACACTGATAAACTATAACTATAAACACTCAACAGGTGCTTGACTCTCCATTGAATCGTTCTGGAGGAGGGGTAAACAGGGCTCCCAAGAAGGTGGAGCGGCCGATAAGACGGCGCTGCTAGCAACTGGGTTACGAAAGGGCTGTGGAGCTCCTTCCCAGACAACCCGCAGAATTGCTCCAGCAAACCGTTCAATGGTTATGGCGTTCAGCCAACTTTTGGACCCCCTCCACAAGGCCACAAACCAACTCCTCGTGCCTCCCGATGGTGGTTCCCTGGGAGGAGATGGCATCACGCAGCTGGCCAGGGTTTGCTGGGTCAGTCACGGCCAGTTCGCACTATCAGGATAAGGTAAGACCCAGATGCCGACTGCGTTGAAGTAACAAAGTTTATTACAGCAACAGAGGCAAAGGTACAGGACGGCAGGCAGGCTCAGGGTCAGGCAGAGGTTGTAAATCCAGATAGGGGAAAATGTACAGGACGGCAGGCAGGGGCAGGGGCAGGCAGAGTGGTCAGGCGGGCGGGTTCAGGGTCAGGACAGGCAAGGGTCAAAAACCAGGAGGGTGAGAAAAAGAGAGGCTGGGAAAAGACAGGAGCTGACAGGACAACTGCAGGTAAGCTTGACAAAGAAGATGAACTGACAAAAGACAAACAGAAAACACAGGTATAAGTACACAGGGGGTAATGGGGAAGATGGGCGACACCTGGAGGGGGTGGAGATAAGCACAAAGACAGGTGAAACAGATCAGGGCGTGACAGATTGTGTCAATCATAATGTGGACAAGATCAGAACATAGGACCCATGTTAGCACCGGGTAAAACGGGGCTTTTGACATCACCTCTTCTGGTCACCCACACCTCTAAATCCTTGTAAGGTGAGTTTTGTAAGGTGATGATGCCAGTAAATAGATGCCAGTAAGTAGTTGTATTGTGACAAAAAGTTTAATCATTCATTTCCAAAATTTCATAATCTGTCTGTATCAGCAGTGGGGCAAACTCACAAATGTATTTTTCAGATGAATGCCAGCAAAGCCACTACACAACCCACACTAAACAATACATTAATTACACTATAACAGTGACAAACAGAGCCCACAAACTGTTAGGGGCTACACGAAGCTGTCCCAACAGCAGACCCAACACCTTACCACTGCTACACAAGGCTTTCAGTGAAGCCTTGTCTGGCAGCGAAACAGTTCATTCAGCCTCATTTACTGCCTTTAAAAAAACATAGCTGATATGGCTGACTTGCTTAATAAACAAATGTGGTTTCTACTGACAATTGAGATGTACAAACTCTGGCATAAGGGGACGATGAGAGGATACGAGGTAATCTGTTTTTTCGATTAAGACATTAATGAGCGAGCTAGGACGGACGTAGTCCATAGAACTATTTGTTCAGCACTTTTCAAATGTACAGTAACAGCATTCAGAACATGGGCCGTTCTTACAGTATTCTCATGGTACACCAAGTCAGAACTGTAGGATAAATAAAGCGGCATAAGGAGACAATGAAAGCTCTTACAATATTTGATTATGCCATTTCTCTAAAACATGTTATAGGCTACATGTGCACCACCAAGTCAGAACAGTAGGCTACATTATGAGGGGAAAATAGACCAAATTATTATGGTGAGGCACATGGGCTACTAACAGCTTACTACACAACACACACTTACATGCTGACCACGCCACGAGCGTTGCAAAATAAATATAAACATACATGTTATTCAATTATTGCACCTTCACTGCTCGCGCGCACCAACAACCATCTGCGTTGTCAAGAGTTAAAATAGTAGTCAGTTCTATTTCTGATGCTGAACGCGATGAAAGTCCTGCCTCTCCCATCTCCTCATTGGTTTATAGAAACAGATACCCACGTGTCATCTCCTCATTGGTTATACCCGGTCGTTGTGGTAACTATGAAAGTTAGATGCCAATTACCATATAAAGTCCAAAGAAGAAAAAGCCTGGAAGGAGGAGAGATGACTAGAAAAGATTTGGATGACCGTTTTGTGTGGATTAATTGTCGGAGTAGAGGACCTTGTGCATTTCAGGTAAAATAACAACTCAATGTTTATATCCCAGGACGAATTAGCTAGCAACAGCAAGATAGCTAAATATGACAAATTGGCTAGCAACTGCAAGCTAGCTAGCTAAATTGCCATAAATGTTTAATGCTTTTCGACCTGTCCCCAAATTAATATAATTGGTTCAGAGATTGTTTTGTTATTTCAACCTGCGTGTTGTGATCGCTTTGGTGTATGGGGACAAAATCAATTTGCGCAGGATGGCACGCGGACGGTTTGGATACTGTGTTAGTATTACTTTCTTAGCTACAGTATACATATCTCCCTGGCATATTACATAATTTATGCAGCAGCATAAAATACATTTTTGGACTCAACTTGTTGTGCTGTGCTCACTTGAACAGGAAGGTGGCGCGGCAGTCTTGCGTGGGCAAATTTTGTCATCAGACTTTGTCATCAATGTCTGGCATTCTCTGGATTTATGTTCGAGAACTCAGACAAAAACTAAGTCAAATCAAAATGACATCAGTGATCTTCAGGTTGGAGCTCTAGAAAAATGCCAGAGTTCCCAACTTGAAATTCAGAGTTAGATGGCCATTTTCCCAGTCAGAGCTAATTTTTTTCAGAGTTCCAAGTTGTCTTGAACTCACTGAAGTCTGAGATTTCCCAGTTCCAAGTTCCCAGTTGTTTTGAGCACAACATAAATCATGCTGGATTGACATCATGGCCAATGTTGAATGTTTATCCTTTTAAGCTTGGAAAAGAGACTCCACTGAATAGCATTGCCTTGCAATGTTTACAGTTAGCCATTGATTCCTTCAAAACCACTCATTGTTGAATTTGCAATTTCCAACTTGTGTAAAGTTTATGTCCAATGGATGATGAGCACCGATATATTTAATCTATAATTTCTCTTCATTATTTATCTTCCTATGACAAGGGTTGAAAAGGATTTGCCAGTAGTTGGTCAACTTGATTCATGATGATAACTACCATGATGATAACTATAACTATCAGTGCATTCAAAGATACTGTACATATGTGATTTGACGTAATTTTATCTGTGGCCAATGACCTTGAGCCTTCTTGGATGGGCACTTGTAATGTAACTCTATGGCAGCACCCAGGGGCTTGAATTTTCGAGCTCTACCCGTAGATTGACAGAACACTGAGCCAATCACGGTGCAACTAGAGAACATTTACCAAGACCTACTCTCCATATTTTCTGCTGGCTGTCCCATCACAGAAAGCACTGTGCTAGGATGGAACACCAGCATTTTGGAGCTGCCTTACTCAAGGGGAAAAAAAGAGACCAAGTTTATATGCGGCTTTATAAGTCAATTATATATATTTTTTTACATTGTTTGCAAACTGATAGGTGATATTTACTGCCAAAACAACATGCAAAACAGGCCCAAAAAATTACAGGTCTCTACTGACCAGCAGTTGTTGCTCAGCCTCCAGGAAGTCTTGTCCCTGCAGACAGGTAAACGGTGAGAGGGAAGGTAGGGTGGAAAGTGATGCTCTCTTAAACAGACGGGGATGGAATGGGATGGGGGCAACTTGATATGGGTGGGTATGAGTGGGTTCGGAGTTAATGGGAACATGGTGGGTGGGCCCCCTCTCAACAGTGGAATATGATGTCATCGGCTACATATTCTATAAGCAGACATATGAAGCTTTAATACAGGCCAATGAAAATAGATCCTGAACTGAAACTAATTTATAATGTACATACTCCCATATGTTGGAAGGGAACATTGTCTCGCGCCGTCAAGGGAACTGCAATGATTTACCAGTACCACCCAGGGGGCATGTTTGAGACTTGATTGAGGGGGCATGATTGAGACTTCCAATGAAATCTTGTCTGTTGCAGCTCAGCTTTTTACCCAAAGTTTGTTTGTTATATTATTATGAACAGTAATGAAGGAGAAGACTATATGCTCTGTTACATAGTAGTTTCAATTAAATGTATTACACAATTAATATTTTTTATTTTAGTCATTTAGCGGACGCTCTTATCCAGAGCGACTTACAGAAGCGATTAGGGTTAAGTGCCTTGCTCAAGGGCACACCTACAGATTTTTCTCCTAGTTGTCTTAGGCATTCGAACCAGCAACCTTTCAGTTACTTGGCCAATGCTCTTAACCGCTAGGCTACCATTGCAAATTTGCAATTTGTGTGTGCATCACTGGATTTAATGGCTGCACATTGAATGGTGTGATGGCGTTTAAGGTTCTCTCAATGACACAGTTATGAGGATTGTTTTTCGTAGCTGCCATAGTGACCAGTAAACATTACCATCTCATCCTTTATGCCTAATTGGTGGGCCAGTGGAAATGGAATGACTAAGAATAAGAATATGTTAATCAACACATTCACTTATGTCTTTAGTAACTGGGCTGTGGGAAATTATTGTCATTTAGAAATATTTGGCTTCATACATTTGGCTTCTCGGTTGAGCATAACATTGACTAAACACTTACTAACAAATCTTGTTAATGGTTCTAAAAACATGTTTCCAACAGCTTTGTATTTATTCACCCTCTTATATAGTCTGAGAGCATGTTTAACTTTAAGCAGTAGGACAGGAATGCACTTGGACTGATTCATTGAATACTGAAGAACATTGGAAAGAACATTGGAAATTACACAAGATTTACACAGGCACGCCATTGACATTTCTGTCAAGACTCATGGCAGGAAAACATTGCATTACCCAGGTTTGTCAGTCGGATGCAACACCACCAGAAAGTATGCTGTATTAGTGGTCATCTCAAAGTTTTGAGAAGTGCAGTGTCACATACAGTAAGTATTCTCAATGTGTAAAGGAACAGTATTGTTGTCTATTTAAAAAGATTGCTCATTCTGTGGCGAAAGTGCCTACCCTCGGCTGAAGTCCTCTACCACACCGAGTCATGATGGTTGAGAGTATTACTTAAACTGCCATGTAGACAAAAGACTGATGAGTTATTATGATGGTCTGAAGCAGATGACATTACTCATGCTGCTATTTTTGAGGATTCCAATGACAGAATGTACATGATTTTGTTATTTCATTTCTGACCTGTGATAAGATGTGTTGAGTTTCTACAGTGGTTGTTAGACTTTTTGTGCCATGAGTTAATTGGGGGGGGTATTGTTTTTGCTTTGTCTTTATGGGGTATTGTGTGTAGATTGATGAGGGAAAACAACCTTATTCTAAAAGCAATTTTAGAATAAGGCTGTAATGTAAGAGAATGTGGAAGAAGTCAAGGGGTCTGAATACTTTCCGAATGCAATGTATTTTTAATATTAGGATATTATTTCCTACCAGTATTTGGGATACAGTAAACTAGACCTAGTAGCCTCACTTTGCTCCCAAACCTCTCTTTTGCTGGAAGGCTTAAAGTTGTAATGCCGATGGTTGCGGTCAGAGTTCCATAGCTTCCACACAGTAATTGGATAAAATGTTGTGCTCATTAGAGTGGAGCCCATAGTGTGGCCATGTGTCCTGACATCCTGACTGTTAAAAGCAGTAAGGGAGACGTGGTTAGAAACCATCCTCAGCAGGGACAAACCAATGCTGCTTCACTTCCACAAATACTCTACTTTTTATAGCACTGTGGAAAAAGACCCCAAGACTGCCGTGATTGCATGTGTTAGTAGACATTTGTAAACGTAAAAACTTTATAAGAGGCCTACATTTATTTTATTCAACCCAAATGAGGTGTAGTCATGCTGTTTTTCCCAGACAATGATGTTGATTTCCCTTTTGATGCTACTTTTACTTGATTTGTGTGATTGCTATTGTCCTAATGATCCTCCTCCACCCATTTCCAATGGTTCAGACTGCATATTGACATGGTACTAGGTACACATGTTCTACTTGGTAACTAACTACACATGTTCTATAGGTTTTATAAATGTCTGTCTAGAAGCAAATGGTGGAAGAAGTAAGGCCCTAATGTGTGCTTATCACAGAAGATATACTGTACAACAGTGCTTGGAGATGTTGGACCAATCAGTTTGACACAGTGGCTGAGATATTGTTTAATCACACCATTATTTATTGCATTGGAAGAATAGCAATGTTTTAAAAGCTTTGATTTACTGTACATTGTCTTCTAAAACACAAGAGGGCACTATTTCTCCAAGTATCAACACGGTTCCCATAGAATAGCCTCACTTGCCATGTTAACAAGACTGCCCACTGTGCAAAAACTGGTTGAATCAACTAGTGTTGTCACGATACCGAAATGTTACTAATGATAAGATACAAGGCCAAGTATCAATACCGAGTTGTATCATGATACCAAGGGGGAAAGATTCAGTTGTGGGTAATATGGCACAAGCAAAGTTGATAGGCTATGTAACAAAACAGATAATTAATCTATAGGCTACTTGCATATGTAATGCATGTGTGAAACTTACTCCTCAGCCTTAGTGTTCCGCTTGCATCACCTCAATATCTAGCTTTTGGGGCAGAGATCCCGAGTTTGCGCCAGGTATGGGCCGAATCGGGAAGAAGTGGCCCTCATTAAGCAAGCACAGTGATGTCATTTACACATATCATTTGTTTTAAGTGTCAATTTGTACTCATGTTCTTTCCCAAACTGGGTACAGCACCTGTCAAACTCTGCCCTCAAAACACAGGGATGATTATTCACAAAGGATAAGTATTATCAGAGGACCTGGGAATAAAAATAAAAATAAAAACATTAGGTTTTTAGGGCTGGGATAATAACCTTTCTGCCAAGTAAAAAATGACTGACATGGCAGGTTCGGATGAGACTAACATTATGGATGTGGTGATTTGTGCTTGTGCACATAATTACATTACCTGAGCTCCCCCAGTAAAACGTATCCCGTCCGACAGATTATTTCACTTATAATTCACTGTATCACAATTCCAGTGGGTCAGAAGTTTACTTACACTAAGTTGACTGTGGCTTTAAACAGCTTAAAAAAATTCCAGAACATTATGTCATGGCTTTAGAAGCTTCTGATAGGCTAATTGACATAATTTGAGTCAATTGGAGGTGTAGCTGTGGATGTATTTCAAGGCCTACCTTCAAACTCAGTGCCTCTTTGCTTGACATCATGGGAATATCAAAAGAAATCTGCCAAGACCTCAGAAAAAAAATGGTAGACCTCCACAAGTGTGGTTCATCCTTGGGAGCAATTTCCAAACGCCTGAAGGTACCACGTTCATCTGTTACAAACAATAGTACGCAAGTATAAATACCATGGGACCACGCAGCCGTCATACCGCTCCGGAAGGAGACACATTCTGTCTCCTAGAGATGAACATACTTTAGTGCGAAAAGTGCACATCATTCCCAGAACAACAGCAAAGGACCATGTAAAGATGTTGGAGGAAACAGGTACAGAAGTATCTATAGCCACAGTAAAAACGAGTCCTATATAGACATAACCTGAAAGGCCGCTCAGCAAGGAAGAAGCCACTGCTCCAAAACTGCCATAAAAAAGCCAGACTACGGTTTGCAACTGCACATGGGGACAAAGATTGTAGTTTTTGGAGAAATGTCCTCTGGTCTGATGAAACAAAAATATAATTGTTTGGCCATAATGACCATCTTTATGTTTGGAGGAAAAAGAGGGAGGCTTGCAAGCCGAAGAACACCCTCCCAACCGTGAAGCACGGAGGTGGCAGCATCATGTTGTGGGTGTGCTTTGCTGCAGGAGGGGCTGGTGCACTTCACAAAGTAGATGGCATCATGAGGCAGGAAAATTATGTTGATATATTGAAGCAACATCTCAAGACATCAGTCAGGAAGTTAAAGCTTGGTCGCAAATGGGTCTTCCAAATGGACGATGACCCCAAGCATGCTTCCAAAGTTGTGGCAAAATGGCTTAAGGACAACAAAGTCAAGGTATTGGAGTGGCCATCACAAAGCCCTGACCTCAATCCTCTAGAAAATGTGGATGCATCCCTCTAAAGACACATTTTCAAAAAATCGACTAGCGACTTTTTCTGGTGTTATTGGAGACTTTTGGAGACTCTGACGTGAAAGAACTTATCGTTCTTACTCTTCTCAACGAGCAGCGGGTGCTGCCGGGGGCCCCACCCCCATCCAAAAGCACTCTCAGGCGGCCCAGTCCTCGCGCAGCAGTCCCTCCCAGCTGCAGACAGGACAGGAGATGTTCACCCCTCCGCGTCCAGACTGCAAACGAATCGCGCATGCGGGAAGCCGCCGCTGGCTGATCCCGCCCTGGCTTACATTCAGGGCGGGATGTAAATGTAAAATGTTCTTTGTCTAAAATAAATCACTGCACAAAAATAAATCGCTGCATTTGACTCACACAGCCTAAGTCACTTACTCACCTTGTCCACTGTGTGTGTGCCTCTCTGTGACATAAGCTAAACATCTAGCTGGCTAGCTCATCATGTCTCAGTCTAAACTGTACATATAGAAATTAATGGGAATCAAACCCTGAATTCAAATGCTGGTTGAAGCCATTTATTGGAGATGATACACGGGCATCCTGCCTGTATTGTAAAGCTGATTTAGACTCCAAACTTAGTGATGTAAAAAAAACACATGACAACTCAAAAACATACTCAAAAGGCAAAGCCTTATAACAGTTCCAACCAAAACAAGCTGCCATTTATGGTTAAAAACAATTGACTGCAAAAAAGGCTGAGGCCACCATGGCATTAGCTATCGCTGAACACTGTTCCATGCTGGCATGTGATCACATTGGAGAAGCATGTAGAGCTGCTTTCTCAGACTCCACTGCTGCTACCCACTTCAAAGTGCACAGAAATTATTAATGGTGTTCTAGGACCATACTTTCTGAAAAAGTTGGTCGCAGATGTGGGTGACCAGCGTTTCAGCCTCCTCCTTGATGAGTCCACGGACGTAAGTGTTTCTAAGTACCTGGGGGTTATGATAAGGTACTTTAGTGACACCAAGCTGACAATTGTATCAACATTTCTGGGGCTTGTTGAGTTGGAGGGAGGAGATGCCAAATCTATAGCCCGTGCTGTTGTGGCTTTCCTCGAGAAGAGAAACTCCTGGGAATAGGGACTGACAATGCCTCTGTTAGGACGGAGATTAAAAATGGGGTCCTTAAAGTGCTGAAGGAGTACTGCCTCAAATATCTGGTTATTTTTTGCTGTGTGTGCCACTCTCTGCAGCTTGCTGTAAGTCATGCTTCCAATGACATCATCCCCTGTAGTGTGGAGTACTTGGTACGAGAGACTTATACCTGGTTTTCAGTGTCTCCAAAGTGCAGGGAGGCCTAAAAGGCCATGTATGAGACCATCAACTGTGGGGAGAAACCTTTACAGATAACCAAGGTGTGCCACACGTTGGATCTCCATTGAACCCGTGGTTTCACCCATTCTGGACCAGTGGGAGGAGCTTAGGCTGCATTTCACAGTCACCAAGTCCAGTGAACACTGCTACATGGCTGAGGTTTTATACTCCATGTACAGTGATCCTCAAAACATATTGTATCTGACTTTTTTGAAGTCAGTGCTGGGTGAGGTACAGTTGGCCATCAAGGCTTTTGAGGGAGAGCAAGTAGATCCTCTTAAGCTACTTGGCAGCGTGGTTAGTCCGATCATGTCTGTGAGCAGCAGGGTGCAGAATCCACTGGCACATGTTGATGTACTCAAAGGGTTAATAAATGGATACATCCGGGCCAATAGATGGATACATCTGTCCCAAACCGTACCTTGTTTACCTTTTTGAGTCAAAGGCAGCTGAGCTCCACCTTGCGCCTGAGGATGAAAACAATGTCCGAAAGCGGTGTGTAGACTTCATCATCTCCCTCACTAATGAGTTGAGGGTGAGACTGCCGGACAACATCGAAGCATTGCAGTACATGTCAGTTTTTAATGTGGAGGAAACTCTAAAGCACAATAAGAGCCCTGGAGAACTAGAAAAAATAGCCAAGCTCCTTGGCTACTCCTCTGCAGAGATAGACAAGGTTGTCCAGCAATGGCGAGCCATCCATCTTAGTAAATGGAATGAGACAAAAAACACACTGGGCTTCTGGAGTGAGATGTGGAAGTTCAGGGATGCAGCTGATATCAACCCGTTTCAAGAACCTGCCATGGCTGCTGTGTCTGTGTTGTCCTTGCCACACTCCAATGCTGAAGTTGAGAGAGTATTCAGCCAGATGAGTGTGGTAAAAATCTAATTTGGAAATTGGATGTGCTTGCAGACCCATAACTCCATCCTGTACATTCGTTATGGACTGAAGCTGTCTGGTGAGGCTTGCTATGAGCACCAGCTGCCTGATAATGTTTTGCAGCTTTTTGGCACATCAGCTGCTTACTCATTTAAGTCAGCTCCCTAAGTTGCTGAACCTGCCATAGAGAGCCTTGACCAAAATGACAATGACCCACCCACTCTTTCTGTGAGCCAGCACAGCCTGTGTGTGTGTGGAGGGGGGTCTGGAAAAAAAACAAGTCACCTAAATTCAGGCCAGACCAGTTACCATAATTTTCTCACATTGTCATTGACAGTTTATTCTATTGTCTCTTTTTGGTCCGTTTAGATTGTTAATGTAGATTGTATACAACATTTTTTTTTTTATGTTATGGTTAAAAATGTTCATGTTTTACTGTGACTTGTTGTAGGCTCCTAAGTGGACCATAAGGTTAAAAACCAAACCAGATTAAGATTTTATTTTATTTTTATAAAATAAAATAAAACATTTTTTTTTAAAGTAACTCCACCAGTGTGTCTCTTTTGGGTTACTTTTGCCGGTCCCAAGCCCGGATAAATGACGAGGGTTGGAATTGTGAAATAAAAAAAACAAGAATCGACAAAAGAAAGTTCATTTGTAGTTCTAAACATATTTAGGGTGTTTTTTTTACATTTTTTTTGTCTCTCCCACGACGTTATTCCTCTCTCCTACAGCGCTCATCACAATTATTTGCACATGGCCAATTATGCAAATTAGGCGATGATGTCATTTTGCTACTTCTAGCGACTTTTAGGACAGCCAAAAGCTACGTTCCTTACTGGGGAGTTGGCAACACTGTAAGCTGCTCTTATTAGTAGCATACAGTTGATCAGACTGAAAAATAGTATCGTTTTCATCCCATACAGCATGTCAGATTTCTAATGTTCAGGTGTAGCCTAGGCTGCTGCAAAATGAATGGAAGGTGGAACAAATTGAGCCTTTTTTTCAATTCTGATTTGAATGTCATTGAGAACTTTTTTTTTGCAAACATCCTTTCTGAATTTAAAAGTCATCCTCAAAGTAATCTAGTTTTTCAAAAGTATCAGTAATCTGATTACAATGTTTTCACTGGTAACATAACGGATTATAGTTACCGTTTTTGTGACCCCTCCACAACCCTGCTGATATTCAGAGTTTAAATGGCCAAGTTGATTAGTCACAGAAATCAGGACTAATAAAGCCAATGCAACGGCCTGTTTTACAAATGGTGGGACTACAACATGGATCGGTATTCAAAATTCCATTGTGGGCCGACATGTTACCTCGTGCTTACTGGGGTGTAGCCTGCCATCTTTTGGACATCTTGTTGTTGTTGTGTTTTACAAACAGTAGGCTCACCACAGATGGGCATTCAAAAAATGGCATTTCAGGCAGCACTGTAGCCCTCAATGTCTGGAAAATATGAATTTTCAACCTTCTGGAAAATATATATTTTAAACATATGGAAAATACCTTTTCACCTTTCATTCAAGAACCTACATTTTAACCTTCAACCTCTGGAATAGGAGGGGGGCATTTTTGGTATCGTCACAGGCAGCAGAACAGCAAAGACCAGCCTTGGAGGTCGTGCTGCAGGTAACTGAAACAGTTCAAATATAATTGTGTCATAAATGGCTAAGTTTAATTTCATTTTCTCATTGGTTGACTTACAGTTAAAACACATTTAACGTGCATTACTACCAATGACTAAAGCGGACAGTAATACACATTTTCCAAAATAGACATTTTATGATGAATTTGCTGGCATTACATGTGTATACAGTGACACTGAAATGTTGGTTATTTCATCATACAGCTAATAGAAGGGAGGGTGCAGTCGAAATTCTAAAGAAATGTACACTGCACTATTGCAGCCATGATTTTGCTGAGTTTGTTCAGCATGTTTAATTCACACAAGTTTTATTGTGCATCTTTTATATGAATATTCATCTGCTTCCTCTTTCCCTGTTTCACAAACACCCACTGAATGTGGTTCTTCACATTTTGGGGGTTGTGTGTGTGCACACTGAGTATGCTTTTGGTTAAACAATAAATAGTTGTTGTTCAGCACGATGTCTTTGTTGCTTCCCTCCCTCTATGGTTTTTAACCATGGAATTTTGAAACACATTTAGAAAGATGAATGGCTAAATCAGAATACGACAGCCTACAGACTAAACGTGATTAAGCAGAAAGGGACATTTTCTCTGATGTCCATGTTGTGGCCCTGCTAGTGGAGGCCAACTCCATTCAGCACAGAGTCCAATGAGAGCAATGAAACTCAAATGGTCTTCTACTTCCTGCTTAAGATGGTTTAGTCCAGGCCGGGGGAAGAAATGCTTCCTCATCCGTTTGTTCTTGTAACACAAGCACCATATGGCTCACTGCTTCGATGAAGCTAAGGCCATAAACTTAAACACACATAAGTACAGTACATTCAGAATAACACCTTATAGCTGATTCATGTGACAACAATGACTTAAAAGAATAGGAAGACACAAGATAAAATAATATTGACAAACCTGTAGCATTTTCACAATATAAATAGCTGTACGCCATTCTAATGCTATAGGACCATCTTTGGCGTGTTCATTGTGATAAATCCAACAAAACAGAACAGATTTTTGACTAAACCATGTCCTCACAGTTTAAGATCCATTTCAATACAGTTTATATTGTACCACAGATAAGGGTACAAATATCAGTGAAATCCTTAGGGATAATACTGTTTGCCTTGTCTCATGATTAGTGCTTTCTTGGCTTGGCTTGGTTGGCATGCTCGGTCTCCCAGGCCGGGAGCCTGATTCTACAGAGATTGAGGAAGGGGACAGGGGCCTCTTAGGGGAAAACACAGTCAGTTCCACGTTGCAGCTGAGGGGGGCTCAGTAGGGGTATCTAGAGATGGAGATGTAGATGATGAAGATGCTCTGGTATGTGATGCGGCCCTGTGTGGAGAGGGTGGTGGCCTGCACCCTCAGACGCACCAGGCCTGGTCTCTGCAGGGGCCGTAGGGTGAAGATGATGCCCCTGCCTGCCTCATCCCTGATGCTAAATAGCTGGCCCCCTGCCCCCGGATCCCCCTCGCTGCCCTGCTCCAGGATGGTGAAGGATGTTCTCTCCTGCAACACCCCCGCCTCAGAGAAGGCCGACAGGCGCACCACGTTGTGATTGGCTAGGATGCCGAGGGGGAGGGTCAGCAGCTTGTACTGCAGTAGCAGAGGTGAACCTCCAGAGGCACAGTCCCAAGAGCAGGGTCTGTAGCACGTCCTGCCATGGTGAAAGAAGAGTCAACTGTTACACTTCCAGAGGTTCCGATACTGTTGCCAGCTGGCTCTAAAGTTCAGTGACACATACAATACACAAATACCGTACACAACAACCAATTCATGGTTTTGTGGCATCAATGGTCAGTGACTTATTACATAGCTAACTACACAAAACATGACTATGGTTGTGTGATAAGTAACTACGGTAACTACAATATTACAAAAATACCCAGGAAACAATCTGTCTAACTAGCCACACATTGCAACAGGCCCATTACCCTGGGCTCCCTCCTTTCTGATAGGATGCAGGGCAGGGCGTGTCCAGACACTGATGTCCTCCACGAGTGTTGAAGCACATCTGGTTGTGTCCACACTGGATGCCTTGTACTGCACACTCATCAATGTCTGCAAGCATCAGAAAGGAAACTCAGTACCTGTGTATGTTCGTGGCAATGTAAACCCAGTTGTGATGGGTGGTTATGTGTATTTTCTCCATACCTTTACAGCTCCTGCCGTTGGGTAAGAGCTGGTAGCCTGTAGGACAGAGGCACTGGAAACTGCCTATTGTGTTTCGACACTCATGTTGGCACGGCTTCCTCAGCAAGCACTCATCCACATCTGTACAGAGATCAATGACATGATGAGGTAAGCATCGGTGGTATCAGATTAAAGTCCCTTGCTTGCGGCCTTTGCTTACAGACGTTCAAGGAAAATTAGAAACTTCTTCTCCATCTTGTCCACAAAAAACAGATGCCAATTAGATGACAGAACCAAAGTGCTTTTGGTGGTTTGGGTTATTTAATAACAACATCTTTATGTGGGGAAATGCTTCCAAAGGGACTTCTACTTTAGGGGGAGCAACACTCACCGACACATGTTCCATCTCGGTTGGTGTAGCCTATGGGGCAGCTCTGTCTGGTGATGCGGGATACCCCATGATGCCGTGAGAGGATGGGCCTACCGAGCGATGACACCAGCTGTGGGCGCAGTCTTTCCCTGATGCGGGTACCGTTGGAGAAGGCCTGTCCTCTCTCTAGGCCAGCACAGGAGCGCCCATCCCCCAGTAACACAGTGCCTGGTGGGCAGAGGCACCGGAAGCTGCCTGGCACGTTACGGCACTGGTGGGCACAGGGACTCGGCGTCTGTAGGCACTCATCAACGTCTGAAAGGCAAAACAAGACTCAGACACTACTTTCTATTGGACAGTAGCATATTGTGTTGTGGAGTAAAACATGACTATGCCAAAATGAAGTGTCTTACCCAGGCATGGACGGCCCACCCCCTGGGACCGATAACCTCTGGGGCAGACACAGCCGTACCCCCCAATAGTGTTCTGACACATCTGGCTGTAGCGGCACATGTGGCTCCCATCCTGGCACTCGTCCACATCTGTGAGACAAAACGTTGGTAAAACCAGGGCTTAATGAATGTGAGGGTCATCATTCTCATGGCACAAAGCTGTACCTGCATGCAACAACAGCCAGAGTAACAGAGACATTAATTATGAATGGCATCATACCCACACAGGCCCCATTCTCTCCCATTCTCATGCCAGCTGGGCAGCTGTCGAAACACTGGTAGCCTCCCTCTGTGTTGCGGCACTGCTGGTGAGCTGGGCACACATTCCTGCTGCACTCGTTGATGTCTGTTTACAAACAAGCATAAAGGAGTTTGAGATTCCATAAGTTAACTGCTTCCATAACTTACAGTTTACTGCTTCCTGGTGTGAAACATTTGAATCTGTTGAAAATATCATCAGTGAGCTGCAGGGGCCACTGACCTAGACATCGGTGCCCAGAGAGCTGGTAGCCAGGGTTACAGACACAGCGGAAGGAGCCCAGGGTGTTCAGACACTGCTGTTGACATGGGGAGAGAGACGACTCCTGGCACTCATCCACATCTGAAACTCACACCACAGCCCTACCTCTGTTACTAATATGCCTTATACAGGTGATGAGCGGTTGAAAGAAAATCCTAAATAAACTTTTAATTTGTTGCGAATAGACTTGCCTTCACAGCCGGTTCCCATGGCGCTGGGCTTGAACCCTGGGCCACATTTAGCCTGGCAGCGGTACGTGCCAACCGTGTTCACACACTGCTGGTTGTAGTGGCACATGTGGGAAGCCTGGGCACATTCATCAATATCTGCAGAGAGGTACCACAAATTTGAAGTGAAACATAAGAACACTGTCTACAATAACAGTGTTTATACATTCACAGCGATACCATCAGTTCAGATAATCTCAGAACCAGATATTGTGTGCACTAGCTACCTGACTATTTAAATGAATGTAAATATGTGTGTTTTTCTATCTGTCACAATAGATTGCCTTCTAAATACAGCTTACCAATCAACATGATACCAGCCATATACAGACAGATCACCTAATGTAATTACGTATCTAAATAGGAGACATAAAATGGTGTGATAAAGTGTGCAGCATTCAGTGAGTGTTTCCTGTGGCTGACCTTGGCATGTGTTGGTCTTTGGAGAGATGGTGAAGCCGGAGGGACAGACACAGGAAAAGCCACCCATCACATTGTTGCAGGAATGAGAGCAGGGCGATTCTGCAGCACATTCATCCTCATCTAACGATTCAACAGTTACAGTTTATTAAGACTTTCTGCATGAGTTCATTGTATTGTAATACTTTGTAATTGTATTGTTGTAATACATTCTAATTACACTGCAATACAAAATATGATTGGTCAATCCAAAAAGGGTATTTGGATTATTTTAATTTCAACAATTTTCTACTGTATACATTGTTGTTTTTTAGCTTATTTTTTATTTTAAATCACAGAAGGCAAAAGTATACAAAAACATACCAGCACAGTAAGAGGCTGTATCCAGGACGAAACCTTTCGGACATGTTTCTCCATCACCATCTAAAAATACAGAGCACCACCTTAAGTCTATGAACCGATTAAATTGCAACTTACATTTAAACAACTACAATGACAAAAATGCAACATGTTTGCTACAGTACATCAGTTTAAAGTCAAGTGTTTGTCTGTCTTGTGTTTGTCTGTCTTGTGTTTGCACTGACCTGGTAGGAGGAGTGAGGCTGTCATCTGGAACTCCAGACTGAGAGTGAATATGCTGTAGATGCCACTCATCTGGGACACCTTAAGCAGCTGCAACAGGGGCCCCTGGCGCTCCTCTCGGCCCTCGTAGATGATGGAGTGGTTACAGCGCAGCACCATGGGACCGCCTGCTCTCTGATGTGCCTGGGACGACCACGAGTACAGCTGTCCTGGTCCAGTCTGCACGTATGACTCATCAAACTCCTCCAGGACACAAAGCAATCATCATATTAGAGATAGAGTGTCATGGTTAGTCACGGTCAGGGACTTGAGCTGGCTTTAGGATGAGAGTGTTAGTCATTACACACCTGCAGATTGAGATGGGAGGTTGATAATGTTGGAGGGACAAAGCCATTGATAACGATGTCCATTAGGAGAACCCCCTCTGAGTCCAGACCTCTGGCTACATGTGTTACCCGAAGGCTCTCTCCTGGTTACACACACACACAAACAGAACGTTCAGATACAGCATAGAATAATACAAATTAAAAATAAACTTGTTTTGAACATGAACTTTCCACACCCAAAATATTAACTTCCCATTATTTACAACCACTTCCTGGAGCACTCACAGACAAGACATGCCTCTTAGTCAAAGTCCAGAGTAGAAAATGCAGTCAAGCGTTTTGATTCCATCAGAGTACACAGTATCCCGTAAAGCAGAAATGTATATTAGCAATCACACCGTCTTCGCTCTCAGACTCATTTACCCAACTAAGAGAATACCATCAATATGACCAATGGGCAGAGCATTATCAATTATAGGGAGTACTATGAATTAATTTACCCAAAATATGTTATACCGTATTTGGTAATACTTTACTTGACACCCAGTGTCATAACACATTACCACACGATCATAACTATGTCATGTGTCATAACAGCTGACATAACATGGCCATAACTGTCATGACCCATATATTTACATCTGTTGTGATATATATTGCATTATTTTATGGCTGGTTATGACACCTACATTACTGTCAAAACCCACATTTATTCAAATTAGAATTTTCACTGCCAAGAAGTTAACTTTCATTTGAAGATCTCTTTTAAATCCTTTGTTTTGATGTAATGAATTCTTTACAGTCATGTTGTTTTCATCATGTTTTAAATAACTTGCAGAAAATACACTTTATGACCCTGTCATGAAGCATTATAACATCCTGTGTCACTTCACTTGGACTAAGAAAATACACTTTGACACTGTCATGAAACATTATGACCTTAATAATCATACAAGCCAGATAGGCCTATCTCGTACACGCCCTTATATCAGTCATCAGTCACAAAGAGGGTGTCTTGTCCTGCTGCTGAAATCTGTTCCTGCATTCATCTCAGTCATCAGCAACAGAGCATTGGGGTAAGCTGCATGTCTGACATCGATGTGTGCACAATTACAATAATAGCAGGTAAAAAAATATATTTATATAGAAGTTTTGACACTTAGGTGCCATAACATTGTATATAGACTTATTTTTCTACTGTATTATTGACTGTATGTTTGTTTTACTCCATGTGTAACTCTGTGTTGTTGTATGTGTCGAACTGCTTTGCTTTATCTTGGCCAGGTCGCAATTGTAAATGAGAACTTGTTCTCAACCTGCCTACCTGGTTAAGTAAAGGTTAAAAAAAACATAAAATAATGCAATTGTGTCACGTTATAACAAGTTCAAATCAAATCCAATTTTATTTGTCACATACACATGGTTAGCAGATGTTAATGCGAGTGTAGCGAAATGCTTGTGCTTCTAGTTCCGACAATGCAGTAATAACCAACAAGTAATCTAACTAACAATTCCAAAACTACTGTCTTATACACAGTGTAAGGGGATAAAGTATATGTACATAAGGATATATGAATGAGTGATGGTACAGAGCAGTATAGGCAAAAATACAGTAGATGGTATCGAGTACAGTATATACATATGAGATGAGTATGTAAACAAAGTGGCATAGTTAAAGTGGCTAGTGATACATGTATTACATAAGGATGCAGTTGATGATATAGAGTACAGTATATACGTATGCATATGAGATGAATAATGTAGGGTAAGTAACATTATATAAGGTAGCATTGTTTAAAGTGGCTAGTGATATATTTACATCATTTCCCATCAATTCCCATTATTAAAGTGGCTGGAGTTGAGTCAGTGTCAGTGTCAGTGTGTTGGCAGCAGCCACTCAATGTTAGTGGTGGCTGTTTAACAGTCTGATGGCCTTGAGATAGAAGCTATTTTTCAGTCTCTCAGTCCCAGCTTTGATGCACCTGTACTGACCTCACCTTCTGGATGATAGCGGGGTGAACAGGCAGTGGCTTGGGTGGTTGATGTCCTTGATGATCTTTATGGCCTTCCTGTAACATCGGGTGGTGTAGGTGTCCTGGAGGGCAGGTAGTTTGCCCCGGTGATGCGTTGTGCAGACCTCACTACCCTCTGGAGAGCCTTACGGTTGAGGGCGGAGCAGTTGCCGTATCGGGCGGTGATACAGCCCACCAGGATGCTCTCGATTGTGCATCTGTAGAAGTTTGTGAGTGCTTTTGGTGACAAGACAAATTTCTTCAGCCTCCTGAGGTTGAAGAGGCGCTGCTGCGCCTTCTTCACGATGCTGTCTGTGTGAGTGGACCAATTCAGTTTGTCTGTGATGTGTATGCCGAGGAACTTAAAACTTGCTACCCTCTCCACTACTGTTCCATCGATGTGGATAGGGGGGTGTTCCCTCTGCTGTTTCCTGAAGTCCACAATCATCTCCTTAGTTTTGTTGACGTTGAGTGTGAGGTTATTTTCCTGACACCACACTCATAGGGCCCTCACCTCCTCCCTGTAGGCCGTCTCGTCGTTGTTGGTAATCAAGCCTACCACTGTTGTGTCGTCCGCAAACTTGATGATTGAGTTGGAGGCGTGCGTGGCCACGCAGTCGTCGGTGAACAGGGAGTACAGGAGAGGGCTCAGAACGCACCCTTGTGGGGCCCCAGTGTTGAGGATCAGCGGGGAGGAGATGTTGTTGCCTACCCTCACCACCTGGGGGCGGCCCGTCAGGAAGTCCAGTACCCAGTTGCACAGAGCGGGGTCGAGACCTGGGGTCTCGAGCTTGATGACGAGCTTGGAGGGTACTATGGTGTTGAATGCCGAGCTGTAGTCGATGAACAGCATTCTCACATAGGTATTCCTCTTGTCCAGATGGGTTAGGGCAGTGTGCAGTGTGGTTGAGATTGCATCGTCTGTGGACCTATTTGGGCGGTAAGCAAATTGGAGTGGGTCTAGGGTGTCAGGTAGGGTGGAGGTGATATGGTCCTTGACTAGTCTCTCAAAGCACTTCATGATGACGGAAGTGAGTGCTACGGGCGGTAGTCGTTTAGCTCAGTTACCTTAGCTTTCTTGGGAACAGGAACAATGGTGGCCCTCTTGAAGCATGTGGGAACAGCAGACTGGTATAGGGATTGATTGAATATGTCCGTAAACACACCGGCCAGCTGGTCTGCGCATGCTCTGAGGGCGCGGCTGGGGATGCCGTCTGGGCCTGCAGCCTTGCGAGGGTTAACACGTTTAAATGTCTTACTCACCTCGGCTGCAGTGAAGGAGAGACCGCATGTTTTCGTTGTTTTGTCAGCTGTTATGACATGATTATGACTGTGTCATAATGTATTATGACGCTGGGTGTCAAGTAAAGCGTTACCTGGTATACCATATAGCCTATGTTTTATACAATTCCTTTTTGCAATACAACCCAATGAGAATGAAAGTAAAAAACAACATAAGGTTGCAAAGAATTATATTTCTGATGAACTGGACAGTATTAAAGTGATACTGAATATATGGTGTTTGGCTCCGTCCAACAGCACTTTATGCTTTTGGTTCAGCCTTTTCCACAGTGCTAAATGTTTCATTTACGTATGAAAGCGTGTCAGCACACAAACCATACACATCCCAATGACAAAAATACAACCAAATTTTGCGTATGGGAAATGCGTGAGGGTGAATGGCGAGAAAACATTTTTACCTTATAAACTTCTTCGGATCCAAACATGTCATACTCTAATAAAAAATAAATGAAATACTAAATACTTCAAGTTCATTCCCATACATGAAAGTCTGTCTTAGGAAATAAGGAGGATTCTTAGAGGTTTCAAAGGACGGCGTAAACCATTGCTTTACTAAGGCTTGTCCTCCACATCTACTACATTTGACCTGTAACTAGTACACACTCAGGCTCTTATAAGACACCCACTGTGAATGTGTCATCCTGTCTGCTTTTCACCTTGCTCTGACTTCCCACTCCTGATTATTAGTCTATACTTCTACCCACTTGATAAACTTTAAGTGTGCCTTGTCCTACAAAATGGTCCACCCACACAGACAGTGTGGTGAAGAAGGCGCAACAGCGC
This sequence comes from Oncorhynchus keta, assembly GCF_023373465.1. Taxonomy (NCBI): domain Eukaryota; kingdom Metazoa; phylum Chordata; class Actinopteri; order Salmoniformes; family Salmonidae; genus Oncorhynchus; species Oncorhynchus keta. The sequence goes on along the minus strand of NC_068434.1, from coordinate 28,278,972 downwards.
CTCTTCAACCTCAGGAGGCTGAAGAAAATTAGGCTTAGCATCTAAAACCTTCAAACTTTTACAGATGCACAATTGAGAGTATCCTGTCGGACTGTATCACCACCTGGTACGGTAACTGCACCGCCCACAACCGCAGGGCTCTTCAGAGGGTGGTGCGGTCTGCACAACGGATCACGGGGGGCTAACTACCTGCCGACCATGACACCTAGAGCGCCCGATGTCACAGGAAGGCCAGAAAGATCAAGGACAACAACCACCCAAGCCACTGCCTGTTCACCCTGCTACCATCCAGAAGGCGACGTCAGTACAGGTGCATCAAAGCTGGGACCGAGACTGAAAAACAGCTTCTATCTCAAGGCCATCAGACTGTTAAACAGCCATCACTAGCACAGAGAGTCTACTGCCTACATACAGACTTGAAATCATTGGCCACTTTAATACATGGAGCACTAGTCACTTAATGTTTACATATCTTGCATTACTCATCTCATGTATATACTGTATTCTATATTATCTATTGCTTGTTAGCCTGTGCCGCTCTGTCATTGCCAATCCATATTTTTATATAATCTTATTCCATTCCATTAATTAGATCTGTGTGTATTAGGTATTTGTTGTGGAATTGTTAGATATTACTTGTTAGATATTGCTGCACTGTCGGAACTAGAAGCAAAAACATTTTGCTACACTCGTAATAACATGTGTACGTGACCAATTACATTTGATTTGGACATTTTTTACAAGCTTATCACCTTTTTGTACCATGAAAACCATTGATTCTTACAACTGATTCATGACTTTCGGATTACTCAGTGAGACTTATCTTCTGTACTGTCTGCCAATTGACTTGCTAGTTCAGATACACGTCTGTCTAACTGAACAGGGACTGGTAAGGACAGCCTTGTAATGGAATCAGGATAATTAAGGTACAATGAATGTAATACCTGTGAATTGCAATATGATGAGCTATTTGCAGCATTTACACAATGATTTAGCATTTTGTGTAGGCCACTAAAGTCTGCCGTGCAAGCTCCACATTCTAGTCCAGTAAATAAATTATACAAATAATAATTTTCATGATATGGAAGGAGCTCCACCCAGATAATACATGACATATTTTACAATAAGCAATTTTTAAAAAAGTAAATTATACTGTATAGGTTCAGCTTGAATACTTTCTCCCGTTGCTCTGTGTAACTCCAGCGATCAATTATGTTGACCGGATTAACGAGATGAATTAAGCACTTGCTATATACAATTTCATTTGTCTAAACTCACACAATCTATTCCATTGTACCACCAGAATGTCAAATAAGCAGGTAGAAGCAAAATCCCAGATGCCAGTGAGTCTTGTCGTCACAAAAAAAGACAGTAGCTGTCACTACAATTTCACAGATCACAGAGAGATATGTACTGTATAAACTGAAGTGAGAGCAAATCACATTGTTCAGTGGAAGCTGCTGTAGCGGAGTAAATGGAATGGCATCAAACACATGGAAACCATCCCCTTTGTGTCCAGAGCCTGGAGCCCTTCTCTCCTTCCTCCAGCCTCCTGTGCTGTATGACCCAGGACTGATCCACCGCTCTGTGCCGGGCCTCCTCCAGCACATGTTCCTTCTCCTCCTCTGTGACACCGTAGTGGATGTTGAAGTGAGTCCTGTTTTGCATCTGGATGTCAGCGAAGCTCCCACCACAGTTATCATCTGGGACACGGTCATGTTGGCGCCGTTGTCCAGAACCCGACCCACTACGGTGTGGCCGACCACTCCTAGGTCCCCCTCCACAGCAGGTCAGGCTTGATGAAGTAGTGAGTATCCAGAACGCCCACCATGAAGTGCAGGCCTGACAGGTAGACTGCGTGGTTTAGGACTGCTGCCACACAAAGGCTGTCCTCGCTAGCAACCCCAATGATGAGATGATGACATCATCTCTGATGGCAAACTTGACGTCCTTACTAAAGATAGAGGAGATGGCAGAGAAGCGGGGCCTCCGGCCATGCCATGCCCCCAGCTGACCACTCACCTTACTCATAGGCAGCCGGTCCAGAGTGATTAAGTTCTTCAGGTGTTTTGGCAACTCACACTGGATACCCAACAGAACCTTACTAGGGTCCCAGTCTTGTGTCTTGGTTTGAGTCCTAATCATTGTGTAGGTTTGCTCCATGCTCTCCACCTCCGGCTTGGGATAACCAGGGACAACATTGTGGAGCTGAAACCCAAACAGTAGCAACCAACTGCTAATATCTGTAGCGTAGCTGTTGTTGAAGGAGTACAGGTTGAAAGGCTTGGGTTGATGCTGAGCTCCATCCACAGGTTATGGTTGGGAGTGTTTCACCTCCCAGCCACCACATCATACATAGTCCCTCCTCCCCAGGTGCACCAGATTGGTTAGCGGGTCATAGAGACCGCAGAGGAACCCGATGATCAGCTAAAAGGAGAGTTTTAGTCTTGGTAATTGTCTCTGTAAGTGGTGTAGAGCATCTCCTTGACAATGTGTCCGTGGCTACTGAAGATGGCCAGTGGCGTGCCAGAGTTATCACAGGCTACGTAGTATTCCTCCCCGCTGCTTAGCTCCATGGCGATGAGATGGTGTCCCTGCAGGTCAAAGTAGAGGGAAGTGATCTCAGAGCTGGAGTGGTTGAACATGTCGGTCACCCTGGTAGGTTTGGTCTGGTCAGGCCAGCATAGAAGAACTGAAGCTGCGGGCCGTCACGGGTCCTGCCTAGGCCGTTATAGCGGTAGTGAACACTCCTCTCCGACACTGTCATTTGGAGCAATAATCAAACATGACATTGTCCCGCAGGCGAAGGAAGCCATCTTCATCCATTTCGTACTGAATATCTCAGAGTCTTGTCATGCGGTCTTGTAAGTCATAGCGCAACGGCATTAGTCTGGCACTGTTGCCATGAATCAGTCAATTAATGTTGCCGTTGAGATCGTAACTATAAGCTGACTATTAGCATCATACTTGTATGAGTAGCGTGTGATGTTATCCACACCAGTCCTGATCAGCGGAGGCTGGTGGGATGAGCTATTGGAGGACGTGCTTATTGTAGTGGCTGAAATGGAATAAATGGAACAGAGTCAAACGTGGTTTCCATATGTTTGATACCGTTCCATTTAAACCATTACAATGAGCCCATCCTCCTATAGCTCCTCCCCCAAGCCTCCACTGATCCTAATCTCACAGATAATGATGAGTCCCCTTTTGTCATACTGCACTAGACTTCAGGATCTCATACTGGACCTCCATCACTTGTCTGTTGGCATTAAATATCTTACTGTGCTTCATGATGTGAATCAGGTAAGTTCATGAAGTTCATGAAACTGAATTTCCCAAACTGTTCAATATTTCCAGACACGTCAACATAATGGTAAAGGTCAATGGGAAGAGAAGTTTCATTGATCATGGCCTGCATGCTAGTGACCCGGTAGTTATTATTGCTGTAGTCAAATCTGCCAATCACCAGACCCTCCACACTAAACCTATAGATCTGTCTCCCAACCAGAGGACCTGTCCGTCTGTAGAGGATGGTGCACATGAAGCCCTGGTTCATGAGGTTGTGGTCTTCACCCCCCTCCTCCTGGAGATCCTTACGACTTTTTCCACATTTTGCTAGGTTACAGCCTGAATTTAAAATGGATTCAATTGAGATTTTTGGGGGGTCACTGGCCTACACAAAATACCCCATAAGGTCAAAGAGAAATAATGTTTTTTTGTTTACAAATTAATGAAAAATGAAAAGCTGAATGTCTTGAGTCAATAACTATTCAACCCCTTTGTTTATGGCAAGGCTTAATAAGTTCAGAAGTACAACTTTCCTTAACAAGTCACATAACAAGTTGCATGGACTCACTCTGTGTGCAATAATAGTGTTTAACATAATTGTTTGAATGATTACCTCATCTCTGTACCCCACATATACAGATAATTGTAATGTCCCTCAGTTGAGCGGTGCATTTCAAACACAGATTCAACGACAAAGACCAGGGTTTTCCAATGCCTCTCAAAGGGCACCTATTGTAGATGGGTAAAAATAAAATAAAAACAGACATTGAACATCCCTTTACGCATTGTGAAGTTATTCATTACACTCTGGATGGTGTATCAATACACCCAGTCACTGCTGTAAAGATACAGGTGTCCTTCCTAACTCAGTTGCTGGAGAGGAAGGAAACCAGTTAAAACCAGTTACAAAGTTTAATAGCTGTGATAGGAGAAAACTGAGGATGGATCAACAACATTGTAGTTACTCCATAATACTAACCTAATTGACAGAGTGAAAAGAAGGAAGCATGTACAGAATAAAAATATTCCAAAACATGCATCCTGTTTGCAACATGGCACTAAGGTAATACTGAAAAAAATGTGGCAAAGCAATTCACTTTTTATCCTTAACATAAAGTGTTATGTTTGAGGCAAATCCAATACGACACATTACTAATTACCACTCTCTATATGTTCAAGCATAGTGGTGGCTGCATCATGTTATGGATATGCTTGTAATAGTTAAGGACTGGGGAGTTTTTCAGGATAAAAAAATAAATGGAATGGAGCTAAGCAGAGGCAAAATCCTAGAGGAAAACTTGGTTCTGTCTGCTTTCCACCAGATACTGGGAGATTAATTCACCTTTCAGCAGGACAATAGCCTAAAACACAAGATCAAATCTACACTGGAGTTGCTTACCATGAAGACAGTGAATGTTCCTGAGTGGCCGAGTTACAGTTTTGACTTAAATCTACTTAAATCTATGGCAAGACCTGAAAATGGTTGACCAGCAATGATCAACAACCAATTTGACTGAGCTTGAAGAATTGTTTAAAGAATAATGGGCAAATGTTGCACAATCCAGCTCTTAGAGACTTACTGCTGTAATCACTTCCAAAGGTGCTTCTACAAAGTATTGACTCGGGGGTGTGAATACTTATGGAAATTAGATATTTCTGTATTTAATTTTCAATAACTTTGCATGCATTTCTAAAAACATGTTGTCACTTTGTCATTATGGGGTATTGTGTGTAGATTGGTGAGAGAAAAAAGTAATTTAATCGATTTTGAATTCAGGCTGTAACAACTAAATGTGGAATAAGTCGAGGGGTATGAATACTTTCTGAAGGCACTATGTTTTGTGAGAAGCTGCTGTTGTGTTTCACTGTTCTTGTGTATTATTGAGACAAATTTGGGGACAATAAAGGACTAGGAATCTGAATTCTCAAGTGAACAAAAATGAACTGCACTCAAGGAGAAATATGCCCTCTGCTGGTTCTCTTACAATGTACATGCGTAGGATCTTAATTAGACCACTTTATAATTTCAGGAAAATAATCCTGCAGCAAGAGGAAATGTGCATTATTGTGATGAATATTAATTAAATGATAATTTGTTTAGGTGTTGATACATTTTTTTGTTAGAGCAAATTAAATCTGACAAGTTTCTAAGCCCTGTCTAAGCTGGGGCGGGGGGTTCTACTAAGCTATATGGAATTGTTTTAAGATTGTCATATCAGGGATCATTTTGCTATTTAATTTGGTATTTTAAGACACCTCGAAGTATCACAAAAAAATATTTAAAAAAATGTAATTTGATGAAACATTATTTTTGGCCTTACTGCTATTTGGCCATAGAAATGCATTGAATAACAGAATCACTACATGAAACAGCGATATAAGAAAGATGAGAGGAAACATTTGTTATTTCTTTCTTACGTGTATTTAACCCCTTATTTTTGGCACTAAACAGTCTCCGTATATACTACCATTCATTTTTTCAACTGCTACTGGGGACCTTCAGTCTTGTGGGTCCTGTGCAAAACAACAGACATGTACATGTTCGTGAGAGTCTCACCTTTCCACAGAGGGGTTAGTGTGTAGCCCAAACTGTTCGGACGCTACAGACAGAAGATGGTAGATCGGCTGTATCGACTTCAGATGAGTCCCAAGACGCTCGTGAGAGTCTCATCTTTCCATAGAGGGGCCAAACAGACGCTACAGGCGATTTTGTGAGAAGACCGATCTTCAGGATGTCTCATGGGCTGACAGACACCGTTCTAGCTCTGTCACCACAGATGCTGAAGTGCGACATGGGCAGACGCAGTGGATTGAGACGCATCCAATATCTATCTTAAACTGACTGATTTTTATGGGGATTGATTTTATTATGCTAATTCAATATCCAGGGGGGCACGGACATCGACCTTAGGGGGGGTCAAAGTGGAAATTATAAACTTGAGAAGCCTGTTTAACCTTGCAATACACTACAGGTTTGTATTTCCTGCTATTAAGAACATTTCTTGCAACAACAGGGTGATCCAATTAAGATCTTACACCTGTACAGATTTAAAGGGAACATTCAGTTCAGTAGAGACAAACACTGTTGTAGGACTACATTTAAAGTAGAGTAAAAAAAATCAAGTTATTTTGCAGAATGTAACTGTATCTGTTCTTAACTGACCTGTGTCAAACTCCAGTTGGGACTCCTGTCTGAACAGGCCCTGGGTCAGTGAGTAGCCGTTCCTGGCTGCTCCAGTCTGCAGCACTGTGGTCCAGTAGATGGGAGCAAACACAGACACGAGCGCCCGCAGCAATGGACCTGCAAAACATCCGTAGTAAGACCACAGCTTATATGGAAACATCTCTAAGAGTATGATAGGTCAGGGTACAGACATGCTCAATGACAGTGACTGAGGGATATATACACAACGTCTTCACAACTTGATTAAGTTACTGACTTGATTGATATTTCTAAACAGAATCCTCTCCCACTCCCATACTCACCCACACTAGGGGGGATGTTGTCCAGGTGGGCCTGCAGGGTGCTGGTTCCCTCCTCTCGGTCCTCTGTGATGTTAACCTCCAGGAACGACACCCCAAACTCCCTATCATTCACCATCCCTATCAGGCTGCCCCTGGCCTTACGAGGGGCCTCCCCTTCAGTCACCAAACATAGAGAAAGATGGAGGGGGGAGAGAGAGAGAGAGAGAGAGAGAGAGAGAGAGAGAGAGAGAGAGAGAGAGAGAGAGAGAGAGACAGATTGAGAGAGAGGGGGGGGATATAGTACTAATCTTTTTATTTACATTATATAATTCCATTGTTAAACTCAGCTGCATCTGTTTGGAGTGACAGGAGATCAGTTCAATCAGTCGTACCTGGACAGAGTCCAGTCTGACATCTTCTGGAGTCCATACTGGGACCGTCGCATGATCGCCCCCCATTGACTGGCTCTGGATTGTTGCATAACCTGATTCGCTCCTGAACCCCTCGTCCACAGGTGGTGCTGCATGGGCCCCACTCCTCCCAATTAGAGTAACCTCCCTTAACTGTGGCAAGAGAGAGAGAGAGAGAGAGAGAGAGAGAGAGAGAGAGAGAGAGAGAGAGAGAGAGAGAGAGAGAGAGAGAGAGAGAGAGAGAGAGAGAGAGAGAGAGAGAGAGAGAGAGAGAGAGAGAGAGAGAGAGAGAGAGAGAGAGAGAGAGAGAGAGAGAAAACATTTAGAGAATGAAATAAAAAATGTGTGTAATTTTAAGAATACTCCTTTTTCATGTTTTCACAACAGTATTTGGATGTTGGTGTGACTGTGTTTATGGTCCACTCATCACTTACTCTGTATTTTGAGAGAGACAGTTCTCTCCGCGACTCCAGCCTCACTCTCAGCCACACACTGGTACTCCCCTGCATCTCCTCTCTAACACCGATGGCGACAGATAGATGTTATGGCATAAACACATTTAACACAAGCACATTATTATTGTCCCTCTGAAATATGAGGATTGATATTGCTGGTGGGGACCCTCATCCTTTCACTCTTCCAAATAACATCATGGAATGTAGTGACATTACCCCAGTGGTTCAGCTAAATGTGAGTGTGTAGTGTGTGTGTGAAGATTGTGAATGTGTGAGTGTGTAGGCTTCTACTAGAAGCTGCACTTGTCATATTCATATGCTAACAATAACCTGCATTAATTGGCCAATTATTAACTACGACATTTATAAATCAAGCTGATGATGTCTTAAAACATCTTTGTTTAATCCTCTGTATCAACTTTGTGTACGTCAAAGATAATAGAAAATAGGTGATCTTGACTTCCAAACTGATCATCATGTCCTGTCAGCATTATATCCTTCAGTGAAGTAACATTCTGGTATGACGACCAAGGGATGAGTCTTTTAGGTCCTGCCCTGTTTCAAAGTTTCTAAAAGGGTGTGTTAGCTTACTGACGGGTCAGAAATACGTTTCCATCTGCTGAAGTATGGTGTACTGTTGAATGCTGCTGAATAAAGTCTTGCTGTCCTAAGAAGTCCCGTTTGAGTTTCTTTGAGTGCGTCAGTCAACTCTACAATAAACATTGTGTTCCACTGGCTGTTTTCATTTTTTTTTCTGTTGAAAAGGACTGATGCATATTTCCGATTTTTTTATGGAACTTCTATCCCTCATTGACGCATTTAAAAGCTGACATTTTCTAAAAAGGAAAGTTTATGGTTTTTCCGTTAGCTCGTTCGGCAATAACTCAGTATGACAACAGAGTATCACAGAGCTCTCTGTGAGAAGAACTATTTGTCTTTGAGAGTGTCAGCTGCAGGGTGTACTATTCCAGCATTAGCTATAGAGGTAACAAAGTTAACAACGTTACAGCCGGCAGAACAGGGAGAGAGCCTGGGAACATCCATATCTGAGCTCCCTCCTTCCCTCTCTAGCTAATACTGTTAGCCTCTGACTGAACTCACGCCATTCTGATTACGGCCAGACTCGGACACTGCAGTTATTGTAGGTCACACAATGTTCCATGACCCAGGATTGCAGATGGAGTGCAGATTGACTGCAGTCAGTGGTCCATCCTCTCACTCTTAAGCTGACTTCAAAATTGTCCATCATTTCTTGTGTAAGCCTACTCTCTTTTTGTTTGTACAGACATTTTTTAACTCAATATATGAACTCTCAAATTCAAAGAACACTGGATAAAAATATTTCTGAGGGAAACAGATAGGACACGTGATGTGTTACCGTGACGCTGTAGATGGCCAGGGAGCCATTATGGAGGGGTTGCAGGCGAAGGGAGCGGAGAAGGGGACTGCCGTCACGGAGCCAGCGGAGGACAGGACTAGGGTTTCCCTGGACAGGACAGTCCAGCATGGCGGTGCCACCCTGGGCCACAGTCTGAGAGATGTGGGCCTCTCCCTTCAGAACTGGAGGTTCTAAGGATACATGATACACCCCTTACATACAGTGTACCCCTATCAACAAATAGAACAATACAAATATAAACAGTCTAAACTCTGGTCATGTCTTTAAAGTGCTCACCTCTAATGCGGACAAATGAGAGTGCTCTAATGGTGCCCACACTGTTCTCTGCTAGGCACACATAGGTTCCCGCATCACTCATGGTCACATTCTCTATGACCAAGGAGCTTCTGCCTGCCTCATCCACACTGGAACCTGAGATAGATAGAGTTAGATAGATAGATAGATAGATAGATAGATAGATAGATAGATAGATAGATAGATAGATAGATAGATAGATAGATAGATAGATAGATAGATAGATAGATAGATAGATAGATAGATAGATAGATAAAGATCTAGAGAGAGAGACTATTGCAGCAATCAAGATCATTATATCAATCCTTAAATCAATCATAACAGAATATGTAGCCAGTGGAGTACCTGGATAGGGGCTGTTGTTAGCGGTCCAGGAGATGACAGGGGTAGGGGTGCCCTGGCCATGGCAAGACAAGCTTAGACTTTGGCCTTTGTTCAGGGTCACGTCACCAGGTAACTCCTTGAAGGCGGGCCTCATGTTGACGGACAGGCGGGTGTCCTGTCTCGCTGTGCCTGCTGTGTTGGTGGCTACACAGGTGAACACACCACCATCACCTGGCTACAAGGGACAAAAAGTTGATCAGAATCTTCACCTAAATCACCTTGATTATACACTGTAAAGTAGAAACGTCTCTGACCTCTGCCCTCTCAATGATCAGCTCTCCTGATCGCAGAACAGTAAATTTGCCAGGCAGGTTGGGCACGGTGTTATCGTCCTTCTCCCATGACACCCTGGGCTCTGGCAAACCCTGAGCCGCACACGGCAACAAGGCCTGGAAGCCCTGGACAACAGACAGCTCTGGCTGACCAGCAGGAATCATAGGTGGGACTAGAAGAGAAAGAAAGACTCTGTTTATTACTGGCAAATCAGTTACGCCATTCACTGTTAATCCTAATGTCAGGTTAAATTACGGTTAAATCTGTCTCATGCCCTCAGTTCCTATCCACTCACTCATTATGACAAGCCTCATGTCATGGCTGGCCCTGCCAACGAGGTTTTTTGCAGAGCAGGTGTACAGGCCAGCATCACTACGTTGTGAGGCCGCGATCCTCAGGGTGCCGTTGGCAAAGAGCTGTATGTGTGCCCCCTCTGTGACGGGCCTGCGTTCCCTGTGCCAGGACACCTCCGGCTGGGGTTGCCCATCTGCCACACACTCCAGGCTCACTGGCTGGCCCAGCACGGCCGTGTACTCCACACGAGGAACACTCAGTACTGGGGGAACTGGAGCAACACCATCACACATAGTTGAACCTTTCACTATTGAGATATACATTATTTACATTTCTCTGAGGCCCACAAACATTCAACTAATCACCAACAAGTGCCTCCATACTTTTCAGACAAAATGTATATGCTCTGTAGAGGTGTAGTGTGTTACCTTGCAGCACGAGCCGTGTCCTTCCCATTGCTGTGCCAGCTTCATTCTGTGCCAGGCACTGGTAAGTGCCCGCATCACCCAGTGTGACCCGAGAGAACTTCAAAGCTCCATTTGAGAGGAGAGCCAGTCTGTGACCTGTAGAGCCATAGAAAGAAGACATCACTATTCAGAAGCAGCAGAGTATAACTGACCAATGTGTTATATAATGGCTTGATTTCTGATCAAGTGTTTAAAAGAGGACATTCTCACCAGTTAATATGGGAACACCCTCTCGTTGCCAGGTGATGGAGGGTCGAGGGAAACCTTTTACCTCGCAGGGCAGAACCGTCCCATGATGCAACACTACTTGTACTTCCTCTGTCATGGGCCTGATCTCAGGGGGCTCTGAGTCGGAGAGGGCAAATCCATTGTCGTTGTTTATCATATACAGACGAACCATTGTTAAATGGCAAAATTAAGACAGAGAGTTAAAAAGCAAAAACATTAACCATTACTGTATAACCTTAACAACAATCCACCCGAGGACCCACCTTGCACTGTGAGAGTGATGTGTTTGTGGGCCACCCCTGCAGGGTTCCGGGCAGAGCAGGTGTACCTCCCTGCATGACTGGGGGTAGCAGCTGTAATCTCCAGCACCCCTGGATCCAAACAGTACAGTACCACAACAATGAAGACCAAAGTACTAACATGACAGAATCACTGATGGCCACAGTACCATGTTACACTCTGAGCAGCAGTTGGACCTACCTGTGGGCAGGACCCGATAACTCCCTCCTCGGGAGCCCAGCTTGGCTCCACTCTTGGTCCAGCTGACACTGGGCTCTGGGCGGCCCTGGGCATGGCATGGCAGCACCACAGGGGCCATTTTGATAGCAATGACTGTTGTGATGTCATCTTCAATGGTGGGGGGGGCTAAAGGGAAAGAGAGAAGAAATCTCAGTCTTTATCTTAGATTAAATGGCTCTCTACCAATGTTGGATTAGGACCTAAAAGCAACAATACCTTGTAGGATAACCTCAATGACACTGCGCTCCTCTCCAACCTCATTGGCTGCTGTGCATTCAAAGTATCCCTCATCCTGATTGGATGGAGAGAAAAGGACCAGAGATCCAGAGGAGAGTAACCTTGAAACAAAACAAAGTCACACACAATAATTCAAAATGAATCCTTTGTATGTATGTCCATTGTTTTATAACTCACAGGAGGACAGGCCATTCTGCTCCACGTACCTGTATGTGCCAGACTGCTGGTTGAGGTCTATGGGAGTCCCATTCCTCTTCCAGGTGACTTTAGGTGCAGGTATACCTGTGGCCTCACAGCTCAGCACGGCTCTCACCCCTGTGGTCACCGTCACGTTGAAGGGACCAGGGTTGATCGAGGGACCAACTACAGGGACCCAAGTCATAAAAAAATAGATATGTATGGCATACAAACCAATCTGACTGTAAGGTGCTGACTGTAATGCAAGTGGCTGAAAACCTGAATAAGAGTGTCTGATCCAAAATGTTCATGTAAAAAGGTCAATCTACTGTATTATGGTGTGATTCTGTTTTTCTCTGAGTTGTATTTATTTACCAAACACGCGTAAGTCCATCCCATGGTGATCTGATCCGGCCTGATTGGACACGGTGCAGTAGTAGCGTCCAGCATCACTCAGCTGAACAGCCTTTACACGCAGAGAGCCTTCAGACAGTGTGGTGTACCTGGGACACAGGACACACACAATCAGTCAGCTCCTCTGACAATCTACACATCTACAGTCATACAGAAGATGACATTCTGCTTTATGTGTAAAGACAGTATCCCAATAACCTCTATTAGCTAAGTCAGTGGAACAAAAAGTAAGAAGCCCTTACTTGTTGTCATCAGGACTTATAGGGATGCCATCTTTCCTCCACAGGATTGTAGGTGAGGCCTCCCCCTCTACTTCACAGGGCAAGACTGCATCCTGACTGATATGTGCAGTGACCACAGAGCTGCTCTCTCTGATGACTGGTGGCACTGGGGGGAAAGAGACATGAAAATACACATTATAATTGATTGAGGTTTATACTGCAGAACTATTCCATATCACTGAACGCATGATCTCAATCTTCTTCCTAACTCATCATGTTATCAACTCACTGAGGATCTCCACAGTGAAGAAGAGGTTGGTGCTTCCAGCCATGTTGGTGACCACACAGCTGTACTGGCCACTGTCCTGAGGCCTGACATCCTGGATCTCCAGGTACTGACCCCCGGCCAGCCTCTGGATACGACCCCCCAGCTGGGACCAGGGGAGAAAGAGGGAGACGGGAAAAGAGAGAGTCAATAACGTTTTGTACTATATTGTGTGATTCCTGCCACCCTGTTTCCATGACGTCCAGTCTGACCTGTAATTTCACGTCGTCCTTGTACCACTCTATGTCTGGTGGAGGGTCACTGTCAGCCTGGCACTCCAGAGTCAGGTGTCCTTTGGTTGGGACTGACAACGTTCTGACATCATCAGAACCAAGAAGAGTTGGGGGAACTGGAGCAGGGAAACAAGCGTTGATGATTAGGATCAGGATTTGATTTATAAGTACCTTGCTATCTATTAGCAGGATTGACAATATACGGCTAGGAAACACATGTATCACCTTGAACACGGACCCAGTGGTTACTTCCATCCTCGCCTGCTGGGCTGCTAGCCAGACAGGTGTATAGACCTGCATCCTCCACCTAACAACAGAGATATCACTGGTATGATCTGGTGTTTACCATTATACAGCAGTGAGGTCTGAATGTCAACAAAATGCTGTGTCATTACGTTTGTGACTTACTTGCACTTTGGTAATCCTGAGGAAGTGTCCGTCCTCCTCTACTATCTCACTATCTCCCTGTAGAGGGCGCCCATCCTTGAGCCAGCTGAGGGTAGGAGAGGGGACGCCCTCTGCAGTACACTCCAGCTCCAGAGCAGTGTTCACGGCCACCATCAACTCCTCTGGAGAGCTGATGGAGATCTTTGGAGGCTCTGTACAAGAATAGAAAATGACACCATTGTTAAACAACATTCCTATTGCTTCAGCGGAGCTTCAACTTTTCATCTGTGCGTAGGTGCTGTTTGGGTGAATGGAGAACGTTTGTTCTGCCTGCTCACCCAACACAGTGAGGTTGAAGCTCTTGGTGCTGCTGCCAGCCTGGTTGCTGGCCACACAGCTGTAGAGGCCTCTGTCAGAGAGCCCCACGTCAGGCAGCTGCAGCCGCGTCTCCTGGCCGTCAAGCAGCAGGTTGCGATGCAGGGACAGAGGCTGGCCGTCCTTTAGCCATTTCAAGGAGGGAGGGGGGACACCCTGCGCCTCACAGGTCAGCGTCACCAGGGACCCCCGCACCACTGTGACCGGCTTTACAGGCTCCACATGGTCCACACCTGGAGGAACTGAGACAGAGACAGGCAGGCAGACAGACAGACATCCGTTTACAGGTATAACACTTACAGCTCATTGGTGTATTCATCAAAAGGAGGTGGGTAAGTTAGTACCTTGGACCTGTACATCAAAGTTAAGCTCAGCGAGGCCAGCACGACTGCGTGCCACACATGTATAGACCCCAGAGTCTGACAGCTGCACTGGAGAGATCCTACACACACAGAGGGCATACACATTCACTTTCACCTCACCTGAAACTCAGGCATACTTACTAAAACAATATCCTGTTTATTCCTTCATTAAGGCAGCTTTGTGAGAGAGCAACCAAACTAGACATCTGTCATGTATAGAATCTTACCTGAGTACAGTGTCTGCGGAGAGGAGGCGGATACGTGGAGAGAGGAGCAGGGGGCGTCCATTCCTGAGCCAGCTGATCTGGGGTGGAGGGTTACCTGCTGCCTGGCACTCCAGGGTCACCACACTGTCCTGGGTGGTCTGCACCTCTCTGGGGGCACTGGTCTCACCCGAGATAGAGGGGGGCACTGTGCGGAATTACATCATCATTATTACCAAGAATCCAGATTGTTTCTAGGAAGCTCAGTACTAATTTAGTTAGGAAATATTTTCTTTAACACGTAGATAAAAGACAACTGACCCAGTACAAGGAGGGTAAAGATCTTGCTCTCCTGGCCAGCAGGGCTGACCGCCAGACAGGTGTAAGTCCCAGAGTCCTCAGGCCTGAGCCTTAGCAGGGTTAGAGTGCTCCCATCAGGGGATATGCTGTAACACAGAACACACACACATCAGTGATTACGAAGCAGGGCTGGACATTCAGGTAAATTTGCCAGTGTCACACAGGTCCAGTGCCAACTGAAGGCTACTGGCCCCTCCAAGAAATAAAATATATATAAAGCATTTTATTATCACATAAACCACATAGGTGAAGTGAAATGTGTTGTTTTACAGGGTTGGCCATAGTAGTACAGAGCCCCTGAAACAAATTAGAATGATTAACCCTGCTCAAGGTCACATCAACACATTTTTCACTTTGTCGCCTTGGGTATACGGTCTGCAACCTTTCGTTTACTGGCCCAAGGCGCTAACCACTAGGATACCTACAGCCATATGAACATTTGACAGGAAAGCAAATGATGAAGCATCATTTCAATAGCAGGTGATTTTTCTCTTTCATTGGCGAGCTAAGCAAGTAGCCTATACAAGGTTAATACAGTCATTGGCAAGTCAAATTCAAGGTCTTTCACTTATTTTTTTGAGCACTTAATTGTAATTTTCAAGAACCAACATTTTATATTTCACTGTTGTAATAGTCTACCACTAAGCCACTAAGCATAATAAGCATACTGCATTACCGCTAAGCATAATGCATTTTTACATTCTAAAATATGTCAGAATAATGTGGGCATTGCCTGACTAAATAGACATCATGCTCCGGACACAAACTCACTAATTAAGTCTTTCCATGTGGTCACTAGTCAGTCTCGCCATTTGAGATGCTGAAGAGTTATTGAGGGGTGTCTGTATCATGTTTAACTCTTAAGGATCCGTCCTTTTTTTCAATTTTTGTCCAAAATGACATACCCAAATCTAACTGCCTGTAGCTCAGACCCTGAAACAAGGATATGCATATTCTTGGTAACATTTGAAAGGAAACACTTTGAAGTTTGTGGAAATGTGAAAGGAATGTAGGAGAATATAACACAATAGATCTGGTAAAAGATAATACAAAGAAAAAAACAACCATTTTTTTTGTACCATTTGTATCATTTTGGCCACTAGATGGCAGCAGTGTATGTGCAACATTTCAGACTGATCCAATGAACCATTGTATTTCTGTCCAAAATGTTGTATCAAGACTGCCCAAATGTGCCTAATTTGTTTATTAATAATTTTTCATGTTCAAAACTGTGCACTCTCCTCAAACAATAGCATGGTATTCTTTCACTGTCCTGGCAAATATTCTTGTTACTTACAACCTCATGCTAATCACATTAGCCTACTCAACCGTCCCGCAGGGGACCCACCAATCCTGAAGAAGTTTTAAAAACTAGAAGGTGAACAAAAATAGGTTTCCATTTGAAATGAAATGCTTTGCATGGAAAACAAAGTTCAAGCCAACATTCAGTGTTGTCTTGCTCATAATAACTTCACAACACCCTTCAATTTAAACAGCGGGAAACATACGAACGTTTCTACATCTCTCATGAAAACTGATCAGAAATGAAATCACAGAATAATTATATTGGAGTAGTAGAACCTCTAAAGTACAAATAAAGAAAACCATTGAATGAGTAGGTGTGTCCAAACGTTTGACTGGTACTGTATGTTTTTTTTAAAGGCAGTAAATTATACTGAATGAACTGTTTCGCTGCCAGACAAGGCTCCGCTGATAGCCAAGTGTAGGTGTTGGGACTGCTGTTGGGACAGCTTTAAGTAGGCCCTAACAGTTTGTGGGCACCATTTGTCACTGTTATAGTGCAATTAATGTATTGTTTAGTGTTGTGTTGTGTAGTGGCTTGCAGGCATGCATCTAAAATACTTTGTTGGAGCTTGCCCCACCAAGATTTACATGATCAAATCACCACTGGTGATAAATAATTGACATAAGGAACAGACAGCTAAGGGATTTCATCTGCTTGTTTGTCTTTAATCAGTTATATAGCCTAGTTTAAAAATAGCCTTATTACAATATTTCCTTCACTGGCCCAAGCGGGGCGCTGATGGGGATGCTCGACTGAGCGTTTTCAAAACCTCCCCGGGCCAGCAGGCAGCCCTGTATATCGAACCCTGTTAAGAGAATAACACTGATACACATACAGTTGAAGTCGGAAGTTTACATACACATAGGTTGGAGTCATTAAAACTCGTTTTTCAACCACTACACAAATTTCTTGTAAACATACTATAGTTTCAGCAAGTCAGTTAGGACATCTACTTTGTGCATGACACAAGTCATTTTTCCAACAATTGTTTACAGACAGATTATTTCACTTCTAATTCACTGCATCACAATTCCAGTGGGTCAGAAGTTTACATACACTAAGATGACTGTGCCTTTAAACAGCTTGGAAAATTCCAGAAAATTATGTCATGGCTTTAAAAGATTCTGATAGGCTAATTGACATAATTTGAGTCAATTGGAGGTGTACCTGTGGATGTATTTCAAGCCCTACCTTCAAACTCAGTGCCTCTCTGCTTGACATTATGGGAAAATCAAAAGAAATCAGCCAAGACATCAGAAAAAAAATTGTAGACCTCCACCAGTCTGGTTCATTCTTGGGAGAAATTTCCAAATCCCTGAAGGTACCACATTCATCTGTACAAACAATAGTCTGCACGTATAAACACCATGGGACCACGCAGCTGTCATACCGCTCAGGAAGGACACGCGTTCTGTCTCCTAGAGATGAATGTCCTCTGGTGTGAAAAGTGCAAATCAATCCCAGAACAACAGCAAAGGACCTTGTGAAGATGCTGGAGGAAACAGGTACAAAAGTATCTATATCCACAGTACCACGAGTCCTATATCGGCATAACCTGAAAGGCTGCTAAAGCAAAGAAGAAGTCACTGCTCCAAAACCACCATATAAAAGCCAGACTACGGTTTGCAACTGCACATCATTATGTTTGGAGGAAAAAGGAGGACGCTTGCAAGCCGAAGAACACCATCCCAACCGTGAAGCACGGGGGTGGCAGCATCATGTTGTGAGGGTGCTTTGCTGCAGGAGGGACTGGTGCACTTCACAAAATAGATGGCATCATGAGGCAGGAAAATTCTGTGGATAATTTGAATCAACATTTCAAGACAACAGTCAGGAAGTTAAAGCTTGGTCGGGTCTTCCAAATGGACAATGACCCCAAGCATACTTCCAAAGTTGTGACAAATGACTTAAGGACAACAAAGTCAAGGTATTGGAGTGGCCATCAGAAAGCCCTGACCTCAATCCCGTGGAGAATTTGTGGGCAGAACTGAAAAAGCGTGTGCGAGCAAGGAGGCCTACAAACCTGACTCAGTTACACCAGCTCTGTCAGGAGGAATGGGACAAAATTCACCCAACTTATTGTGGGAAGCTTGTGGAAGGGTACCCGAAACATTTGACCCAAGTTAAACAATTTAAAGGCAATGCTACCAAATACTAACGGAGTCTATGTAAACTTCTGACCCACTGGGAATGTGATGAAATAAATAAAAGCTGAAATAAATCATTCTCTCTACTATTATTCTGACATTTCACATTCTTAAAATAAAGTGGTCATCCTAACTGACCTAAGACAGGGAATTTTTACTAGGATTAAATGTCAGGAATTGTGAAAAAAACGGAGTTGAAATGTAGTTGGCTAAGGTGTATGTAAACTTCCGACTTCAACTGTACTTAGGCTGCCAATTGTAAGTGAGAGGGACTCACTCTATCTCTTGGGTGTCTGAGCCCTCCAGAGTCACTCCATTCTTCAGCCAGCTGAGGCGGGGTGTGGGTGTCCCTTTCACTTTGCACTCCAGAGTCAGCTCATCGCCCACTGGGGCACTCAGGTCAGATGGATGGCCAGAGTCCAGGATTGTGGGGGACACTGAAACAAAAGATAGGCACTATGACTCACAACACTGACATGCAAAAGGTCTTTGATTCTCCTCACGACATGTGATTCTCTTGGGTGTAATCTAATTTACAATGTGTAGGGACAATGGAGGTAAAACATTTAAAAAGTTATCCTTTTTAGATAAAACTACACTAAATATATTCTCATGTCACCAAATCATTTATTAAACCACAATGTCTTGCAATATAGCTTTATCAGCACTCTGTAGGGTAGCACCATGGTGTCGCCAGAAAACAGCTAGCTTCTGCCCTCCTCTGGGTACATTGACTTCAATACAAAACCTAAGAGGATCATAGTTCTCACCCGCTTCCATAGACTTACACAGTAATTATGACAACTTCCTGAGGACATCCTCCAACCTATCAGAGCTCTTGCAGCATGAACTGACATGTTGTCCACCCAATCAAGGATCAGAGAATTAATATTGTACTGAAAGCATAAGCTACAGCTAGCTAGCACTGCAGTACATAAAATGTGGTGAATAGTTGACTCAAAGAGAGAAAGACAATAGTTGAAATGTTTTGAACAAATTAAGTTCTTTTAAAAAATGGAGGACCGAGAGAGAGAGTGAAAGAGAGAGCTGGCTATATTTCCCCCCAAAAAATGTCACTTTCACTTTAATTTACTTAGGTAGCTAGTGCAGCTGTCACGACTTCCGCCGAAGTCGGCTCCTCTCCCTGTTCGGGCGGTGTTCGGCGGTCGATGTCGCCTGGCTTTCTTGCCATCGCAGCGGCTCCATTTTTCATGTATCCATTTGTTTTGTCTTGTTCCCTGCACACCTGGTTTTCATTCCCCAATCAATTCATATGTATTTATTCCTCTGTTCCTCATCATGTCTTGTGTAGAATTGTTTGTGTTATGTGTATTTTGATATTGTGGATATGGTTACACGCATTACTTTTTATCTATGTTCCGTGTTTTGGGCACATTTTATGTTATTTTGTGCTGTCAGTGTGACCTGAATAAAAAGTGTGCCTGTTCACTACACTCTAATCTCCTGCACCTGACTTCGCCTCCAATACACACTCCTAACAGCAGCTAGCTAGGTTAGCCTACTCAAATACCCGGCTCAAATAGAGAGGCATACTATGTTAGCTAGCTGGCTACTGTATGTCTATCCAACACTGGAACTCTTCCAAGTCAAGGTAAGCTTTGGCTTTACTAATTTATTGCTACTGGGGCCCACCGGCGTAACTGTTAATTGCTTACTGACTGTACTACATGATTATAGTACGTTTACTAACGCGTTAGTTCTATTAGTTATGCTGACTATGACGTTACTTTTGCTAATATGTTGACAACAATGTAGGCTGTGTGTAGCGGTTATGATATGAAGGTTTGGCTTGAAAAGGTTTAATCGCCTGGTCACAGACAGCTGATGTGTTGTGCATTGATGTCCATAAGCGAAGGGAAAAGGTGAGAGGAGGAGAGCACGTAGATGCGAGAAGTAATACAACAAGTTGTTTTGTATCTGGCTCTGAAAATTAACTGTTTGTGTGTGATCAGGGGTGTATTCAAACGGAAGCCAACGAAACACGGATAAACATACCTGAATTTGTCCAACAGGAACTCTAGTTTGCAACTGTTGGACTAATGATTACACCCTAGATCAGCTAGATGCAGGCAAGAGTGTGCAAGGCGATATTAAATGTGTTACTGTCTGTCACTGTTTCCTGAAATCTTTCTTTCGACCTGTGTGCACTTACGTTTGTAAACTTTCATTCATATGCTATGTTATAGCAAACTCATGATGGATATAGGGAAAATTTGAGTTTCATGTAGTAGTCTAAATCTATCGATGTTACATTGAACTGGGTGAATGTAATATGAATGACAGTCATCTAATATGCTGTAATAGAAATAAAGCCATGCTTCTAAAAATAAAAAAAATCATACTCCCTCATCTTGAACGTCACCGACTGCCACTGTTGTGGGGGAGTCTGTAGCCTACCTTGCACTGTGAGAGCAAAGTCCTTCTGAGTCTGTCCCTCCCTGTTCTTGGCCACACAGGTGTAGGTTCCAGCGTGAGAGAGGGTCAGAGGACCCAGCTCCAGCCTGTTGCCTCGTACCGACCACTGCCACTGCAGACTGCTCTCTGGGAAAGAAATAACCACACAGGTCAGGCTAAACCAGCAGCTGGAGGTCTCATTCATTCAAATGCATTAATACACGTGTCAAAATGTGATCTTGTCAAAACTGAACTTTTCACAGTTCATTTATAAAACTACAGTTTCTTACCAATAGGGATGCCATCCTTCAGCCATGTTATACTGGGTACTGGGACCCCTGTAGGCTCACACAGCAAGGTGACATGGGAGTCCAGGTTTTGGGTGAGGGACTCATGAAGAGGCCCATCCAGGACAGGGGGTACTAAGGAGGAGAACAGAATAGAAACAATGATATTCATTATACTGTGACATCTGATATGCCAGTATTACCATATGTAAGACACAGATCTAATGGAGGTTACATGGGAGGCAAGTCTCACCATGAACAGTCAAGCGGAAGGTCCTGTCCACTTGTCCAGCCACATTGGACACCTTGCAGATGTACATTCCACCATCAGCCACCTATGGACCATGAACCATAGTCAGCATGAAACAGAACAACAGTGTTTCACTTTGATGCTTAAAACAGGGTTAATCTCATGCCCTTAGTTATCAGTGCTAACTCTTCTAAAGCAGTTAGGACAGCACCAACTGAATGTGATGACAGTGTGTTCACCTGCACTCCTATGATCTCCAGCTGATGCTGCTCCACTTTCAGTCCAGTCCTAGCTGCCAGCTGCAGCCCGTTCCTGTACCATGTGACCTCAGGTGTTGGAATGCCCTGAGCTTCACAACGCAGAGTGACAGATGACCCCACCTGAGGGGTCAGGACCTCTGACTCAGAGTCAAGGCGGGGCTTCAGCGTGGGCAGGACTGTAAACCCATAGGAATAAAATAGACAATATTTAAGTGCTAATTAAGATATTGTAGCAAGTGAAGTTTGACACTGAAGAGGGCAGCACAGTTTCTCACCATAGACACTGAGCAGGATGCTCTTCTGGTCCTGGCCTGCTGAGTTGGTGGCAGTGCACACGTACTGTCCCGCATCCTCTAGTCTGGCCCGGGGCAGCTGCAGCATCTGACCTCCTACAGTACAGACAACAATACGTAGTTCAGAAGGCATAGTTCATGTTCAGTGAATTAATCAGAATGACAGTACAGTAAACTAGATGGCAGGTATCAGAGGATGTCAGCAGAGAACAGCAGAAAGACAGTGTACAGTAGACAAATCACAGATAAAAGTAGACAGTAGACAAATCACAGATACAATTGAATTGCTATGCGTTTATTGTGTATGGTTGGACGATTGAGTACACAATGAGTTATGGAGTGTGTTATGGGCTCTGGGCAGTGTGTTGAGGAGCCAGCTCTGACCTGGCAGGATATGGATGCCCGTGCTGAACTGGAGGACCTGTCCATCTCTGGTCCATGTGATCTCTGGAGGAGGATACGCCTGGACGTCACACAGCATGGACACCATGTGACCCTTTATCACACTCACCTCCTCCTCCCTGCCAGCTACCATCCTTGGGGGAACTGGAGAGGAACAGGAATACATCAGCTCACACTCAGCTAACACGTAAACACATTCACAGGATATCTCTGTCCTTCCTGTGTGAATTGTAGAAATCAGCTTGATGTGGCATTTGAAGAGATGTTTGTACTTGTGGGCTCCATCTCACCTTGCACAGTCAGACTGAAGAGTTTTTCCACTGCTCCAACCTTGTTCTCAGCCACACAAAGGTAGCTGGCCATGTCTGACACCTGCACACTGAGGATCTGAAAGACAGAATAATTAATAACATAATATTATAGACCTGCCCCCTGAGACAGATGAAATAAGAGAGGGCTGTATATTGAATTAAATCAAATGAGTGACACCAGTGCAGGACGGGGGCCATTCTATTCCAAGGGAAGTCCTTATACTGTACTAAGCAGTGCAGTGCTTTGGTATACGGGATTCTGACCTGTAGTTGTCTCCCGTCCTCACTGATGCTGTGGTGTTGTCCGGAGGGCAGCGGTGTGCCGTCCCTCAGCCAGGAGATGGCTGGTTCTGGGTGACCCGTCACGTCACAGTGGAGAGCCACGGTACTGTTCACCACTGCTCCTATCTCCTCCATGAACTCATCCAACTGGCCCGTTATCACTGGGGGGACTGGAAAAACAGGACGCCAAAAGAGAAAAACATTCGGAAATGGCGCATCCGTTTTGCAGGTTTAGGCATTAAGGCTTTTGACTGTACGAGGACCATGATTGAATAATAAGTTGACAGAATAACAGGGATAGTAACAAAGCGTGCCTACCCAGAACTTCCAGGTCAAAGTGCATGCGGTCCTCCCCTGCCTCGTTCACTGCCTGACATGTATATTTCCCAGCATCCTCCTGCTGGACCCGTGGAATCTGGAGTACTTGCCCACCTAAAGGACAACAACATAACAGAGCATCTTATTGGATCACAGTGGAGCTGATGCTGCAGTAGTGCCATACTGGTCGTTGTACCAGTTTGATATCGTAGAACTAGACCTAGAGGGCATGGTCCCCCTCTCACCTGGCAGCAGTACCACTCCGTCAGCGGTGGAGAGCTTGCGTCCCTCTCTGTACCAGCTGAGATGGGGCGGAGGGATGGCGTTACTCTCACAGGACAGGCTGATGGGATGCCCCAGGACCACCTCCCTTCTCTCTGTCATCTCATCATCTCTAACCCCTCCTCCTCCCTCCTCCTCTTCCTCCTCCTCTCCTCCCAGACCCCAGGCTGCTGCACCGTTACTCCCCCGATGGAAGATGGGAGGAACTGGAGAGAGAGAGAGAGAACGAATGTTCAGTTAGTTTCACAAGAGTGCAGTGAGATTATGTTGCATAGTGTGAATTAACTAATTTTACCAAAGGCAGACAGTTCAAATTCCATACGTGGACACTCACCCTGAATAGTGACGTGGAAGTCTCTCTTGTCCTCTCCTGCAATGTTGGTGACCATGCAGGTGTATTGTCCCTCATGGGAGAGCATGGCATTGTCTATGTGAAGAAGGTGACCACTCTCACGGATACCAGTGTGGGAGTTCCTAGTCAACAACTAGAAACAGCAAAAATAAATACAAAAATGTTTCAAATAAGCAGAAATAGACATCTATTGCGTTAAATGAACTTGTGTGAAATGCAGTAGCTAGACAGAAACACAAACCAACCTGTCCATCTTTGAACCACTGGGTCTTGGGTTCAGGGAAGCCTTTAGCCAGACAGGACAGGGTTAATGAGCCGTTGATCCGGACTTTCTCATCTCGGCTACCGAAACTCAGAGATGTAGAGTCCCCTTCAATCTGGGGTGGAACTGATCAAATCAAACAGGCAGTCAAATACCTCTCTGGTATTTACGTACATTGAATTCTAATGATGTTAGACTACTGTTCAGTACATACACCAGAATCAACCCTCTCCTTGTCTGGTTCCCTTACCCAGCACACTGAGTGAGTAGTGTTTAAGAGTGGTGCCTGCTGGGTTTGAGGCTCGGCAGGTGTAGAGACCGGCACTGTCGCCCTGTGCTGCCCCCAACCTCAGTGCCTGCCCACCCCGGGTGTAGGTGAGCTGGGCACTGGACACGATGGGCTGGTTGTCCTTCAGCCAGGTGATACTGGGCATGGGAGAACCTTCTACATCACAGGGCAGAACCGTGGGGAAACCCAACACCACAGACACCTCTGAGGTCTCACTGGGGCCCATGATGGTGGGGGGAGCTGGAAAAACAGGCGGAGAGAGGAGGAGCGTGAGAAGAGAGAAAGGTGACATTCTAAAGGTATACTGTAGTATAGAAGGTGAATCTGCTTCAGCGATAAACATTGTAATTATTTCTGAGATGCAGAAGGAAGTTTGTGTTGTTGGTATGAGGTCATTGAGAAGGAAACATGAGAGAGGGAACAGTACCTTGCACAGTGAGTCTGAACTGGCGCATCTGTGTCCCAGCGCTGTTACTGGCCAGACACTGGTACAAGCCCTGGTCCCTCAGTCTGACTGCCTTCACCTTCATCACCTGGCCCTGCTCATGAAACTCCACATGGGGGTCCCCGTCCTTGGACAGCACCCTGGAGTAGGAGGGAGAGGGGTCAATACTCCAAAGCCTGACAGTGTATTGACTAGGCTAATCCACACACAAAAAGTGATATCTGACACATGGGGTATGTACAAATGTAGGATATTAATTTGAGCTAATTTTGCTACAGCAGGAAAATAATCCTGCAGCAACAGGAAATGTGAATCATTATGTGGATTATAATTCATGGATATTTTTGTTGGGTCTGATACATTTTTCATTTGGACAAATCAAGTCTGAAATTTCAAAGTGGAAATTACAAACTTTAGAATCCTTTTTAAAACTAAAATACACTACAAGTTTGTATTTCCTGCCGTGCAGGAAAATTCTCAGCAACACAAGAGTAATCAAATTACGATCCTACAATTGTATATGAGTGTGAATAAACAATTTAATTTGATGGGTAGTAGCTATATGCACAAGTGTCAATGTCAAGAAAGACTCACTCTCCATCCCGGCTCCATTCAACTTTGGGGGCTGGGCGCCCACTGACCCGACACTGGAACTCTACCTCCTGTCCTGACACCACTGACAGATCCTGTACCCTGGACATCCCCGAGATCACTGGTGGGGCTAACTCACACACACACACACACACACACACACACACACACACACACACACACACACACACACACACACACACACACACACACACACACACACACACACACACACACACACACACACACACACACACACACACACACACACACACACACAGAGAGAGAGAGAAGTTAGGCCATGGTAGGATGCAATTCAAACTTAGACCTGGAATTGCTAAAATATACTTAAGAATAAAAAGTTAAAGTATAAATCATTTCAAATTAGTGACACCAGCGCAGGATGGGGGCCATTTTCTTGTATTTTAAATTTACGGATAGCCAGAGGCACACTCCAACCCCCAGACAACATTAAGCATGTGTATTTAGTGAGTCCGCCAGTCAATGGCGATATAGGCGACACGGGCAACTGCCCCGGGCAGCATCTTGCAGGGGGCGGCATGGTGACATTTGTACGATCGGTTTGCTATCGCTCATTTGCACGTCACATCAATGATATCATGTCACCGTGTGGGACTGTGGGTCAATTAACCTTGTCGGAGTGGGTGCCCTGATTCTAGTTTGTGAGCTAGGCAGGCTACTGCCTGGGAAGGTCTCCACTCAGAAGTACAAGACGGGGAGGAAGGTGGGGTTAGCTTAACCTCAGGTCTCCCCACTGAAAGCCTGAGGTTGGGGGAGTGGGGGAATCTATCAAATAGCGCACCTCTAACTTTGTACAGTACTAATGCAATTAGTAAAATTAGTCACATTCCGAAATGCAACAAAATAAACCACAATTCATAATACTGTGAATATATAGTTTCACAGACATATTGTTGCATTTTTTTTTAGGTTTAAGCGAAATGGTTAAGAATAATATAAAAGCAGTCTGCACACCACCAAGGTGAACTGGTTTAGTCTTGACTCTTGGTTGACAGTGTTGGGGGATTCGGTAATGTATTGATGCTCGAGTGCCAAATCAACACAAATTTGTATTTTTTAAATATTTTTTTCTATTTGTCTTTGTTACTTCTTTTTGATATTTAGGAGTCTTATTTTTGTATATGTTTTAATTATTATATAGTTTTAAATGTTACGATTATTTATTTGCGTGGTTCTAAATGTCTGAATAAAAAGTACAGTTAGTGCAGGATAGTTTCTGTCTTTGTTGGTGGGGGGGGGGGATTCGTCTAGGGAGCCGTACAAACTAGAACCGCCACTGCCGCCAGGTCAGAGACAGTAGGGATGACCAGGGATGTTCTCTTGATAAGTGTGTGAATTTTACATTTTACAATTTTCCTGTCCTGCTAAGCATTTTGGGTATCAGGGAAAATGTATGGAGTAAAAAGTACATTATTTTCTTTAGGAATGAGTGAAGTAAAAGTTGTCAAAAATATACATAGTAAAGTCGAGTACAGATATCCCCAAAAAATGACTTAAGTAGTACTTTAAAATATTATTTTACACAACTGACTTTGCTTAACCTTTAAATAAGTCGCTCTGGATAAGAGCGTCTGCTAAATGACTTAAATGTTAAATGTAAATGTAAATGTAAAATCAATGGGAGAGGTAGGACACCGACTTGATTTTAAGCACTATGAAGGCTCACCTTGAACAACAATGTTGTAGTCCCTTTGGGCCTGCCCAGCTGTGTTACTAGCTATGCAGCTGAACTGGCCACCGTGCTCTGTCTGGACCCGGTAGATTCTCAGAAGTCTCTTCCCATTCTGTAGATACACTCCAGGGGAGTCCACCACCTATACACAGCCAGACATACATTGTAAGTGCTTGTTACAGTAAGATCAATATTGGACTGTGATAAACTAAATGACCACTTGGTGTCACTGTGTTGCTAGATACAAATAACATGGTTGTCCTCGAAGTCAGTAGAAGTATGGTCACCTATACCTATACGTAAAAAAAAAAAGTGTTTTAAGAAGTGTATTTGAATGCCTGGTAGGTGACTCACATTCTGCCCGTCTTTACTCCAGGTGATTGTGGGGGAGGGGATACCAATGACATCACAGCCCAGAGTGAGTGGCTGCTTCAGGGTGACTGTCAGGTTCAGGGGCTGTCCATCATCCTGGATCTCAGGGGGAACTAGAGGAGTATGAGAGACATACATCATCCAGAAGTCCCTTTGTTAAGACATTTTATTGTTATCTGAACTCACATCAGTTTTGAATAAAGATGGAATTGATAAGATCTCACCATGCACTTTCAACCGGGTCTTCCGCTCCACAGAACCTGCATCATTGCTGGCTACACATGTGAAGTCCCCACTGTGACTGGCAGATGCTGAACCAATCACAAGAGAGCCGTCCTGTGCCACAGAGAGCTCTGATTGGTCAGGGTGTATCTCCAGACCGTTCTTGAACCAGCGTACCTTGGGAGGGGGTGAGCCTGCGGGTGTGAAGATAGCAGAGAGGGTGGTGAGAGGATTCTTTATCGATTATAGCTGACAGAAACAAACGTTACTTCTGTCTGCGCCCCCACCTACAGGAAGGGCTGAATGGGAAAGTGTCCCAGACTGGAAAAAGCAGGCCCTAAATTTACAGTGGGGCAAAAAAGTATTTAGTCAGCCACCAATTGTGCAAGTCCTCCCACTTAAAAAGATGAGAGAAGCCTGTAATTTTCATCTTAGGTACACTTCAACTATGACAGACAAAATGAGAAGGAAAAAAATCCAGAAAATCACATTGTAGGATTTTTAATTAATTTATTTGCAAATTAAGGTGGAAAATAAGTATTTGGTCACCTACAAACAAGCAATATTTCTGGCTCTCACAGACCTGTAACTTCTTCTTTAAGAGGCTCCTCTGTCCTCCACTCGTTACCTGTATTAATGGCACTTGTTATCAGTATAAAAGACACCTGTCCACAACCTCAAACAGTCACACTCCAAACTCCACTATGGCCAAGACCAAAGAGCTGTCAAAGGACACCAGAAACAACATTGTAGACCTGCACCAGGCTGGGAAGACTGAATCTGCAATAGGTAAGCAGCTTTGTTTGAAGAAATCAACTGAGGGAGCAATTATTAGGAAATGGAAGACAAGACCACTGATAATCTTCCTCGATCTGGGGCTCCACGCAAGATCTCACCCCGTGGGGTCAAAATAATATAATATAATAATATATGCCATTTAGCAGACGCTTTTATCCAAAGCGACTTACAGTCATGTGTGCATACATTCTACGTATGGGTGGTCCCGGGAATCGAACCCACTACCCTGGCGTTACAAGCGCCATGCTCTACCAACTGAGCTACAGAAAATGATCACAAGATCGGTGAGCAAAAATCCCAGAACCACACGGGGGGACCTAGTGAATGACCTGCAGAGAGCTGGGACCAAAGTAACAAAGCCTACCATCAGTAACACACTACGCCACCAGGGACTCAAATCCTGCAGTGCCAGACGTGTCCCCCTGCTTAAGCCAGTACATGTCCAGGCCCGTCTGAAGTTTGCTAGAGAGCATTTTGATGATCCAGAAGAAGATTGGGAGAATGTCATATGGTCAGATGAAACCAAAATATAACTTTTTGGTAAGAACTCAACTCATCATGTTTGGAGGACAAAGAATGCTGAGCTGCATCCAAAGAACACCATACCTACTGTGAAGCATGGGGGTGGAAACATCATGCTTTGGGGCTGTTTTTCTGCAAAGGGACCAGGACGACTGATCCGTGTAAAGGAAAGAATGAATGGGGCCATGTATCGTGAGATTTTCAGTGAAAACCTCCTTCCATCAGCAAGTTTTCTTTTCTCATTTTGTCTGTCATAGTTGAAGTGTACCTATGATGAAAATTACAGGCCTCTCTCATCTTTTTAAGTGGGAGAACTTGCACAATTGGTGGCTGACTAAATACTTTTTTGCCCCACTGTATCTGTTGGACAACAGGACAGATAGAGACTGAGAGCTCTATCGGTGGGCTGGGATACTTCAAGGTTAGAAATTAGCACATGAACGCCAAACACAATATGTTTGTAGATGCCTGATTTAAAGTGTTAATGTCGTGATTTACTACCAGAATCATAGCTTGAGGACCCTGGACAGTAAGAATAGTGGTTGGGCCAAAAGTTCTAAGCCTTGATGTGATGTATAGGCACCTGAAACAGATGTGTTTGGAGCTTTACAATGGGGAAAAGGGCCGGGAGCAGTGGCAGGAGTCTGGGATGGATATAAAAGTGGAGCACGGGACGGAACAGGGTTAGGAGGGTGCACCTTTACCCGATATACCCCAGTCTGAGGTCTCTCTTACATAAATAGGACTGGCCATACATAGCTGTGCGGACATCCAGTCCAGCTTTTTGCATTAAGAGCAAAGAAGGAAGTAAATCCCTGTCCCATCTCTATTTACAGAACATATCCAAACACAAGAGAGAGAGAAGGCTGTATGGGAAACTAAACACATATTTCATCCCCCGTCCAGAAATACTGAGGGGACAGAGAGGAACCACAGAGAGGAACCAAAGGTAATGTTATCACCCGGTCCCACGCGGAGCACATGTTTACACTTTACAGCACTGACTCAAATGTATAATCTCATTGCTGGCAGGAAATACAGATGCTCTGTTTAGATTAAAATAATTAAAACCTGTTTCTTATATTTATCTTCTTGAGTTCACTACGCTTCCTTCCATTATATCTTTAATTTTCTTTTTTAAACAAGTACTTCCATTGTTATGGGGCATTAAGTGTTCCTGTTGGTAAAACATAATCATTTCCTGATGGCAGAATCTCCTTTCATCTTGCCATCCAACATTCACACAGACAGACACATTTCTTCGATACAATGGGGGATGAAAAATCTATTGTCTCCTAGTTTCCTTAGCCAGACACCTAGAGCTGCCTGCCTGGAGCTGTGGCTGCCTGCGAGCGTTGCTGTGAGGGCCCTGTAACAATACCAGTAACAGTGTGGGCTCTACAGGGAGGGCCAGTGGACCCAGCCTCCTCAGCAGAGGAGCACCACAAACATCTCTGTCCATTATCTGGCAGCAGCAGCCTGTAATTAGGATTCCTCTCCCAGCAGGTCCCCTCGCAGAGCGAAGAGGAAAGCAGATGTGGCCCGTTGAGGGAACAGGCAGAATGATGTTCCAGCTGTTGATGTGTCCGCATTAGCCTACTCCTCACCTTCTCAAACATGCCCCGTTACCATGGCACGGCTCCATACAAACAACACCTATTTAAGTGCCCTGTCAACAAGAAGCTCAATGGGCCCACGCATAAGAAATAATGCACACACACACACCCTTTCTCAGCCATGCTGAGTGCTACCTCCCCCTTTGCCAATATGCTAAAATAGAGAAAGAAACAGTATACAAATGAATGAAAGCACACCATTAGGATAGCAGGGGTATTGAAACACACAATTGTTTCCACAGACTAATGAAAGCCTCTGGAGATAGCAGAGCAATGCTTTGAAGGTACAGTAGCTAGATAAGTCCACACCTTTGTCCTACATTTCATATGGAGCCAAAACGGTTTCATCCAAACATACCTGGAAAAAGATTCACTAGATCTGTTCACTTTGGTCAGGCTGTGTAAATTGTGTGTTTTGTCTGACACCAGACTTGCACTGTATGTTTCCTTCTAGCGTGTATCTGTTTCCCGTAAAACGGACATACTGTACATCATAAATCTTATCCTACCTTCAGCAGGACAGGGAATGGTGACCTTGCTGTTAGACACTTTCTCCATGATGGCATCTCCAGCCTCTGCGAAGGACGGGGCCTCTGTGGAACCGATAAAGGACAGAGCATTATGACAACACAGGGAATAAGCTACACTGTATGACCAAAAGTATGTGGACACCTGCTCGTCAAACATCTCATTCCAAAATCATGGGCATTCATTTGGCGTTGGTCCCGCCTTTGCTGCTATGACAGCCTCCACTCTTCTGGGAAGGCTTTCCACTAGATGTTAGAACATTGCTGCAGGGACTTGCTTCCATTCAGCCACAATAGCATTAGTGAGGTTGGGCACTGATGTTGGGCGATTAGCACTGGCTCGCAGTCAGCGTTCCAATTCATCCCAAAGGTGTTCAATGGGGTTGATGTCAGGGCTCTGTGCAGGCCAGTCAAGTTCCTCCAAAACCAATCTCAACAAACCATTTCTGTTTGGTCCTTTGTGCACAAGCGCATTCACTGGAACTAAGGGGCTTAGCCCGAACCATGAGAAACAGCCCCAGACCATTATTCCTACTCCACCAGATTTGACAGTTGTCACTATGCATTTGGACAGGTAGCGTTCTCCTGGTATCCTCCAAACACAGATTCGTTGTCGGGCTGCCAGATACTGAAGTATGATTCATCACTCCAGAAAACACATTTCCACTGCTCCAGAACCCAATAGCGGAGAGCTTTACACCACTCCAGCCAACGCTTGGCATTGCACATGGTGATCTTAGGCTTGTATGCAGCTGCTCGTCCATGAAAACCCAGAAGAACAGTTATTGTGCTAACGTTGCTTCCAGAGGCAGTTTGGAGCTCGCGCTTCAGCACTCGGCGGCAGTACCACTTCGCAGATGAGCCATTGTTGCTCCTAGCCATTTCCACTTCACAATAACAGCACTTACAGTTGACCTGGGCAGCTCTAGCAGGGCAGAAATGTGACAAACTGACTTATTGGAAAGGAAAGTCACTGAGTTCTTCAGTAAGGCCATTCTACTGCCGATGTTTGTCTATGGAGATTGCATGGCTGTGTGCTAGATTTTATACACCTGTCAGCAACGGGTGTGGCTGAAATAGCCGAATCCACTAATTTGAAGGGGTGTCCACATACTTTTGTATGTTTAATGTAAAGGGTTTATTCAACATCATGAGTTATATAAATCCACAAGGGCTACTCTAATCATAAGTGTAAAAGTTAGGTTGAGAATTTTATAAGATATGGTCTTCATTTTTGTTTGAAGGTTCTGGTCGAGGAGCATTAGGGTAAGACAGTGTGAGGCTTAATCCTAGGGGTAGGGTGAAGATGTGCTTCTGGCCTGTGACAATGTGAGTCATGTCTCCTATACCCCATATTCACTCGTTAACCTGCAGCTCTGGCTTCCTCTAATCCTTCCCTCAGCTAAAGCTGACCTCTAAGGTCAAAGT
This sequence comes from Oncorhynchus keta, assembly GCF_023373465.1. Lineage (NCBI taxonomy): Eukaryota > Metazoa > Chordata > Actinopteri > Salmoniformes > Salmonidae > Oncorhynchus > Oncorhynchus keta. The sequence continues at coordinate 28,246,511 of NC_068434.1, read as the reverse complement.
GCACCTCAATCAACCCCCTAACATTAACAGACTGATCCATGCACTGGTCAAATAGAATGGGGTTTATAGGGGTGCTTGCACTCTGACTATGGTGCTGTGTTTCCAGAGAAAGCACCTCTAAAGACTACTGTCCTTGTCTATTCTGTCTTTGAACTGGGACACATTTTTCTCTCATGTAGTGCTGAGCGATTAGTGCTTTTTGAGGTGGATTCGGTTTTGGCCCCCTTATTTAAAATAATATCACGGTTTCACATTTAGATGTTTATTGTTTTACATAAAGCAGTATGCATTACGTGGGTTGAATACAGTAACAACACAGAACAAAACAATGAATTAAAGTCCCATGACGATAGTGACCGCTTACCACTTAGGCCTATTAACCACCAAATGTCCACATTACATGACTTTACTTTATTTCAATGATGTATATTACATTTGTTTTATTTGATGACTTTATTATTTCATTCAAAGTAATCATCTCTCTATAGAGCTGCTGCCTATGCTGTCTGACAAAATCACCATTTTAGTAGTTCTTCAAAGCAAATAAGTCATACCAATTATCCATCACTTAGATCATGTATTTCCAGGTAGAAATACCTCGCGAGCAACTGCTCTCTATCTCTCTCGTCGTGCATTCTACTGTCTCCTTTATGTAGCAGCCGTAAAAGAAACAGAGGTGACAAGAAAGGTGCACAATGGATTATGGTCTCTTTTAATCATGTTTACATCATGTTTCATGTTTACATACTTGCTTTACTCATCTCATATGTATATACTGTATTCTATTCTGCTGTATTTTAGTCGTCCTAATATTTATATATTTCTTAATTCCATTATTTTACTTTTAGATTTGTGGGTATTGTTTTGAATTGTTAGATATTACTGCACTGTTGGAGTTAGGAACACAAGCATTTCGCTACACTCGCAATAACAGCTGCTAAATATGTTTAGGTGACCAATAACATTTGATTTGATTGTAGTTAATTACCACATTTTCTGCGCTAAATTATCTAGAATATTGGCCTGTTGGAAACTACAACTCCCTACTACATCGCACAGTTCGGGCTTTATTTGATTTATCTCTAGAGAAACTGCAATGTGTGCACTGACCTCACAGAAGGGGAAAAAAACGAACAAATGGAATTCAAAGAGTTGAACCGGAGTCAGTCAATTAGTTGTTTAAATGTTGGTTAATCGCTCAGCACCACTCTCATGTAAACCTGGAGGTTATCTGCTCTACCTATAATATTACCGTTCTTGCTGTGTGAACTTCTTTTAACATGTAATGGTTTGGCTCAGTTAGTTTTCCTTGCTGATGGCAAGGGGTGTTATCAGCTGACAAAAGGATACATGGGTGTACAGTATTAGGAAAGAGAAAAGCTGCATCACATTGATCAATCAGATCCCTCAAGTTAGAGACCCACCTAGCACCTCCAGTTTGACCTCCATGGTGTCCTGTCCAGCAGTGTTCTTGGCCACACAGCTGTAGATGCCCTGGTCAGTGAGGCTGGCCCTGTGGATCTTGAGGGCTGCAGTGTCCTTGGCCCAGACAGGACTTCCGTCGTGGAACCAGCTGATCTCAGGGCTGGGCTCCCCCTGAACCACACATGGCAGAACCACTGTCTGGCCTATCAGAGCCTTCAGCAGGGACGGAGCTGCCTGGATCTTGGGTTTAGCTGGGAAACAAACAAACAAGGTTTGTTTCTCATGATATCTATCTGCCTGTTTAGCATTTTGGGTCTTAGATGCACAACAGCATCTTGAACAGTGAAGTGAAACAGGCTCTACAAAGTGACTATCCATAAGGAGGTACCTTGTATGTGTAAATTGTAGTTGATAGACACGTTGCCTGCTGGGTTTTTTGCCGAGCAAGTGTAAAGTTTACTATCAACCAGTCGGACATCAGTGATCTTCAGAGAGCCGGAAGGCAGCACGGTGAACCTGGACATGGAAAGAGGTCAGAGGTCAAGCTGGGATAACACTGTCAAGGAGTCACAATGAATATGTGGAACCCTGTAGGTGTTTCTGTGAATATGTGTGTGTATGTGTGCATACATGTGACCGTGCATGCCTGTGTAGTTCTGGCTGTTGTAATACCATTCATATTGCACAATAGTAACTACACTTCTCAACTGAACTGAAATCCCCAGCAGAATGTCATAACTATTTGCTTTAGTACCTACCCAGCTGCAGAAATGCACAAATGTAAACAGTGCTCTGAGATTTATTTGGCATAAGTGTATCTGCTCAGCAACTCAAATGTAGTTTGCTTAAGTGAAAACGATCTAGAACCACAAAGACTCCTCTTCAACACTGTACATGTTACCGTACCACTCTGCTCCCCTACTGCTTCAAACCCAACCTGTAGCATACATCATTGAAATAGAATGACTGGCTCAGCAATCAGTGTCTAAGTCACCTTAGCAGAGAGCAGGGAGCTGAGCACACATTGGAGACATGGACCCAACACACAGTCCCAACCATCTCCCCACATCACTCCCCACTGTGGTTTACACTCATCTGTGTACACAGGCTGACAGGGACACATTGAGCTAGAGGGGTCTGAGTGCAGCTCCATAGCCTCCCTAACTGACACAATGTGGACTAGTGCTCCTCTCTTCTCCAGCTTTTCTAGCTCTCTCTGTATACAGCACTAGTGCTCCTCTCCTCTCCAGCTGTGCTAACTCTCTCTGTATACAGCGCTAGTGCTCCTCTCCTCTCCAGCTGTGCTAACTCTCTCTGTATACAGCACTAGTGCTCCTCTCCTCTCCAGCTGTGCTAGCTCTCTCTGTATACAGCACTAGTGCTCCTCTCCTCTCCAGCTGTGCTAGCTCTCTCTGTATACAGCGCTAGTGCTCCTCTCCTCTCCAGCTGTGCTAACTCTCTCTGTATACAGCACTACTGCTCCTCTCCTCTCCAGCTGTGCTAACTCTCTCTGTATACAGCACTAGTGCTCCTCTCCTCTCCAGCTGTGCTAACTCTCTCTGTATACAGCACTACTGCTCCTCTCCTCTCCAGCTGTGCTAGCTCTCTCTGTATACAGCACTACTGCTCCTCTCCTCTCCAGCTGTGCTAACTCTCTCTGTATACAGCACTAGTGCTCCTCTCCTCTCCAGCTGTGCTAACTCTCTCTGTATACAGCACTAGAGCTCCTCTCCTCTCCAGCTGTGCTAACTCTCTCTGTATACAGCACTAGTGCTCCTCTCCTCTCCAGCTGTGCTAACTCTCTCTGTATACAGCACTAGTGCTCCTCTCCTCTCCAGCTGTGCTAACTCTCTGTATACAGCACTAGTGCTCCTCTCCTCTCCTCTCCAGCTGTGCTAACTCTCTCTGTATACAGCACTAGTGCTCCTCTCCTCTCCAGCTGTGCTAACTCTCTCTGTATACAGCACTAGTTCTCCTCTCCTCTCCAGCTGTGCTAACTCTCTCTGTATACAGCACTAGTGCTCCTCTCCTCTCCAGCTGTGCTAACTCTCTCTGTATACAGCACTACTGCTCCTCTCCTCTCCAGCTGTGCTAGCTCTCTCTGTATACAGCACTACTGCTCCTCTCCTCTCCTCTCCAGCTGTGCTAACTCTCTCTGTATACAGCACTAGTGCTCCTCTCCTCTCCAGCTGTGCTAACTCTCTCTGTATACAGCACTAGTTCTCCTCTCCTCTCCAGCTGTGCTAACTCTCTCTGTATACAGCACTAGTTCTCCTCTCCTCTCCAGCTGTGCTAACTCTCTCTGTATACAGCACTACTGCTCCTCTCCTCTCCAGCTGTGCTAGCTCTCTCTGTATACAGCACTACTGCTCCTCTCCTCTCCTCTCCAGCTGTGCTAACTCTCTCTGTATACAGCACTACTTCTCCTCTCCTCTCCAGCTGTGCTAACTCTCTCTGTATACAGCACTACTGCTCCTCTCCTCTCCAGCTGTGCTAACTCTCTCTGTATACAGCACTACTGCTCCTCTCCTCTCCAGCTGTGCTAACTCTCTCTGTATACAGCACTACTGCTCCTCTCCTCTCCAGCTGTGCTAGCTCTCTCTGTATACAGCACTACTGCTCCTCTCCTCTCCAGCTGTGCTAACTCTCTCTGTATACAGCACTACTGCTCCTCTCCTCTCCTCTCCAGCTGTGCTAGCTCTCTCTGTATACAGCACTACTGCTCCTCTCCTCTCCTCTCCAGCTGTGCTAACTCTCTCTGTATACAGCACTAGTTCTCCTCTCCTCTCCAGCTGTGCTAACTCTCTCTGTATACAGCACTACTGCTCCTCTCCTCTCCAGCTGTGCTAGCTCTCTCTGTATACAGCACTACTGCTCCTCTCCTCTCCTCTCCAGCTGTGCTAACTCTCTCTGTATACAGAACGAGTGCTCCTCTCTTCTCCAGCTGTGCTAACTCTCTCTGTATACAGCACTACTGCTCCTCTCCTCTCCAGCTGTTCAAGCTCTCTCTGTATACAGCACTACTGCTGCTCCTCTCCTCTCCAGCTGTGCTAACTCTCTCTGTATACAGCACTACTGCTCCTCTCCTCTCCAGCTGTGCTAACTCTCTCTGTATACAGCACTAGTGCTCCTCTCCTCTCCAGCTGTGCTAACTCTCTCTGTATACAGCACTAGTGCTCCTCTCCTCTCCAGCTGTGCTAGCTCTCTCTGTATACAGCACTAGTGCTCCTCTCCTCTCCAGCTGTGCTAACTCTCTCTGTATACAGCACTAGTGCTCCTCTCTTCTCCAGCTGTGCTAACTCTCTCTGTATACAGCACTACTGCTCCTCTCCTCTCCAGCTGTGCTAGCTCTCTCTGTATACAGCACTACTGCTCCTCTCCTCTCCAGCTGTGCTAACTCTCTCTGTATACAGCACTAGTGCTCCTCTCCTCTCCAGCTGTGCTAACTCTCTCTGTATACAGCACTAGTGCTCCTCTCTTCTCCAGCTGTGCTAACTCTCTCTGTATACAGCACTAGTGCTCCTCTCCTCTCCAGCTGTGCTAACTCTCTCTGTATACAGCACTAGTGCTCCTCTCCTCTCCAGCTGTGCTAACTCTCTCTGTATACAGCACTAGTGCTCCTCTCCTCTCCAGCTGTGCTAGCTCTCTCTGTATACAGCACTACTGCTCCTCTCCTCTCCTCTCCAGCTGTGATAACTCTCTCTGTATACAGCACTAGTGCTCCTCTCCTCTCCAGCTGTGCTAGCTCTCTCTGTATACAGCACTAGTGCTCCTCTCCTCTCCAGCTGTGCTAGCTCTCTCTGTATACAGCACTACTGCTCCTCTCCTCTCCTATCCAGCTGTGCTAACTCTCTCTGTATACAGCACTAGTTCTCCTCTCCTCTCCAGCTGTGCTAACTCTCTCTGTATACAGCACTACTGCTCCTCTCCTCTCCAGCTGTGCTAGCTCTCTCTGTATACAGCACTACTGCTCCTCTCCTCTCCTCTCCAGCTGTGCTAACTCTCTCTGTATACAGCACTACTGCTCCTCTCCTCTCCAGCTGTGCTAACTCTCTCTGTATACAGCACTAGTTCTCCTCTCCTCTCCAGCTGTGCTAACTCTCTCTGTATACAGCACTAGTTCTCCTCTCCTCTCCAGCTGTGCTAACTCTCTCTGTATACAGCACTACTGCTCCTCTCCTCTTCAGCTGTGCTAGCTCTCTCTGTATACAGCACTACTGCTCCTCTCCTCTCCTCTCCAGCTGTGCTAACTCTCTCTGTATACAGCACTACTGCTCCTCTCCTCTCCAGCTGTGCTAACTCTCTCTGTATACAGCACTACTGCTCCTCTCCTCTCCAGCTGTGCTAACTCTCTCTGTATACAGCACTACTGCTCCTCTCCTCTCCAGCTGTGCTAACTCTCTCTGTATACAGCACTACTGCTCCTCTCCTCTCCAGCTGTGCTAGCTCTCTCTGTATACAGCACTAGTGCTCCTCTCCTCTCCAGCTGTGCTAACTCTCTCTGTATACAGCACTACTGTGCTCCTCTCCTCTCCAGCTGTGCTAGCTCTCTCTGTATACAGCACTACTGCTGCTCCTCTCCTCTCCAGCTGTGCTAACTCTCTCTGTATACAGCACTAGTTCTCCTCTCCTCTCCAGCTGTGCTAACTCTCTCTGTATACAGCACTACTGCTCCTCTCCTCTCCAGCTGTGCTAGCTCTCTCTGTATACAGCACTACTGCTCCTCTCCTCTCCTCTCCAGCTGTGCTAACTCTCTCTGTATACAGAACGAGTGCTCCTCTCTTCTCCAGCTGTGCTAACTCTCTCTGTATACAGCACTACTGCTCCTCTCCTCTCCAGCTGTTCAAGCTCTCTCTGTATACAGCACTACTGCTCCGCTCCTCTCCTCTCCAGCTGTGCTAACTCTCTCTGTATACAGCACTACTGCTCCTCTCCTCTCCAGCTGTGCTAACTCTCTCTGTATACAGCGCTAGTGCTCCTCTCCTCTCCAGCTGTGCTAACTCTCTCTGTATACAGCACTAGTGCTCCTCTCCTCTCCAGCTGTGCTAGCTCTCTCTGTATACAGCGCTAGTGCTCCTCTCCTCTCCAGCTGTGCTAACTCTCTCTGTATACAGCACTAGTGCTCCTCTCTTCTCCAGCTGTGCTAACTCTCTCTGTATACAGCACTACTGCTCCTCTCCTCTCCAGCTGTGCTAGCTCTCTCTGTATACAGCACTACTGCTCCTCTCCTCTCCAGCTGTGCTAACTCTCTCTGTATACAGCACTAGTGCTCCTCTCCTCTCCAGCTGTGCTAACTCTCTCTGTATACAGCACTAGTGCTCCTCTCTTCTCCAGCTGTGCTAACTCTCTCTGTATACAGCACTAGTGCTCCTCTCCTCTCCAGCTGTGCTAACTCTCTCTGTATACAGCACTAGTGCTCCTCTCCTCTCCAGCTGTGCTAACTCTCTCTGTATACAGCACTAGTGCTCCTCTCCTCTCCAGCTGTGCTAGCTCTCTCTGTATACAGCACTAGTGCTCCTCTCCTCTCCAGCTGTGCTAACTCTCTCTGTATACAGCACTAGTGCTCCTCTCCTCTCCAGCTGTGCTAGCTCTCTCTGTATACAGCACTAGTGCTCCTCTCCTCTCCAGCTGTGCTAGCTCTCTCTGTATACAGCACTACTGCTCCTCTCCTCTCTCTATCCAGCTGTGCTAACTCTCTCTGTATACAGCACTAGTTCTCCTCTCCTCTCCAGCTGTGCTAACTCTCTCTGTATACAGCACTAGTGCTCCTCTCCTCTCCAGCTGTGCTAGCTCTCTCTGTATACAGCACTAGTGCTCTCCTCTCCTCTCCAGCTGTGCTAACTCTCTCTCTGTATACAGCACTAGTGCTCCTCTCCTCTCCAGCTGTGCTAACTCTCTCTGTATACAGCACTAGTTCTCCTCTCCTCTCCAGCTGTGCTAACTCTCTCTGTATACAGCACTAGTGCTCCTCTCCTCTCCAGCTGTGCTAACTCTCTCTGTATACAGCACTAGTGCTCCTCTCCTCTCCAGCTGTGCTAGCTCTCTCTGTATACAGCACTAGTGCTCTCCTCTCCTCTCCAGCTGTGCTAACTCTCTCTGTATACAGCACTAGTGCTCCTCTCCTCTCCAGCTGTGCTAACTCTCTCTGTATACAGCACTACTGCTCCTCTCCTCTCCAGCTGTGCTAACTCTCTCTGTATACAGCACTAGTGCTCCTCTCCTCTCCAGCTGTGCTAACTCTCTCTGTATACAGCACTAGTGCTCCTCTCCTCTCCAGCTGTGCTAGCTCTCTCTGTATACAGCACTAGTGCTCCTCTCCTCTCCAGCTGTGCTAACTCTCTCTGTATACAGCACTAGTGCTCCTCTCCTCTCCAGCTGTGCTAGCTCTCTCTGTATACAGCACTACTGCTCCTCTCCTCTCCTCTCCAGCTGTGCTAACTCTCTCTGTATACAGCACTAGTTCTCCTCTCCTCTCCAGCTGTGCTAACTCTCTCTGTATACAGCACTAGTGCTCCTCTCCTCTCCAGCTGTGCTAGCTCTCTCTGTATACAGCACTAGTGCTCCTCTCCTCTCCAGCTGTGCTAACTCTCTCTGTATACAGCACTAGTGCTCCTCTCTTCTCCAGCTGTGCTAACTCTCTCTGTATACAGCACTACTGCTCCTCTCCTCTCCAGCTGTTCAAGCTCTCTCTGTATACAGCACTACTGCTGCTCCTCTCCTCTCCAGCTGTGCTAGCTCTCTCTGTATACAGCACTACTGCTCCTCTCCTCTCCAGCTGTGCTAACTCTCTCTGTATACAGCGCTAGTGCTCCTCTCCTCTCCAGCTGTGCTAACTCTCTCTGTATACAGCACTAGTGCTCCTCTCCTCTCCAGCTGTGCTAGCTCTCTGTATACAGCGCTAGTGCTCCTCTCCTCTCCAGCTGTGCTAACTCTCTCTGTATACAGCACTAGTGCTCCTCTCCTCTCCAGCTGTGCTAACTCTCTCTGTATACAGCACTACTGCTCCTCTCCTCTCCAGCTGTGCTAGCTCTCTCTGTATACAGCACTAGTGCTCCTCTCCTCTCCAGCTGTGCTAACTCTCTCTGTATACAGCACTAGTGCTCCTCTCCTCTCCAGCTGTGCTAACTCTCTCTGTATACAGCACTAGTGCTCCTCTCCTCTCCAGCTGTGCTAACTCTCTCTGTATACAGCACTAGTGCTCCTCTCCTCTCCAGCTGTGCTAACTCTCTCTGTATACAGCACTAGTGCTCCTCTCCTCTCCAGCTGTGCTAACTCTCTCTGTATACAGCACTAGTGCTCCTCTCCTCTCCAGCTGTGCTAGCTCTCTCTGTATACAGCACTAGTGCTCCTCTCCTCTCCAGCTGTGCTAACTCTCTCTGTATACAGCACTAGTGCTCCTCTCCTCTCCAGCTGTGCTAGCTCTCTCTGTATACAGCACTAGTGCTCCTCTCCTCTCCAGCTGTGCTAGCTCTCTCTGTATACAGCACTACTGCTCCTCTCCTCTCCTATCCAGCTGTGCTAACTCTCTCTGTATACAGCACTAGTGCTCCTCTCCTCTCCAGCTGTGCTAACTCTCTCTGTATACAGCACTACTGCTCCTCTCCTCTCCAGCTGTGCTAGCTCTCTCTGTATACAGCACTACTGCTCCTCTCCTCTCCTCTCCAGCTGTGCTAACTCTCTCTGTATACAGCACTAGTGCTCCTCTCCTCTCCAGCTGTGCTAACTCTCTCTGTATACAGCACTACTGCTCCTCTCCTCTCCAGCTGTTCTAGCTCTCTCTGTATACAGCACTACTGCTCCTCTCCTCTCCAGCTGTGCTAGCTCTCTCTGTATACAGCGCTAGTGCTCCTCTCCTCTCCAGCTGTGCTAGCTCTCTCTGTATACAGCACTAGTGCTCCTCTCCTCTCCAGCTGTGCTAACTCTCTCTGTATACAGCGCTAGTGCTCCTCTCCTCTCCAGCTGTGCTAGCTCTCTCTGTATACAGCACTAGTGCTCCTCTCCTCTCCAGCTGTGCTAACTCTCTCTGTATACAGCGCTAGTGCTCCTCTCCTCTCCAGCTGTGCTAGCTCTCTCTGTATACAGCACTAGTGCTCCTCTCCTCTCCAGCTGTGCTAACTCTCTCTGTATACAGCGCTAGTGCTCCTCTCTTCTCCAGCTGTGCTAGCTCTCTCTGTATACAGCACTAGTGCTCCTCTCCTCTCCAGCTGTGCTAGCTCTCTCTGTATACAGCGCTAGTGCTCCTCTCCTCTCCAGCTGTGCTAACTCTCTCTGTATACAGCGCTAGTCCTCCTCTCTTCTCCAGCTGTGCTAGCTCTCTCTGTATACAGCACTAGTGCTCCTCTCTTCTCCAGATGTGCTAGCTCTCTCTGTATACAGCGCTAGTGCTCCTCTCTTCTCCAGCTGTGCTAGCTCTCTCTGTATACAGCGCTAGTGCTCCTCTCTTCTCCAGCTGTGCTAGCTCTCTCTGTATACAGCGCTAGTGCTCCTCTCTTCTCCAGCTGTGCTAGCTCTCTCTGTATACAGCGCTAGTGCTCCTCTCTTCTCCAGCTGTGCTAGCTCTCTCTGTATACAGCACTAGTGCTCCTCTCCTCTCCAGCTGTGCTAACTCTCTCTGTATACAGCGCTAGTGCTCCTCTCTTCTCCAGCTGTGCTAGCTCTCTCTGTATACAGCACTAGTGCTCCTCTCTTCTCCAGCTGTGCTAGCTCTCTCTGTATACAGCACTGGGGCTTGTGATGGAGGAGGTGGAAGAGAACAGGGCTACGGCAGCAGACACTCAGAACACCCACTGACTGAGTTATTCCAACAATCAGCTCCCCCTGCTCACACCGGCTGGGCCAGGGGATGGGGGGTAAATAGACTCCCGGATGGAGAGAATGCATCTCCTCTCCTGTGGCTGAGGGCTAAGAGGGTTGTTGGTGGATGTGTGTTATTCTCATCAGACAGCCAGGGCTGGTAGAGAGTCAACATGCTCTTTTATGGCAAGAGATCCACAGGGGAGCCAAACGTCAAACAGGCTTTACTTCTGTCTCTTCTTCCATCAGTGTTCCTCCCTTCTTCCTGTCAGCACACCCCTCCTCTACTCCCTCTCTCCTTCCTGGCCCCACATGAATCATCCTCATTCTACCACAACCATAGCTTTCAACACTGTTGCTCAGTTCCTCCAGGGACAGGTCATGGCCAGTAAGTCTCTAATTTGTGCCCTACAGACAGACACCACCAGACAGTGAAGTCTGTACCGAGCGACCACAGACCCAGGCATGAGAGAGTCATGTGTGGAACCAGATGTTATTCCTCAACCGTTAATGACTGCTTTGGATAGCAGCCGGCTTCAATCAACATCCCTTGTAAAAGGAGTTGGTTAGTTAAGTCAGGGGTAAGGTAATCGCCTTGGTATGGTGAGAAACTTGCCCTTTATTGCCTATTTACCATTTTCACTGCTACACTCTTATGTGACCAGTACTGGGAGATGGGACTTCCTCTTACCAGGCAGTGACTGGAGGGATGGGCTGGCCGTTCCTGCTCCATGTGACCAGGGGAGAGGGACTGCCCTGGACCTCACAGGGGAGGATGACCTCAGAGCCCACCTCGGCAGCCATCTTAACTGTGTTCTCCTGACTGCTCACACCTATGATCTTAGGCTTGGCTGGGGGAAAAGTAAACATTATATATTTTACACAGTACCGGTACTTCTATCAATGAAACACTTTGAAGAGAGGCCATTGATATTGCAGGCACTGGACAGCCTTTGCAGTAAGTACATTTGCAGCACTTACTGTTGACACTAAGCTGGATCTCACGGCTGGCGTAGCCCACTGCACTGGTGGCTGTGCAGATGTATATGCCTGCATCCTCTGCAGTGGGGTTGAGGATGTGGAGGTAACCATCATTGTCTGACTGGGCAGAGGACATGTCCCTGGGCAGGGGCTCCCTTCCCTGGGGGCAGAGCAGGCAGAATGAGGCCCGGGCCCAGATACACACTCAACTGCACTGGGGCACATATCTAGGCCAAAGGTTCAAAACGCAACTTCACTTCTGATGCCTGCTATAATTACAGAGCCGAGCCCCCTTCCCAAATTAAACCAAATAGATGCTCTCTCTTTCTCTCACACACACACACACACACACACACACACACACACACACACACACACACACACACACACACACACACACACACACACACACACACACACACACACACACACACACACACACACACACACACACACACACACACACACACACACACACTTCCCTTTTGAACACAATATGGCTTTCATCTGACAAGAATATACATTTAGTTCGCTCTAGTGCACTAATCTGAGAATGTATGGAACAAGGCTATGAGGAAACGTTCCTTAACACAGGCAGCCGTATAATATATAAACAAGTGTTACGTTAGTTTAAAGTTTATTAACATGATGTTAGTTGCCATTCATTTTAAGACAGATGGGCTGTGATTATAATCCCCTCTAGATTCCCTTGTGCTAAATTACACGATTTGTCACGGGCCATTTGTCATATGTGTTTCGAGAGATGGAGCCAAAACCATCATTAGAGAAAAAATAGCTTCTGAGCAGAAAGCATAACATCCTACCTTGGACCAGACAATAGTTGGCTTGGGAACTCCACTGGACTCACATGACAGGGTGATGGCCACACCCTCATTGGCTATGTAGTGGTATGGACCAGCGCTGATCTCTGGGGGCACTGGAAAAGTAGGTCACAAGTACAGCTGTCGACTGAGCATGGACAACCATGGAGGCAGAATTATCACTGGATTTAGCTCACAGCATCAGCCTTCAAGGCATTTCTTCATTACAACATGTTGATGAACCCTAATCTGTGTGTGTGTCTGTCATTATTGTCTATGGACAAAGTGACTGTTCATCAATGTATGTAGTCTTAACTATAACACTGCAGGGTGCTCAAGTTACTCAGAGGTTGTTTTCCCATACTAATAGTCAGCGTGTTCTTAAGATCATTAAATGACCCCATGACTATAGCAGGTGGGCATTTATTGGGATGACTCATGTACTGGAGGCAGCTCTGCAGAGTGGTCACTAGCTGGCACAGTCACAAAGTCATGCATTCTGATTTTAAACCTAACCCTAACCTTAACCAAACTGCTAACCCTAATGCTTAACCCTAACCTTAAATTAAGACCAAAAATCTACAGTACTTCATGCATTTTTACGATGCAGACAATTTTGACCTTGCAGCTAGCTCACCTAGTTCCTCAGTTCCCCTCAATAAACGTCAACCTGCATGACACTAGAGAATCTGCTATAGCCCTGTATTGACCATACTGTAAATCGCTTATCCTCTCACCATGGACTTCCAGGCTGACAGATATGTTGACTGACCCCGCTATGTTCACCGCAGTGCAAACATACGTCCCAGCATCCTCTGTGAGTGCCCTCTCTATGTACAGGCTGCCATCACTCCTCAGGAATGTCCTGCCACTCAGCCGCAGCTAGGGAACAGCAATGGATTAAATTAGACAATGATAAACACACATTGCAAGAGGTAGTAAGATTGTAAGATTATTTGGGACAGGTCATCCTCACTTCATTTCCATTGTGGGTCCAGTGTCTCTCTGGCAGGGGTATTCCATCCAATAGCATGCAGGGAATGCTCAGAGACTGACCAATCCCAGTGGTGATGACTGGTGCACCATGTGCCAAAAAAGGGGGCTCTGTTGGACAAAAGCAGGGGGGATATCGTTACATGAGCAGATAGACAGAGATACAAAGCAGCAGTAGAAAAAAGAATGTATGATCAAACTGAAACTATTATGGGGAGAGGAAGCAATGGATACTAGTGTTATCTATCAGCAGAGAAAGGTAAGACTGAACACAAACACGAGCTCATACCCAGTCCACTGACACTGACTCTGGCCTCAGTCCTGATGGTTCCAAACTGGTTCTTGGCCTCACAGACATACACGCCTTCATCATCCAACCAGACACCTGTGGACCAACGTATAGCGGGGGGAGTATACTGTTATCAAGATTAAATATATATCCGGATTGCACTCTATAGGATGGAAATATATCTCCATGCAAACCTCAGTATGAGAAAGGTAACATGTGGAAGTAATGTATTTAGAGTTGACAAGTGCATGCTAACAAGACATCATTTTCATCAACTTTGTTTCAACCGTCTACTGGCATTATCTTGGTTTAATTATAATGTCAGTAGGGTTCATTGAAAACGGATGAATACAATTAGGTGCAAAGTAGTACAGCTGCCCGTACAACATGTCTTACACAGTATATTCTAGTTAGAACACATGATGACAGATGGAAACATGATTCAATTGCCAGTGTCCACATGGCTGATGTCAACCCATGTGACGAGTCAACAGTGAAAGTGGTGTGGTTCATGCATGTACAATATTTAGCCTGCATGTGGAATCTGACACATGAATTAATAGGACACTGGACTCTCTTACTATAATCAATGGCAGGTAAAGACAGAAGTATCTGCTGCCGTTTAAGCAAATCAGGTCAGTGTGCAGACACAGACGGGGCGAGTGATGGAAGTCCACTTCTCCATGCAAATACTACTGTTTCTCCCTCGCCAATAAAAAATAACCCAGCCTTTAAATATTGAGGATCTATGCTGTGGATATTTCAATCTCTCTCTCTCTCTCTCTCTCTCTCTCTCTCTCTCTCTCCTCTCTCTCTCTCTCTCTCTCTCTCTCTCTCTCTCTCTCTCTCTCTCTCTCTCTCTCTCTCTCTCCCTCTCTCTCTCTCTCTCTCTCTCTCTCTCTCTCTCTCTCTCGCTCTCTCTCTCTCTCTCTCTCTCCACCCCCCTCCGTCCGTCCCTCACTCACTGGACAAGGCTAAAGTCATGGTCCAAACGATATTATGTCCACATCATACAGTTCCAACTCGACTCAACCCTGATTTAACATGGACATCTCTGTCAGATCTCTAAGGCCCTCAAAGTGCCTCAGTTTGCTTCACTGCAGGAGAAAGGGGAGACGCTCTATTTATTCAGCAGTGCCAGCTGTATCCTGTTACGCTCACTCTCTTAAGAAAACGTTTACTGAATCTGATCTGAGGGGCTCCACCTCTTCAATATTTATGAACCCAAAGAACGTCAGCCGTGCCAGTCACACACTTGGCGCCAATGGAGGTTCTGGTCTCTTTGGAGCCTGCTGCTTTGGAATGAAATGCAATAGTGGGAAAGGGACATAAAGACTCACTCTGGATCAGGAGATGCCCTTTTTCTAGTTGCACATGGCTGCCGCTGCTGTCTACGTTAGTGAGAATCGGTCTCCCATCATCTCGACGCCAGGTAACCTTGGGCAATGGGAAACCATGGGCGACACAGTGCAGGGTGACATTCTCCCCCACATCTGCCATCATGTCAACGGGGGTTTCTGAGAACAGAGGGGCCGCTGTGGGAGAAAGAGTGGGGAGATCAGTGTGAAGTTCTCCATACACAAATAGTGTTAAAAAAAAGTGGAATACAGACTGTTTATGTATTTTAAGTAGAGTAGTTATATGTCCTTTTTAAATATGTCCTTTTTATATACTATTTATATAAAGGGTGAAATGCCTTGCCATTATTACTGGTTATCTGAAAGTAGCATTAATTCAGTAAGGCCCTCACCTCCAACCTCCAGAATAACGGTAGCAGAGGAGGTTCCAGCCGGGTTTCTGGCCACACAGCTGTACTCCCCGGCATCCTTCTCCTGCACCCCTCGGATCTGCAGCGTCCCACGATGCACGTCCTGCTCAGCAAAAGGAACTGAGCCTACTTGCAGATCACCTGAGAAAAAACAAGAAAATTACACACAGACACAGTGACTTATTAATGAATTCAAATATCAACCTAACAGGTATCACATCACAACGAATCACTCAGAGATCAGTATTTACCTTTGGACCATTTTACCAGAGGAGGGGGGACACCTGTTGCTTGGCATGCCAGAGTGGCATCACCTCCAACTGCTACCATCACAACCTGTTTCGCCACCCAGATACTGGGTTCCTCTGTAGGAAGGGAAACCAAGATAGAGCTTAAAAAATAAACATGACCCAAACATGTTAATTATCTACCAAATCGGCAGACATGTTCTCAATGCTATACATGATCAGAATAGCAAAGTAATGTGAAATTAATTTTGTAAATTGACTGGGCAGCGGCCCAGGCAGGAGGTAAAAATAGAAGTATCGCTGTCTGACATTTCACACGCCTTGTACGTCAGTGGAGACGTGACAGAGACAGATGCTACAGTAGTCAAGAGAGAGAGACAGCTGAACGGATAAGACGATGCATCCAGCCCGAGCCGGAATGATGGTGTCTTGACAGACTAGTGTTGTTCAAAATGACACTCCCAGACAAAAGTGACTATAATACAAGCACACCCCAAGGAAAAGCTGCCATGGTCCATCAGTGCTGTGCCCTCTGTCAAGCACTCACTGACAGCAAGACTAAAAATACATCCTGACGACTGTCAACCCTGCCCACACAGGGAAGTTTCAACCCACTGAGCAAGACAGGAGGAAATATGCCACTGTCAATCTGAGCTCTACTCACAGCTAGACAACATAGTCCAAACACCATGGATCAGAGAGAAATTCATTCAAACAGCACTCAACAAAGTTTTCTAACACATAAACCATACAATAGTGACCCTACTCTGAAAATGTATGTCCGGGGAAGCAGTGGAAAATAATCTTGAGTTGAACTAGTCGAGAGAGAACCTGTCATAGCCTTTATAGAGCTGTCTCGCTTGACCTACGGTAGGACTAGGGCTGTAACGACATCTCTACCTACCTGCATAATTGAGAGACACAGTCTGTTTAGCAGTTCCAGCCTCATTGGTTGCAAGGCATGTGTAGTTCCCACCATCCTCAGGGAGGGCATCTCTGATTGTAAGGCCACCATGTTTGGATATAGCCATCCTGTATCATGTTAGACAGACATCAGTCACGGGAATGAATGTTTGTTGATTTAGACGATCACAAATGCAGATGTCTCAGTGAAATTCATCACTAGCTGTCCTAGGAACTGTTTGGATTGCTTAAGGCACTTCTCTTTTGAAAATGTATTTATTGGCAGCCATATGTAAATGTACTAAAAAATCTGGAATAATATAGTTTTGTGGTTAGATGTAACTATAAAATGAAGCAAACAAGATGTGTCATTTGTATATTCATAGTAGGCATTTAAAAAGGAATCAAACAAGTCTCTGCAGCTGCTGTGGTGTAGATGTTGAGTGGGCTGAGAGTTCCTTTACCGTGTCTGATTAGTGAGGAAGATGTTTCCATGACTCCAGAAGAGCTGTGGAGTGGGGGAGCCGGACACTGTGCAGATGAAGTGGACCTCAGACCCCCTGGAGAAGGCTTGGCTCTGGGGGCTGACTACCACAGAAGGGGCCTCTACAGAGATAGAGGGGATCCATAGTAAAGGGCTGATGACTCAAGTCCCAGTCATGGCTTTATGATAAGTAATTTATTACAGGCAGGGGTGATCATGGCTAAACTGTGGTGAACCTCTGCTAGTCTGGGGGCAGATCAGGATTAACAGGGAGGGCCTGACGTCATGATCACAGCGGATCACAGTCAGAGACATGTTTCAAATTTGTTTGGAGGTTTTCAAACGCATTTTCAAGCATCTGATGCCATACCCATGATAGAACCTGCAATTTTCAACTTGCATCAATTGGGCTAATTTGAAACATGTTCTGACTGGGAGCATTTCTGGAGAAGTGGATAAGTCCTTCTACTAAGGCAGTAATGAAAAGCAGATGCCAGAGGCCTGGAGGAGGTATGGAGGAGGCCCTGGTGTGTTTAGTGTTTAAGCAGATAACCGGTACGGTGCGGTTGGGGTGCGGTGAGCTACAGTACCTGGGACGAGCAGCCACACTGTGACTCGGCTGTCTCCATGGGCGTTGGTGGCCACACACTGGTACTGGCCGGCGTCCTGGGGCCGCAACCCACTGATCTCCAGGAAGGAGTTGGGCAAGACTTTTACCCTCCCAGAGCGGGTCAGGATATTGAGTCCTGCCCGCTGCCAGGTTAGGTT
This sequence comes from Oncorhynchus keta, assembly GCF_023373465.1. Classification (NCBI taxonomy): domain Eukaryota; kingdom Metazoa; phylum Chordata; class Actinopteri; order Salmoniformes; family Salmonidae; genus Oncorhynchus; species Oncorhynchus keta. Next base: position 28,229,038 of record NC_068434.1, on the reverse strand, counting down.
GTGGCGCATTGAGCCCTCCACCTGGCAGGCCAGCACAGCCACGGCCCCCACAGTAGAGCTCACGTTCACTGGGGCCTTCAGCACCGGAGGAGGCTCTGTCTCATGAGAAACACAGTCAACACAGTCAACACAGTGAGACAAACAGCACACTATCAGCAGGGACTAAACAGTACAGACATAGTTTACTGTCAATGTAAACATTTGGAATGACATGTATTGTATCAGTGGACTTTATATCAGCAATATCTAAATAAGATAAGTATTTTGAAATGCTATTCATATATTTGAAGTGGTGTGTGTGTGTGTGTGTGTGTGTGTGTGTGTGTGTGTGTGTGTGTGTGTGTGTGTGTGTGTGTGTGTGTGTGTGTGTGTGTGTGTGTGTGTGTGTGTGTGTGTGTGTGTGTGTGTGTGTGTGTGTGTGTGTGTGTGTGTGTGTGTGTGTTCTGCTGACATACCTCTCACAGTCAGCTGTGTGAGGGCTCGTCCCAGTCCCGCGCTGCTCTGAGCGATGCACTCGTACGGACCCTCATCCTCACCTGAGGCATGCGGAATTTCCCATGATGCTTTGCCAGAAAACCTGAGACATATGAACAGTTAGCTGGCAGGTGAATGATGATGGGAACAGGATACTGTCTTACAGCACTGACAAATTAGCCTCTCTGGCACAGAGACACAGTGAATTCCTCTCGTCAGAGGTCGGCATTATTTAATGTACACTACCATTCAAAGGTTTGGGGTCACTTAGAAATGTCCTTGTTTTTTAAAGAAAAGCACATATTTGGTCCATTAAAATAACATCAAATTGATCAGAAATACATTGTAGACATTGTTAATGTTGTAAATGACTATTGTAGATGGAAACGGCATACTTTTTATGGAATATCTACATAGGTGTACAGGCCCAATATCAGCAACCATCACTCCTGTGTTCCAATGGCACGTTATGTTAGGTAATCCAAGTTAATGATTTTAAAATGTTAATTTATCATTAGAAAACCCATTTGCAATTATGTTAGCACAGCTGGAAACTGTTTTTTCGATTAAAGAAGCAATAAAACTGGCCTTCTTTAGACTAGTTGAGTATCTGGGGCATCAGTATTTGTGGGTTCGATTACAGGCTCAAAATGGCCTGAAACAAAGACCTTTCTTCTGAAACTCGTCAGTCTATTCTTGCTCTGAGAAGTGAAGGCTATTCAATGCGAGAAATTGCTAAGAAACTGAAGAACTCGTACAACGCTGTGTACTACTCCCTTTACAGAACAGCACAAACTGGCTCTAACCAGAATAGAGAGAGGAGTGGGAGGCCCGGGTGCACAACTGAGCAAGAGGACAAGTACATTAGAATGTCTAGTTTGAGAAACAGACGCCTCACAAGTCCTCAACTGGCAGCTTCATTAAATAGTACCTGCGAAACACCAGTCTCAACGTCGACAGTGAAGAGGCGACTTCTAGGCAGAGTTCCTCTGTCCAGTGTCTGTGTTCTTTTGGCCATCTTAATCTTTTCTTTTTATTGGCCAGTCTGAGATAAGGCTTTTTCTTTGCAACTCTGCCGAGAAGGCCAGCATCCGGGAGTCGCCTCTTCACTGTTGACGTTGAAACTGGTGTTTTGCGGGTACTATTTAATGAAGCTGCCAAGTCTAGTGTCTTAGTGTGTTCAACGCACAGAAGAGACAGATACTCACTGGAACAACTTATCCTCTCCAAGAGACACTCCACTCCGGGTAAACCTCAGCCTATAGGGAACATCGCTCTCTACCGAACAGCCAATCATAGCGGGCTGCATATAAAAGCTGTTCACCACAAGGGGCATGCTCACCGCTGGGGGATCTGTTTCAAGACAAAAAGGAGAGGAGGGAAGAGGTCACACACTGGACTAGGGCTGTCTGTGAGACAGTAGGGTGGAGACTGAGGAGAAGAGTCTCTTACCTGGGATGATGTTTGTGTAGGAGACACTGGACAACCTCTGGAAGCGGTAACCTTCCTCATCCTTCCCTGTCACCTTGAGGAAGAAACTTTGGGAAGGAGTGCGAAATTCTGGGACATTCCAGAGTCCTCGGCTGCCCCTGTCAGAGGGCAGAGGCACAGGGAGGGTGCGTAGGGAGCGTCCTGAACCTGACACTAACTCCATATGACTCAGCTGACCTGGTGGCTTCAGTCCTGTACACTTCAGTAACACATGGGCTGGAACTCCTATGAAAGGGGAGGAAAGCCAAATGTTATTCAATGCAATCACATATACATACAAAGATGTAAAATTACATGTACACATTACCTTTGATGGGTCTCTCCCTGGTATAGTTGAACTCAGACACTGGTATACTGGAGAACCCAGCCCGGAAGTCCAGATTGCTGACCCCTGTTACTCTCAGAGTGTGGCGGCCACCACAGCCCACCTGGTCATAGAAAGGGGTCATTCAGTTGTTGTTTTGTACATCAGAGGTGACTAAATCAGTTATCTCATTCTCAATGCAGGATGATCACAACCATGTCAGGAGGTGCTACGGTACAGTACCTTCAGAGTCCAGGATCCAGGTCGGGGGAACTTCAGGTTGACAACACGGGCTGAGTTTGGGATATTCAGTAGCTCTGTGAGGCCCTGCTCCACTCCAACAATGCGACCTAAGCAATTGAAACATATAACAATGTAATGTCAAAATGTGAAATAGCATTTGATGTTCAGCTAAATGGATATATAGTATTATTCTCAAGTAGTGACAATATTTTCAGTGAGAATACATAATGAAAGCATAATGTACCAAGGGGATCCCTGAGCTCGATCTGAGGGGCTGGCCCACTAAGTGACACAGTGAACTCCTTCAGGCTGGGGTCAAAGGGCACCTCCCACTGGTTCTCCTGAGCACTGTCATGGTTGGAGGAGAGCAGGTGGACCTTCAGGCCCTGTACTGTCTCTTCCACCCACTTCAAGACCTGGCAGGAAAGAAGACATCATCTCAGCAAGACAGCAGCACACCTCACACCCCACACAGCTAGAGGACAAACTAGACAGGGGTGGTCTGGAACCTGTCACACTAAACTAGACTATATAGACATTCTGGCAAAGACCTCTACTGGAAACCAAATCAGAGTGAAAGGACAGGAAGGATGTGCATGTGACCTCATGACCCATCTCTGATTCTGAAACTGTCTGCTTCAACACTGCAAGCTGGTCTTTGTCTTTGGACCATTCTTCCATCGCCAAAGTATGTCTCAAAGGGATCTTCCATAAACAAAAGGAAAGTGAAACAGCTCAACTGTCAAAAAGATAACATACAGTTTTCTGCACTCTTAAGCATGAATTCCCCAGAGGAGTTTATCTCACAGTGGAAGGCAGCACACTGTCCTTCTGCAAACCACCTTTAATGAATCATGGGATTGGTTCTCCTGTCCTGGCTTTACAAGAGCCTTGGAGAGATCTATTCCAGATTATAAACAGGTCCAACTGTGCAGGATAAATGAAGACTATCAATGGGTCAACTGTTTTACTCTGTATTATCTGAAAAATTGGGTGGGCTTTAAATAGCAGATGTGGCCTGAGAGGACTGGTCTTGTCTGGAGTTGATGGGATTGTGGCGGCTTCACTGAAATGAGGCTCATTATCTTGTTCTCAGAGAAAAGATGACCCAATGCCTGGCTTCTGCTGAGACTGAAATAACCCTGGGTGGCTTGATTGCATTCAATTCCAGTAGTAAACATCACTGAGTATACTTTTCCCCATGACGATTACAGTAGAATATTTGACCGGTAGAATTTTTATCTTTGAGTTTTCAACCCTGTAGGTGAAATCATGCTGGTGGTTATGAATCAGAAGAAAAACAACCTGTGTCCTTTCTCCTTTACAGGAAAAGAAGAGCATCACCCGCTGTGTAACTGTGTCTTATTCATTTCACTGGCTGGACCATCCTTTTTTCCATCTTTCAAGTGCTTTACAAGCAACTGTGGTCTTGTATTTGATTTGACCCCATAATCGTGAGGGCAGACATTATGGTTGCATTGTGTCTATAATAAAACAAACTGAAAATGGCCCCTCTGAAAAAAGGGGCTTATTCAACACATCTTCATATATTTAGGAATAATGAAGATTGGAGTGAGCAAAGCCTTTGATAATTTAATTAGCAGGCCTCCCCTCTCTGTGTACCGGCCCACTGGCTCCTCTCAGCAGCTGGTTCCTCTCAGAGTTTACAACTGGAAACAGCTGTAAGGTCTGCCACATGTGCAGCCGTCCCCAGTGGAGCAGGAAACTGCTGTAGAGTGAGCTACATCTTCCACAAACCGGTGTCTATTTCATCTCCAGCACCCAGGGAGGACACAGAGCAGACAGTCATCTCCCCACAGCCTTAGACAAAGGGACATGGAGACACCGAGACATTCATCTCCCCACAGCCTTAGACAAAGGGACATGGAGACACCGAGACATTCATCTCCCCACAGCCTTAGACAAAGGGACATGGAGACACCGAGACATTCATCTCCCCACAGCCTTAGACAAAGGGACATGGAGACACCGAGACATTCATCTCCCCACAGCCTTAGACAAAGGGACATGGAGACACCGAGACATTCATCTCCCCACAGCCTTAGACAAAGGGACATGGAGACACCGAGACATTCATCTCCCCACAGCCTTAGACAAAGGGACATGGAGACATTCATCTCCCCACAGCCTTAGACAAAGGGACATGGAGACACCGAGACATTCATCTCCCCACAGCCTTAGACAAAGGGACATGGAGACACCGAGACATTCATCTCCCCACAGCCTTAGACAAAGGGACAGGGAGACACCGAGACATTCATCTCCCCACAGCCTTAGACAAAGGGACATAGAGACACCGAGACATTCATCTCCCCACAGCCTTAGACAAAGGGACATGGAGACACCGAGACATTCATCTCCCCACAGCCTTAGACAAAGGGACATGGAGACTGTCTGGTCTGACCAAGGTGTGTCTCAAGGAACATGCTGTGTTCTGATGGTGCTGCTACAGCCGCTCCCTGCCTGAGCCATGGGGAATCCAGAGAATCTACGGGTCTTTGAAACCTCATCCGCTGTGTCTCAGCTGAACAGGCACATGCCGGTATGTCAGGAAGAAGCATGCACTGTTCTTTACTTCCTCCAGCTTGGTGGTTGTCTACAGGGATTCCTCTTCCTCATGCCCCTTTGAACCCCTCCAGTAGACCGCCTGACTGATGGGTTCTCTCATCGTGGTTGGGGAACCTACAGACTACAGCCCTCCTTGCAGACAGGGGTCATCAAGCTCCTGCCCTGAGGTTAAGACGCCACCACCATCGCGGTGAGAGAAGAGACGGGGTGCCAGGAACCAGGCTATTAGGCCAGATCAGTCCCAGATGGATCCCCGTTCTCCTATTGGACGGGAATGTCAAAACACCTGCCTTGCCTTTCCCCCAGACAACAGACAAGAGTCTACCACATCTGTCTTCCTGTCTCTGGCCTAGACCACAGAGAATGGCTTTGTTCACTAACCTCAGGAACACAACAGAGGATACAGGTTAACTGGATTTCATTTATATTTTCACAAACACTCCTGTCGCTTTAACTCACTACTGGGCCCACCTGAAATCATTTGGCCAATTTTCCAGTGGTTCTTTTATGGAAGGAAGTCCAGCTATTTCAGAGAGGAGTACATGTGGATCACAGGAGGTTGGTGGCACCTTAATTGGGGAGGATGGGCTTGTGGTAATTACAGGAGTGGAATAGGTGGAATGGTATGAAATGCATCAAACACATGGGAGCCATGTGTTTGATGCCATTCCATTAGCTCCGTTCCAGCCATTATTATGAGCCGTCCTCCCCTCAGCAGTCTCCACAGGTGTGGATTTGAACACAGAGACATGAACATGCATTGGCCAGGATACTGCCATGGTGATCTTAAACAGTCTACAGTAGATTATAGATGGGAGGGCAATAACTCATGAGCTCATGGCCTGTCCTGTCTCTTTCTCACCCTTATTGAGTCTAAGCTGAGGCAACAGAACAGACATCCACAATATGCATGGATTCGTGCATGGATGAAACCTCCCAGAGCCCAGAACGATTTATCTTGGCCAGGTTCTCAGTCCTCTTCACATCATTCACACACTGAGAACTGAGGATAGCCTCTGTGATCATTAGGACCATTAGTGTTAGAGTGTTCTTGTTCTACCCGAGCTCGGGATTGTTTGGCTATTTGCTCCAGTGATAACAACAAGTTAAGTCTTAAGAGTTGAAGGAGTGTCACACACAAGGTTTCACAATGAGCTGTTGTGTGTGGACTTGGAGCCAGCTCCAGTGGGCAGCTGTGTTGGAAAGGGAAGCCATGACAGATCATATCCTGGGATTAGACAGTAAAATAAGCAGTCTGTTTTCTCTCCACCTCTCTCCCCGAGACCACAAAACACTATGTATATTTGATTTGGCAACAGTTTATTAAACTTATATTAAGGGGGAAGATGTTAGTTAGACGTGAGGTATTCATGTGGTTTCTAAGGATTAAAGGATTTACATTCATTTAGTAATAACATGCCACCTAGGAGTTACAATCCCACTGGTTGTAAATGCAACTGAAATACGGTAGTAGTTCTCCATGTGGCTCCATACTAAATGAGTAGAGAGAATAGCATGACATTTTAATAATGGGTCACATTAAAACATAAAGGCACTCCTGTCACTATCTACACTCGGGCCCAGGTTGAGAGGACTGGTTTCTATTGGGGGGGGACAAGATAGCTCCTCACTATTAACCATCACAGCACTGTCCTGCAATGTGGACATGCCATTCAGACACTCCTCAATGAACTGTGGAGGCTAGGAAGTGCTCATAGAACCAAATCCCACACACATACACACATACACACATACACACATGCACCATACATACTTGTATACATAAAAACCGGCATGAGTTGAAAGAAAGCAGACACACATAAAAACACACATTGAGAACTGGGTTCAGGGGTTCAGTGAGCCACCTCTCCCAGTGAACAGTCATACTTGGCTCCAGTGTAGAGCTGCCCTCTCCTCAGCCCAGCCATCTCATGTGATGTATTCATGATACCACTGTCTCTCCCAAAGGAAACCGGCTTCTTTTATGTTTGATTGGGAGTTATTGAGCCTCGTTGAATTTGGCTTCCAAGATTTGGGGTTAAGTTACATGATAAGATAAAGGAATCACTCACCCCTACTATGTAGTTCCTGGTGAGTTTAATATTAACTTCGAAAATATTTGATGTGTGTCTATGAACTATACAATGATTACATGTTCGGGTGATATGGGATTCATATCGCTAGTCTTTCAACTGCTTTCACATATCAAATATTCTCCATAAACCATTTGTTCACTTGAACCCACCTGCATTTTATTTAACCCATGTCCTGAAGAGACAATAAACCTTTGCTTCTTACAGACAAATCACACTATGGTTGACCATTGACTCAGCACAACCTCGTCAGTATGCTTGAAAATAATATCAATTTGTTTGATGACCTCTCACCTCATTGACTTGCTGCTTGTTCAGATGAAAGATCTGTCCAGAGCTGGTGGCAGCGATCTCCTCATAGGCTCTGTACCCAGGCTGAGAGCGGTCTCCGCAGTCCCCAGTCAAGACAAACACAACCTGGGTGCACACAGAGGACAGCAGTGGAAGGTTATCATTACTCAACTTATACTGAGATTATTGTAATCATACATTTGCAATCAATCGTTACCTGTGACTGTCGGAGCTGCACCAGTTGCAGCACGTCCCTTTTGAGGTGGTAGTCCTTGGCCCTGGCGTCAGTGAACACGTAGATAAAGGAGCCTGGTAGAGACACCTCCAGGGCCTTCTTTATGGCTCCTACACTCATCTCTGGACAGTCTCCACCTCCCTGAGAGAAGACAACACACAGACCATTGATCCAACGCCATCATTGAGGGCCTCAATAGGAGCAAGCAATACATCACTATGCATAGACCTGTGCTATGCTGTGTAGCCTAACCATAATCTTATTGAGGTTAGAAAACGATAGTATACTGTATTGACTATAGAGTCTATGGGCTTTATATTCTAAGTAGTCTGCATTTATATTGTACAGATCCTGCATAGCCTACCTCTTTCCTGGTCTACATATTGATATCAAGCATGTACAGCCTATCCTATGGAGTCTGTCAGATGTTCTGGCAGAGGTGGTATAGCTCTAACGCTGTAACAGGCTTTGGTTCTGGTACACACCTGGACAAACAGCTCCTGCAGATCCTGCTGGAACTTCTTTGGGTCAGTGGTGATGGACACAGGGCCAATGTCTAGAAGAACACATCATGTGGACGCTATTAACATTATACATGACGATTGGCTGGATAATCAAAGGACAATCAATAAAAGATGAAAATGAAAGATAAAACGAAAGGTCAGTTGCACTGGATAATTATAGGGTTCTGGATGATAGTCCATGGTTAAATGGTAGTCCATGCTGCTCACTCAAAAATATTGCTTGCAATACTCTAATTCATTAGTGGTGGACAATTAAGTATCACATACATGCTAGATGATATAATAATATAGCATGTCTGTGGGGGTATTGTGCCATCTCTGGGTCAAAAAGCCCATGATGACTGAGTAATCATTAGTTGTGTTTAGTGCTGAAGTTAAAGGACCAGTGCAGTCAAACAGCAAACCACCCTGCATCCCACTGCTGGCTTGCCACTGAAGCTAAGCAGGGTTGGTCCTGGATGGGAGACCAGTGTTGGAGTGTTGGAGGGCCAGTAGGAGGCACTGTTTCCTCTTGTCCATTTTAAAAAAAGATTCCAAAGCCCCAGGGAAGTGATTGGAGACATTGCCCTGTGTAGGGTGTTAACCCCGGTGTCCTGGCTAAATGATTGTGGACTACAGCAAAAGGAGGACTGAGCATGCCCCCATTATCATGGGGCTGTAGTGAGAAGGTTGAGAGATTCAAGTTCCTTGGTGTCCACATCAACAACAAACTATCATGGTCCAAACACACCAAGACAGTCGTGAAGGGGGCATGACAATGCCTTTTCCCCCTAAGATGATTGAAAAGATTTGTCATGGGTCCTCAGATCCTCAAAAAGTTCTACAGCTGCACCATCAAGAGCATCCTGACTGGTTGCATCACTGCCTGGTATGGCAACTGCTCGGCCTGTGACCGCAAGGCACTACAGAGGGTCGTGCGTACGGCCCTATACATCACTGGGGCCAGACTTCCTGCCATCCAGGACCTCTACACCAGGCGGTGTCAGAGGAAGGCCCTAAAAATTGTCAAAGACTCCAGCCACGCCAGTCATAGACTGTTCTCTCAGCTGCCACAAGAGCAAGCAGTACCGGAGTGCCAAGTCTAGGTCCAAAATACTTCTTAACAGCTTCTACCCCCAAGCCATAAGACTCCTGAACAGCTAATCAAATGGCTACCCAGACTATTTGCCTTGCCCCCCCTCTCTTTTACGCTGCTGCTACTCTCTGTTTGTTATCTATGCATAGTCACTTTAACTCTACCTACATGTACATATTACCTCAATTACATAGACTAACCGGTGCCCCCGCACATTGACTCTGTACCGGTACCCCCTGTATATAGCCTCGCTATTGTTATTTTACTGCTGCTCTTTAATTATTTGTTACTTTTATTTCAAATGTTTTACTATTTTTTACTTAACACTTATTTTTCTTAAAACTGCATTGTTGATTAAGGGCTTGTAAGTAAGCATTTCACTGTAGGTTTTGAAATTCACACTCTGGCCCTCAAACCATCATGGCCACCTAATCATCCCAAGCTTTCAATTGGCCCATTCCTCTCCTCTGTAACTATTCCTCAGGTGGTTGCTGTAGATGAGCACGTGTTCTCAATCAACTTACCTGGGAAAATAAGGGATAAATGAAAGTCAAAGACGTGAGGTTGAAATAATACTTTTTTTTAACCATTTGAATTGAAAACAATCACAGTAATGATTTGATTTTGGGATAACAAGTTCCTGCATTGGCCCTTTAACAGAGAGTGACCTGGTCCCCTCTCATACTGCAGTGTATCCCAGCATGACAAATAACAGCCTGCTAAGATTGGACACTTATTTGGACTCCTTCAAGGGATGATTGATGTAGCAGTAAACATTAACCGACAAACAGAGAATATATTGTTTGTGATAGAGAATAGGTTAGCATATAGAACAGTATTTCACTCAAGTGTGAGGGATGGGCCCGGTAGGTTGGGGTGGGGCCAACGTATGTGTGTTTTTGTGTGTGTGTTTGTGTGTGTACGTGTGGCGTGTGTGCTTCAAGCTTTGCCATCAAATTGCAAGCCGTGCTTACTAAATATAACTATTACAATAGACATTGATAATTTGTGGACATGTCAGACTGTCAGTCTGCCTGGTGATTATTTCTTGGTCACTCTCTCTCTCTCGCTCACCCACCGTCTTTTTCTTGTCAGGCTTTTTAAATCTTTGTCCCCACTTCACTCATAAAAGCCCATAAAACATGGATACTGTCACGCCTCTTTGCCAATCACCCAGTTTCTTTGCAATCTCAGGAGTTTTACAAGGTCCCCAAAGACAGAATGTGTGGCGTTAGTGTAGCTAGCCGAGCACAACATCCCCCTCCCAACTTCCAGCTCTTAGACCCAGGCTTGGTTACTGGGGCTGGTAGGCTTTCCGGAGGGGTGGATGGGGGGTGATTGGGGTAATTACACACAAGCAGGCAGCATATGCTTCTCATCAGGGCTCAAACACCCTCCCCCAATAGGGCACTCTCTATTTTCAAACTCCAGCTTTCCCATAGAGGGAGATTGGAAGAGGGACGCTTGGGGAAGAAGCTTACCTGTTGCCATCCCCTTTAGCCCAGTTATCCTGTTCCTCTGTGTGAGTCATGTTAAGCACACTAACTGTAGCCTCAAATGTAGCTGGGTTGTTCCACCAAGTCGTGCCTTTTGAGATGTGTAACTTAAAGATTTTCTGTTGTGGTTGATATCACCTCATTTTAACATTCTGTCATAAGGAGCACATGTTCAACTTAATACAACACCTGCTTTACCATCTCAAGAGGTTTATAAAGTGCCAAATAAAGTGACAGGGTTGACGATAACAGGGGTGACGATTTCATCTTTCATCAGCCATAAATCCCCTTGTGACAGGGGAAATGGAAGCTTGTTGGGTGCAACAGAGGGGCAATTGAATGCAAGCTTCACAACAAACAAACAAAAATTGTTAAAATACTTCTAGGTTTTCTATCTATGGGGTAACAGGGTTGAAGTGTTACAGTATGCTAGACTCACTCGGTTTTCCACCACAAAACACCAGAAAATGGGCAAAAACAGTAGAGCCAGCCAGCCAGCTCGCTTGCTTTTATATTATGATTTGACTATTAGATAGATGTTCAATGTTTCTTTTGAAAAATATATTTTAAAAGGAATAGTTTCAACATATTAATACAAGAGTTCAGTTCACATAACAGGGTTGACCTTAAAATGAGGGACAGGTTGTTTTTTGTTCAAATGTATCACTACTCACATGAAATAAATACTCATCTCCAGAAATGACTTTGTCAAAGCAACAAAATAACTAGGACACTGATGGCGAAAACTTGGTTAAGTTCATTAAAATCTTCCTGGAATGTTGGCACATTGGCAAGTCTTTATTCATATACAAATCTGATTTATTGAATTCTCCATGTGGTATATATTAAAGGGCACTTCATTGAATACAACAGGCTTTTAAAATGTTATTCAACATTGGTGCACAACTTCTAATTAAAATATCAAAGGGTTGCAAAAGGTACTCATTTCGTGGAAAGACCCAATTAGTGTCTTATTTTTCGAATTTGTTTATCATGAAACAGAGCCATAAACATCTGTAATTTGTAGTTTGCTTCCAGTTAAAAACCTCCGATTAGCCAATGGATAATAATTTGCATAATATAAATCAGATAAGGTTATACTGTATAGGCTACAGTTGATTTGGCTAGTAAATATTAAGATAAGTCATGAGTGAAATGCAGGAGACTGAAATCAATTGTTAATGTCAATTGTTTAATGTAAATAATGTAGGCCTATTGTCATTTAAAAAAATGCTAAATCTCTTACTCTTGTTTTACTCTTGTAAGAAATAATTCGAGTTCTGCAACTTTTCATCTTTATTTTTTTTTTACCTGGATCATGAAACGGGACGAGGACAAAGTTTTTGATGGGTCTGGTCCTCCGGTTGAGGGTCTTTTCCAGGATCCGAGAAGCGCCCTCTATCACCTGTTTGAGGTCGTCGTACATTGAGCCGGTAACGTCGAACACAAAGGCCAGGGTTGAAGCGCTGTCACTGTCCATGGAATCAAAGTCCTCCTGGACCCCCTCAACTCGCAGGTCAGCCAGTACTTTGGACCCGCAAATAAAGAGCGCCAAGACAAGGCACTTCAACATAATACCGGTCATTATCAATTCACTGCATCTGTTTTTGTTTTCAGAAATGTAACAAACCAGTTAAAACACAAAACGTTTGGCGAATAAAAAAAATCACCTAGGCCTATAGAAATACAATCATTGGAAATGTTGCCTCAATTGAAATGCACACCGATCTAGAGTAGATGATGTAGCACGTTATTTCCTCCGAGTTACATCCATGTACAAACGTTTGGAGGGACTGGAACGAGCTTCTCCCCTGGAGAAATGTAACGCTGAGCGCTCAGAACGGGGGCGGAGATGGGTGTTAAACGGGTCCTGAGTAGGAACAAGCAGATTTTTTTTGTGTGTGTAACTTGACCCGGCTATGACTTCCAGCCCCAACCCCATATCCCAAATTCTCCTGGCTGGGTACACTTTATCTAACAGCATTGGATCCGGCCAACCTAGTCTGGTGCAAAGCAATTGTGCACAACTTTTACAGTGGATAATATTTGTGGTCATGACTGAAGAGCATTGTCCAAATGGCTTGGGTTTTATAAATAGCAGCGTTTATATTCAGCTGGCATCTAAGTTTGTACATGCTACTCTCTGGTAGTAGCCTGTCATAACAGTATACTATCCCTCTGGTGCATGAATGGAATCAGTGGCCTGACAAGATACAGAGAAATACTGTACCAGATGTGTTTTCAGAGGAAAGGTTTAGGAAGCCAAACGTCTCTTTCTCTTCAGATTACACATTCTGATAAGAGCGGATACTTCGATTGCATCACATGCTGAAGCATTCGCTCTCAGTGATCTATTGTCTGTATTTTTTTCATTAGATTTATTTGAGCCCAAATAAATATGTAACTGTCACGCCATGCAAGTCGTGAGACCGAGGTAGCATATCCGTACATTTGGCGAGGAGATAAGGCAACCTACATGAGGAAGGAAAGGGGATGTCTAGATTGTGGACAATTCAGAGACCCCAAAAATAACCATTGGTGTCTGACAGGAAATAACAGGAAATCGACAGAGATTTAGAGTCACACTTCTGTGACTAAAGGAATTATCATTTCAGTCTCCTATTCCACATTTCTTCTTACACAAGAAAAGCATATAAAAGAGGGTTAGGGTTAGGGTTAGGGTTAGAAACAATACCGTTTATAGGATGCTGCTGCAAAACAAGAACTTAAAGCTGTTTGCTACAATGACAGACATTTTCTCTTTCTGAACCAACCAGGTCATAATTCAGACAAACAGCTCATTCGGAAAGTATTCAGACCGCTTGACTTTTTCCACATTTTGTTATGTTACAGCCTTATTCTAAAATGTATTTTCCCTCCTCATCAATCTACACACAGTAACCCATCATGACGAAGCAAAAAAAAACATTTTTTTGACATTTTTGCAAATGGATTACAAATAAAAGATGGAAATATCACATTTACATAAGTATTCAGACCCTTTACTCAGTACTTTGTTGAAGCACCTTCGGCAGCGATTACAGCCTTGAGTCTTCTTGGGTACACCTGTATTTGGGGAGTTTCTCCCATTCTTCTTTGCAGATCCTCTCAAGCTCTGACAGGTTGGATGGGGAGCGCCACTGCTCAGCTATTTTCAGGTCTCTCCAGAGATGTTTGATCGGGTTCAAGTCTGGGCTCTGGCTGGGCCACTCAAGGACAATCAGAGACTTTTCCCGATGCCACTCCTGCGTTGTCTTGGCTGTGTGCTTAGGGTCAATGTCCTGTTGAAAGGTGAACCTTTGACCCAGTCTGCGATTCTGAGCGATCTGGAGCAGGTTTTCATCAATGATCTCTCTGTACATTGCTCCATTCATATTTCCCTCGATCCCGACTAGTCACCCAGTCCCTGCCGCTGAAGAACATCCCCCAGCATGATGCTACCACCACCATGCTTCATTGTTGGGATGGTGCCAGGTTTCCTCCAAACGTGAAACTTGGAATTCAGGCCAGAGTTCACTCTTGGTTTCAGCAGCCCAGATGATCTTGTTTCTCACGGTCTGAGAGTTCTTTAAGTGTCTTTTGGCAATCTCCAAGCTGGCTATCATGTGCCTTTTACTGAGGAGTGGCTTCCACTCGACCATAAAGCCCTGATTGGTGGAGTACTGCAGAGATGGTTGTCCTTCTGGAAGGTTCTTCCATCTCCACAGAGGAACTCTGGTGCTCTGTCAGAGTGACCATCGGTTTCTTGGTCACCTCCCTGACCAAGGCCCTTCTTCCCCGATTTCTCAGTTTGGCCGGGCGGACAGCTCTAGGAAGAATCTTGGTGGTTCGAAACTTCTTCCATTTAAGAATGAAAGAAGGCCACTGTGTTCTTGGGGACCTTCAATGGGGACCTTCCCCAGATCTGTGCCTTGACACAATCCTGTCATGGAGCTTTACAGACAATTCCTTCTACCTCATGGCTTGGTTTTTGCTGACATGCACTGTCATCTGTGGGACCTTATATAGACAGGTGTGTGCCTTTCCAAATCATGTCCAATCAATTGAATTTACCACAGGTGGACTCCAATCAAGTTGTAGAAACATCTTAAAGATGATCAATGAAAACAGAATGCACCTCAGCTTAATTTTGAGTCTCATAGCAAAAGGTCTGAATACTTATGTCAATAAGGTATCTATCTGTTTTTAATTTTTTATACATTTGCAAAAGTTTCTGAAAACCTTTTTTCACTTTGTCATTATGGGTTGTTGTGTGTAGGTTGATGAGATTTTTTTTTATTGAATACATTTTAGAATAAGGCTGTAATGTAACAACATTTGGAAAACATGAAGAGGTCTGAATACTTTCCGAAGGCACTGTATGAGCATGGCACACTTTCGTCCCCCTTTTGCACCACGTAGTAACTCCAATTCTAATGGCTCTAAGATCTCCTGCACTCAACCAGATGGATAAGAATGAACAGACAGTGTTTAACTTGCTGAGAACCTGCCTAGCCTGTACCCAGCCACTATAAACCCAATCACGAAGCATAAGCATTTCGCTACACTCGCATTAACATCTGCTAACCATGTGTATGTGACAAATACATTTTGATTTGATTTGATTTTATTTTTCACCCACACAGTGATGGCACATCAAGAACATCACTACTTCTTAATGGACCATTTGAAGTGAGGCAGTCTGCTGTAGGAATACTTAAAGTTAGGGCATAAAAGCTTACACTGCGAGCCTATGGTGTTAGACTAGAGTATGGGTTTGAAATGGAAAGCACTCTTTACTCATATCTATGAACTGTCATAAAGCTCTGTTTAATGAACAAGTTAGTCTTTGTATCACCAAGTGAGACCACCAGGCTTTGATGGATAAATCCCTAATTAATGATAACAGGGTCATTTATGTTTCAATTGTACAAAAGCCAGAATCTCCATTAAATAATGACTTCAACCACTTTCTGAGTTCTGTTCCTGTATCCCATTTCGAATAAAGGGCATTTGAGGGAACCGAGCCACGATTTAGGAAATAAATTCAATCACACAAATGTAAAGCCAGCCACTTTTAAAATGATTTTTATTCTGTGCTCTGTGTTCTTAAATGTAAATGACAGCACAGGGGGAAATGATCTTTCTCACTTGAGTAAGGCTAAATCAATGAAGCTGACAAATACCTAATGTTCAGACTGAAATAACCGAGACTGGAGGGGAAAAAGCATCATCGCATGCTGGGATCTGTGATTTCTGTTGAACACACAGGACAGACACAAAGACGACAGGCTCAAACACACAGCCCGCAAACAGCTTTACAACGAGAATGTATGCCTGTTTGTTCTCAATAGCCGAAGCTTTGTGTATACACAAGGTGGAGTAAGATGCGCTCAAAGGAAATAATGAGCCTCAATTGAGATATGTCAACTGTGAAGAATTACACTGTGTTGCTTGGTCATGCCATTCAAGAAGTGGCTTTAAACATTACAGTGCCTTGATGGTAGTGCTGATGGGAAAGGGAACAGACATCGAACACAATAGGAGGCACATACCACAAACATAATAAATGAATCCTTACAAAAGCCACTCCCTGCCCACTTTCCACTCAAATAAAAATATAAAAGAAATCTCCTCAGAAGGAAGCAGTTTGTTTTTGAAGGAGGATAAAAAAAAGGCATACCATTTTTTTAAAGTCTTAAGCTTCATTTCATGTGAATAAACAGCACTCCAACAAATGCAACAAAGCAACAAATATTAAATGTTACACACCTATTTACACTGAGTGTACAGAACATTAGGAACACCCGCTCTTTCCATGACATAGAATGACCAGGTGAATTCAGGTAAATGCTATGACCCCTTATTGATGTCACTTGTTAAATCCATTTCAATCAGTGTAGATGAAGGGGAGGAGACACGTTAAAAAAGGATTTTAAAGCCTTGAGACAATTGAGACATTCATTTTAATTGCCTTTGAACAGGATATGGTAGTAGGTGCCAGACACACCGGTTTGAGTGTGTCAAGAACTGCAACACTGCTGGGTTTTTCACACTCAACAGAACTGAGGCTGTTCTGAGGGCAAAAGGTGGTGCAACGCAATATTAGGAAAGTGTTCCTCGTGTTTTGTACACTCAGTGTATACTATTTCATATGTACATGGGTTTATAAACAAGTTGATCTCTCTCCACACTCTCAAATCAGTGCCTGTTGATGTCTCCCGCTGTAGTCTTTCAGGTAGCCATGTCACACCACTATGGCTCTGTTGAGCGCCGTTCACAGTTCACACACACCTCAAGGGGTATCCTCCAGTGTAGACCACAGGGAAAAACAACCTTTAGACTCTCTCTAAAGCTGCTCTTCAGTGCTGTCCATCCCTTGTTTGAGTTCTTGAATGAAGTCCACAGACATATACCATCAACAAATTCCTTCCTCGCATGTTACGTTCAGTGTCTCTTACCCTCTTGCCCTTATTTTATTTCACATGTTGTAATATCAGAGGGCTCCGAGTTGTTTTCAATGCTTAGTGGAGATGAATATGTGCAATTGAGGACAGTATTACACAAGTCTGTGCCCGCCTCCTCACCCTCCCACGTCTCCTTCTGGATGGTGCATGGAGGGATGTTGATGTTTGTAGATGCTTCTTCTCATAGCAGGTGATGGCACTGTGTTAGATTCACTTGGGAATCTGTAATAATAATCACCATTGAGTTCAATGTGGCAATGAAATCAGACATGGAAACAAACAGTGCAAGATCCTATTGACAATAAGGGACCCTGAACTCTATAAGAAGTAAATGCAAGGCTACTTTAAACCCAAGCGGCCCCATGGATCTGTCTATATTGAGCTCAAAAACTCTGTCACATGTTGAGCCGAACATCAGCTACAATTGGCAATAATGGGCAGTTGAATACATTAGACAGAGGGAGGAGACCAGCTAACTGTCCTCTTTGCAGCTGTGGTCTGACAACGGCTGCTCTGTATTGTTTTTAGACCATGCGAGTCTCTGACCACTGTACCATGTCATCCTCAACAGATCAATTGACCACAATTCATAGTTTCTCTAATTATAGCAACAACAACAAAAATGTGATTGTATGATATGTAGAACCATGTGACATTTCCATCACTGGGATGCTGCATGATTAAGATAAAGAGATTAATCACTTTATTGGTCAATTACACACAAGGTCCAACCAAACTGTTACTTCAGCTTTTAACCCCAACCCCTCACATACATACAGGTTTTTACACATACATGCAGTTGAAGTCGGAGTCATAAAACTCATTTTTCAACCACTCCACAAATTTGTTAACAAACTATAGTTCTGGCAAATCGGTTAGGACATCTACCGTGTGCAAGACACAAGTAATTTTCCCAACAATTGTTAATTGTAATTTATAATTCACTGTATCACAATCCCAGTTAGTCAGAAGTTTACATACACTAAGTTTACTTTAAACAGCTTGGAAAATTCCAGAAAATGACGACATGGCTTTAGAAGCTTCTGATAGGCTAATTTGTAATGAATTTCCTCTTCTTCCGAAGAGGAGGCGAAACGGATCAGAGGACCAATACGCGGCGTGGTAATTGTCCATGGTTCTTTTTAATGCGTTAAGATACACATGAACAACTGACTACAAAAAAACAAGAAATGTGAAAACTCAAAACAGTCCTATCTGGTGCAAAGATAGACAGGAACAATCACTCACAAACACACAGTGAAACCCAGGCTACCTAAGTATGATTCTCAATCAGAGACAACCAATGACACCTGCCTCTGATTGAGAACCATACTAGGCCGAAACATAGAAATTCCCAAAATCTAGAACAACAAACATAGACTGCACACCCAACTCACGCCCTGACCATACTAACTAAATACAAAACACAGGAAATAAAAGGTCAGAACGTGACAGTACCCCCCCTCCCCCAAAGGTGCGGACTCCGGCCGCAAAACCTTGACCTATAGGGGAGGGTCTGGGTGGGCGTCTGTCCGCGGTGGCGGTTCTGGCGCGGGACGCGGACCCCACTTTACCATTGTCTTAGTCCGCCTTATTGTCCGCCTCCGTGGCTTTCTCACCATGGCAACCCCTCTCAATGACCCCACTGGACAGAGGGGCTCGGGACAGAGGGACAGGGGCTCCGGCGTCTCTGGGCTGAGGGGCTCCGGCGCCTCTGGGCTGAGGGGCTCCGGCGCCTCTGGGCTGAGGGGCTCCGGCGCCTCTGGGCTGAGGGGCCCGGCCGCGGGAGGCCTCTGGGCTGAGGGGCTCCGGCGCGCCGGACTGGGCTGAGGGGCTCAGCCAGGCGGGAGGCTGCCACAGGAGGCAGCGGCGCCGGACAGGCGGGACGCTCCGGTAGCGGCGCCGGACAGGCGGGAGGCTCCGGCAGCGGCGCCGGACAGGCGGGACGCTCCGGTAGCGGCGCCGGACAGGCGGGAGCACCTGCAGGGAGGAGACTGAGAGACAGCCTGGTGCGTGGGGCTGCCACAGGAACCACCAGGCTGGGGAGACCTTCAGGAGGCTTGGTGTTAGGAGGAGCCTGAAAGACCGGGCTGTGGGGGAGCACTGGAGCTCTGGTGCGCAACCTTGGCACCACTTCCCCAGGCTGGACAACTACTCGAGCCCGGACCCTCCAGAGTGCAGGCACAGGTTGAACCGGGCTGTGGGTAAGCACGGGAGATCTAGTGCTTACTACACGCACCTCTCCCCTAGGCTCCACTCCCACAGTTGCCCGGCACGAGCGGAGCGCAGGCAGAGGACGCACTGCACCCTCCCAGCGCCCCGGAGACACAGCACGCAGAGCCGGCGCAGGATAACCTGGACCAAGACTGCGTACCTGCGACCAGACCCGCTGAGCAGGCACCATACGCCCTGGCTCAATGCCCACACTCGCATGGCACTTTCGGGGGGCTGCCCTATAGCGCACCGGGCTATGGACACGCACTGGCGACACCGTGCGCTTAACCGCATAACACGGTGCCTGACCAGTAATGCGCTGCTTATCATAAGCACGAGGAGTGAGCTCAGGTCTGCTACCTGGCTTAGTACCACACCTCGTGTGCCCCCCCCAAAAAAATGTTTTGGGGCTGCCTCTCGTACCTGTCGCACTGGCTTCGCCAAACACATTCTCCTGTAACCTTCCTTGCATTGCTCCATCGAATCCCAGGCGGGCTCCGGCACTCTCCCTGGGTCGACCGCCCACCTATCTATCTCCTCCCAAGTTGTGTAGTCCAGATTCTGCTCTGATGCTGGCCGCTGTTGTTGCTGCTGCTGCTGCTGCTGTCGTCGCTGTCCTTTACCACGCCGCTTGGTCCGGTTTGGGTGGGTGATTCTGTAATGAATTTCCTCCTCTTCTTCCGAAGAGGGGAGGCGAAACGGATCAGAGGACCAATACGCGGCGTGGTAATTGTCAATGGTTCTTTTTAATGCGTTAAGGTACACATGAACAACTGACTACAAAAAAACAAGAAATGTGAAAACTCAAAACAGTCCTATCTGGTGCAAAGACAGAGACAGGAACAATCACCCACAAACACACAGTGAAACCCAGGCTACCTAAGTATGATTCTCAATCAGAGACAACCAATGACACCTGCCTCTGATTGAGAACCATACTAGGCCGAAACATAGAAATTCCCAAAACCTAGAAAAACAAACATAGACTGCCCACCCAACTCACGCCCTGACCATACTAACTAAATACAAAACACAGGAAATAAAGGTCAGAACGTGACATAATTGACATAATTTGAGTCAATTGGAGGTGTACCTGTGTATGTGTTTCAAGGCCTACCTTCAAACTCAGTGCCTCTTTGCTTGAAATCATGGAAAATCAAAGGAAATCAGCAAAGAACTCTGCATTTTTTTTGGAGACCTCCACAAGTCTGGTTCATCCTTGGGAGAAATTTCCAAACGCCTGAAGGTACCACGCTCATCTGGCCAAACAATAGTACGCAAGTATAAACACCAAGGGACCACGCAGCCGTCATACCGCTCAGGGAGGAGACTCGTTCTGTCTCCCAGAGTTGAACGTACTTTGGTGCGAAAAGTGCAAATCAATCCCAGTTAAACAGCAACGGACCTTGTGAATATGCTGGAGGAAACAGGTACAAAAGTATCTATATACACAGTAAAACGAATCCTATATATATCCACAGTAAAACAAGTCCTATATCGATATAACCTGAAAAGCTGCTCAGCAAGGAAGAAGCCCCTGCTCCAAAACCGCCATAAAAAGCCAGATTACGGTTTGCAACTGCACAAGAGGACAAAGATCATACTTTGGAGAAATGTCTTCTGGTCTGATGAAACAAAAATAGAACTGTTTGGCCATAATGACCATAGTTATGTTTTGAGGGAAATGGGGGTGACTTGCAAGTCGAAGAACACCATCCCAACCATGCTGCACGGGGGTGGCAGCATCATGTTGTGTGGGTGCTTTGCTGCAGGGAGGACTGGTGCACTTCACAAAATATATGGCATCATGAGGCAGGAAGAGTATGTGGCTATATTGAAGCAACATCTCAAGACATCAGTCAGGAAATTAAAGCTTGGTGGCAAATGGGTCTTCCAAATGGACAATGACCCCAAGCATACTTCCAAAGTTGTGGCAAAATGGCTTAAGGAAAACAAAGTGTGGCCATAACAGAGTGGCCATAACAAAGCCCTGACCTCAATCCTATGGAAAATGTGATGGCAGAACTGAAAAAGCATGTGCGAGCAAGGAGGCCTACAAACCGGACTCGGTTACACCAGCTCTGTCAGGAGGAATGGGACAAAATTCACCCAATTTATTGTGGGAAGCTTGTGGAAGGTAAACTCAAACGTTTGACCCAAGTTAAACGATTTAAAGGCAATGCTACTAAATACTAACTGAGTGTATGCAAACTTCTGACCCACTGGGAATGTGATGAGAGAAATAAAAGCTGAAATAAATCTCTCTACTATTATTCTGACACTTCCCATTCTTAAAATAAAGTGGTGATCCTAACTGACCAAATACAGGGAATTTTTACTAGGATTAAATGTCAGGAATTGTGAAAAACGGAGTTGAAAGGTGTATGTAAACTTCCGACTTCAACTGAACATATGCAGGTTTTTACAAACACATAAATATACAGGTTTTAATATATACATACATATACAAGTTTTCACTGCTTTACTCACCAAACACTTTATGCCTTATACCAGCCCATCGTACAGTGACAGTGCCTGCACAATGGAGGGGTCTGCCTTGGAACCCTCCTGAAACTCCTGCAGGGTCAACTTGCCATCAGCATTCTGGAATAGGAATACAGGAGAAGAGAATGCAATGGAACTGCAGCTGTATCGCAGATCAGGATACCTTTACTCAATCTTACCAGCAGGGGGCAAAAGTGTTTCTCAAAGAAATCCTGAATAAAGTACCAGAGCCTGTTCAACACGGCTTGGCTGATCTAGTTCAGTGCACTTGGATGGTCAGCTCTCTTCCCTCTGCCCATATAATTGACTGAGTGCTGCTGCTGTGCTCTGAAGCCAATCCTATTGGCTGATTCTGGCACTGGGTATTGAACTGACAAACACCCAAGCTGGCTCTATCTCATCTCTCTCTAAGCCGAGGACGAGGAGGGCCTGAGTGAGCTGACTGGGCATTAGCACTGGGCTGTGGTGGTGAGGATAAATCTGTGGTGTTTATACACCGCAGGCAGTGTTAGTGACGCTGGGATGGCTATGGCTAAGAGGTTAAACTACACTCCCCGCCTCACTGCACTACAGCACAGGGACAACAGTAAGAACAAATCCACATTCAGTCTTTTCTGTTGATTTTGCTAGTTAGTTCATTACAATAGTACTGCCACTTACTTGAACAACAAAGTGATCTATAAATTGTACAACAAAGTGCAAAATAGCTACCAACATACCAAAGATCAACACGTAGTTACATAATGATATCATATCATAACCCCCCCTTGGGTTGTGCCGTGGCGGAGATCTTTGTGGGCTATACTCGGCCTTGTATCAGGATGGTAAATTGGTGGTTGAAGATATCCCTCTCGTGGTGTGGGGGCTGTGCTTTGGCAAAGTGGGTGGGGTTATATCCATCCTGTTTGGCCCTGTCCGGGGGTATCATCGGATGGGGCCACAGTGTCTCCTGACCCCTCCTGTCTCAGCCTCCAGTATTTATGCTGCAGTAGTTTATGTGTCGGGGGGCTAGGGTCAGTCTGTTATATCTGCAGTACTTCTCCTGTCTTATCCGGTGTGCTGTGTGAATTTAAGTATGCTTTCTCTAATTCTCTCTTTCTTTCTCTCTCTCGGAGGAACTGAGCCCTAGGACCATGCCTCAGGACTAGCTGGCATGATGACTCCTTGCTGTCCCCAGTCCACCTGGCCGTGCTGCTGCTCCAGTTTCAACTGTTCTGCCTGTGATTATTAATATTTGACCATGCTGGTCATTTATGAACATTTGAAAATCTTGGCCATGTTCTGTTATAATCTCCACCCTGCACAGCCAGAAGAGGACTGGCCACCCCTCATAGCCGGGTTCCTCTCTAGGTTTCTTCCTAGGTTTAGGCCTTTCTAGGGAGTTTTCCCTAGCCACTGTGCTTCTACGCCTGCATTGCTTGCTGTTTGGGGTTTTGAGCTGGGTTTCTGTACAGCACTTTGAGATATCAGCTGATGTAAGAAGGGCTATATAAATACATTTGATAACCCACGGTGGTGGTTTTGGGTTACTACAGTGTTTTATATAGCGATATACCTTGTCCATCATGGCAAAAATACGGTCCACTCTCTTCTCAGGTGTATTCTCTTCTTCTGGTAACTCTACAGTGTTCCCCTGGAGTACAGAGGCAAATATACTGTCAATATACATGTCAATGTATTTAGTGGGGGCGGCAGGTAGCCTAGTAGTTCAAGTGTTGGGCCAGTAAACAAAAGGTTGCTAGATCGAATCCCTGAGCTGACAAGTTTTTTTTTTTTTAAATCTTTTGTTCTCCACAAGGCAGTTAACCCAATGTTCCTAGGCTGTCATTGTAAGTAAGAATTTGTTCTTAACTGACTTGCCTAGTTAAATGTAAAACACTATGTGCATGCTACCATTTCTCTTTGACATTGGAACATTTTAGCATTGTATAACTTACCACCATCAGATATATGGCATCTACGATGTTTAACATCTCGTCTCGTGTGATGTAGCCATCGTTATCAAGATCATACAATTTGAAAGCCCCTGTAAAGACAGCAAAAAAATGGTGAATGCCCAGTTCTGACTGTAAATAAAGTTGTTTTGAGATTGTGCAGATGGGGATCGGTGAGTGTATGTAGCCTTTCTTTTGTACTAATGTATTGTATGCTTGCCAATCAGATTGAAAATGAGTGGCTGTGTGGGGGAGTGGAGTAGGATGAGGGTTTTGAAATGGAATGAACCCCTGCATAGTCAGAACCATTTTCCCCAAATATCCAAACCCAGGGCTCACACAGTAGGCAACATAATTTAGCTTAATGCGTAACCATTTTTAACTATCTCTTATTTGTTGTCTTCTGTGAGCCTGTTAAGCTCTTTGTTTTGTTCATGCATAACAATAGGATCACAAAGAGCCATGTCCTGTCACTGAAGTGTCAAAGTGCATCTGGGGGTCACTGCATAATGTGAAGGGGTCATCTCTCCTTACATCTGAGCTTCTCGTCCAGCGTCCCCCGAGAGGTCACCGACAGGGCCTGGATGAACTCAGAGAACTCTATGCGTCCATCCTATTCAATGACAGAGAGAGAGAGAGAGAACGAGGGGTAGGGGAGTCAGACAGGCAGAGAGAGAGAGTGGGAGAGCGAGAGAGGGGGGAACAGTCAGGCAGCAAGAGAAAGAGAGTGAGAGGGGGGATAATAGAGAGAGAGGCAGAGAGAGAGAGAGAGAGAGAGAGAGAGAGAGAGAGAGAGAATGAATATCTTCTTTCACACTAACACCCCAATACACTTTGTTTAGTCTATTGCTGAAAAATGGGACAGACTTGTGCTCCGTGTCCGCTGCTATTTCTGCACTGCACCTGGCTCTCCCCCGAGGCTAAAGCATGTCATTGCTGGTCATTAGCGAGATGGATGCATGCTGTACGATATTTTGAAAGTTATTACACACTCATAGAACCACTGTATATTAGAGCCAAATAAGTTTCACAGCTTTCACATCGATTATACATCTGAAATGGACATCACAGGTTTCTCCCTCTGTCCTACAGGGTAAAGCATTCTCCAGGCAGTTTTATTTCACTCCAGCTTTCTTGGATTCCCTCACAGCATCCTGTCACAGCACTCAGAAGAATTTCCAATTACCTTCCAAAAATTGGGGGCAAATCGGTGGCCTGCAGCTTACTGCTGCAAGGGTTCAATTTGTGCAGTACATGGAAATGTCTGCCAATAAGAGATAGTGGTCAAGTATAAAATGGAGTCATAAAGCAGCACTAACAAAGACAGACTGGCTGCAAATTCAGCTCTCTTGATGAAGTTCTGAAATCAAAGCTCATTCAGCAGTACCAGAATTGCACTAATGTATTCTTTAATAGTGCAGAGTATTTTGCTATTCATGCTCTAAAGCAGCATATCTGTGACAGTATCTGCTCCTAGTAAAGCCTGAGAATTGACACCTTGGATAGGATAGTAACCCTGAGAAGAAGTTCCCCACTGCTCATATTCAGATAGTCTGACCCTACCAATGTGTTCTCTAACTACAGGGTGCTTAGCACAAATTAAGCCCATAAATAAAGAGCAGAACCAGTGTGTGTGTGTGATCTCCATGGCACAAAACCCATTACCCACAGGCTATGGCCGCCAGGGGTCATGGAAGGGCTGTTCTTAACAACACATAGTCCATTTCCCTTTCATTTTCAGGCACCTCTAACCTGTGCTTTGTCAACCCGTCTCCCCTCTGAAATGCCCCACAGAAAGGACTCCTTTCTGTGCTCAGATTCCACCTCTGATTAGAGACCATAACACTGCACTACCAGTACCATGACTAGACACTACCAGTAATATGACTAGACACTACCAGTACCATGACGAGACACTACCAGTACCATGACCAGGAACTACCAGTAACATGACTAGACACTACCATTACCATGACTAGACACTACCAGTACCATGACCAGACACTACCAGTAACATGACTAGACACTACCATGACTAGACACTACCAGTACCATGACCAGACACTACCATTACCATGACTAGACACTACCATTACCATGACTAGACACTACCAGTACCATGACCAGACACTACCAGTAACATGACTAGACACTACCATGACTAGACACTACCAGTACCATGACCAGACACTACCAGTACCATGACCAGACACTACCAGTACCATGACTAAACACTACAAGGACCATGACCAGGCACTATCAGTACCAGACACTACCAGTGCCATGACTAGACACTACCAGTACCATGACCAGACACTACCAGTACCAGACACTACCATGACCAGACACTACCAGTACCATGACTAGACACTACCAGTACCAGACACTACCAGTAACATGACCAGACACTACCAGTACCAGACATTACCAGTAACATGACCAGACACTACCAGTACCATGCCCAGACACTACCAGTACCATGACCAGACACTACCAGCACCATGACCAGACACTACCAGCACCATGACCAGACACTACCAGTAACATGACCAAACACTACCAGTACCATGACCAAACACTACCAGTACCATGACCAGACACTACCAGTACCAGACACTCCCAACCATGACCAGACACTACCAGTAACATGAATAGCAACTACCAGTACCATGACTAGACACTACCAGTACCATGACCAGTACCATGACAGACACCAGTACCATGACCAGACACTACCAGTACCATGACCAGACACTACCAGTACCAGACCCAGTACCATGACCAGACACTACCAGTAACATGAATAGCCACTACCAGTACCATGACTAGACACTACCAGTACCATACACTACCAATACTATGACCAGACACTACCAGTACCATGACCAGACACTACCAGTACCATGACCAGACACTAACAGTACCATGACCAGACACTACCAGTACCATGACCCAACACTACCAGTACCATGACCAAACACTACCAGTACCATGACTAGACACTACCAGCACCATGACCAGACACTACCAGTACCATGACTAGACACTACCAGTACCATGACCAGACACTACCAGTACCATGACCAGACACTACCAGTACCATGACCAGACACTACCAGTACCATGACCAGACACTACCAGTACCATGACCAGACACTACCAGTACCATGACCAGACACTACCGGTACCATGACTAGACACTACCAGTACCATGACCAGACACTACCAGTACCATGACCAGACACTACCAGTACCAGACACTACCAGTACCAGACACTACCAGTACCATGACCAGACACTACCAGTAACATGACTAGACACTACCAGTACCAGACACTACCAGTACCATGACCAGACACTACCAGTACCAACCAGAGACAGCACCCTCAACCTTTGTACTATATGTTACCGTTTGTTTACTGAGATTGCAGTGACTTTGAAATTGTAATTAAAATCACATAAAAAGCACATGTACTTGTGGAGGAACAAATGAAGGAATCAACAATCAAGAACCTTGTTTTCATCAAAGACGTTGAAGACAAAAGAAGCAAACTTGGTGGGGTCACCAAAAGGGAAGAACTGCTTGTAGATGTTCTGAAAGCCCACCGCATCCAGCTGACCACTTGGACAGTCCTTTATAAAGCCTTTGTACCTGCAAGACATGATGATGATGAGAGGGGAAGGCAAAGAGAACACAAGAGAAGGTTAACAGGATAAGGATACAATTATGCCTATTGAATATAATGTGAAAATGTGTTCAATGTGTCAATCAGCATTTATCTAGTATAAAACAGCATGCTGTATCAAAATGTTCAACCCAAAGCTATTTGTCTTGCAGAAAAGACAATGTCTCTAAACCGATGAAGAGGCAGAGGGAGTTTAATTCAAATTACTTTCTTGTCTCCTGCTAATGTGCATAAATGATAGATCAATCTGTGAGCTTCTAGCCTCTGGAGATGATACATCCAGAATGACATGACATCACAGTTAAATACAGAACCATGTTTCACATGCAATTTCCCAGTCAATCAAACAGAGACAGTCTCATTGTACAACTCAATAAAGAAACAGTGTTATCAGTGGAATAACAAGCCTTTAATGGGTCTGTACAGAGGCAGGGAGGGGAAAGGAGAGGACAGATCCTGGGCTTCGTTCAGTCCTTCCTTTGGCTCCTTACTCTGAAACTCATACTTTTAATCTGCCCAACAGACAAAACACGCTCTTCCATGGCCTAGAATAGGACAGACAGACACAGGGAATATCTTCAAATATGCTGAGAACAGTTTGAAGAGAAGACCATAAACCCTCCATAAACCCTCCATTTGCATATCCAGATGTGGAGATGAATGAAAACCCAGCGAAGAACAATGAGGAATCAAGTCTAATTGCCATTCGGTGTGCAGGCAATACAAAGCACATCATAATCCCAAAATGACCCATTTCAAGTGAGATAGATTTCGTCTGACTCATTTGTGAATTTCCCATTGTCTCCGTAAAAACTAAATCTTTTCAGTAGATTCATTGGGGAATTTATGCAAAAAAACTGTTCATGCAAAATCTCACAGCCCTCTAGATTTTATCAGTTGGTTCGCAGCCATTGACTACTAATTGGACATTAAGCAAGATGATCCCTATCTAACTAAACTAAATGTGAAGCAGCTCTTTCTAGTTTGAAGTAGCTCTGGCTAACTCAGTAGCATATGTGGAGTTGTGCATGGACACATACAGTCTAGCCTAGTGTAATGGATGCCCTGCTGCCTGCTCAGCGAGTACCGCTTCCTCCTGATTCGGCGTATACCGAGGCTTGAACCCAGTACCTCTGCTTTGCTTCTTACCAGTCGGCACAGCCAAAAATCTAGCTATTCAGTGACACAAGTGGGGACACTTCAGGCTCAGGAGTGAGCTTCACACATCCCCATGTGATAGATTAATCCCCTAAACTTAATCCACAACGACCCCAGCGTTGTTCTGAGTGCAACTTCAGATCCAAATCACAGCACCATGTGTAACGGATGTCACATTGCCAGTTTAGCGAGTACTGCTTCCTCCAGATTCAGTTCATACCGAGGTTCCAACCCATGGGATCTCTGCCTTGCTAGCAGACGTGACCACCCTCCAGGAGATTCTTACCAGTCGACGCCACCAAAAAGTTAGCTATTCGGTGGTGCAAGTGGGGACATTTCAGGCTGAGGAGTGAGCTTCACACATTCCCATGTGGTACACTAGGTCCCAGGCCATTCAGGATAATTGTATTTATTCACATAGAGATAGCCAGTGCAATTATGTCCCAAATAGTGAGCCAACATGACTGACAGTGTTGTGGACTGCTAATAACCATCCACCATGATATTTAGCCATTTTCCCTTGTTGTTGTCCAGTTGACAGGGATACTTGGCTCTGTCCCCCTGTTATTGATTGCAGGTGAGCACTAAGCATACTAACATTTCCCCCTGAATATATTAGCATATAATCAATACGGAGGAGACATTTAATGTACAGCACCGGCATTTATCTAACCCCGCTAATTCTTCCATGTCTGTCGGTGGCTCCTCCACTAATTACACACCATCTGGCATTTCCCCTGTTTAAACTGTCTCTCATCCTTCACACTCAACCATGATGATTGCGGCT
The DNA here is from genome assembly GCF_023373465.1 of Oncorhynchus keta. NCBI lineage: Eukaryota > Metazoa > Chordata > Actinopteri > Salmoniformes > Salmonidae > Oncorhynchus > Oncorhynchus keta. The sequence goes on along the minus strand of NC_068434.1, from coordinate 28,199,493 downwards.
GATCTTCAAGTGGGGAGTCATGCAAAGTTTCCATGAAATAATGTATGGGAGGGCCACTCAGCTGGCTGCAGTGCCCAGCCAAGGGGTTATTCTGCCCCAGTGTATCCAGGCAGCCCCTGAGACTGGTCAGCTCTGTAGCGCCGTGCTAGGGAAGCCCGCCAAGCATTCTCTTTATTCTGCTGCTGCGTGTGGATGTGCCCTTGCTCACTGGCCCTATCAGAGAGGGCCAAGTGCATCAATACACTGACTGGCTGGCACACGAGGCACTGACTCCTCTCCCTATAGTACAGTCAGGATCAGGTTTTGACACAAAGCCAAGGCCGATAAAATAGTGTTAAAGACCATGCGAGATGGACAGGGAAAGGCAGCATTGGCACGTGATATTGGTTACTGTAAATCCTAATTCATTGTTTAGGCTAGATCTAGCCTGGGGTGAGATGTATTCAACTCTTTTCCACCACTCATTTACTACAAGAATAAAAACAGAAGCATTTGCAGTGTGGAATAAGGATCCAGTAGGCTCAGCCAGCTACATCATCATTTTGCTTTGAGATTAGTTGGTTGTGTTTTATAGCGTTACATGGCAGAGGACATGACCCAATTCCCTGTGTGCTACAAATTGTAAAAAAAATAAAATAAAATAAAAAACTGTGAGGGTGAAAGCCATGCATGCAAAGACAAAGAGTACCTATAAATACTCACATCCTCTACAATAGCACCAATCCTTGACTCTGTAGGAAAAAGTCATTATATTTTCAGAACTCATCTGTCTCCAAGACAATGTGTGAAAAAACAACTTTAGCCTCAAATGCAGTAGCACTACACAATCTATTAGTGATGGGAGGGGAAACCGATACAGTGACATATATCGCAATACTATAGTTGGATGATATTATATCGATATTTGACCCCAAGTACTGATTGAAAAAATACATCAAATATATATTTTTTGCTACTATTGTAGCGTTAGCTGGCGCTATAGTCAGCGGTACCTGCGCCAAAACGCAGGTATTTTTAATCCTATAGGTTGTTCTCCATTTTCTTTTAAATAGTAAGCCAACATGTTTCCCTGACTGATCAAAACGTGTTTTCTCATGCTCTCTCTTGTCTCTCTGCAGCAGATATATGGTGAGCAATATGTTTGGAAAATCGACTCACAATACATATAGAATCATGAGAATCGCAATACATATTGTATCAGCACCCAAGTATCGTGATTAGGGTTGCAAAGTTACCGGTAATTTACCAAAGTTACCGGAAACCTTTGCAATTTTTGTAATTAACAGGTCATCTATGGCAATATATGGTAACTTTGGTCATTTATACTTGAATAACTTTTAAAAAATGTATTATTTTTTTTATATCTGTGTCCATATTGTCCATGATTTTCTTGTGGATAGACCATATGGTTCAAGAGAAAATACCCAAATTAATGAAAAAATGATCTAATCAACAATGGCATTATTTTCAATTAACTATTGACTTTTTTCACAACTGCCAGCAGTTTGGCGCAAAAATATTTAAAACAAAGACATATTCACATAGTAAAATAAATGAACGCTTGTAAAAAAAAACATATAATGTTGAAACCCTCATATTAAACAATGGCATGAAATAACATTAAGGACCTGGCATGTGAGATTGACAGAGAAAGGCAGCATAGGCACGTGATATAAACTCAGCAAAAAAAGAAACGTCCTGTCACTGTCAAATGCGTTTATTTTCAGCAAACTTAACATGTGTAAATATTTGTATGAACATAACAAGATTCAACAATCTGCATCTCCTCCTCATGGACTGCACCAGATTTGCCAGTTCTTGCTGTGAGATGTTACCCCCACTCTTCCACCAAGGCACCTGTAAGCCTCTCTCAGCCTATTGCGAACAGTCTGAACACTGATGGAGGGATTGTGAGTTCCTGGTGTAACTCGGGCAGTTGTTGTTACCATCCTCTACCTGTCCCGCAGGTGTGATGTTCGGATGTACTGATCCTGTGCAGGTGTTGTTACACACTGTCTGCAACTGTGAGGACAATCAGATGTCAATCCTGTCTCCCTGTAGTGCTGTCTTAGGCGTCTCACAGTACGGACGTTGCAATTTATTGCCCTGGCCACATCTGCAGTCCTCATGCCTCCTTGTAGCATGCCTAAGGCATGTTCACGCAGAAGAGCAGGGACCCTGGGCGTCTTTCTTTTGGTGTTTTTCCAGAGTCAGTAGAAAGGCCTCTTTAGTGTCCTAAGTTTTCATAACTGTGACCTGAATTGCCTACCGTCTGTAAGCTGTTAGTGTCTTAACGACCGTTCCACAGGTGCATGTTCATTAATTGTTTATGGTTCATTGAACAAGCAGGGGAAACAGTGTTTAAACCCTTTACAATGAAGATCTGTGGAAGTTATTTGGATTTTTATGAATTATCTTTGAAAGACAGGGTCCTGAAAATGGGACGTTTCTTTTTTTTACTGAGTTTGGGTTACTGTAAATCCTAATTTATTGTTTAGGCTAGATCTAGCCTGGGGTGAGATGTATTCAACTCTTTTCCACCACTCATTTACTACAATAATAAAAACAGAAGCATTTGCAGTGTTGAATAAGGACCCAGTAGGGTGTGTAAATTACCTGTTACTTTGCCACCCTAATCACGATACTTAGGTGCCGATAAGATATGTATTGTGATTCTCACGATTCTATATGAATTGCGATTTGATGTTCCAAACATATTGTTCACCATATGTCTGCTGCAGAGAGACAAGAGAGAGCATGAGAAAACAAGTTCTGATCAGTCATGGAAATATGTCACATGCTTCAAGATGACCACCATTTTTCCTGTACCCAAGAAGGCAAAGATAACTGAACTAAATGACTACCGCCCCATAGCACTCACTTCTGTCATTATGAAGTGCTTTGAGAGACTAGTCAAGGATCATAACACCTCCACCATACCGGCCATCCTAGACCCAATTCAGTTTGCATACCGCCCCAACAGGTCCACAGACGATGCAATCAACATCACACTGCACACGGCCCTATCCCAACTGGACAAGAGGAATACCTATGTAAGAATGCTCTTCATTGACTACAGCTCAGCATTCAACACCATAGTACACTCCAAGCTCATCATCAAGCTGGAGGCCCTGGGTCTCAACCCCTCCCTGTGCAATTGGGTCCAGGACTTAGACGGGCCACCCCAGGTGGTGAAGGTAGGAAACAACATCTTCACTTCGCTGACCCTCAACACTGGGGCCCCACAAGGGTGCGTGCTTAGCCCCCTCCTGTACTCCCTGTTCACCCACGACTGCATGGCCATGCACGCCTCCAACACAATCATCAAGTTTGCAGATGACACAACAGTAGTAGGCTTGATTACCAACAACGACGAGACAGCCTACATGGGAGGAGGTGAGGGCACTCGGAGTGTGGTGTCAAGAAAACAACCTCTCACTGACCGTCAACTAAACAAAGGAGATCATTGTGGACTTCAGGAAACAGCAGAGGGAGCACCCCCCTATCCACACTGACAGGACAGCAGTGTGGAGAAGGTGGAAAGTTAAGTTCCTCTGCGTACACATCACAGACAAACTGAAATGGTCCACCCACACAGACAGTGTGGTGAAGAAGGCGTAACCTCAGGAGGCTGAAGAAATTTGGCTTGTCACTAGGGCTGGGCGATATGGCCAAAATATTAAATCACGGTATTTAGACTGTATTTTTGTTTTTGAATAATAAAAGTTCTACATTTGCTTTATGAGTAATGAGTGATCCTAGGGTGGCAACACATACATTCTAAGTGATTTCAGTGAGTCTCTCTAAATTCTGAATATTTTATACTGTTCAATTCAACTTCAACCAAAACAAATTTCAGAGGTGGAAAATTACCAAATTATCATACTTGAGTAAAAGTGAAGATACGTTAATAGAATATTTCTCAAGTAAAAGTCACCCAGTAAAATACTACTTGCGTAAAAGTCTAAAAGTATTTGGTTTCAAATATACTTAAGTATCAAAAGTATATGTAATTGATCAAATGTACTTAAGTATCAAAAGTAAAAGTACAAATAATTTCAAATTCCTTATATTAAGCAAACCTTTTTATTTACGGACAGCCAGGGGCACACTCCAACACTCAGACATCATTTACAAACTAAGCATTTGTGTTCAGTGAGTCCTCCAGATCAGAGGCAGTAGATGACAAGGGATCTTATCTTGACAAGTGCGTGAATTGAACCATTTTCCTGTCCTGCTAAGCATTCAAAATGTACCGAGTACTTTTAGGTGTCAGGGAAAATGGAGTAAAAAGTACAGCATTTTCTTTAAGAATGTAGTGAAGTAAAAGGTGTCAAAAATAAAAAACAGTAAAGTATAAAAACCAAAAAACAACTTAAGTAGTACTTGGAAGTATTTTTACACCACTGCTCAATTGAGATAATTTCCACACAAGGCTGCACAATATGGAAAAATAATCTAGGATTTATGGAACTATTTGTACTGAGAGTCAGGAAACATGTCCAGGGAGTGAGTGTTTTAATAACATAAACAGAACATAATATAAAACAAGAAACACTACCAGCACACAGACATGAAACAAAAACAATGACACCTGAGGAAGGAACCAAAGAGAGTGACATATAGGGCAGGTAATCAAAGAGGTGATGGAGTCCAGGTGAGTGTCATGCGCTGATGCGCATTACGATGGTGACAGGTGTGCGCCATAAGGAGCAACCTGGTGACCTAGAGGCTGGAGAGGGAGCACACGTGACAACTTATTTTTAACCAAATGTTGCAATTGCAATTTGACTTGCGAATTAGAGAAAAACTGTTGGAATCATGAAAATAGAATGACTATTCTAGAATATAAAGTGGGCACTTTGAATAATGTGTTGTTTGAGATGAAAACAAATGAAAATGCCAGGGAGTTGTTATTGTGACATGGTAGGAACTAAAGTGTTGATATGTGTTTCCTAGGGGACCCTATTAGCTTTGACTACATTGCTTGTTTTCTCTTAGCTACTTCATGTAGGTTACATATTCCTCTTTGATTTAGAAGATACTGTTGCAAAAACAACATGCTGATTTAGGTCTACACCATCACTGCTATTATCAGGTTGTATTAGCTAGCTACGTTTGCTCTTACTCAGTACATTTATTAGTGGCTAACAATTAGTATCTCAAGATTTAGTACAACTTGCTAAGAAAATACAAACAGCTGTTTGCTAATGTAAGAAACACAAACTAATATTGTCATTATAGAACGCTAGTGGATTTATATTAATAAGCATAGTGAAAACAGCATTGTTGTCATCAACATTATTGCATGTGCTGCATTGACCATGCAGACTGAATGCAAATGTCTCGTGGTTGAGGAACATCAAATGTGCTCCTTGAGTGATGGGGCATGGCTAGGTCTGTGTGGAAAGTGGCACGGTGAGAAAGAGCAGAGAGAGATTACTCGATTAGAGAAGTAAACTATAAAAATTGACATTACACATGGTGTATCACTTTTAACAAACCAAACATTCAAATACTGGTATAGAAGTTAACGTAAAAACCCAAACCGATCCCTATATCAATTCCGATATATAATAAAATACGGTATACTTCCCAGCCCTACTTGTCACCTAAAACCCTGACAAACTTTTATAGATGCACAATCGAGAGCATCCTGTCGGGCTGTATCACAGCCTGGTACGGCAACTGCACCACCCTCAACTGCAAGGCTCTCCAGAGGATGGTGCGGTGTGCACAATGCATCACCGGGGGCAAACTACCTGCCCTCCATGACACCTACAGCAACCGATGTCACAGGAAGGCCAAAAAGATAATCACGGACAATAACCACCCGAGCCACTGCCTGTTCACACTGCTACCATCCAGAAGGCGAGGTCAGTACAGGTGCATCAAAACTGGGAACCGAGAGACTGAAAAACAGCTTCTCTCTCAAGGCCATCAGACTGCTAAACAGCAATCACTAACTCAGAGAGGCTGCTGCCTACATTGAGACCCAATCACTGGCCACTTTAATAAAAGGATCACTAGTCACTTTAAACAATGCCACTTTCGGCCATTGCTCATCCATATATTTACATGTACATATTCTCATTCACACCTTTAGATTTCTGTCGGAACTAGAAGCACAAGCATTTCACTACACTCACATTAACATCTGCAAAGGATGTGTATGTGACCAATACAATTTGATTTGATTATTCACTAAATTGATGGTTTATATTTAGGACAATGTTTTACAGCTTCGTCATTATATATATATTTATATATTATATGTATATATACAGTACCAGTCAAGAGTTTGGGCACACCTACTCACTCAAGGGTTTTTCTTTATTTTTACCATTTAGTGAATATTAGCGAAAACATCAAAACTATGAAATAACACATATGGCATCATACAGTTACCACAAAAGTGTTAAAACAAATCCAAATATATTTTATATTTGAGATTCTTCAAAGTAGCCACCCTTTGCCTTGATGACAGCTTTTTTCTGGTAACTTTGGTAAATTGAAATGCATTCCAGGTGACAACCCCATGAAGCTGGTTGAGAGAATGCCAAGAGCTGTCATCAAGGCAAAGTGTGGCTACTTATTTCATTATTTTATATACTGCCAGGTCGCAGTTGCAAATGAGAACTTGTTCTCAACTAGCCTACCTGGTTAAATAAAGGTGAAATAAATAAAAAATATACTGTATTTTGCATGAGGGCCAGAGATAATTACAGAAACCTGTGATAATCCAAAGTACCCATAAGGGCCACTAGATGTTTTGTGATAAATTACATAAATTCCTTGAAAGTTACTACAATTGTGGTCGTTTACTGGTAAACTTCTAAAGTGTCCAGTAATATACCCTCCCTTTGCAAGCCAAATCGTGATCATATCGTAGCGTGAGGTCTCTGGCAATTCCCAGCCCTACAATTTAGCCTACTTAAATACTTTATCCATGGATTTCACTTTAGAAGCAATATCCATGCGCCACGGAACTATCAAATCGAGGATTTAATCAAGGGGCTATATAAAGTTAGGCATGCTCTCGGCACTCTGAAGAAAGGCCTTAATAACCAGAGCAGAGTTGGAGCATCAGTCAGACATGAGTAAACAACTCTTGACACAGTCTGGCTGCTGCTCAGGAAGCTCCAGCCCAGCCAGCTCACCTCCCAGTCACTGGGCACAGCTCACGGAGCAGCAGACCTGCATTCCAGAGTCAGACCAGTCAGCCTGAGCCTGCAGGCTTCAGCCAGCCTTTAGATGGGACCCATTCAGCAAGGCATATGGCCCCTGGAGTACCTGACATTAACACCAGAACACCTGCCAAATTTAGTAAACAGCACATGTTGCAGGTGAATCTGTCACTCACCCACATTGACAGGTACAGTTCTGAGAGTCTAATTGAGGACTAGGCCCAAATGCAGACTAGAAGAATTTTAGTTTTTGGAAGAAGAGAGGGGTAGAAAAGGGTAGAGCAGAAAAGGGAGATTTGGAGGGTCATTGAAAATCACATGTACTTACCACTGTTGCACCTCTTTCTCTGTAACTGGAAGAAAAAAGGAGAGTTTTAGCAAGAGGGAATAAAGTTATGTACCATGTCTCAGACCATTTAGATGACTTGGACAAATCCACTGTCAGTTGAAAATCACAGATTCCCATGACTGCATAGGATTGGGCTGTAACAAAAATAATCAAATTATGATTGCACTGAGCACTTTTGGGTTTCTTATCAATTTGCACCCACCCTGAGGAATAATGTGTAATTATTTTTGTTGTTTAATGTATAATTGAATTCAATACTTGTGTTTAATGTGTAATTTAATTCAGTACTTTTGTTGTTTAATGTGTAATGGAATTCAGTACTTGTGTTGTTTACAAACTGAATGATTCATCACACCTGAAGCTATGGAATTCACTCATCTGCTACATTGCTCCCAAGGACTTCCACGTTATTATAATTCAAAAGGTCAACTTAGCAGATTCATGGACAGAGGAAGAGAGGGAGAGAGAGAGACAAAGAGAGAGACAGAGAGGGGTTAGCAGGAGGAAAGTGAGTGGCTTGGGGAGCAAGACGTGTTATCATGCCCGCAAACAGCGTTAGTATCAACCACTCCCTCGTGGTTCTCCCTCCAGCCTCCAAAGTAACCAAAGCAATTTTCACCATCTGAACAATGAGGCATACTTTCGGAAAAATCTATGGCTGTGTAGGTAACCTGGTAGACCTGTGAGGGCGTTTTGAACGTACACTGCTCATAGCCTCAGTGCAGACATGGGGTATTCTCTAAACCGACAGGATGCTTCTTAATAAGGCTCCACAAACAACATAATGAACTAGATGTTCATGGGCTAGATTTGGCTGTTCCCACTGCCACAGGTCATACTGACACATGGATATGGTGGTGTGGTACTGTTGCCTCGGTAATGAGTGTTCTAATGTTGTAGTCCCCATAACCTTAGTTAGATTTTTAAAAAGCTAATATATAGAATCTTTCAGTCTTTGGAGGGAATAATTCATGGTTTTGAATAGTCACAACTATTGTATTACCTGAACCATTGTATTTTGTTGTTGTATTTTTTATTTAACTAGACAAGTCAGTTAAAGAACAAATTCTTACTTTCAATGGCGGCCTAGGAACAGTGGGCAGAACGACAGATTTGTACCTTGTCAGCTCGGCGGTTTGAACTTGCAACCTTCCGGTCACTAGTCCAACTCTCTAACCACTAGGCTACCCTGCCGCCCCACAGTGAGGGCTCTATTTTAACAAAACTAACGCAATGGTAAATCTAAGCACTGGCGATAGTGCTATTGGTCAGGGGGTGGGTGAGAAATATTTGTCTATTTTCACAGCCTTCATTATCAGCGCAATAGCTGGCGGTAGTTCAAAATGGTTGGGTTTTGAGAGGCAGGTTCTCAATAAGCAAAATATACACTACATAACCAAAAGTATGTGGACACCTGCTAGTTAAACATCTCATTCCAAAACCATTGGCATTAATATGGAGTTGGTCCCCCCTTTGCTGTTATAACAGCCTCCACTCTTCTGGGAAGGCTTCCCAAAAGATGTTGGAACGTTGCTGTGGGGACTTACTTTCATTCAGCCACAACAGCGTTAGTGAGGTTGGGCACTGATGTTGGGAGGTTGGGCACTGATGTTGGGAGGTTGGGCACTGATGTTGTGAGGTTGGGCACTGATGTTGGGAGGTTGGGCACTGATGTTGGGAGATTAGGCGTTCCAATTCACCTCAAAGCCCGAACCATGAAAAACAGCCCTAGACCATTATTCCTCCTCCACCAAACTTTACAGATGGCACTATGCATTCGGGCAGGTAGAGTTTGGCATCCGCCAAACCCAGATTCTTCCGTCGAACTGCCAGATGGTGAAGAGTGATTCATCACTCCAGAGAACGCGTTTCCACTGCTCCATAGAGATCTTAGGCTTGTGTGAGGCTGCTTGGCAATGGAAACCCATTTCATGAAGCTCCTGATGAACAGTTCTTGTGCTGATGTTGCTGTCAGAGGCAGTTTGGAACTCGGTTGTGAGTGTTACAATCGAGAACAGACGTTTTCTACGCGCTTCAGCACTCGGCAGTCCTGTTCTGTGAGCTTGTGTGGCCTATCACTTTGCGGCTGAGCCCTTGTTGCTCTTAGACGTTTCCATTTCACAATAACAGCACTTAGAGTTGACCGGGGCAGCTCTAGCAGGGCAGAGATTTGATACAGATGGACAGGTGGCATCCTATCACGGTGCCACGTTGAAAGTCACTGAGCTCTTCAGTAAGGCCATTCTACTGCCAATGTTTGTCTATGGCGATTGCATGGCTGTGTACTCGATTTTATACACCTGTCAGCAATGGGAGTGGCTGAAATAGCCAAATCCAATAGTTTTAAGGGGTGTCCACTTACTTTTGTCCATGTAGTGTAAGTAATGTATAAAGACGAAGCTGTAAAACTTTGTCCTAAAAATAAACCATCAATTTAGTGAATACCATTGTTTAATATGAGGGTTTCAACATTATATTTATTTTACACACGTTTATTTATTTGACTTTGTGAATATGTCTTTGTTGTGAAGCGCCAAACTTCTGGCAGTTGTGAAAAAAGTCAATAGAACAGTTGCAGAGCTAATTTAAAAAACAATGTTTAACCTTTATTTAACTAGGCAAGTCAGTTAAGAACAAATTCTTATTTTCAATGACGGCCTAGGAACAGTGGGTTAACTGCCTGTTCAGGGGCAGAACGACAGATTTGTACCTTGTCAGCTCGGGGGTTTAAACTTGCGACCTTCCAGTTACTAGTCCAACGCTCTAACCACTAGGCTACCTTGCCGCCCCAATTGAAAATAATGCCATTGTTGATTAGATGCGGTTTAAATTAATTATGCTATTTTCTCTTGAACCATATGGTCTATCCACTGGAAACAAATGGACAATATGGACACAGATATAAACAATGAAACTATATATGAATAAATGTTTTCAAAGTTATTCATGTATAACTTATACATGTTGTGTATATATAGTGTAGCCTAGGCCTGATGTTGATACTGAATTATAGGACTGAATAATTGAAATACGTTTGGAGGAGAGCGTCTTTGGTAACCAAATGAGAGGCGCTCTTTGGGAATGGGGATGGATACAAGCCGCATGGAGTATGCACTGCAGGTATGCCTATGTGAATTGTGAGTACTGCATGAGTAGATGACCATTTAGAAAGCTTTTATGGATCTAAGCTACTTGGTGAATGCATGGCCAGGATAAGAAAGACCCCAGATGCATTGCTGTTGAACCCGCTTTCCTTAAAGTAAGTAAGGTGAGGGTAGCTTACTTAGGACTTGTATTTTAATGAAACGAAACGGAAAACAAGCAAATGTTACAGGAAAATAACTGAAATGTTTCCAAATACAAGTGTAACACGATTTATCTCATGTCTCGTTCCATGATGGGCATATAGCCTACAGTAGCCTACAGTTTTTTTTACGCTAATCCAAGATAATAACAGGCGCTGGATAAAATAATGTAAAGCCACAGATAAAAAGGGGATGTCCCCTCACTGTTTTGCTCTTGATCTTTTAATAAAGTTCTGTGATATTTTTTCAAAGAGGCCTAGAGACAAGTCTTTTATCAATATTTTTGACCACTTGGCAAATGCATTGGGCAGGACTAAAAAACAGCCTTCATTGAGAGGAGGGGATATGCTTGGTTTTTAATCAAATTAAATTAAATATGAGGTTTACGGGCACAAAAAAGCACATCTCTCTATTTCCATGTGCATATGGGCACTGTGTGACACGGCTGGATAGGCTGTGCTTCCTTTGTCAAAATCCATGTCATAACCAACAGCCTTAACGCTAAGACCAGCTTTCGGTTGGTCTTCAATTTTGGCACTTTGGCGCACGTTTTTAAGGACACAGCTCAGATATTGCTACCCCTCCAACCTCAGCGCAAGCAAGCTCATATAAGACAGGTATATTACCAGTCCTGGTGCTAGGGTTTGAAAATAGAATAGTACTGGCTTTAACAGGTGAAAATTGCAAAAGAGCCCCGAATGTGCAAAGGTCATGTCCAGGAATACCTGTATTCAAGTATGTAGCCCATGTCAGTGACTGCCTGAATGTGAGTTCCCAGTGGAAAGGGAGAGGGATGATGAATAAACAAGAGTAGGTGTCAGCCTTTCCTCCTACACGCTCAATCAAATATCCTTTGGGAAAATAATGCCTCATTTTAAAGGCCAAAAATATAAACTCTTTATTTACCTCTTTCATTAACAGCAACCTAGACAGCGCCATTTCAATGCTAAGCAGTTGAAATAAAACACTTTATTAGCATCTCACTGTATGTGCAGCAAATGGTAGGCTATTTATACAGTGCCTGGTGCAGTGTTGTTTTCAATGGCTCTTTCCTTGTTAGCAAGGTACTTTATTTAGGTAGATTAGTGAATTTGACAATGTTACAGACATTCCTGACTGTAATACTATGTTAAAGCCTACATCAGTGAAGCTGGGCTATATCCTAGGCCTGTGTGTGCCAGGCTTTCAGAAAGAAGTGTGTATCCAGTGTAAAAGAACAGGAAATGAGTCTCAGCAGAGTCCAGAGATTAGGAAAGCATTTCTTTTGGGAGGAATTTGGAGAGCCTTCAACCAGCATGAGCGAAAAATCATCATTAATTCTAACATTCAGATACTGTCTATGAGTCAGAGCTGCGTCATTGTGTCCATTACAGAAAGAATGGCCACATCCTGATAATGGTGAGATACAAGATATACCATAGATTGAAGACTATATATTTAGTACAAGACAAAAACCTAGGTCTAGAACTTGTTCAGTGCTCTATATTTTGTAGTAGCTGGTGCGTTCTCAAAAAAGAGATTAAAGGTTAGTATTTAGTATTTATTTAATTCATGTGTATTATATAGTATATTTGAGATGCATTATTGACGTGTGAGTATGTTCCAGGAGTGAACACACGAACGCACCTGTCGCTCGTCACCCTAAACAAGTTCACAATAAAGAAGCACACCTTCAGAGGAGACGCTGATGACACTGACGAAAGCTTAGGCCAAAATGTTTGTCTATCTACCGTGAAATAAATACTAAAAAGAAACCTTGAATCTTTTTTTTTGGAGTGTGGACGAGCTATGTAATACGATTTTGGAATTCTATTACATTTTGGTCAACGCACCTGTTCTGAGAGCAGTGGTCACTAGATCTTCCATATTATGTAGTGACAGCTTACAGGAATATTGCAAGCAAGGGATAAAATGTAACTGTTATTATGGTCTCAGCCATAAGCCAGGCTATTAATTATCTCCAACAGACTGGTTACAATATTGGTTTTATTTAATCACGTATGGTGACTGACTGGTGCAGTTAGAATAAGTGCAGTATAGAGACATGTTCATCCCTGCTTCACTTTGCTTTGCTCAGCGATTCACAGGGAATCCTCATGTGACACATTCAGAAATGACAGAGTCAATCTTATGACTGTCAGGCCAGCCAAGCTACCATTAAAATGGCCTCAAAAGTCAATGACATCAAATAATTGAGGCAATTCACCATGCCTGCGATTCAATCAAGTTTTATTACGTAACTCAGTCAAAGACAATGGGCAGTAATATCATCAGCCTATAAGGAGGGAGGAAAGCAGTGAGGCCAGGGCTAGCAGCTCAGCTCCCTGTGCCCTGCAGGGCCTGCTCACACACATCAAGCTTGCACTCTGTCAGTATCAACCCCTGAGCTGAGTCTGACGGCTAACAAAAACACCTATTACATCCTCAAGTCATTTGACAGGGCTTGCTATTTCCACATGATATCAGACCAGTCATTTGTCTGGGCTTGCTCTTTCCACATAATATCAGACCAGTCATTTGACAGGGCTTGCTCTTTCCACATAATATCAGACCAGTCATTTGACAGGGCTTGCTCTTTCCACATGATATCAGACCAGTCATTTGGAAAACCATTTAGGCGTGTTCAGTTTTAGGTACAGTAGGCTAAACTGTGGCCACTATATTCAAAGATGGCTATACTATGCCTTTAGGCATAACATGATATAGAAAATGCTTGTTACAGTGGCAAATTGCAATAGCTAATAGTGACAGAAGCCAAGCACAAGAGCCCTCTCTGCTTTCTGTCCTGCACAACCAAACCTGTAAGACTGGTATCATTATAGATAGGCCTCCAAACGAGCTTCAACGCCATACAACACTCGTTCTGTGGCCTCCAACGGCTTTTAAATGCTAGTAAAACTAAATGCATGCGCTTCAACCGATTGCTGCCCGCACCCTCCTGCCCGACGAGCATTACTACTGGACGGTTCTGACTTAGAATATGTGGACAACTACAAATCCCTAGGTGTCTGGTTAGACTGTAAACTCTCCTTCCAGACTCACATTAAGTATCTCCAATCCAAAATTAAATCTAGAATCTGCTTCCTATTTCACAACAAAGCCTCCTTCACTCATGCTGCCAAACATACCCTCGTAAAACTGACTATCCTACCGATCCTTGACGTCAACGATGTCATTTACAAAATAGCCTCCAACACTCTACTCAGCAAACTGGATGTAGTCTATCACAGTGCCATCCGTTTTGTCACCAAAGCCCCATATACTACCCACCACTGCGACCTGTATGCTCTCGTTGGCTGGCCCTCACTACATATCAGTCGCCAAAATCACTGGCTCCAGGTCATCTATAAGTCTTTGCTAGGTAAAGCCCCGCCTTATCTCAGCTCACTGGTCACCATAGCAATACCCACACGTAGCACGCGCTACAGCAGGTATATTTCACTGGTCATCCCCAAAGCCAACACTTCCTTTGGCTGCCTTCCCTCCAGTTCTCTGCTGCCAATGACTGGAACGAATTGCAAACATCTCTGAAGCTGGAGTCTTATATCTCCCTCTCTAACATTAAGCATCAGCTGTCAGAGCAGCTTACCGATCACTGTACCTGTACACAAACAATCTGTAAATAGCACACCCAACTACCTCATCCCCATATTATTACTTACCCTCTTGCTCCTTTGCACCCCAGTATCTCTACTTGCACATCATCATCTGCACATCTATCACTCCAGTGTTAATGCTAAATTGTAATTATTTTCACCTCTATGGCCTATTTATTGCCTTACCTCCCTACTCTTCCACATTTGCACACACTGCACATAGATTTGTCTATTGTTTTATTGACTGTATGTTTGTTTATGTGTAACTCTGTGTTGTCGTCGCACTGCTTTGCTTTATCTTGGCCAAGTTGCAGTTGTAAATGAGAACTTGTTCTCAACTGGCCGATCTGGCTAAATAAAGCTGAAATAAAATCAAATAAAAATTACTTTGAAGTATCAAAAGAGAATGTCTCAAATTTGGCATTGGATCAAACTGAGGTTGGCAATAAGAGTAAAAAAGTTGCTCATGAGATTTACTTGACTGGCTGTCAAAGTACCTTGGATGCTATTTTTTTTTTAAATCTGCAGAACTGCATCCCTAAATTTAGCTAATGCACAGACGGTGCTCCTCCTCTAAGTTGGGTGTGTGCCTTGGACAGGATAGGAGTGTAAGCCAGCTTCTTTTAATATTTTATTATGGCACTGAAAGCAGGCCTACAACATCCTGAGCTCAAAATTGATCACTGAAAACATCTTCCTATGGGAAAGGAAGAAAGTCACTGCCCATTTCCTGAAAACATCTGAAACCCTACCTCTTCAAAGAGTATCTTAAATAATCCCACTGCACTTCCCCCGCATCACCCCCAAAAAAAAAAAATTGAAGAATTTTGTGAACCAACATTCGCACTTGATTTTTTCCCCCCTTCCTAGCTCTGACATTGCTGATAGCTATTTATTGAAGAAAAATGTACTTACTACGACTGTGATATGTGGTTGACCCACCTAGCTATCTTAAGACGAATGCACTAACTGTAAGTCGCTCTGGATAAGAGTGTCTGCGAAATGACTCAAATGTATGTAAATGCTATAAGTCAGAGGAAGGATATTTAAGCTTCTCAACAGGATAGGGAGAAGAGGATCCAGAAAGAGGAGGAAAGGAGACATAATGAGGAGAGAAATGATAAGGGGTCTAAGTTAGACAAGAGCGGGGTAAGGGAGTGGGCATGCTGGGAGAAACGACTGGGTGCCCCACAGAGCAAAGCTAAGCAGATAAGATCCCAATTATACTAGTTCATTCCTTGCTCAAAGAGGGCAATCAGGGGATGTAGAGAGAGTGAGAGTGTGAGTGAGTGAGTGAGAGAGAGAGAGAGAGAGAGAGTGTGTGAGTGTGAGTGTGAGTGTGAGAGAGAGAGAGAGAGAGAGAGAGAGAGAGAGAGAGAGAGAGAGAGAGAGAGAGAGAGAGAGAGAGAAAACAGGAAAGAGAGCTGGCTAAAGGACAGCAGCAAATAGCCCATCCCAGCACGAAGCCCAATCTTCCTCACCCCTGCAATTTCCTGTCACAGCAGCCTTCCCTGGTTGTGGTGCGGTGAAGTCCACCACGTGAAAAACACTGTCATTAGGCAGCCATAGGCTGTCAACTCCCACCCAACACCTGGCATGCTATGCTACAGGCTAGCCATTCATTAGACTAGATACAGTGAGGGCAACACATTTGAACAATCAGTTAAACTCTAGTCTGTTAAGTACTAAAACAACAAAATATAATTGTTTTTATGCACAATGGATGGCTTGGCTTATATGGATTATGTGATTAGAGAGTTTAGGCCTAAATAACATCATTTTGATTATCTTGTTATTTCTGCAAATGCCTCTAGTCTACTTTGCTTACACAGGTTAAGTGATGTATTGCCAACAATGAAAATATTGGTATTTCGCCTGCTACTTAAAGACCTTTTAAAACACTTTGCCTAAATGTGCATACTTATGGAAATGTATGAAGACTCCAGCAAGCCCATATTTGCTATCTTTGGCAAAACACCAGTGTGATTCCTGATCCAAAGTCTTAACCCCCATCAGCATTTTCAAAAACCTCTCCTTCCCAGTGGAGTGTTTCAAAAGATGCTGATTAGAACCACTTCCAGACCTAAACTAATCACAATTTGTGACACCATATGAGTATTTATGCAAAAATATGAAGGCTATATCCACCGTGGAGCTGACATTTAATTTGTGCTGTTGATTCTGAGGATTAAGAGAAACAGAGGCGAAGATGTCTTACACAGGCTACACGCAAACCAGTTCATATGAGGCACACATTTAGTACTCTTTCTATTCACTGTTGCTCATCTTAAAACGATAATGATTATACATTGTCTTGGGTCACTGCTATTATAGTGCTGTTATGGGTATTAGCCTAAATAGGATTAGTTACTGCATGTTACAATGATTTTGTGCTCCCCAAAAATACAAACATATTAGCATTTTTTACAATCAATGTCTGATCAGTCCCGTTGAAAAGAGAGAACAGAAAAAAGCAAGAAGGCTACTCACAGTAGGTCTTCCTGGTCAGTTCCTCCACCACCTCCTGCTTGAGCTTGCTGTTCGATTTGCCCATGGTCTGTACCTTTCTCCTTACTGCCTTGAGTTACTCCTCCACACCTCCTCCTGCTCCACCTTGACACCCACTAACTGAAAAACCCTCTCAGTCCAGACCTCGCTGGTCAAACAGATGCAAATATGGGCCAGTAGAGGAAAGAAATACAATTATACCACTGAAACAGTCAACTCTGAAAGAGGATCGAACTCAATCCACCCACATCAGGCTTGTGTTCTGTGCAGTCCACTCTGGATGTGTCAAGACTTCAGCCCTCCAGGGCAGCCACTCCAACCCCAGGGGCTCAGGACTGAATAATGTGAGACTGCTGACTATCTGAGTCTGAGTGTTCGCTTCTCCTTTCTTTAGAATGTCCAGTGGGCGAGAGTGGCGTTGTGATGCGTTGCTACCTTCGTCCTTGGTTACAGGAGTCACCCAGTGTCTGGGTGTTGTGTACGCTCTCTACCTCACACTCTGCTCACTGTTCGTCTCACCCCTCCTTTTCCTCCTTTCACTCTATCCCACCCTTTTTCCCCACCACTGTCTCTGTGGTTTCGGGTAACTTATAAGAGAATCGTCCCTCTTCACAGCTGAGATAAGGGGGTGGGTAAACTAAAATACAATGAACATGGCTTGGCCTCAAAAGCATTCCCTTTTCAATTACACCCCCGGCTTGAACTCAGATCCCAGTAGGGCATCCTTCAGACACAGCAGCAGAAAAGTCCAAAGGGCTCTGTGACTTCAACTGTCATTTCAAATGCAAAATGCTGAAATGAGAGAGAAAATAGAAATGTCCCAATTCCTTGAATGAACAACTAAGGCGGTTTTCCCAGTATGTTTCCAGGCTGAGGGATTTACAGAGTGACAGTTCACTTTTCTCCGTCATTCTTACTCATCATTTACCCTACTGCCTGGCCTCACGGCAGCACAGGGTAATCTAATGATTTCAGCCTCTCACAGACGACAGGAGATGGATCATGGAATTTCTCTGTATCAAAGGTCTGAGGTGGCCTTCATTGATGCTTAACCTCAGCAGCTGACTGAGCCTCAGGACAGGACACTACGGCACCTTATCTCAGTAAGCATTAGGATCTATGCCTATGCGTTTGTTCCGTTCCTGGCCTGGACTGTGTTCTCCATGCATGTAACTGTGGTGGTGATAATCATCCTTGTGTTTGCTCAGCACTGTTTTCCCAGGTAACTCAGACACTGTGAAAACAAACAGCAGTTGCAAGGTCAAGGCAGTGCCAGGAGGGCCAGACTACTGTGAACATCAGCTATCCTTAATCCCTGGCATCTCACCCACTCCACACCAATGAAATGAGCACTCATCTGTGTCAAATGGTGAGTACTTGTTCTCCTCAAACACTCACTGTTGGCGAGTTTCCACTCTGGATTTACCTTGGTGTTTTACCCAAAAGACTCAAGACTTTTCTGTTTCCATCTACGTGGACCGGCACCCGCGTCTCACTATGCCATGGCTCCGGCAGACCTGCCCTGATTTGGGGCCAAGCCCAGGTCATGGTGCGGCAGGGTAACCTAGTGGTTAGAGCGTTGGACTAGTAACTGAAAGGTTGCATGCAAGATCAAATCCCAGAGCTGACAAAGTACAAATATGTAATTCTGCCCCTGAACAACGCAGTTATCCCACTGTTCCTAGGCTGTCATTGAAAATCAGACTTGCCTAGTAAAATTAAAATGGGTACTTTTAAGCCAGCATTTACATAATAGAAAACGGTGAACTTTAACACCTTTTCACGAAGCAACTGTTTTGAATGATGCAGAGGTTGTTGATTCTGCTCACCCCATGTCTTAGAGTACTACTCCAGCCTGCTTTTCACCTAATGCATCTCCTGATTTACTTAACAAAAGGCACATCTCAAAAGGTGGTCCAGGTATCTTTTGTCCTCTAATGGTCCTCTATTGTTCCTGCAAGCCAGGCGGGTTGACATCACATCAGACCAACTCCTTGAATGGCCTAATCCTTGTAGTTGGGAGTTGTGTCTAAAAAACAAATTATTTTGCGTAATACTATATTTTTTACCCTTAAGTACAGTAACGTATTTATACTTGGAATATTGTATTTCAACAGGATAAGTAAAAAAATAACTGATGTGTGTCTTCAACAAATTACACTACAGCCAACATGAACATAAAATACAGGTGACCCACTGGTGTGTGGGTAAGTTTCAACAGGAAGAGCAGATACAGCCAAAGAGCAACTTGCTTGACTTTCACTGGGGTGAACGACATGCCCTGCTCCCATGCAGCCCTCACAATACAGGGCTGCTCTTGCCAATACTACATACATTGGATCAATAATACCCCACTGTGGGTCATTCAATGTAGCATATATGTTATCCAAAACCAATAAATTATGCAAGGTGCACTGAAAATAAAATCTAAATTAGATATAATTTTGCTCCTCATTGAACAAACCTCATGCATTTTGGTTTGAGTTTACTACAATATTTCCACTATACCCAGGCTGGGTGATGTTTCTTGCAACAAAATAACTTAATAACAAATCAATAAGGAAAGAGTAGGCTAAAATCTGCGAAACTTTTATTGGGCTCTGTGCATTAACCTACCTTTCCAGGTGGTGCAAAAGAGCCAGAAGAAGAGACGGTTCCAGCACTATTGCTTAGCAACACTAACAGTTTACAGATACGGCCACCGTGAAGGAAATCTAATATAAGACACTGTGAGCTCTTCGCTTTGTAGCTGTCATTCGGTTACTTCTCAAACGACTATCACTGTCCAAGCTATGACAAATATTACCCTTGTAACAGACATAACAGCTTTCTTTTGAAACACTCACCTTAATTAATTTTCAGGCTATCATCCGGAATTGACTACTGTAAATGGACGAATTATTTTCATTCCCGCGAGGCATCTGTACAAGAGCGCGTATTTCCTGCCGCTCTCTACCACTGTCATCTGTTCGATTCAGAACATCTCAGTCCGAACCACTGGACACAATTTGCTGTTAACCCTTTATTTCCTGTGATATTTTCGAAAGCCTTGAACTGTAAATCAGAGGTATTGTGAAATTATTTAAAATGAACAACAATTGAGAAACAATAGGAAAGCAAACCTAATTAGTTTTCCTGCATGTGTAATTGAATAGTGTACTTTATTTTCCCTTTGGTTAGAAACGGAAATTCGTCCTCTGCCTTTCCTAACCCAGTAGACGCACACCAACGTGGCACCGGGTAAACAGTGGTGCAGTGCCTTGAGCAGTTTTGGGGTTGAGTGCCTTGTTCAAGGGCACAACGGCAGTGGAGCTGGTATCACTTATAAATCGCATCACCTTGAGATAACCGTCTCGAGTGATGCTGTAGTGTTCTGGATGAGGGTTTACTTTGTCATTACAGAGGAATTTGAAGAACATGAGAACAGTTAGAGAGATTACTTTCTAGCTGTTGGGTTTGTTGTTTTTCCAGCATTTTACAGAAAAGCGATGTAAAACGGTTCATCCTGGGCCAGAGAACTGCACCCCTGGTCAGATAAAATCCCCAAACACATGCACAGCGCAGACTTCCCCATCAGTTTCAATTTCTGTCTCTGTCAACGGGCTACAGGCAAAATGTTCATTTCAAATGAATTGTTTGGGTTTAAGTGAACTGGGACTGGTTTGAGTAAAGGTTTGAAGCTGGAGGCACATTTTGTGATCATACGCACATCCTTAAAAACATAGTTGCTGGGCTAATAAAGAATACTATTAAAGCTCCCAATTCACTGCTATATTGACAACTTTTAGATCCGAAATGGATCTTCGTTAAGGATAACAAACGGAGTGCTCACAAATACACATTTCACCTCACGTGACCATTGCGGACATGACGCATGGTGGGTGCAAAAACATTTTGTGTAGCTCTAATAATTTAATAACAATGAGATGGGTTTAAATATACCATTTATTTAACTAGACAAGTTAACAAATTATTTTTTACAATGACGGCCTCCCGGGTAAACCCGGACTATGCTGGGCCAATTGTGCACCGCCCAATAAGACTCCCAATCACGGCCGGATGTGATGCAGCCTGGGTTCGAACCACAGCCTTGGGTTGTACCGTGGCGGAGATCTTTGTGGGCTATACTCGGCCTTGTCTCAGGATGGTAAGTTGGTGGTTGAAGATATCCCTCTAGTGGTGTGGGGGATGTGCTTTGGCAAAGTGGGTGGGGTTATATCCTTCCTGTTTGGCCCTGTCCGGGGGTGTCCTCGGATGGGGCCACAGTGTCTCCTGACCCCTCCTGTCTCAGCCTCCAGTATTTATGCTGCAGTAGTTTGTGTCGGGGGGCTAGGGTCAGTTTGTTATATCTGGAGTACTTCTCCTGTCCTATTCGGTGTCCTGTGTGAATCTAAGTGTGCGTTCTCTAATTCTCTCCTTCTCTCTTTCTTTCTCTCTCTCGGAGGACCTGAGCCCTAGGACCATGTCCCAGGACTACCTGACATGAGGACTCCTTGCTGTCCCCAGTCCACCTGGCCATGCTCCTGCTCCAGTTTCAACTGACCTGAGCCCTAGGACCGTGCCCCAGGACTACCTGACATGAAGGCTCCTTGCTGTCCCCAGTCCACCTGACTGTGCTGCTGCTCCAGTTTCAACTGTTCTGCCTTATTATTATTCGACCATGCTGGTCATTTATGAACATTTGAACATCTTGGTCATGTTCTGTTATAATCTCTACCCGGCACAGCCAGAAGAGGACTGGCCACCCCACATAGCCCGGTTCCTCTCTAGGTTTCTTCCTAGGTTTTGGCCTTTCTAGGGAGTTTTTCCTAGCCACCGTGCTTTTACACCTGCATTGTTTGCTGTTTGGGGTTTTAGGCTGGGTTTCTGTACAGCACTTTGAGATATCAGCTGATGTACGAAGGGCTATATAAATAAATTTGATTTGATTTGATTTGGTTCCACCTCTTGCACTGAGATGCAGTGCCTAGACGACTGCGTCACGCAGGAAACCATGTACCATGGGTACATTAAGTAGTTTCAGAAAATAATATATATTTACTAAATGACCAAGTGAGGGACCTGGAAGGCAAGACAAATCAAAGTGGCTTATTCATGTAACAAATGGTCTGATATCAAACTCTTGGTTCAGACCTCTAGGAGACATGGTACACAAACGCTGAATCCAATCCATCAGTTTCAATTTCTACATCTGTCAACCAGCTACAGGCTAAATTGTTTGGGATTAAGTGAACTGGGACTGGGTTGACTAAAGGTTAGAAGCTGGAGGCAGTCAGCACATCCTCTTCACATTCACAGCAGAGAGGAACACACTGCATCTGACAGGGGCTCTGGCCAGACTTTTAGTATTCACAACAGAGTCCTGCAGTCCCTTACATTGCACCAATATCAGGTATACTCTCAGAGGAATAGATTTATATAAACTGCCACACAACATAACCTATGTGTCTCTCAGTATTTATTTATTTTGTTGAACCTTTAACTAGGCAAGTCAGTTAAGAACAAATTCATATTTACAATGACAGCCTACCAAAAGGCAAAAGGCCTCCTGTGGGGACAGGGGCTGGGATTAAAAATACAAATAAATTAAATAAAAATATAGGACAAAACACACATCACGACAAGAGAGACAATACAACACTACATAAAGAGAGGCCTAAGACAACATAGCATCGCAGCAACATGACAACACAGCATGCAACATGGTAGCAACAACATGCTAGCAACATAACATGGAAGAATTCTTCCAATTGCCACTTTAGCTCATTATTTATTAAAATGATTAATGACCATATTAGTAATAATACAAATATGCTGTGTGTTTTATTGCAATGAGAAAGAACAAAAAGTGGCAAATGCTTGCCTACAACAATGTAAAGCTTATACTACATTTTGCTTGTATCTTCAAGGTTTACCAACACACATTGCCAAAAGGTGCATTGATGCATTAGGAAAGGGAGGGTGAAAGTAGCTTCAAATGATTGGTGAGGATGATGCAGGGTTGGGAGGAGGGGGACCTTGGCGAGTGCTGAGAGACACAGACTGCGCTGTCCTGGTTAAAAAACACCCAGCGCATAAACTGGCAAAGCTATACGTTTGCCAAGTGTTGGGCACAGTCAGGAACCAGGAACACACATTTGCCTATCTGTCACCAAACACCTTATACCTTACTGCCCCGTGCACAAGCACACATGACCTGAGCTGTGACAAAATAATATCCACCTCAATCAACATTCATGTCCACACCTTATGTTATAGAGAATAACTTAAAACAATCCAAAAATAATATAATATCCAGCCCAGTCAGCTGGATGTGTTATGGAAGCAGTATACAGCCAAACCTGTCTAATAGTTACTGACTGACTTGAATTTCCATGCCTGGCACAGCATGGGGATGCAATAAAATCTTCATCAGTAGAGGGAAAGAGAGCCATGTATTCATTTCTAAATACATGACCCTGGAGGGAAATATTGCACAGATTTCCTGTGTGTAGCCAGATCTTACAGATCGTTTATTACATTACAACTGTGAAAATACAGCCACCCTCCTGCATAAACAACACCCCAAACAATTAAAGGAAACATCCATATATTTGAATAAAGGTTATGAGGCTATTTGTGATATTTTTAATGTGCTGCTGTACTATTTGCTCAGCACCAGATCAATCATTATTGCACTTTCATAAATAGAGAAGTACATAGCGTTTCAAATGAATGCACATTTGATGAATCACAGTGACAGATATACTCTATAAAACACAGCAAGAAAGCAAATACTGAAACAAAAACACCAGGACAAACCCAAATAATTACAATCTTGTATGTTAGACTGAACTTCGCAAGTAAACACTCTGCTGACTTACTGTGGCAGAACACAATTTATTAACTTGGTGAGTTGACAATCACAATTATTTTGTAATTTCAAAGGGCAATACATAAAGAGTAGAGTATACACCCTCAGAAAACAAAAACAAAAAAAAGAGTTCCAAAAGCATTTTTCGGTTGTCCCCATTGGATAAGCCTTTTTGGTTCATGGAGAACCCTCTGTGGAAACGGTTCTACATGGAAGTAAAAGGGTTTCCTATCGTGACAGCCAAAGAACCCTTTTTGGTTTTAGATAGCACCTTTTTCCCCTAACAGTGTAGGAATGGATATTTTAGATTAGAATAGCAAGGAGGTACAGTGTATACATTAAGTTTACAGTAAGAACACCTGATGAAGATAATGTACTATGGGGTAGGAACATAAGTAGGCACTTATGGGCACTTGCTGGAAGCCACACATTTCAGGGCCAATGTGACAGATGGAATGGGTGAATAAGGACAACCAATAAACAAGTATCTCATGGTGGTTCTGTATCAAGGCCATATCCACTCTGCATCATTTTGGAGAGCCAATCTTAAGAGGGAATCCATGCACATTGAGAGACACTACTTTTAACCAAAACATATGAATCTAGATGTGTCTATCCTTTTACATTGTCTGGTCTACAGGTTTGCTACAACAGCACAATGTTCCAAACCATCAGAACAATGCCTCAGCAGGTGTCATTGAAGACAAAATGCATAAAAGCACAAAAGGAACTCCCAGTCTGGGCCACCGAGGCTAGTGCTGCTCTCTTTTCTTATGACAGCTTCAGAATGTGGTGGTCAGTGCTAGTCATGACAAAATATAAGAGGCAGTGGACTAGTTTATCTGATGGCCCTGCCGTACAGAACACAGAGAGCACTCCGAATGACATCCATTCACTGAGGTATACGCTTCAACCCCCTTCTGTCTGACTTCCCATGCTATATAAAAAACTGCTTAGAAGCATACGCAGAGCGGAAATTGCTGTTGTACCAACCTGGGGAAATAGATCTATGTTAAATTTAGTGCTTCATAAAAACTGAATCCCCTCTCTCCTCTTTGAGACTAGACTCCCCACTAGTACATTTATATCTGAGTTGTGCTGCTATTCCAGGGGGGCAGCAGGGTTTAGTAAAGCAGCTCTGTTGGTATAATGCCTAATACCCAGCTGTTAATTCAGACTGACAACAGGAAGACATCTAGCCGACTAATGGCAGATGGGACTGGAATCCCAGCTTTATAGAGATAAACTATGCTCACTGTGAGAGCGAGAGAGAGAGAGAGATTCCTGCCTTGACAACAGAGTTCCATGCCTTGACAACAGAGTTCCAATTTGTCAAACACCATATTAGTGCAAAATATCTAAAACAACAGATTCTTACAGTTTGATAACATTTGGTATGTGCTACTGCATAGCATGTGTCGATTCAGAGAGACAAATAATCATGTCTTTATTAACAGTAAGTGAATTACACAGACTCATCTCTCTTTTCCTGTCAGTTAACATTTCTGGTTAATTAGAACATTGTCTGGGAACTATGATCTCAACGGGGGCAATTATTTCCCCTCCATAATCATGCTGCAGAGTAGGTTGGCTTGAGCACTGTCAGGGTAAAATAAGTATATTTAGAATTTAAATACTCACTGCTAATATACCAATACCAGGAAAAACAGAAATAAACCCTAGAGGGTGTTTTTACCCATTTCATTTAATCAAATGCCTTTAATACAACAATACCCACCGGGCATAAACATCAGGTCAATGTCTATAGTTTTGATTTAAATTTGGTTGAGTTGTCAACTGACGTGAATTCAAAGTGAAAATAAAAAAATAACACTATATTATTGGATTTAGGTTAACACGCTGGGTGAAAAAAAGAGACGAAATGCCCTCATGTTTATTATT
This sequence comes from Oncorhynchus keta, assembly GCF_023373465.1. NCBI lineage: Eukaryota > Metazoa > Chordata > Actinopteri > Salmoniformes > Salmonidae > Oncorhynchus > Oncorhynchus keta. Next base: position 28,173,793 of record NC_068434.1, on the reverse strand, counting down.
ATTTTTTCAGAAGCTAATCAGTTTCCCACATTGATTCAACATCACATGGATTTTTGGGGTTTGAATGGATGTGGAAACATTGATTCAACATCACATGGATTTTTGGGGTTTGAATGGATGTGGAAACATTGATTCAACATCACATGGATTTTTGGGGTTTGAATGGATGTGGAAACATTGATTCAACATCACATGGATTTTTGGGGTTTGAATGGATGTGGAAACATTGATTCAACATCACATGGATTTTTGGGGTTTGAATGGATGTGGAAACATTGATTCAACATCACATGGATTTTTGGGGTTTGAATGGATGTGGAAACATTGATTCAACATCACATGGATTTTTGGGGTTTGAATGGATGTGGAAACATTGATTCAACATCACATGGATTTTTGGGGTTTGAATGGATTTGGAAACATTGATTCAACCAGTTTGTGCCCAGTGGATAAATCAAAAATTAATTCATAAAACGTCACTTTGAACTAAACAATTCTATCTCCATGACTAAGCAAGTAAGCATTTTGTTGGACGGTGTATACCATGTGTATCCTGTACATACTAATACAACTTGAACTTAAAATAGACAATCTGACACAATTTAAGAGCAAACTGACATGATTGAGTATGGCAGCAAAAAAAAGCATGTCAAATTTGTTTCTGGATTTAATGGCATTGTTTGGTCTGACCACTTGCTGGCCTAAAATACTTATTAAAATAACTTCTCCACTCATGTATGTTTTATGACAGTATGGCATAAGTAAGATACAGTAGTCTAATGGGTTAACAATCACCCTATATATACAGTGCATACTCTGTCAGATGTAGCAGGTTTCACCTTGAACGTTCACCAGCCTGGCAACCAGTTTGTTCTCCTCCTCAGGGCCAACTGGAGTTTCTGGCTGCCCAGTCTGATCTCCCTTCATCCAACACAAGGACAGCAGCAGAAATATATTAGATTTGTCTCAAGTACTTTCTAAACTGCCAAAACCTTCAACGAGTTTTAAAGGTTTGTCACTTCTAGAAGGGTTTGGCACCAATTAACACCTACAAACAGAGATTGGGGTATATCTTCGCCAATCAACATAATTGGTAATCTAAGATTGGATTGTATGCCTAGACTGCAATATTCTCGTAGAGAAAGTACAGACAACTACGGAATATATAAGTAGAAATAAAATCTATTTAAAAAAAATGTTTTTTTAAAGAACTGTCTTATTCAGAGGCCTTCGCATATATTTTTCATGATTTCATTCTATTAACTGACAGTCCAATAACATCAAAGGAATATTGGAAAGGGAATTTAATAGCGTGACCTAGATTAATGGAAACTATTTCTAATTGAAGTGCATCAAATTATTGTCTTTCAAGTACATTACTGAGGTGCAAGAATGTCATTTTCCACCAATTATACACACAGCTCAATTATATGGTCCAAGGGCTACTTGTTAATAACGTATCAAAAGCACACAAAATTGTTTGTAAAAAAGTGTCCAAATTGATAGAGTGAGAAGCTCAGTATGCTTCACAGCAAACTACTTCCTAAAGCAGTGACGCTTCCAGAAGTAAACCAAAAGGCCAGAGTTGAACTGAATAGATTTCTATTGGAAACAATCATGGAAAAGTAATTGATCCACCACCAACAGAATCCCAACTGAACCCTATAGACCAGTGGAGGCTGCTGAGGGGAGGACGGCTCATAACAATGGACAGAATGGAGTAAATGGAATGGTATCAAACACATTCATGAGTTTGATCATTCATGTGTTTGATACCATTCACTCCATTCCAGCCCTTAGTAGCTTCCACTGCTGTAGAAATCTCACCTAACACGGAACCCAGACCGGCTGCGCGCGTGCACCATCGTGCGCTATTGTCCATAAACGTATTTTGTCCCCCTACACCAAACGCGATCACGACACCCAGTTAAAATATCAAAAACAAAACGGTATTAATTTGGGGAAAAGCATTAAACATGTAGAGTAGATGCCAATCACCATATAAGTTCAAAGATGAAAAAGCCTGGAAGGAGGAGAGATGACTAGAAACGATTCGGTTGGCCGTTTTATGTGTGGATTCATTGGTTGAGCTTGTGCATTTCAGGTAAAATAACAACTCAATGTTTATATCCCAGGACATTAGCTAGCTACTGCAAGATAAATTGCCATACATGTTTAATGCTTTTCGACCTGTCCCCAAATTAAATGTCATTGGTTCAGTTTGTTTTGCTATTTTAACCTGCATGTCGTGATCACGTTTGGTGTAGAGGGGCACAATAAATGTATGCACGATAGCGCACGCGCGCAGCCGGTCTGGGTTCCATGTCAGGCGCATTCAGTCCTGCAGTACACCTGCAATGTGACAATAGGCCTTGTCTGCCCTCTAGTGGTACCATATTCAATTTATAAAGAATGCACGCTAACGCACAGAATTTATGATACCACTTGTGTGAATTTATAAAGTCAGTTTATAGTTTCTGTGAAAATGACATGGCCAAATTAACATCCTGTTATTTTTGTTGATTTACACACCTATTATGCTCCCTTTGAAAGGCATTGGTCTGTCAACAAGTCTTATTCAAAAGCTTCATTACAAATATTGCACACACTGAGAATACAAAACATTAAGAACACCTGCTCTTTCCATGACAGACTGACCAGGTGAAAGCTATAATCCCTTATTGATGTCACTTGTTAAATCCACTTCAATCAATGTAAATGAAGGGGAGGAGACAGTTTAATTAAGGATTTAAGTCGAGACATGGATTTTGTATGTCAAATCAAAATCAAATCAAATGTATGTGTCACATACACATGGTTAGCAGATGTGAATGCGAGTGTAGCGAAATGCTTGTGCTTCTCGTTCCGATGTAGTAATGCACTAATAACCAACGAGTAATCTAACCTAACAATTCCAAAACTACTACCTTACACACACACAAGTGTAAAGGGATAAAGAATATGTACATCAAGATATGAATGAGTGATGGTACAGAACGGCATAGGCAAGATGCAGTAGATGGTATCGAGTACAGTATATACATATGAGATGAGTAATGTAGGGTATGTAAACAAAGTGGCATAGTTTAAAGTGGCTAGTGATACATGTTTTACATAAAGATGCAGTAGATGATAGAGTACAGTATATACGTATATATATATATGAGATGAGTAATGTAGGGTATGTAAACATTATATTAAGTAGCATTGTTTAAAGTGGCTAGTGATATATTTTACATCAATTTCCATCAATTCCCATTATTAAAGTGGCTGGAGTTGAGTCAGTGTGTTGGCAGCAGCCACTCAATGTTAGTGGTGGCTGTTTAACAGTCTGATGGCCTTGAGATAGAAGCTGTTTTTCAGTCTCTCGGTCCCTGCTTTGATGCACCTGTACTGACCTCGCCTTCTGGATGATAGCGGGGCGAACAGGCAGTGGCTCAGGTGGTTGTTGTCCTTGATCTTTATGGCCTTCCTGTGACATCGGATAATGTAGGTGTCCTGGAGGGCAGGTAGTTTGCCCTCGGTGATGCGTTGTGCAGACCTCACTACCCTCTGGAGAGCCTTACGGTTGTGGGCAGAGCAGTTACCGTACCAGGCGGTGATACAGCCCGACAGGATGCGCTCGATTGTGCATCTGTAGAAGTATGTGAGAGCTTTTGGTGACAAGCCAAATTTCTTCAGCCTCCTGAGGTTGAAGAGGCGCTGCTGCGCCTTCTTCATGACGCTGTCTGTGTGGGTGGACCAATTCAGTTTGTCTGAAGTGTATGCCGAGGAACTTAAAACTTACTACCCTCTCCACTACTCTCCCATCGATGTGGATAGGGGGGTGCTCCCTCTGCTGTTTCCTGAAGTCCACAATCATCTCCTTTGTTTTGTTGACATTGAGTGTGAGGTTATTTTCCTGACACCACACTCCTGAGTGCCCTCACCTCCTCCCTGTAGGCAGTCTCGTCGTTGTTGGTAATCAAGCCTACCACTGTAGTGCCATTCAGAGGGTGAATGGGCAAGACAAAATATTGAAGTGCCTTTGAACGGGTTATGGTAGTAGGTGCCAGGCGCACCGGCTTGTGTCAAGAACTGCAACGCTGATGGGTTTTTCACTCAACAGTTTTCCTTGTGCATCAATAGTCGGTGGTGGACCAAAATGCATCCAGCCAACTTGACACAATTGTGGGAAGCATGAGAGTCAACATGGGCCAGCATCCCAGTGGAACGCTTTCAACACCTTGTAGAGTCCATCCCCCAACAAATTCCTACACTACTACCACGTCACAACAGAACACTATACATGAAACAAGCATGGAGTAGGTTTGTGGACAAATGTACTGTTCTGCACTGTAAATTACATCCTTCAGTGACCAACAGAATAAACATCAGTGTTCACCAACCAGCTGGGCTTGCTCTTTTTAACTCAACCCACATGAAAATCAATAAATGAGGTCTGTCACTTAACTACGGTCCCTGATTTCTTTGTAAACGTGTGTGACACTTCTCCACTTGGCTGGATCCCATCAGACTCAGTCCAATTGATTGTCAAACAGATGTCATCTGAAATTAAGGGTATAAACTTAACAAGCAATGTTCTACATTCCTCCCTCACACTATGCTGTCTGAGTAGCAGTTTGAGAGGGCCCAGCTGGCCTTCATGGTAGAGCAGTGCTCCAGCCCCTGTGCCTGTCCCCCAACACTGTAGGATGTCACAGTTGGGCCAAGACGCCTCATCAATCGGAATTGTGGGGTGGAGGGACAATAAAACTATTATAGTTTGACATTCTCCCTCCACCCACTATATCCCTCTGATTGTTCCTCATTACCAGGGGATGAACATTGCAGGTAAATGTGGAGAGAGGGAGAAAACGTCATTGTAAGCCCTTGGGTCTCAGTTTGTGGATGGGACTCGGTGTGAAACAGACAGTCCAGCTCCCTTGGGTGCCACCACAGCTTGTCAAAGAAGGGATGTGCCAGGTAAACGCCTGCTTAGAAAGTTCTACGGTGGAGAAACCCAAGAGACAATTTGAAATATTATTAGACCTGACATGTCCTCATAAGCTAATGGGCCATAATTTCTACTGGTCTTCCACCAGCTGTTTGGCTGTGATGGAGTGTTGTAGTCTTGGAAGGTGGAGGAAATGGCTCCTCCTGCAGTCTCACCTCTCAGTCTTACAGTGGTGGTCAGTCCAGAGGTAAAGACACACATCACACCTCTTCTCAGTCTGAAGAATGACCATATCTATCGCCGTCCAGTCGCAGTTAATAAACTCTCCTTCCCAGTTTAATTGATTCTCAAAGTACCTCACATTCCCGACCTTGCCAGTGAATGCCACTCAGGTTCACATTGTCAACAGGGCACCTGTCTTCACTCACCTGGGTGAGTATCTGGGGTGACCGTGGGTGGTTTTAAATGCCCCCCCAAAAAACACAAAAAAAACAAAGGACCGTAAGCTAGGTGTCAGGTCTTTTTATCCATAGCGGTGTTGGTTGGGGATCAGTATGTTGTGCCTGGGAGTGGCAGCATGTCATTAAACATCACTCACCCCTCTCCTCTGGGGGACAGTCATCTGGTACACCATCTGTACCTGACCTCCTGTCTCTCATGGAGGAGCGGCTGCTGCCTGGACCTGTTTCCAAAGGAGACACATACAGGTCAGCAGGGAGAGAGACATTCACAGACATGACAAGACACTCAAAACACAATTTACATTTAATTTAGCAGCCGCTCTTATCCAGAGCGACGTACAAGAACAAATAGGGTTAGGGCAGATCGACATGTTTCACCTAGTTTGCTCGGGGATTCAAACCAGCAACCTTTCGATTACTTCCCCAATGCTCTTAACCGCTAGGCTCTCTGTTGCCCATCACATACAGTGCAAGCTGCACAACTGTGAGAGACACCCAAAAAGAGAAGTTTACTGAATCCTCAAAATAGAAATGAAAATAAAGACAATCACTCCTTCTGCAGGTCTATCTGAAATATGGAGAAGCATATGGAGAGCAAACCAGTCTAAACATCACATACCAATTCTATACACCCATTAGTAATAATGCATTTATGAAGAGATACCCAGGGGAAGGTGGACCGTTGTTACAACATCCTTCTCTGTCACCTGTGGCTAGGGTAAGTTGGACTAGTAACTGAAAGGTTGCAAGATCAAATCCCCGAGCTGACAAGGTAAACATCTGTCGTTCTGCACCTGAACAAGGCAGTTAACCCACTGTTCCTAAGCAGTCATTGAAAATAAGAATTTGTTCTTAACTGACTTGCCTAGTTAAATAAAAAGGTAAAATAAAAAAATAAGTCACTGGATAAAGTTTCATAGTGCTGTGCTGCCTTTGATCTACAAATTATTTTTGACATAAGAGTTGTAATGTCAAACGTGAGACATACGATTAAACAATAATTTTTTGTTTGTTGTGGTAATAGATAATCTTTCCAAAATAATAGGAGGACACTGAACTGACCTCCAGGACCTACATCATGCTGGACTCTTCGGTCTCCTGGAAACAGTCTTGCTCACTTACAGCAGTAAGAAGACCTCCAAGAAGAGTAATCACTCATCACCAGGGTATGACGGTAGAGCGGCTATGGGCTGAAACAGAAGGTATATTTCAATCATGCTGTTACACAGTGATAGAAGAAAAGATTTAGTAGAATGACATGCGAAATTTCAAATAACATAATTTGGTTAATTTAAGACATACCCATATGCCTCAGTGTTGCTCCCACAGACTGATGTCCAGCTGTTTGCTCCCAGCGGAGTCATTGAGAATCCAACGATGACCTCAGCTTTGGGCCGTCTCACCTTTCAAGTGCTCATCAATGCCCCTCCCTCAGTAAAGATCAGGATCCAGGCTCTGCACATGGGCCCCATGGACAACAGCACAGCAGCCCAGTCCACCTTCATTATGGTGAGGGAAGAGGGAAACAGTTCTGTTTTGATTCTTCAGTATTTCAATGCAAACTATCTAGTTGAGTGTACATTAAACAATGAACCTTCATCTTGACATGTATGCCATTGTAAAAAACATTATGTCTCCAATACCATCTGCATTACATACGAGATGTAGTTGTCTTGAAGACCAACATGTTCAAGGGCCAACAGCTCTTTCACTTAGCGCTCAGCTGGAAACATGGCGGAGATAGAATTCCATGGCAAGTACCTGCATAGCAAGGGTAGCTTCCGAGCAAAATACTCATTTGTGGAGCCTTGATCTGTGGCTCGCCTTTCTATTATACAGTATTTAATGACATTTAGGCAGTTACTGGAGGACAGTTTTTCCTTAGTTTAATCAATATTGTCAGGTTTTGTAACATTAAAATAAATACTCAAAGTGTAAATGATTACCATTACAGCAGTCTTTGGTTTAGTTTTTTTAGTTGTATAGAAAACATTTACCAATGTGAATCACAGCAGAACCACTCAGCAAGTCATTATTATGGCTCATTTGGTATAGTATGGCACACAATTTCATTACTTAAATAACTTAACTGTTGAACTGATTATTTTTAAAATATGAAATAACAAGTATGTAGGTAAACAAACTGAATAAATGCATGTAAAAACCACCAGAATAATATTTAAGACAGCACCAACATGTGTCGACTTAAAAAAAAAAAATTAAACATATTTTTTAAAAACATAATATAGTCACCATGATCTGGTGTGGATCTTTCTTTAACATAAGGTGCCAACTATCTGGAAATGGACAAACCCATATCATTAAACATGAAATGTATTACTTTCCATCAGTCATACTCACTTTTCACTGAAGTACAGATATAGTCTCCTGGGTATAACAGGACTTTCCTTCCCACACATATCAAGTCTACCTGAAGGGCCCAAAAGCTTTCCAAGGCCCACCTAAATCAGTGCAAAGTGCTTCTCCTCTCTCCATGTTACAGCACTAGATATACCAAGGTGGCTTTCGTTTCTCACACTACATCCAGCACAGGTTCAGTCCCACACAGCCCTATAGAGGGAGCCATGTCCCCTGTAGGGTTTCACTGCTTAGCATTAGCTGTTTCCTCCAGCAGAGACCTCATGTCTCTCAGAGCCTTCTTCACACCCCGGCCAAAGTTGGCAGCATGTGTCTCTTCACAGCTGTTGAAGGCTGTAATGGCAATGTTGATATGGTCTGCCATGGGGTTGTAACACACTCCATAGCCATCCGGAACCATCGGACCAAAGCACATCACACAGTCCGTCTTAGCACCAGCCTGAAGGAGTGAAAAATTACATTTTAGGCATTAACATTTACAAATGCGGTCCAAACTTTATCAGTCTCTAATAAACTAAAATTAGTACCAAACCTTACAAAGTACTTGTATTTACAATGTTTTTAGTCATGTTACCACTGGCTTCAGGTCTGCAACTTGTCCTCTTATGTGTTGCATTTTGGGATGCTTAATATCTCACATAAACAGCTTGCATACCTGGCTGGTGGAGAGATTGAAATGTTCAGCCACAGCATAGGCTGTATCCATGAATATCTCTGGCATGGAAGTCAGTTCTTCAATCGCCTGCAACTTTAGGCCAAGGAGATGTCGGTCTATGGCCTGGCCATGAATTGCCTACTCAGTAACGGACATACATAAAAGCACAAAATAAATGTACATTGCAGTGGGTGGGGACAAGTATGGGCTATGACAGTAACTGTAGATATCCATCAAAAACGGATCCAGAGTTCCAGTCCTCACCATATGAGTATATTCTCTGTGGGCTTGGCATGCTTTGTCCAATAGAAAAACCTTCTCTGCATTCTGTCAACATATAGTAAAATGTACATTATTGCAGTACAGTAACAGTCAGTGGTTAGTGTCTATTTACTGTCAACATCCAGGTTTCAGAGTTGACTCACCGGTTTAGCTGGGTCCTCCATCGCCTGGACAAAGTTGAGCGACTCGTTGGAGCAGGAGCGGATGGTGTCTGTTCGACCAAGTGCAAACATACGCAAGGACGCACTCTCATAGGTAGAACAGCACATCTTATACATTCTGAAACATGAAAGATCAGTAAGTCTCAAATGTGGCAAAGTGACAGGTTAAGGTAACCCAACTGCAGTTTCAGATGCTGTTTTTTTTATAGTAGAAATGTAATGAAACCCACCTGAAGTAGGCAAGCTGTAGAGCCATTTGTATAAAGGCATCTGGACTCAACTTGTGCGCCCTTGGAACATTTCTCCCATAGTCAGAAAAGAAGACCACGTTCACATCCAAGTCATGTGACATTCTGGGGTTTAAAAACAAAAGTCAGCCAAAGGGTGAGAAACACTTCAGACATGTTTGAATAGAAACTAGGAAAACCCAAACAGAATCTACTTACATGTTCATATTCTGCTTGGCCGACTCAATATCCTTCTTCACCTCAGGTGTGATGTTGAAACGCAGTTTGGGAGGCATGGGCAGAGGGGTCATGGGAGTGCGTACGACCTCCATCCTCCTCCTGTTTAAACACAAAACAAAGGGCCAATAAGTTGTTGAAACAATAACAAAGCCCCGCCACTGTTTCGGTAACAAGCTGAGGGATTGGGCTAGAGAAATGTAATCACTCAAATTCATGGAAAGAGCTATGGATGCAAGGGCTGACCATCCATGATAAAAAAAAAAATCATAGTTTTGACCAAGTTGAGGCTATACAGTGTGTTTCCCTATACTTTGTTTACAAACATTGGAGCAAAACAAGCTTAAATTACGACAGTTGAACTAAGCTCATGAGGAATTTACAAGAATAAATATACAGTGGGGCAAAAAAGTATTTAGTCAGCCACCAATTATGCAAGTTCTCCCACTTAAAAAGATGAGAGAGGCCTGTAATTTTCATCATAGGGACACTTCAACTATGGCAGACAAAATCAGAAAACAAAATCCAGAAAATCACATTGTAGGATTTGTAATGAATGTATTTGCAAATTATGGTGGAAAATAACTATTTGGTCACCTACAAACAAGCAAGATTTCTGGCTCTCATAGACCTGTAAGAGGCTTCTCTGTCCTCCACTCGTTACCTGTATTAATGGCACCTGTTTGAAATTGCTATCAGTATAAATGACACCTGTCCACAAGCTCAAACAGTCACACTCCAAACTCCACTATGGCCAAGACCAAAGAGCTGCCAAAGGACACCAGAAACAAAATTGTAGACCTGCACCAGGCTGGGAAGACTGAATCTGCAATAGGTAAGCAGCTTGGTTTTAAGAAATCAACTGTGGGAGCAATTATTAGGGAATGGAAGACACACAAGACCACTGATAATCTCCCTCGATCTGGGGCTCCACGCAAGATCTCACCCCGTGGGGTCAAAATGATCACAAGAACATTGAGCAAAAATCCCAGAACCACACGGAGGGACCTAGTGAATGACCTGCAGAGAGCTGGGACCAAAGTAACAAAGCCTACCATCAGCAAAGGCATTGAAGATGAAACGTGACTGGGTCTTTCAGCATGACAATGATCCCAAACACACTGCCCAGCCAACGAAGGAGTGGCTTCGTAAGAAGCATTTCAATGTCCTGGAGTGGCCTAGCCAGTCTCCAGATCTCAACCCCATAGAAAATATTTGTAGGGAGTTGAAAGTCCATGTTTCTCAGCAACAGCCCCAAAACATCACTACTCTAGAGGAGATCTGCATGGAGGAATGGGCCAAAATACCAGCAACAGTGTGTGAAAACCTTGTGAAGACTTACAGAAAACATTTGACCTCTGTCATTGCCAACAAAGGGTATATAACAAAGTATTGAGATAAACTTTTGTTATTGACAAAATACTTATTTTCCACCATAATTTGCACATAAATTCATAAAAAAATCCTACAATGTGATTTTCTGGATTTTTTCCCCTCATTTTGTCTGTCATAGTTGAAGTGTACCTATGATGAAAATTACAGGCCTCTCATATTTTTAAGTGGGAGAACTTGCACAATTGGTGGCTGACTAAATACTTTTTTTGCCCCACTGTACATATCATTCATTTGTAAGTCCAAAAATGGATGTAGCAACTGCTGTGGTCATGGTCAGTAAGCCAGGGTCATGGTCACAGCCTGGTCATGGTCAGTAGGTCATGGTCAGTAAGCCAGGGTCACGGTCAGTAGGCCAGGGTCACGGTCAGTAGGCCAAGGTCAGTGGTCACAGCCTGGTCATGGTCAGTAGGCTTCAAATGGTAGTTAAGAGTTTTTAAAAGGATGAGGCACTATCTGAACATGACACACTGGAAATCTTCAAAATGCTTGCTATGCTCAGGCACAATGCACCTGATGTGGTTGGAAAAATAGCCATTGCAGCCAGCAATCTGTGCCAAAGTTCTTCTCTAAAGTACACAGTACCCACAGAAATACTGTGTACCATTAATTAATTAATTACATATATTCTGTAATGCCTTACATGTACTCAACCACATGGTCCACCAAGAACACAATGGGTGGGCCTTCAGCTGGGGCATGCTCATACACCAGACCACATGTACCATCTTCACCCACAATAAACTGGGGATTAAATAACAAACATTATAAAAATGGCAAGAGACTTGTGAATTAAAATATGAAGCACAATATCTAGGAGGATGCAACCTTTGTTCTATAGTTCTAATCTCAGAACTCACCTGTAACGTCTTATCAAACCAGCGGTTGCCACTGTTCCAGCGACTCCCTCCACCATGTAGCATCTGGGCAGCGACCCGACTCTGGTAGCGCTGCTCAGACATCTGTGGCATGGGGGCGTCTAGACACACCGTGAATATGCTCTTCTGGATAGCACGGACAGACTCCTTATTTGTCTTGTCTAGGGGGGAAAAAATGACAATAAGCAACCCAACAAGGACCTAGAGGAAATCATTGACCAATATCTCTAAAACAGTGTGTCCAAAGTGATAGGTTGCTTCCAGTTACTGTTACATTATGGCTCAAAAATGGCTTTTGTATATTTGGTGAGTCACCCAATATGCTCCTCTGAACCCTCACTGTCGAAGTGATGTCCCCCCCTCCATTGCCATACCTTTGATGAGGTTGTTGTAGGCTTTGCCCCAGGTGTTGCGGTGCTGGGAGGTCAGGATGCCGATAGGCTCCTTGTTGCTCTGCAGGGACGAGTTCCAGACCTTCTCCAGTTGCATGTAGATCTGGTCCACCGTCAGTGGGGAGCCATCACTGTTATACACATCCAGGACAAAGAACTAAGGCCAGAGGGAGAAGGCCAATCAGCATTTGAGATGTGGTTAAGTAGGTTACAGCCAATAAACTAACAATACAACAACGTGATTGATCTCCTCTGTGTTGTAGCAACATAAAGCAGCAGCAAAGAGAGCAAAGCTCTAGTTTACCTGGAAGTTATGGACCACAGTGATGTGAGTAGGGGCCACTTTCCCGACAGCGTGGTTGACCACAGTGTCTCTCTTTGGTCCAGGGATACGACAGGAGGACAGGATCTGGTAGTACTGGTCCATACACAGAGGCTTCCCACCCAAATACTCAATAGGCAACGTCTCACTAAGACACAGAGTTAGAGTCAGCCGGGGTGACGAACACGTTAGATGTACAGGTTACTGCCAAAATAAAGGAAACACCAACATAAGGTGTCTTAATAGGCCATTGGGCCACTACGAGACAGAAAAGCTTCAATGCACCGTGGCATAGATTCTGCAAGTGTCTGGAACTCTATTGGAGGGATGTGACAATTCTTCCAGAAGAAATTCGATAATTTGGTGTTTTGCTGATGGTAGTGGAAAACGCTGTCTCAGTCACCACTCCAGAAGTGTTCAAGTGTTCAATTGGGAGATCTGGTGACAGACGGCCATGGCAAATTACTTAGATCGTTTTCATGCTCATCCAACCATTCAGTGACCACTCATCCCATGTGGATGGCGGCATTGTCATCCTATGGGGGCGTAGCCATGGGTAGCTAAAATAATTGTCTGCCCTGCATTTTTATACATGACCCCAAGCATAATAGGATGTTAATTGCTTAATTAACTCCGGAAACATCTGTGTGGAAGGACCTGCTTTCAATATAATTTGTATCCCTCATTTACTCAAGAGTTTCCATTATTTTGGCAGTTACCTGTATATCATTCAAATAGATATTACTAACCTGTCAATCATTTTTTTGAAGTCCAAAACCCCTGCAATCAATTTTGCAGCAAACCTGAGCAGAAAACAATGTTGAATTAATAATGAAACCATATATGGTATTTCTTCATCCAACTAACACCCAGTCTTTCACCGCTCCCCATCTCATGTTCTATTCACATAATCTACTCCGATACACGTTAGTGCACTATTTTGTTTTCCATGGCCTCATATCTAGTCTAGCGGTTAAGAGCGTTGGGCCAGTATACGAAAGGTCGCTGATTCGAAAACCCGAGGTGACTAGGTGAAAAATCTGTCGATGTGCCCTTAAGCAAGGCATTTGATCATAATATGCTTCAGGGGCGCCATGCTGCTATGGCTGACTTTGTAAACAACACATTTCACTGCATCTATCCAGTGTATGTGACAATAAAAATGTATTATTTATTATTATATTATTTATTATTTATATTATTTTATCTCCAACCTGACTTGCTTACGTCAGACTCAGGACCACGATTATTATAAAAAACATCTGTCTATTTTGATTCTATATCTCCGTATTTCGTGAACTGTCTGTGTCACTCTTGTCTAGTGGCTAAGATGGTGTACAGTACAGTAGATAGTTGAATAATTGGTTTTTCATATGAGCATTGGAGTCTGCTCTAGTATCCTCTTCTAGCCTACTGTATAAGTTTGGCACTGTCCATAATATCGAAGCAGTACCACATAGCGGCAAATATTTTGCACGAATGGTCCAGCTGAAGCGAACTCAATGGCATCACACTCTTACACCCATGTGTGCGTGCTCTCTCTATAGTACATTCACTGACACGTTTTGCTCAACAAAAAGCCACGTAAGACCACAATGTTGACTGCGTACCTTATGGATCACGGTGGTCCAAAAAAGCTGAGCAATGTTTTGAACAGTGAATGTGCCTAAAATAGCCAGCACGGAGGGGAAGTCTGTCTAAAGGTCATTATGAAACTCAAGCCTATTCTCAAGTTCACAAGAACTATGGTGTAATACAACACTAAAGTCAATCACTTTCTACTAACTTGCTTTTTAAGAAGCAGTAGGCCTATAAAACGTGCTTTTCATTGATGTGTAGGACAGCCATAAAGACCTTTCAGTGATGGAGGACTAATGGAGGGAAGGCATCTCAACTGTCTTGTCACAATGGCTGGTTTTAGTACAGTGGTCTCAGACACACATGGTTCCTTGTTGCTCACCTCATTTGTCCTTGGCGATCTTGGAAGGTCATGCGGGGCAGGGCCACCCCGGGGCTGGAATAGACTGCCACAGGCATCCGGGAATCCAGATAGGCTGACTGCATCCACCACTCTGTCAGCTACATAAACAGCAATGACAATGCTATAGTCCACCAAACATCAGATCATTTTCTCCTAAACACATTCACAGGTTATGACATATGCAACGGAGTAAACCTATGGGTGAATGTTAAATGTAATCTCGAAAAGTGCAGGAAATGGATGGAATTAACATCACATTTACGTAATTGCATAATGGATGTAATACAGGGATCTTTTCCTGCCAATCAACACAGATCTTTAGCTGCCTGTATCCCTCCAAGGACTTATTGTATGTATGTATTTATGTGACCTTCTCTGTTCAACTACAGTAAGTACCAACCCAGTTTTCTTTGTTGCTGGCTCTGCGCTCCAGGCTTCTCTGCAACCTGTCTCCCACCCCACCAGGAATGAGGAACTCCTTGACCAACTTGCGTGTGTGATCCAGCTCCTCCTCACTGAGCAGGGGCTCCAGCATCAACAGGTAGCGCTCAAATGTCTGCCTCAGTGGAGGCACTGGCAGCTTAGGCAAATTATCCTGGTGGTGCGAAGACCTCTCTGGGAGGATAGTCACTGACACTGGTTTGACCAGGTGATATGGCTTCACCAAGCCTGACCTTAGCTAAAAAAATAAATTTAAAAAATCTGTCTTTGCATTTCTAATAAATAATTTGTTCTGCAATCAAATATGACATAATCCAATACCATACATGTCTAGGATGATGTTGTGTCTTAAAGTATCTAAAATATTAATATCCACAGTTGATAATCCCATTGGCATATAAAATATATCAACAATGTTGGTTGACAACCACAGAGCTTATTTATAGTTCTATATTTACCAGCAACTGTCAACACCATGACACAGAGTGCCATTGCAACAGAAACCATAACATAATAAAAACAGACAAAACTATGATTAACAAAGTGATTAACATTTATTTACATTCGTTTCAATGTAAAAAGGTGTGATCAAAACAATCCTATTTCATGAATCCAAAAACCTTTTGAAATAATAGATTGTTAGAACACTGTATGATCTAATTTTATGACAGAAACTTGAGACCAAAACAGATCTATCAAGTTTGGTATGTTGTTAGGACTATTTGTTTGGACTGTGCTTGGCTGTCAAGTTTCCTGATAGCTTTTTAAAGTTAGAATATAAATAGCCAGTTCTGCTATAGTGCGTGAACACTTTCAATGAACATGCACCACATCTAAAAAGCAATCTGTTGGCTATTTAAAATGGTATGATAGTTTAACCCACTGTTTTATCTTAATCTGATATAGACAACCATTAAACCTTGAAACTGACGGCTATCCATGTTGTAACCTAATATACTATATACAATACTCGAGGGGTAGCTACAATGGGGTAAATGCTAATTTGATATGATTTCGTGGAGAAATTCGGAGTGGCCTGACTTCACATTTTAGGCTACAATTATAACAGTTACCTAACCTGGTGCCCCACCCTCATTTACAACAGTAATAGTGAACGCGCTGCTCTTACTTATGGGCGCACAACTGCGCACTCATGAATTAGGCTATAAAAACGTTTGACTCACCACTGCTCTCACAAGAAGACCCAGCATTTTTTCATAGAAATGGCCCCGCAAAAAGGCTTTGCTTGTTAATTTTAAAAAACACCTCGAACTGTCATTTCATTCCTCAAGGACGTAGCCTACGCTACGTTTGTTACTCAAAAATATCGGTGTTCTCCGCAGCCCCGGTCCTTAACCCGAACCTATGGCTAGAGATGGGTTGTAATCATTACTCCAATTCTGTTGCAAAACGTTTCGTCTGGTTTTGTAACAGAAACAGTCTACTCCAAAAGGAAATCGTAAACGATAGTTTCTATTGGACAAATTCAAGTAGGTCCCTCCCCGTTTCCGTTGTTAAACGGCAAAAGGTTTCCTTAATGAATACATCCTTGGAGAGGGCTAAGTTGTTTGCCTTCGCTATCTGGAATCCTTGGGAGGTCCGTAGCCCTCATTAAAGGAGAAGGCACAGATAAATGTGAAGCATCCGGCAGGCGTTTTCCACTCACTACCAAATATGGTGATGAGAGGAAGCCAAGTGGGAGAAGATGAAGCGAGATGGATTTGGCCGACGTTCTGCACATTTTCTCATCGATGAAACATTTAATCTCCATACAGTTTGTTACCTAAATTAAAATCTCTCTCTAAAAAAAGCCAGGATAGACTGCTTTTGTAGACTTTACCCTCGGCCAACGTTTCTAAAAAATGACGTTGTTTAGAAAGAGCGCAAAGGCGAATTGAGTTATTGCACACGCGCACTAAACAGAGTAGGCGTTCCTTAACGGAAATATGCAAATAAATGTATTCTTCAGTTACAACAAAATTATAGTCCCTTGCTTTGTAGAGTGCCATAATTAAGTATGATGGCACAGAAATAGTGTAAGACATCATTACACAAAAAAATGTACTTGGTCTACAGACCTAATTAAAACAGCCTATACTGGTCTATGAAATGCATAACACACCTGCTAATTTTCTTATAATTTCACGGGAGTTATCAAAATGCATTTGGAAATAAATTGGTGTAGTTCTTTTCCATCATCGCATGGTGGAGCTGGTTCTGCATCACACATTTGAGCAAGGCATGCAAGGCACATGAAGGCAACAACTTGGTGCAGGAGAGAACACTATATCCAATGAATTACATATACACACTAGAAAACATTTGGATGCGCTGTGTTGAAGCCACTGTGCCTCCATCTTGGCACTCCCCCACCAGTGTAAAGAAAAATATTTTGGAAGCTATATAAATGCATTTATTGCCCACATTCGTTTGCTACATGTATTTTATTACAGACACAATGTAAGATACGCATTCAAAATGTAAAAAATATGTTTTTTAAAAATCCTTAAAGTATATATTTTTGGACATTACTAATGTTACTGTCCCCAATAAAACGACACAAATACTTACATACATTTAATTGTTCCCTTGAAACATTTAAATGAAATGCTGTGAAATTCCATCGGCCCGTGGCTTCATAGCCTCTAAATGGCCAATAGGCATACATAGCATCAGCAATCCATGGTTAACATAGGTCATCGCACATATTGCGCGAGCCCTCTCACGAAAGTACAATTTAAATTGAGTTCAACAGCTTTTAAATTTAAACAGAGCAGAACAGTGTTAAGTATATCAATTATGTATTTTTTTGAGACCACCAATGGTTTGTAGAAAAATGTAACGTGTGTCAATCAAAAAGCCTCAATTGCTCTAGTCCATGCACCGCTGCCCGCCAGTGCTTGTTTACAACAGTTTGTTTGTCCGTTTACTACCTGTTCCACGTCCGTTTGCCAGTTCAACAGCTCAGTAAACCCCGAGCCTAACACTGACATGAGGTTGGAGATGTTCGATGTGTCCAGTTGTTCAGAATTACAACAAGAAACCTCATCAGACCTAATGCGTTTGCATGACATGGGCACAAAGTCTGACAGATAATCGGAATCAGAAGCATCACTTGAATCCATTTTTCGTTTCTTATGAGAACTTTGCGGGCCCTGACCATGTTGTTTTAAAGACACGCAGTAGTCTGGGGGGAGATATCCATTCTCGACAGTAGTCACCACATGTGTGTCCAGGTCCAATACAGTCTTTTGGTTGTGTGTGTTTGAGACAGGAATGTCCCGGTTGGCTGTGTAAGGTTCCGCATAACAGTCCCAGCAGACCCCCGAGGACTTGAGGTTAGGGTCACATTGATAGACAGGAGCCATGAAACAGGCAGGTGCCGTTTGGATGTGCGCATCGGGCACCATTGCTGGGTGGCAAGTCGATTGTGGCGCTGCGCAGTGGTAAGTGTCCAACACATCCCCTGTGTAGTTGCAGCAAAACTCACCAGCTAGATCCTCACAGTTCCCGGTCATTTCAAAAGAGTCCTGATTTTCATCACAGACAGTCCTCATCTCTCCGTTCTGCTGTAGGCAGCTATACATTTCTGCAAACTCCATGCTCATGTAAAAATCTCTAGCGTTTTTCAGGACATATGTGACCAGCAAGTTCTTGTGGAGCTTGATACCTCCTCTCTGCGTTCTGGAGTTATGCATTTTCCGCAAAGAAATAGAGATCAAATTCTGTGCGTCAACTGCACAAGCCATGATAATAAATGTACACTTCTATTTGTTACCTACTTTAGTGAATAAAATAGACTGTCTTCTGGACGTAAAAATATAAGTAATTTGCCTATTATAGAAGTAAATTCGTGGAGGAAATCTGAACATGCTTTCTGGGTAGGGGCATGGATTTACGCCCATTTTTGCTGTGAACAATTTAAAGACATCTCACATAGGTTCCTCCCAATCACGGGTTCCACCAACGAAACCCCGGCGTTGTCAAAGACGGACCTTTTTCCTCGGCTTATAGTTTGTACTGGCCAATAAGGGAGAGGCGGTTCTCCGCTACCATTCAAATATATGTGTGCCAAAGGCGTACCAAAATGCACAATTGCGCATTACGTATAAGTAGGCCTTCATTTCTCCCCAATGATAAAACGTGGAAACTGTACTTCTGGTATTGCTATTTATTTAGTACATCTTCAAACATTTTAATTAATTAAATGACTTACCATTTCAACTCATCACACACACACACACACACACACACACACACACACACACACACACACACACACACACACACACACACACACACACACACACACACACACACACACACACACACACACACACACACACACACACACACACACACACACAGGTTGGGGATGAATCAGTTAATCTGCACCTGGAGGTGATGTCATAAAGTCCCAGTGATTCACGGAAACCTCTCTGTCACTAAGCATGTATGTCTGGTTGGGAATGCTCCCTGTTGATAGACTAATCAGTCAACTGAACTGCACATCTGCTGGTAGTAGACAGATGGCTGACATCATACAGCACACCTGCACATGGCGTTCATGTTCTGCCAAATAGGTTACAGTAATAGAGGTTGGCCTAACCACTCAGGTAAAAATAATAAAGAACCATCTTTAAGGCTATTATGGCGTGATAATACTGTTTGTAAACTTGGTAGCCATGGGCACATGTGTGATGGTATGTCTGTCAGTGTAGCATTGTTGTCAGTGTTAGGGAGTGTATTTTTTAATGCGTCCAGAATGAGGTACTCAAATGAGTGTTACTCATTATTGTTTTCTTTGAAGTTTGACACAAGTGATTTCCCCAACCCACAAGTTGATCACTCAAATATCTTTAAAATATAACACACTGGCAAAGAAGGAGGCATCGTAAGAACGATACAGCATACTGCCATTATACTAAAGTCAGTGTTGTTTGAGTTTTTAAATGTAGTAAAAGATAGGAATGAAAGAAAATACCCCATAAGAAAACTTGAATGCACCTGTGCAATGACTGAAAGTGCTCAATCTCATCCACGGCCATTTATTTCCTATTTTTTTTACACTGACGTTGCAAATGTCAAGTCAGGGCACATACACTATGACAGCCGCACACAGTTAACATCACTGTCAGAGTGGGGCATATAACAGCACCAATCACTACCAGGATGAAGGTCAAATTAACACCATGTCACCATCTCTGGCAGATAGAGAGACATCTACAGTGGTGCAAATGCGCATATGTGGCCTGCAGCGATACGCCCGTTTTGTGTGCCATCCTTGTCTAACTCTAAAATAAATTAAATATTGTCATTTAAAGGATGCATAAGCACTCAGATTGTATTTTACACTTATGCAGCAGTATAAAAATGTCCATATTATAACATGTTAATTACTTTACTTGCCCTTAGCACAATTGATAATAACTCCATTACTTGGTCAAACCAATGAGAAACCATACAAGGAAGTAGACAAGTAGCCTCAATTTACTCAGTGAGAAAGAATGGGCTTCAGAAATGAGTGATCAGTAAGACGGAGAAACGGCAGCTAGTGACAATGCAGTGCTTCTGTCTGTTTTAACAGAGAAAATAGTCTCAGAGTGTACTAGTGGGGTTTTGGTGACACCTTGTGTATCACAAGGGATATAGATTCATAAGCGTGACAAAACACTATTCTCTTCAAGGCTGTTAAAAGAGAATGGGAACGGTAAAGGTATACTAATTAATGTTGGATCTTTGAATTTCATAAATTATATCATTCAACAAAGATGAGCAGATGCTCATTGCTCTAATGTAACTCTATACACTTGTAAAACGCAAGCAGACCATTTCTATTCCCTGCAATGCAGTCTGCAAACTGCTTTCGGTGTATTAGGGAAGAGGGAAGGTGCTGAAAGGGGAAAAAAAGGAATGAGGCTGTAGGCCAGTAAAGATGCATACAATTGTCTCCACCAAGCAAGCGTGGTACATTTACATATGCAAACGCAAGGTTACTGTGAGGGTGGAACAACAAGGGGAGAGAGAGCGATGTAGGGGGAAGAGCAGGATAGAGATGAGGGTGGAACAACAAGGGGAGAGAGAGCGATGTAGGGGGAAGAGCAGGATGGAGATGAGGGTGGAACAACAAGGGGAGAGAGAGCGATGTAGGGAGAAGAGCAGGATGGAGATGAGGGTGGAACAACAAGGGGAGAGAGAGCGATGTAGGGGGAAGAGCAGGATAGAGATGAGGGTGGAACAACAAGGGGAGAGAGAGCGATGTAGGGGGAAGAGCAGGATGGAGATGAGGGTGGAACAACAAGGGGAGAGAGAGCGATGTAGGGGGAAGAGCAGGATAGAGATGAGGGTGGAACAACAAGGGGAGAGAGAGCAATGTAGGGGGAAGAGCAGGATAGAGATGAGGGTGGAACAACAAGGGGAGAGAGAGCGATGTAGGGGGAAGAGCAGGATAGAGATGAGGGTGGAACAACAAGGGGAGAGAGAGCGATGTAGGGGGAAGAGCAGGATAGAGATGAGGGTGGAACAACAAGGGGAGAGAGAGCAATGTAGGGGGAAGAGCAGGATAGAGATGAGGGTGGAACAACAAGGGGAGAGAGAGCGATGTAGGGGAAAGAGCAGGATAGAGATGAGGGTGGAACAACAAGGGGAGAGAGAGCGATGTAGGGGGAAGAGCAGGATAGAGATGAGGGTGGAACAACAAGGGGAGAGAGAGAGCGATGTAGGGGGAAGAGCAGGATAGAGATGAGGGTGGAACAACAAGGGGAGAGAGAGCGATGTAGGGGGAAGAGCAGGATAGAGATGAGGGTGGAACAACAAGGGGAGAGAGAGCAATGTAGGGGGAAGAGCAGGATAGAGATGAGGGTGGAACAACAAGGGGAGAGAGGGCGATGTAGGGGGAAGAGCAGGATAGAGATGAGGGTGGAACAACAAGGGGAGAGAGAGCCATGTAGGGGGAAGAGCAGGATGGAGATGAGGGTGGAACAACAAGGGGAGAGAGAGCAATGTAGGGGGAAGAGCAGGATGGAGATGAGGGTGGAACAACAAGGGGAGAGAGAGCGATGTAGGGGGAAGAGCAGGATAGAGATGAGGGTGGAACAACAAGGGAGAGAGAGAGCGATGTAGGGGAAGAGCAGGATAGAGATGAGGGTGGAACAACAAGGGAGAGAGAGCGATGTAGGGGGAAGAGCAGGATAGAGATGAGGGTGGAACAACAAGGGGAGAGAGAGCGATGTAGGGGGAAGAGCAGGATAGAGATGAGGGTGGAACAACAAGGGGAGAGAGAGCGATGTAGGGGGAAGAGCAGGATAGAGATGAGGGTGGAACAACAAGGGGAGAGAGAGCGATGTAGGGGGAAGAGCAGGATAGAGATGAGGGTGGAACAACAAGGGGAGAGAGAGCGATGTAGGGGGAAGAGCAGGATAGAGATGAGGGTGGAACAACAAGGGGAGAGAGAGCGATGTAGGGGGAAGAGCAGGATGGAGATGAGGGTGGAACAACAAGGGGAGAGAGAGCAATGTAGGGGGAAGAGCAGGATAGAGATGAGGGTGGAACAACAAGGGGAGAGAGAGCGATGTAGGGGGAAGAGCAGGATAGAGATGAGGGTGGAACAACAAGGGGAGAGAGAGCGATGTAGGGGGAAGAGCAGGATAGAGATGAGGGTGGAACAACAAGGGGAGAGAGAGCGATGTAGGGGGAAGAGCAGGATAGAGATGAGGGTGGAACAACAAGGGGAGAGAGAGCATTGTAGGGGGAAAAGAAGGATAGAGATGAGGGTGGAACAACAAGGGGAGAGAGAGCAATGTAGGGGGAAGAGCAGGATAGAGATGAGGGTGGAGGCAGAGAAATTGTGTTTTATTAATATTTTACCACTCCAGGTCCAGGTAGCATCCTTATAATAGACAGCAGAAGAGACTACCTGCAACCTTCTCAAGAAAAAGTAAGGTATAGAATACTTCTTGCAAATTGAATAGCCAGTTTTAAACCTGATACTGTATATTGCCAGAATTCCACTTTGTTAATGCTACACTCCCATTTCAAAACTCTAACGAAGAAAGCAAATGTTAACCTGTCAGTAACCCATAAGAGATTGCTAGCCATCTTAATATAAAATATGACTAAAATGTATTGCTGTGGGCTCATTATGGAGCCAACACCTCCTTCAACCATAATACATACCTAAGTTTTACCATCAGTCACTGCTAAATATACAGTATGCAAGGTGTGTTGAAAGTGGCATAGGTTCTATACGACGCTGCATCCATTAAAAATAAAAAGGAAAACTTAATGAACAGGCTGGATTTAGCTTTAATTACCACATAACGTGGATATAGAGTATGATCCAATTCAGACCGTTGTACTATAGAATGTTTTTTGATGTTACATGTGGAAAACAGATGTATGTAATTCAATTCATTCACACATGAAAACATATGTTACATTTAACACGTGCTATGAAAAGGGGGAGAAATCAGTAAAAAGTCTGGAAATTGAGCTTTTTTTTCCACAGAGCTTAAGCTTTAGACAAAATATTTATGTGTGTTTTGTATGTGCACGGCCCACAGAGAGAACAAGAAAGAAAACACTCCAATCCTAACCACATGCAATGGATTTTTCTGAGGCTACATAAATCAACCTTGTGTTTCAGATCTTTCTCACTATACCCTTTATGTTATTCCCAAGATATCCTGTTACTAGTTTCCTCCACAGTTTTCCATTTCCTGTGCGTAGGATCACCTGTACAGAATGCTCTGGTTCCCTGCCCCATGCTCAGACTGGAAAACAGGATAAAGGGTTCAAGGGTGTCCAACAAGTAGAATACTACTCCCACACACACAGCAGGGAAAACCCAGCATGGCAGTACTCCCAATTCTTAGACCAGTACATTGTGTTTTAAGAACATTGAGCTTCCTTGCCTGAACACTGCCAGAAACAACACAAACTGAGGTGATTCCATTGCTAAATGAGGTACATTTATGTTTTTCCACACTGCCTGGACACGCTGTTTTATTTCTCACATATACAGTCACCTTTGCTTAGTCCAGCCAATCAGCATAGCCATCACAATGGTTCACTGTTCTAAGGGGCTTCATTCTATGTATTTTGACATTACACTGTGATCAATACCATGGTGCCCTGTAGGGTGTCCTCTTGACCATGTGCATTTCTGACAGTCAGTCACTTCACTGTTCAAGTGGGGCTCTCTCGCTCGCCCGGGGAAGCATGCAGATTTATTCCTGAGCGATGCGAGCTTGCTCCTGCATATTTGATTTAAGCCTTGTTTGCGTAACCTCTCTTTCGCTCCATCTTCCTCTCCCACTTTCTCCCTCTTCCTCTTTGTATTTTTCTGAGGCATCACTTTAATATGTATGCAAATAGTTGTGCTGCTCCATGTGTTAATTGGTGTGGCCTCCTGCAGTCGATCAGTCAGGCCCAAGATCAGTCAGGCAGGCAGGTGGGCGGTCGGTCGGTCGCTGTGGGGAATGTGTTTGTATTTATGAGGCTGCATCAGTCCCTGCCAGCCTAATGTGAGGGAGCGTGATTGGCAGAGAGAGGCTCTGCAGTGCAGCCAGAGTGCAACCTTGCTGCGGCTCTGTGGAAGCCATGCTAGTCACAAACGATAAGTAGAGGTGACAATGTGTATGCCAATACACAGTCCTACTATTCTTTCCACTTCAATACCTGCCTTAATGAAAATATTACTCTCTGTCATGGTACAAGAACATACAATATATACTGTACCTATAGATTATTTTGGGGGAATGATTTTTTAGATCTATCAAAATTAAACAAGAAGCTTTCAGTGACAAGAAAATTTAAAAAAATATGCATTGAAAAAAAGTGACGTAATTGCTGTAAAGTTTGTTGCCCAAGAAATTGGTGGCCTGTTGGCAAATCTTATTGGAAGGAAGGATTAGAGTAGAATATAACTCAATTGTGAGCAGAAGACAAGACATGTCAGCAAGTTGTTTGACTGCTTCAATCATCCTGTCGAAACTGAGCCCAGACGCGTCTGTCTGTCATTCAGTGGGTTATTCTCCTGGATTGCCCTTCAAGTTGACAATTTAAGACCTCAGTCTTTGACAGTGATGTGGTTTATCAACTCCCTTCATGTCAGAAACATGCAGATATGAACACATTCATAATTGGACATACAGTGCCTTCAGAAAGAATTCCTACCCGTTGACTTATTCTCTCACCCAACTACACAAAATAGCTGACAATGATAAAGTGAAAACATGTTTTTAGAAATGTTAACAATTTTAATGGAAATGAAATAAATAAATATCTTATTTACAAAAGTATTAACAACCCTGAAATTAACAACAAGTCAATACTTTGTAGAAACACCTTTGTCAGCGATTACAGCTGTGAGTCTTTCTGGGTAAGTCTCACATGGGCTTCCAAGTGGCGCAGCAGTCTAAGGCACTGCATCTCAGTGCTTGAGGCGTCACTCTTGACCCTGGTTCAATTCCAGGCTGTATCAAAAACCGTCCGTTGGTTTTTGGGAGTCCAGTGGCACAGTGTTGTTAAAGTTTGACCTGGGTAGGCAGTCATTGTAAATATGAATTTGTTCTTAAATGACTTGTCTACTTAAATAAAAAACGAGTTTTCCACACCAGGATTGTGCAACATTCGTCCATTATATTTCAAGCTCTGTCAAATCTGTTGTTGGTCATTGATAGACAACCATTTTCAAGTCTTACTGTATATTTAAGTGAAACATGTAATTCGCCACTCAGGAACATTCACTGTCTTCTTGGTAAGCAACTCCAGTGTATATTTGGCCTTGTGTTTTAAGTTATTGTCCTGCTGAAAGGTTAATTCATTTCCCAGTGTCTGATGGATAGGAGACTGAACCAGGTTTTCCTCTAGGATTTTGCCTGTGCTTAGCTCCATTCCGTTTATTTTTTTTATCTTGAAATACTCCCCAGTTCTTAACGATTACAAGCGTAACCATATCATGATGTAGCCACCACTATGTTTGAAAATATGAGGAGTGGTACTCAGTAATGTATTGGATTTGCCTCAAACATAACACTTTGTATTGCAGTATTACTTCAGTGCCTTGTCGCAAACAGGATGCATATTTTGGAATATTTGTATTCTGTAATGGCTTCCTTCTTTTCACTCTGTCAATTACGTTAATATTGTGGAGTATCTACAATGTTGTTGATTCATCCTCAGTTTTCTCCAATAACAGCCATTCAACTCTGTAACTGTTTTAAAGTCACCTTTGGTGGCCTTCATGGTGAAATCCCTGAGTGGTTTCCTTCCTCTCTGGCAACTGAGTTAGGAAGGATGCCCGTATCTTTGTGGTGACCGGGTGTATTGATACACCATCCAAAGTGTAATTAATAACTTCACCATGCTCAAAGGAATATTCAATGTCTGCTTTTTTACCCATCTACCAATAAGTGCCTGTCTTTGCCAGGCATTGGAAAGCCTCTCTGCTCATTTTGGTTGAATCTGTGTTTAAAATTCACTGCTCGACTAAAGGGACCTTAGAGATAATTGTATGTGTCGGATACGGAGATGAGGTAGTCATTCAAAAATCATTTTAAACAGTATTATTGCACACAGAGTGAGTCCATGGAACTTATTATGTGTGTACATTTTAACTCCTCTCTTAGGCTTGCTATAACAAAGGGGTTGAATACTTATTGACTCAAAACATTTCAGCTATTCATTTTTTATTCGTTTTGTAAACATTTAAAAAATATATCATTCCACTTTGACATTATGGGGTATTGTGTGTAGACTATTTTAAATTCAGCATGTAACACAACAAAATGTGGAAATAGTCAAGGGGTGTCAATACTTTCTAAAAGGCACTGTACATACTGTATGTAGGATCTTAATTTGAGCCAGTTTGCTACAGCAGGAAAATAATCCTACAGCAACAGGAAATGTGAATTAGTATGTGGATTATAATTAATGTACATTTTTTAGGGGTTTATACAGTGGGTTGCAAAAGTATTCACGCCCTTGGCATTTTTCCTATTTTGTTGCCTTACAACCTGGAATTCAAATGGATTTTTGGGGGGTTTGTAATCATTTGATTTACATAGCATGCCTACCACTTTGAAGATGCAAAATATTTTTTTTATGGTGAAACAAACAAGAAATAATGCAAAAAAACTGAAAACTTGAGTGTGCATAACTATTCATCCCCCCAAAGTCAATACTTTGTAGAGCCACCTTTTCTAGCAATTACAGCTGCAAGTTTCTTGGGGTATGTCTCTATAAGCTTGACACATCTAGCCACTGGGATTTTTGCCCATTCTTCAAGGCAAAACTGCTCCAGCTCCTTCAAGTTGTCTGGACCTCTGGCAGTCTCTATGGGGGTGCCACAGGGTTCAATTCTTGGACCGACTCTCTTCCCTGTATACATCAATGATGTTGCGCTTGCTGCTGGTGAGTCTCTGATCCACCTCTACGCAGACGACACCATTCTGTATACTTCTGGCCCTTCTTTGGACACTGTGTTAACAACCCTCCAGGCAAGCTTCAATGCCATACAACTCTCCTTCCGTGGCCTCCAATTGCTCTTAAATACAAGTAAAACTAAATGCATGCTCTTCAACCGATCGCTGCCTGCACCTGCTCGCCTGTCCAACATCACTACTCTGGACGGCTCTGACTTAGAATACGTGGACAACTACAAATACCTAGGTGTCTGGTTAGACTGTAAACTCTCCTTCCAGACCCACATCAAACATCTCCAATCCAAAGTTAAATCTAGAATTGGCTTCCTATTTCGCAACAAAGCATCCTTCGATGCATCCTGCCAAACATACCCTTGTAAAACTGACCATCCTACCAATCCTCGACTTCGGCGATGTCATTTACAAAATAGCCTCCAATACCCTACTCAACAAATTGGATGCAGTCTATCACAGTGCAATCCGTTTTGTCACCAAAGCCCCATATACTACCCACCATTGCGACCTGTACGCTCTCGTTGGCTGGCCCTCGCTTCATACTCGTCGCCAAACAAATCTACAAGACCCTGCTAGGTAAAGTCCCCCTTTATCTCAGCTCGCTGGTCACCATAGCATCACCCACCTGTAGCACGCGCTCCAGCAGGTATATCTCTCTGGTCACCCCCAAAACCAATTCTTTCTTTGGCCGCCTCTCCTTCCAGTTCTCTGCTGCCAATGACTGGAAGGAACTACAAAAATCTCTGAAACTGGAAACACTTATCTCCCTCACTAGCTTTAAGCACCAACTGTCAGAGCAGCTCACAGATTACAGCACCTGTACATAGCCCACCTATAATTTAGCCCAAACAACTACCTCTTTCCCTACTGTATTTATTTTATTTAGCTCCTTTGCACCCCATTATTTGTATTTCTACTTTGCACATTCTTCCACTGCAAATCTACCATTCCAGTGTTTTACTTGCTATATTGTATTTACTTTGCCACCATGGCCTTTTTTTGCCTTTACCTCCCTTATCTCACCTTATTTGCTCACATCGTATATAGACTTGTTTATACTGTATTATTGACTGTATGTTTGTTTTACTCCATGTGTAACTCTGTGTCGTTGTATGTGTCGAACTGCTTTGCTTTATCTTGGCCAGGTCGCAATTGTAAATGAGAACTTGTTCTCAACTTGCCTACCTGGTTAAATAAAGGTGAAATAAAATAAATAAAACAGTTGGATGAGTTCCGCTGGTGCACAGCAATCATCCCACAGATTCTCAATTGAATTGAGGTCTGAGCTTGACTAGGCCATTCCAAGACATTTAAACGTTTCCCCTTAAACCACTCAAGTGTTTCTTTAGCAGTATGCTTAAGGTCATTGTTGCTGCTGGAAGGTGAACCTCCGTCCCAGTCTCAAATCTCTGGCCATCCATCGTTCCTTCAATTCTGACCAGTTTCCCAGTCCCTGTCAATGAATAACATCCCCACAGCATGATGCTGCCACCACCAAGCTTCACTGTGGATAGGGTTCTCGGAGTGATGAGAGGTGTTGGGTTTGCACCAGACACAGCGTTTTCCTTGATGGCCAAAAAGCAAAATTTTAGTCTCATCTGACCAGAGTACCTTCTTCCATATTTTTGGGGAGTCTCCCACATGCCTTTTGGTGAACACCAAACATGTTTGCTTAGTTTTTGCTGGCCATTCTTCCCTAAAGCCCAGCTCTGTTGAGTGTAAGGCTTAAAGTGGTCCCATGGACAGATACTCCAATCTCAGCTGTGAAGCTTCACAGCTCCTACAGGGTTATCTTTGGTCTCTTTGTTGCCTCTCTGATTAATGCCCTCCTTGCCTGGTCCGTGAGTTTTGGTGGGTAGCGCTCTCTTGGCAGGTTGTTGTGGTGCCATAATCTTTCCATTTTATAATGGATTTAATGGTGCTCCGTGGGATGTTCAAAGTTTCAGATATTTTTTTACAACCCAACCCTGATCTGTACTTCTCCACAACTTTGTCCCTGACCTGTTTGGAGAGCTACTTGGTCTTCATAGTGCCGCTTGCTTGGTGGTGCCCCTTGCTTAGTGGTGTTGCAGACTCTGGGGCCTTTCAGAACAGGTGTATGTACTGAGATCATGTGACAGATTATATGACACTTAGATTGCACACAGGTGGACTTCATTTAACTAATTATGTGACTTCTGAAGGTAATTGGTTGTACCAGATCTTATTTAGGGCTTCATAGCAAAGGGGGTAAATACGCACCATTTTCCTTTTTCTTTTTTTTCACTTCACCAATTTGGACTATTTTGTGTATGTCCATTACATGAAATCCAAATAAAAATCCATTTAAATTGCAGGTTGTAATGCAACAAAATAGGAAAACCGCCAAGGGGTTGAATGAATAATTATGCAAGGCACTGTACATTTTTTTGTAAGGGAAAATCAAGTTGAAATTACAAGAGTGGAAATTACAAACACCAGATGCATTTTAAAACCTCAAACACATCAATATAAATTAAAAGTTATTTTGCAACAGGGTGATCAAATTAAGATCCTACATCTGTAGTTAATCTCAAATATGTCAAGTGTATTAAAACATAATGCTCTCATATAAGCATAGAAAATTAATCGTATCATGTATTGTCATATCAGCCATCTGTTCGTTAATCATTACAAGCAGTCTAACTCTAATACAGCCAGGTAGATCCTGTGTGCATGGTATTGGAAAACTCTGTACAGGCTCATATTTCTATACTGACAGATTTTATAGAATAGATATTTGATCATGAAGATATTTTAGCATAGAGTTTTTTTTAAACAAAGAATCCAGAAAACTCCTAGATGAATTAACCAAACCAAGGAGTGGGGAAATGGTTCTGGTCCACCATATTATGTTCCTGTTCCCCTAACCTCAGCTTTTGGCAAGGCTGTGGTTCTTCAGTGATTGGTGTGGGTTAAAAGCAGAGATTATTGATCTGCTGCCTGGGACCACATGGGATAAGGATCACTGTCTACAGGAGGTGGACTTGACAAGGTCCGGTCATCCGGCAAAGACGTACCCTTAAACCATCTCATCAGATGCCCACTTTACGAGAAGGTAACAGTCAATAATGTCTTGGTAGCACTGGATGAAGGTGAATGTGCTTACTCAACAAGGCATTTGGAATTGTTATTTAGCAAGAGCTTCCTCTCATCCTTGATATTTGTTCAATCAAACAAATGTTAGAAAGCAAACTGAAAAGCATAGACTGATATTACAATAAATATAGCACTGAAACACGGAATCATATACCGTATGCTTCCATTCCATACTGCCTTCATAGTGTTCTTGAATTGAGTAGTAGGTGAGGCCGATACTGCTGGGAGGACTCTTTACGGATCTTGATCGTATTTGTTGTTGTATCATATCTGAGTGGCAGGCATTGCCATTGCAACATTTCCACGGCTCTTACAGCTTCCATCTTTCACTGACAGCAGTGGGATGGGAGAGAGGAGAAGAACAAGGGAATGGAGAGAGAGTGATGTGTAGAATAGAGAAGCAATGCTTTAACCAGAGAGATCACAATGATCTAAATAACAATAAAGCCAAACCACACACACACACTTCTCATAAATAAAGCATACAGTGTCTCGTTAGGCTTTCCATGAGTCAGACACGACCCCCACATCTCTCTCCCCTGTTTGGCGTTGCAGAAGTGAAAATATTAATTCGAGTGATGGCGGCTCCTGTCAGCAGAGCTTGTGGGGGTCTTTGGACATCCTTCCACCTGCCTCCAGAGCACTCAGGGAAGAGCATCTATCTCACTACAGCCATCTCTGGAGAACTTGGGCCTCTCATCCATATTCATCCCAAGTCACAGGCACCTCTCAGCAGCCACCACTTTCATCCTCACCATCGCTATGGTCTCTATCACCAGGTCCTTCTCCTGTAATGGCTGCCTGGACACCCCCTCTACTGCTTAAAGAGACAGAACACCACCCGAACATCCTGATGAAGCTTTTTACATGCATATGACCAGCATATGATTGTTCCTTACCCAACAAGCTGTTAAGCAGGAGAACATATCTAAATGAAGGAATCTAGAGATACAGTCAGAGACATATGAGTCACACACACATTTACATTGGGTTCCAGTACAGATATAATCATGGTCTCCTCTGTTCGAAATAACAGGTAAATGTTATATCATGAATCAAAATGTTCACAATAGGCCTACACACATACAATCACACACCATTTATCTGTCTCATACACAGTTTGGCCCGTAATGTTTAGTTGAGGTGGAGGTGCTTGCTGGGGTTTGAATGGAGGTTGTTTAGAGCAGCCTTTCCCCTGGGATTAGAGCAGGGCAGGCTGGGTCTGTTGAAGTGGCTATTGGGTTCAAGTCTGGGCTCTGGCTGGGATACTCAAGGACATTCAGAGACTTGTCCGAAGCCACTTCTGCATTGTCTTGGCTGTGTGGTCAGGGTCGTTGTCCTGTTGGAAGTTGAACCTTCGCCTCAGTCTGAGGTCCTGAGAGCTCTGAAGCAGGTTTTCATCAAGGATCTCTCTGTACTTTGCTCCGTTCATCTTTGCCTCAATCCTGACTAGTCTCTCATCCCCACAGCATGATTCTGCCACCACCATGTATCATGGGGTATCTTGGGGACCTTCAATGCTGCATAAATGTTTTAGTACACTTCCCCAGATCTGTGCCTCGACATAATCCTGTCTCAGAGCTCTAAGGACAATTCCTTCGACCTTATTTGCTCTGACATGCGCTGTCAACTGTGGGACCTTACAGGTGTGTGCCTTTCCAAATCACGTCCAATCAATTGAATTTACCACAGGTGGACTCCAATCAAGTTGTAGAAACATCTCAAGGATGATCAATGGAAACAGGATGCACCTGAGCTCAATTTCGAGTCTCATAGAGAAGGGTCTGAATACTTACGTAAATAAGATATTTCTGTTTAATATTTGTAATACATTTGCAAACATTTCTAAAAATCTGTTTCCCCTTTGTCATTATGGGGTATTGTGTGTAGAATTCTGAAGATTTTTATTTATCTAATCCATTTTAGAATAAGGCTGTAACATAACTAAATGTGGAAAAGTCACAGGGTCTGAATACTTCCTGAAGGCACTGTATATCTAAAGACTATGTTATATACAAATGGTTGAGATGCAAATTACTGAGTCCAACTGATGCTGGTGACAGAGCAGAGATGCATACCTTGGTGGACTGTAGCACAGACAGTTACCATGACCACATGGCAAGAAGAGCGAGAAGCATAAGAAAATAGAAATGGGTTTCTGCTCAAGAAACAGAATAAAATAGAAAGGGGTTTCTGCTGAGACCTGCACTTGTGGCACTACAGCAATCCCTCTAAAGGGTCCTAGAGAAGAGTGAGATAGGGAGAGGTGTAGACAGACAAGCCCTTATTAAACATACATGCCAACTGTCTCCCTCTGCTCTACCCAATTAGGGTCATTTCCACTAGAGGCGCTGAAGCCAGTGAGGCAGAGCAGTACATGGCGGTATGGATTAGTTCTGATGAAGGTTGCATGACATTCAGTGGTTGACTTGCACTAGCCCAGTTACACCTTGCTACTAATCAGATGCTATATTGTTAAGAGAGTGTGATAAGTAAAGTGTAGGACGGTGTGCCGAGCAGGTGTGTAGTGCTGGGGGAGCCCGAGATAGCAGCTCACTTTTCTCAATTTGAGAATACATGGAGCTGGTAAAACTATATCTGGAAAAACAAATTAGATTAAATGTTAAATAAATTATATTAAATTACCACAAAAATTCCATGAAAAACAATAGAATGACAAACCAAATAAACATGTATATCCACCTAGAGGTAGGTAAATTGTTGTTGTCTTCCCAGTTTTATCTCTGGCGGTGGAGAATGATTAAGAATTATAGGCTAGTTGTGTGCAATACCGAGGCCCATCAGAGGCCAGTTTTATTGCTTCTTTAATCAGAACTACAGTTTTCAGCTTTGCTAACATAATTGCAAAACGGTTTTCTAATGATCAATTATCCTTTTAAAATGATAAACTGGCAGCTTCATTAAATAGCACCCGCAAAACACCAGTCTCAACATCAACAGTGAAGAGGGGACTCCGGGATGCTGGCCTTCTAGGCAGAGTTCCTCTACCTAGAACGCCAGCATCGCAGAGTCGCCTCTTCACTGATGACGTTGAGACTGGCGTTTTGCGGGTACTATTTAATGAAGCTGCCAGTTGAGGACTTGTGAGGCATCTGTTTCTTAAACTAGGCACTAATGTACTTTTCCTCTTGCTCAGTTGTGCACCGGGGCCTCCCACTTCTCTTTCAAATCAAATCAAATTTGATTTGTCACATACACATGGTTAGCAGATGTTAATGTGAGTGTAGCGAAATGCTTGTGCTTCTAGTTCCGACAATGCGGTAAAAACCAACAAATAATCTAGCTAACGATTCCAAAACTACTACCTTATAGACACAAGTGTAAGGGGATAAAGAATATGTACATAAAGATATATGAATGGGTGATGGTACAGAGCGGCATAGGCAAGATACAGTAGATGGTATTGAGTGCAGTATATACATATGAGATGAGTATGTAAACAAAGTGGCAAAGTGGCTAGTGATACATGTGTTACATAAAGATGGAGTAGATGATATAGAGTACAGTATATACATATACATATGAGATGAATAATGTAGGGTATGTAAACATTATATTAGGTAGCATTGTTTAAAGTGGCAAGTGATATATTTTAAATCATTTCCCATCAATTCCCATTATTAAAGTGGCTGGAGTTGAGTCAGTGTGTTGGCAGCAGCCACTCAATGTTAGTGGTGGCTGTTTAACAGTCTGATGGCCTTGAGATAGAAGCTGTACTTCAGTCTCTCAGTCCCAGCTTTGATGCACCTGTACTGACCTCGCCTTCTGGATGATAGCGGGGTGAACAGGCAGTGGCTCGGGTGGTTGTTGTCCTGGAGGGCAGGTAGTTTTCCCCCGGTGATGCGTTGTGCAGACCTCACTACCCTCTGGAGAGCCTTACGGTTGTGGGCGGAGCAGTTGCCGTACCAGGCGGTGATACAGCCCGACAGGATGCTCTCGATTGTGCATCTGTAGAAGTTTGTGAGTGCTTTTGGTGACAAGCCAAATTTCTTCAGCCTCCTGAGGTTGAAGAGGCGCTGCTGCGCCTTCTTCACGATGCTGTCTGTGTGGGTGGACCAATTCAGTTTGTCTGTGATGTGTACGCCGAGGAACTTAAAACTTACTACCCTCTCCACTACTGTTCCATCAATGTGGATAGGGGGGTGTTCCCTCTGCTGTTTCCTGAAGTCCACAATCATCTCCTTAGTTTTGTTGACGTTGAGTGTGAGGTTATTTTCCTGACACCACACTCCGAGGGCCCTCACCTCCTCCCTGTAGGCCGTCTCGTCGTCGTTGGTAATCAAGCCTACCACTGTTGTGTCGTCCGCAAACTTGATGATTGAGTTGGAGGTGTGCGTGGCCACGCAGTCATGGGTGAACAGGGAGTACAGGAGAGGGCTCAGAATGCACCCTTGTGGGGCCCCAGTGTTGAGGATCAGCGGGGTGGAAATGTTGTTGCCTACCCTCACCACCTGGGGGGCGGCCCGTCAGGAAGTCCAGTACCCAGTTGCACAGGGCGGGGTCGAGACCCAGGGTCTCGAGCTTGATGACGAACTTGGAGGGCACTATGGTGTTAAATGCCGAGCTGTAGTCGATGAACAGCATTCTCACATAGGTATTCCTCTTGTCCAGATGGGTTAGGGCAGTGTGCAGTGTGGTTGAGATTGCATCGTCTGTGGACCTATTTGGGCGGTAAGCAAATTGGAGTGGGTCTAGGGTGTCAGGTAGGGTGGAGGTGATATGATCCTTGACTAGTCTCTCAAAGCACTTCATGATGACGGAAGTGAGTGCTACGGGGTCGTTTAGCTCAGTTACCATAGCTTTCTTGGGAACAGGAACAATGGTGGCCCTCTTGAAGCATGTGGGAACAACAGACTGGGATAGCGATTGATTGAATATGTCCGTAAACACACCAGCCAGCTGGTCTGCGCATGCTCTGAGGGCACGGCTGGGGATGCCGTCTGGGCCTGCAGCCCTGCGAGGGTTGACAGGTTTAAATGTTTTCCTCACGTCGGCTGCAGTGAAGGAGAGTCCGCATGTTTTAGTTGCGGGCCGTGTCAGTGGCACTGTATTGTCCTCAAAGCGGGCAAAAAAGTTATTTAGTCTGCCTGGGAGCAAGACATCCTGGTCCGTGATGGGGCTGGTTTTCTTTTTGTAATCCGTGATTGACTGTAGACCCTGCCACATACCTCTTGTGTCTGAGCCGTTGAATTGAGATTCTACTTTGTCTCTATACTGACGCTTAGCTTGTTTGATTGCCTTGCGGAGGGAATAGTTACACTGTTTGTATTCGGTCATGTTTCCGGTCACCTTGCACTGATTAAAAGCAGTGGTTCGGGCTTTCAGTTTCACGCGAATGCTGCCATCAATCCACGGTTTCTGGTTTGGGAATGTTTTAATCGTTGCTATGGGAACGACATCTTCAATGCTCGTTCTAATGAACTCGCTCACCGAATCAGCGTATTCGTCAATGTTGTTGTCTGACGCAATACGAAACATATCCCAGTCCACGTGATGGAAGCAGTCTTGGAGTGTGGAATCAGATTGGTCGGACCAGCGTTGAACAGACCTCAGCGGGAGCTTCTTGTTTTAGTTTCTGTCTGTAGGCAGGGATCAACAAAATGGAGTCGTGGTCAGCTTTTCCGAAAGGAGGGCGGGGCAGGGCCTTATATGCATCGCGGAAGTTAGAATAGCAGTGATCCAAGGTTTTTCCAGCCCTGGTTGCGCAATCGATATACTGATAACATTTAGGGAGTCTTGTTTTCAGATTAGCCTTGTTAAAATCCCCAGCTACAATGAATGCAGCCTCCGGATAAATGGATTCCAGTTTGCAAAGAGTCAAATAAAGTTCGTTCAGAGCCATCGATGTGTCTGTTTGGGGGGGAATATATACGGCTGTGATTATAATCAAAGAGAATTCCCTTGGTAGACAATGCGGTCGACATTTGATTGTGAGGAATTCTAAATCAGGTGAACAGAAGGACTTGAGTACATGTATGTTGTTATGATCACACCACGTCACGTTAACCATGAAGCATACGCCCCCGCCCCTCTTCTTTCCAGAAAGATGTTTGTTTCTGTCTGCGCGATGCGTGGAGAAACCAGTTGGCTGCACCGACTCCGATAGCGTCTCTCCAGTGAGCCATGTTTCCGTGAAGCAAAGAACGTTACAGTCTCTGATGTCCCTCTGGAATGCTACCCTTGCTCAGATTTCATCAACCTTGTTGTCTAGAGACTGGACATTGGCGAGAAGAATGCTAGGGAGTGGTGCACGATGTGCCCGTCTCCGGAGTCTGACCAGAAGACCGCTCCGTTTCCCCCTTTTACGAAGTCGTTGTTTTGGGTCGCCGGCTGGGATCCATTCCATTGTCCTGGGTGAAAGGCAGAACACAGGATCCGCTTCGCGAAAGTCATATTTCTATTCTGGTTAAAGCCAGTTTGCGCTGTTCTGTGACGGGAGTAGTACACAGCGTTGTACGAGATCTTCAGTTTCTTGGCAATTTCACGCATTGGAATAGACTTCTTTTTTCAGAACAAGAATAGACTGACGAGTTTCAGAAGAAACGTCTTTGTTTCTGGCCATTTTAAGCCTGTAATCGAACCCACAAATGCTGATACTCCAGATACTCAACTAGTCTAAAGAAGGCCAGTTTTATTGCTTCTTTAATCAGAACAACAGTTTTCAGCTGTGCTAACATAATGGCAAAAGGGTTTTCTAATGGTCAATTAGTCGTTTAAAATTATAAACTTGGATTAGCTAACACAGCGTGCAACTGGAACACAGGAGTGATGGTTGATAATGGGACTCTGTACGCCTATGTAGATATACCATTACAAAAAGCTGTTTCCAGCTACAATAGTCATTTACAATGTCTACACTGAATTTCTGATCAATTTGTTGTTATTTTAAATGGACAAAAAATGTGCTTTGCTTTCAAAAACAAGGACATTTCTTAGTGACCCCAAACGTTTGAACGGTAGTGTATATATATATACAGTTGAAGTTTGCATACACTTAGGTTGAAATCATTAAAACTCGTTTTGCAACCACTCCACAAATTTCTTGTTAACAAACTATAGTTTTGACAAGTCGGTTAGGACATCTAGTTTGTGCATGACAAAAGTCATTTTTCCAACAATTGTTTACAGACAGATTATTTCACGTATAATTCATTGTATCACAATTCCAGTGGGTCAGATATTTACATACACTAAGATGACTGTGCCTTTAAACAGCTTGGAAAATTCCTGAAAATTATGTCATGGCTTTAGAAGCTTCTGATAGGCGGATTCCCATAATTTGAGTCAATTGGAGGTGTACCTGTGGATGTATTTCAAGGCCTACCTTCAAACTCAGTGCTTCTTTGCTTGACATCATAGGAAACTGTAACTGCACATGGGGACAAAGACCGTACTTTTGGAGAAATGTCCTCTGGTCTGATGAAACAAAATAGAACTGTTTGGCCATAATGACCATTGTTATGTTTGGAGGGAAAGGGGGAGGCTTGCAAGCCGAAGGACACTATCCCAACAGTGAAGCACAGGGGTGGCAGCATCATGTTGTGGGGGTGCTTTGCTGCAGGAGGGACTGGTGCACTTCACAAAATAGATGACATCATGAGGCAGGAAGATAATGCGGATATATTGAAGCAAAGCTTGGTCGCAAATGAGTCTTCCAAACGGACAATGACCCCAAGCATACTTCTAAAGTTGTGGCAAAATGGCTTTAGGACAACAAAGTCAAGGTATTGGAGTGGCCATCACAAAGCCCTGATCTCAATCCTATAGAAAAGTTGTGGGCAGAACTGAAAAAGCGCGTGCAAGCAAGGAGGCCTACAAACCTGACTCCGTTACACCAGCTCTGTCAGGAGAACTGTTTGACCCAAGTTAAACAATTTAAAGGCAATGCTACCAAATACTAATTGAGTGTATGTAAACTTCTGACCCACTGGGAATGTGATGAAAGAAATAAAAGCTGACATAAATCATTCTCTCTACCATAATATATATATATATATATATAACTTCCGACTTCAACTGTGTATATATATATATATATATATATATATATATACATACAATTGAAGTCGGAAGTTTACATACACCTTGGCCAAATACATTTCAACTCAGTTTTTCACAATTATATATATACAGTGCCTGGCGAAAGTATTCGGCCCCCTTGAACTTTGCGACCTTTTGCCACATTTCAGGCTTCAAACATAAAGATATTAAAACTGTATTTTTTTGTGAAGAATCAACAACAAGTGGGACACAATCATGAAGTGGAACGACATTTATTGGATATTTCAAACTTTTTTAACAAATCAAAAACGGAAAAATTTGGCGTGCAAAATTATTCAGCCCCTTCACTTTCAGTGCAGCAAACTCTCTCCAGAAGTTCAGTGAGGATCTCTGAATGATCCAATGTTGACCTAAATGACTAATGATGATAAATACAATCCACCTGTGTGTAATCAAGTCTCCGTATAAATGCACCTGCACTGTGATAGTCTCAGAGGTCCGTTAAAAGCGCAGAGAGCATCATGAAGAACAAGGAACACACCAGGCAGGTCCGAGATACTGTTGTGAAGAAGTTTAAAGCCGGATTTGGATACAAAAAGATTTCCCAAGCTTTAAACATCCCAAGGAGCACTGTGCAAGCGATAATATTGAAATGGAAGGAGTATCAGACCACTGCAAATCTACCAAGACCTGGCCGCCCCTCTAAACTTTCAGCTCATACAAGGAGAAGACTGATCAGAGATGCAGCCAAGAGGCCCATGATCACTCTGGATGAACTGCAGAGATCTACAGCTGAGGTGGGAGACTCTGTCCATAGGACCAGAATCAGTCGTATATTGCACAAATCTGGTCTTTATGGAAGAGTGGCAAGAAGAAAGCCATTTCTTAAAGATATCCATAAAAAGTGTTGTTTAAAGTTTGCCACAAGCAACCTGTGAGACACACCAAACATGTGGAAGAAGGTGCTCTGGTCAGATGAAACCAAAATGTAACTTTTTGGCAACAATGCAAAACGTTATGTTTGGCGTAAAAGCAACACAGCTCATCACCCTGAACACACCATCCCCACTGTCAAACATGGTGGTGGCAGCATCATGGTTTGGGCCTGCTTTTCTTCAGCAGGGACAGGGAAGATGGTTAAAATTGATGGGAAGATGGATGGAGCCAAATACAGGACCATTCTGGAAGAAAACCTGATGGAGTCTGCTAAAGACCTGAGACTGGGACGGAGATTTGTCTTCCAACAAGACAATGATCCAAAACATAAAGCAAAGTCTACAATGGAATGGTTCAAAAATAAACATATCCAGGTGTTAGAATGGCCAAGTCAAAGTCCAGACCTGAATCCAATCGAATCTGTGGAAAGAACTGAAAACTGCTGTTCACAAATGCTCTCCATCCAACCTCACTGAGCTCGAGTTGTTTTGCAAGGAGGAACGGGGAAAAATTTCAGTCTCTCGATGTGCAAAACTGATAGAGACATACCCCAAGCGACTTACAGCTGTAATCACAGCAAAAGGTGGCGCTACAAAGTATTAACTTAAGGGGGCTGAATAATGTTGCAATTTCAGTTTTTGATTTGTTTAAAAAGTTTGAAATATCCAATAAATGTCATTCCACTTCATGATTGTGTCCCACTTGTTGTTGAAAAATACAGTTTTAAATCTTTATGTTTGAAGCCTGAAATGTGGCAAAAGGTCGCAAAGTTCAAGGGGGCCGAATGCTTTCGCAAGGCACTGTACATATGAACTAAATGCATATTCCCAACTGATTGAGATCAACCAAATTACATTTAACCGGTAAAACATACATAATTATCATTCACGATTGATAGTAGTGATGGCCTATTTGAAATTAGGTATGTCTAATGTGGTGTTTCAGGGTATTAAAAATATAACATTTTTTGAGACAAAGTGTGTGGGCACAGGCAGACTTTGCAATTGGATAGGCTATTCAATAGTCTACATTTGTTGGTACAAACTTTGATTGATGAACTGATGACTTTGTTAACTTTGTTGTTGTTGTCTCTCTCTCTCTCTGTATCTCTCTCTCTCTCTCTCTCTGTATCTCTCTCTCTGTCTCTCTGTATCTTTCTCTCTGTATCTCTCTCTCTCTCTGTATCTCTCTCCCTCTCTCTCTCTCTGTATCTCTCTCTCTCTCTCTCTCTCTCTCTCTCTGTATCTCTCTCTGTATCTCTCTCTCTCTGTATCTCTCTCTCTCTGTATCTCTCCCTCTCTCTCCCTCTCTGTATCTCTCCCTCTCCCTCCCTCCCCCCCTGAATGCAGGCCTATTAC
Source organism: Oncorhynchus keta (assembly GCF_023373465.1). Lineage (NCBI taxonomy): Eukaryota > Metazoa > Chordata > Actinopteri > Salmoniformes > Salmonidae > Oncorhynchus > Oncorhynchus keta. The sequence continues at coordinate 28,133,176 of NC_068434.1, read as the reverse complement.
CCTCGTCTAAGTTTGAAGTACACACAGACCAGCCAACCTCCAGTCAAAGCTTTACAAGGGGCTCTCTCTGAAGCCACAATAGTCCGTAAAACTCATGTCTGCATATCTGTTAAACAGCAGTGCTGCTGCAGTACTTCAGCATGGGGTTGGGGTGAAAATGTACACATTATTTCCAATCATTAGCTAGCTGTATTTTTTAATATTCAGCTGCATGACCTGCATCTATTAATTGTTTGTCAGTTTTCATCAACTCCACTGTAGTAATAGGAAGGAGTAGGTCTACATTCTTCTCAGATGAGGTCACCACATCTGTGGTCTTGGGAGACTGTCTGTGATTATTCACACGCCAGCACACAAACGCACAAACATTTTGAGTGTTTACTAGATCCCTGCTTTGGACACAGGTTGACTGTTATTGTCAGGAATATTGCCCTGGAGGCAGAACTGAGGGACTTCCGCTAGTAAAGATTCCTTGAAGCAAAAAATGTGCTTTCTGGTCATACTTTAAGGTGATGGTTAGTCATTAAGGTTAGCCATATGATTAAGTTTAGTGTTATGGTTAGGCTTAAAATCCAATTTGATTACTTTGTGGCTGTGCCAGCTAGTGACCATTCTGCAGAGCTGCCTCCAGAACAAGGTTAATTATGAAAAACGCTAACCTGCATTTTGGACAGAGAGTCTTTGAGACCATAACTAATTGGTCTACAAAATGCTTAAAACGAGTGTTAGGGAAGCTACTCTGAAATCATAATTTACCAAACTACCAATTATTTCACACTAGAAGAAGTTACCTACATTAATGCTACCCTTAAGAATTTTTTTTTTGTTGTTTTTTTTGCAAAATGCAAGAACAGATCACTCTTGAGTCAGATGTTAACCGAGTGTGCAATTTAGCCTATTATACACAAAAAATACAACTATAATAATAAAAACACAAAAACCACGTTTCCACGTTGCCTGGAAAATAATGGTAATTCTTGCCTATTTCACCCATATTTTCTTCTCTTTTTGCAAAAAGAGTAGTGTGTAGTTTCAGTAGTTAGCTACATGGCAAAAAAAAAACGAATTAACTACACTGTAGTTGAATTACATGTAGTTCATTACTCCACCAACACTGCTTAACACTAGTGTGTTTGTATGCCTATTCTCTCTTAACCGCTATCCAGCATCAACCTCCCAATGCCCTCTGTCCTTGTTACTCCACATCTCTCCTTCTAACCATATCTCTCCATGTCTTCTCCTAACCATCTTCCTCCTAGGCCATTCTGAGTCCTGACTCTTTCATGGCTTTGGGAGCAGCTGAGTGTCCAGTGGTGTCTGTAATTACCTTGTGTCTTCACAATGCTGGGTGGAAGACATACACGCAAATTGAGACCGTGTTTGTGCAAGGGACTGTAGTAATCTTAGATTTAGAATTGTGTCAGTGTCAACCATGACATATGACAAATCTGTCTCTATATGATGGTGTCATCAACTGCTCTAGACACTCAACAACAGCTTGTGTTTGTCATTGTGGTGACAACGTTATGTTATCCACATCATTCAGACAATTGAGAGACATGAGGTGCATTTAGAACTAATTTATGCATCAATTCAGATTACATCATGATTTTATTATGATAATCACTTATTTTCTGTACTATTTCCCATGTTACCGATTGTTTCATCATTCTTTTAATGTTGTTGTTTTTCTGTCTGGATATTATATGCTTGAACATCTGAAAGGCCACTGTAGGAACACCAACCCTCAAATCTTCTATTCGGCACAACATTTGTATCTTCACTATTATAATAGAATGGGCTCTGCACAAAGCTGAACACAGTTGTTTGGAAATCACTTTTTCAAATAGAGGGGAACTGATACTAAACAGGCCATGAAGGATTGACTTACCGAAACAGGTTCACGGAGTATGAATGTCCCACAATTCTCAACAAGCTCCAGTTTCACTTACTGATGTCAACAGTCTTTTGTTTCCACTGAAGCAGAAAGACCAAGGTAGAGGTACTGTAGCAGAATAGGAGAGGAGGGGGAACATTGTCAAGTCGGAGCACAACTTGACTGTATTTATTACTGAATGTAACCCTTTGAGGTTTCTTTCTATCCCATTACCCAAGCAGACACAGCAGAATGGTTTATTTTAGTGGCCAGGTTGTTCCATTTTCTTATTCCCCTTCTTACATTGTTCTCCCAGAATCCCAATTTCTTAATCTCTTTTCTTCTTGACAGTTTATTTGCAATCCAAAGTGTACAGTGTGTGACTGAGACAATTGATTGTGTCCCGGACTGGTCTACTGTCCACGGAGTAACCTGCAGTAGTTGACTATTACATTACACTGATAGGTAGGTAGGCATTGTGTTACCACAGGTTATAACACTGTTACCACAGGTTATAACACTGTTACCACAGGTCATAACACTAATATCTAAGCACTTTGTTCTTCGGAAATGCATACTGGAGAATAAACTATCATCTTCTCAGTGTGTTCAGTGGTAATGCTGCTGACAGTTTGAGGTATGTGTGAACATGTGCTTGTAAACATTTTTATGTCAGAACATTAAAAAAACTATTAGAACTCAGACTCACCAAACAATCCCTGCTGTATATAGGCCTACTCAGAAGCCTCTTCTCCATCTTTACAACCTCCCTGGGACACGGCTACAGCAGCTGAAAGGATGAGGAAAAGAATGATGGGAGAATAAGCAGATGCAGAGAAACAGGTAACATTCAATAGGTGCTTGAGAGCAGAGAGAAATAACCGAGTAAGTGACAATAATGAAACAAATTGAAATGTGTACAGAGATGGCTTGGCGGAGAACAAAGGAATTGGAAATATTCCTAAGAATAATCAAATAAAATACGATCCACTGTCAGGGAAAGAAAGAAGGTAGAATGAAATAAGGATTCAGGGAGAAGGAGTGAGAGTATGAGCAGATGGGGTTGTACAGACCCTGAGCATGGGGAAGAGAATAGATCAATAAATAATATCAGTGGTGAGATTCAGCCACATTGTTTCTCAATAAATGATAGGTAGAGGCTCTCTTGGTTTCTTGGTTTTATCACCTTTTGCTGGCAGCATTGGGTCATCATTGGGGAATGCTATGTATCTGCCTCGGCATGCTTGTTGGCTGGGGTAAGTTATGCCTTGCCAACTCTCCCTGGTGGCCTTCACAGTCCATGTGCACACCACCAAATGATCTCTCCTTCTCAAATCCCACACCTGCTAAAATGTGATGATCCCAACGCAAGGCCAGTGGAAGTCTGGGGTTGGTTTTAGGCCAGGGCTTAGGGAACATGAAACACAAAACAGGAAACAGACTGTGTAAACCAAGTTGATCAAATGTATCTCTACTGTATCAAAAAAAATGCTTTACTGTATGTCCCTTGGTCCCCATCTCTATCTCTGTAATACTGTATTGGTTTCCTCTATAGTAGGGTGGCTTGGGGTTAAACACCCCCCTCCTGTAATTCTTACAGAAACTCCTGTCACCACATTTTTGACTCTTTCCCTAGATGCCACTAGTTTTGCTTGACTAAAAATCTCATCTGTCTCATCTCAACATTTTACATCACCCAACAAAACTAATATCATATTTTGTAATTTAGAAAAAATTTATATATATATTATATAAACTAATTAAGTTAGATCTATAATTTCTTTCAAAATATTTACCAGTAGGGGAACCTAAAGATAAATCATCCACATGGTAAAAAAAAAATGTAATCTTTTTTAAATTATATATATTTGTTTAATCACCCCCTTTTTCTCTCCAATTTCGTGATTACGTCTCATCGCTGAAACTCTTCAATGGGCTCGGGAAAGGCGAAGTTCGAGTCATGCGTCCTCTGAAACATGACGCGCCAAGCTGCGCTTCTTAACACCCGCGGAAGCCAGCTGTACCAATGTGTCAGAGGAAACACAATTCAACTGAGGACTGAAGTAGCCTGCAGGCGCCCGGCCCGACACAAGGAGTCGCTAGAGCACAATGAGCCCAAAAAAATGCCCAAATAAACGTATCAATTTGATTTTAACACACTAACCTCATAAATGTCTTTATTTTATTCTGCATACTTATTTCCCTTCAAAATGTGTTTGCCTAAAGATAGCCGGTATGCACATATCTAAATCTGACCAAACTTGTCTATTTTCAGACAGAAAAAAAGCTATTTCCCTTATTGGTGGCATTTCCCCCCCCCCCAAGTTACCCTACTGTTCTCTCTCAAATCTTTTTTTCCTCTAATCCAAACCTCGACCCCACTACAACCCACTCCACCCTCTCTCCCTAGTGGCTGATGTTGGGGTTTCATCAGAGCGTGTGGAGCGATTCAGACAGACAGGAGAGTGAAGTGCGTGTGGAGCAGTTGCCGCTGTAGCTGCCTTCTCTCTTCAGAGGCTATGACCTAGATAAAGAAGAGGAGTCAATGCGCCTGTCTGCGAGCCAGGCAGCCACCGCAGCCGCAGCCAGCAATGTCAGGAGGGGGTTAGTTGTGTAACACACTGTCCTATTTAGTTTGCTAGTCTCTCTCTCAAACACATTCATACACACTCCGCTAAAACTGCATTAAAATAATGACTCTCTATAGTAGCATCTGTCCATGCACGGCTTCAACAGTCAGTGGCAGCAGTGTAACTGCATTGGCTTAAGGGTGAATGAACCATACAGAAAAAGACTGAGATGGTGTGTGAATCACACCAGATTTGTTTCAGAATAAACTCTGAATAACCTTTCCACACCAGCAGACAGTCATCACAGCTCCATTGCGTCCCACAGAAAACCACTACTCAACCAAGACCTCTCTATTTACACTACCATCCACAGCAGCGGTTTGTAGAACTGAAATGCATGTGTTGAATACTGCATATCTGTATAAACAAACCTGACACAAATATTTAGAACAAAAACTGCATTGGCAGGAAATCAATGTATGCATTGTGAAGTACTAAAATTAGTCATGTGTAGAACGTGGGAAATTCAAAATGACTTAAGAAGAAAGTGAGTGTAAAGGATTCCATCTACCACAACTATTTCCTAAAAAGGCAGTGGATATTGTGGATTTCGTAGATGTTGTCAGTAGAACCAAAACAACCACTGGTCTCTCTACCCCCCATTGTGTAACACTGCCATCATCTGGCTTCTTGGTTACAGTACAAATAGTAGCGATCCCTTTTCAATACATGTGCTCAGAGAACATTTTAAAGGAGGAGTGTGTTCTCACGTGTCCGTTTAGTTCAGTAGTACATTGAGTCTTTAGGGTCAGGGTAAATCAACACAGCAGATACTAAAAGCGCTGCTAATTAGCCACCTAAAACATACACTGCATTCCAAATCAAACTTTATCACATGTGCCAAATACAACAAGTGTAGACCTTACAGTGAAATGTTTACTTACAAGCCCTTAACTCTTCTTGAACTGCTCTGTTGGTTAAGAAAATATTTACCAAATAAACTAACGTACAAAATGATAAAGAGTAACACAAAATAACAATAACGAGGCTATATATAGGTGGTACCGGTACCGAGTCTGTGTGCAGGGGTACAGTTAGTTGAGGTAATTTGTACATGTAGGTAGGGGTGAAGTGACTAATACATAGATACAACAGCGAGTAGCAGCAGTGTTCAAAACAAATGGGGGGTGGGTAAATAGTCCGGTGGCCATTTGATTAATTGTTCAGTAGTCTTATGGCTTGGAGGTAGAAACTGTTAAGGAGCCTTTTGGTCCTAGACTTGGCGCTCCGGTACCAGAGAAAACAGTCTATGACTTGAGTGACTGGAGTCTCTGACAATTTTATGGGCTTTCCTCTGACACCATTTCCTGTAGTCCACGATCAGCTCATTTGTCTTGCTCACGTTGAGGGAAGAGGTTGTTGTCCTGGCACCACTGGCAGTTCTCGGACCTCCTCCCTATAGGCTGTCTCATCGTTGTCGGTGATTAGGCCTACCACTGTTGTGTCGTCAGCTAACTTAATGGTGTCAGAGTCGTGTTTGGCCACGCAGTCGTGGGTGAACAGGGAGTACAAGAGGAGACCAAGTATACACCCCTGAGGGACCACAGGGTTGAGAATCAGCATGGCGGACATTTTGTTGCCTACCATTACCACCTAGGGGTAGACCGTCAGGATGTCCAGGATCCAGTTACAGAGGGAGATGTTTAGTCTCGAGGTCCTTAGCTTAGTGATGAGCTTCGGGGGCAATATGGTGATGAATGCTGAGCTGTAGTCAATGAACAGCCTTCTCACATAGGTGTTCCTTTTGTCCAGGTGGGAAAGGGCAGTGTTTCTTAGGCTGCGTTTACACAGGCAGCCCAATTCTGATATTTTTTCCACTAATTGGTCTTCCGACTAATCACATCAGATCTTTTCACATCAGATATTTTTCAGAGCAGATCTGATTGGTAAAAAGACCAATTAGTGAAAAAAAGATTACCTTCTGTGTCAGGATGATCTGCCCTGTAGCTCTCAATAGAACCAGGCTGCCGTTCAGCTCAACCTTCTGACTCCGTAGCAACACCAACTCCCATAGTCACCATACACTGCTATACCGTAATGTGTTAATTGTCAAAAATGTTTTACATTTAATCTGTGTCATTGCTATTAAAATAAACAAGGAAACAATCTAAGCACAATCATGGGCAAACACATAGAGAAGGTTTGATGAGAAGATTCAATGACTCATGAATTCAAAGAAAATACATGAAATGTGTATCAGATATAAAAATGTGTTTGAAGTATTAATAGGAGATTTCTGATTGTGTTAAGAACACTTGAATATAATATAAATTATAATTTGACCTCTTTTTCAGCAACTACCTGCTACAAAGAACAACACTGCCATCTTGTGGCCCATCACTATACTTCAACTGTTATCGCTGACAGAAAAAAGATGCAGAATAACTGATCCTGATTGTTTTATTCAGATGACAAAGTCCAACCTTTTCTGCTAATATTTAACAAAAGACTCATCTGCACCCATCCAGGCAGTGCAAACGTATGGAAGTTGCACAACTTATTAAGACATTTCTGAGTATAAGTGATCTTGATCTCGTGATTGTAAACATATTCAGATTCTTTGTCTGTATGATTTGGCACACACACTTAAACAAAAAAACAAAGGCCTCAATGGCAGGTTCTGAGTACATCGATAGATTGGTGTCCTAACACCAAATCATTACAGAAGGATAAAGATCATTTACTCCGTGTGTCATCCCCAGTTACCAGTGTAAAAACATGTGTCGTCAGCGTAGGGTACGCTGGGGCTTGAAGCAGTCCCATCCTGGCTTGGGGCTCAGGGTGTGTTCGGGAAGCAGGTACTCCTTCAGTCTGTCAGGTAAAGGCAGGGCCTTCACCCTGTCGTCCAGGGGCCAGGGCTGCAGGTGATCCCGGATGAAGGCCCTGCAGAGGCAGCGCAGGGGGGGGGGGGTGGTCTCCTGCTCCACCACACGCCGATGGAGGTCCCGCAATGTCTGCGCATTGGGGTCTTGGTCTGGCATAGGCAGGTCCAGGGGCAGGGCCAGACTTGGGGAGGACACCCGGGCCAAGTCCAGGAGGACCTCAGCCTGCTCCAGGAGCTCAGCCGCCTGCTCTGCATCAGAACAGTCCAGCAGGGCTGTCTGGAGCCTCTGGAATACCAGCCTGTAGCCTGTCCAGCAGGAGGCTCCGTGGCGAGAGCAGTGGAAGGAGGCACCACTCTGCAGCAGCAGCACTGCCAGGGGAAAGAGCCGATCAAAGTGTTCCAGGCTGGTCACTGTCAGGGAGGGTTCCCCATCCTCCTCCCCATCGGGGGTAAGGCAGCAGCTGGGGTCAGCCCCGTGGGCCAGAAGCAGCCGCGTGGCCCTCAGACAGAAGCGGCCGATCTCAGCTGCATCCTCCACAGAGCCCTCCAGAGCCTCCTTCACCAGAAAGACCAGCGAGGATACAGCCGTCTCTCCATCCAGTGTGGCAGCATGAACATCTGCACCTTAGGAGGGGAACAAACAACAAAGTGTCCTAAATATAAATACATTTGGACATGCTCTGCTGTTGATGTACAAGTATTTCGCTACACTCGCATTAGCATCAGCTAACTGTGTATGTGACCAATAAAATTTGATTTGATGTTAAGCATTTGTCTTTCTGCCCAGAAGCCTACTCCAAATTAAAGCAGCAATATGTAACCTTTTGGGCGACCTGACCAAAATCACATAGAAATGTGTACGGTCATTCTAATTGAAAGCAAGTGTAAGAAGCGGTAGATATGTTCTATCCGTGTGTGGTATTTCTATGCTTCCCGTTCTTAAGTTTAGTTTTTGCGTCTTTCAGTTTTGTAAACCATTCTCTGCTTGCTTGTTTTGTCACAAACTGAAATTAGGGGAACTATTCAAGTTTTAGAACTAGGAAAATGCAGAGTGATTCTTGCATAGTGTATTTTTAAGGTTATTTTATAGCACAGTACCTCTCTGAAGTAGCAGCCGGATGTTTTCTGTGTTATGCACAGTCAGTCCATCACTACTAGCTAGGGCATGTAGCAAGGGTGATTTTCCTTTGGGGACAAGATCAAAAAGGCAGTGTTGAAATACAGGATATACAGTAAATACAGGTCGAAATTTCAACTCACCATTTTTTATTACCACTGTTTTCTCCCCAATTTCGATCTGGTCTCATCGCTGCAACTCCCCAACGGGCTCGGGAGACGAAGGTCGAGTCATGTGTCCTCCAAAATATGACCCACCAAACCGCGCCTCTTAACACCCGCCTGCTTCACCCGGAAGCCAGCTGCACCAATGTGTCGGAGGAAACACAGTTCAACTGACGACAGAGGTCAGCCTGCAGGTGCCCGGCCCGCCACAAGGAGTTGCTTGAGCGAGTAATGTCCCCCTGGTTGTGATACAGCCCAGGATCACTGCGATGCAGTGCCTTAGACCGCAGCGTGACTCGGGAGGTCCTCAACTCACCATTTTTATCTCTTGCATTCACGTCAGCACCCATGTCCAGCAGTGTGCACATACAAGGCAGTCTCTCTGCCTCTTCACTAGCGAGATCCAAGGGGCTACTTTCATGGATCTGCATAAGATACAGTACAATGTGTTACAGAGCCATAACAACACATTATGTATACAGAGCAAGAAATGTACTGCAGAAAAGTAGTATGTTTTGCAGCTATAAGTTCTTGCTACCTGTTGTACTCACCCGATCTCGCTTGTTAATGTCAGCTCCATGTCCAGCCAGCAACCTCACCATAATCGGCCTGTTCCTCAGTACAGCAATGTGCAGTGGGTTGTAATAAGAGACAGGGTCTGGGAATCAAATTATATTTAGGTCAATAAAATATAGACAAATAGTCTGCTCATATTTGAATGACAAGTCAGTCCTCTCACCCTCAAAGTTGAGATCTGCTCCATATCGTAGAAGGACTTCTGCTGCACAGACTAGTCCCCGTTCAGCAACCTTAAACAGAGCATAGCTGATCCCCTCCTCAAACACAGCTGACTGGGACTCCTTCTCCAGTAGCTCCACTAAAGACCCGCATAGACTGTCCTCATCCTCAGGGCTACGGCTCCTGTAAATCCAATAAGACCAAGGTCAAATACAGATAAATACACAATAGAGGTTTCAGCTTAGTTTACACATTGCCATATCGATTGACATTGTGGAACTTGAGTGTCAGTGCAAATTACTATAGCAGTTACTTATCCCTGAACCAGACTCACAGCATCACATAAAGTACACTCACCTCTCTCCAGTGCTTGTCCCTTCCTCCAGACCAACAACACACAGCACGGCGTCCACCAGGGGCTGATACTCATATATAATCCTGCGAAAGCCATGGAGGAAAGGCATGCTCTTGGCTGATGTGCCACTCTCTGCTGCTTGCGCTAGAACACTGGACAAGTTACACCCAAATGGAATATAATTACTACCTAAACAGGCTGTTATAAAAGTTATTTTATTGATAGTGCTTATCTGACATTGTCAGACCGTTAAGGGTGGTCTCTGGGATTTGTATAACGTTACGCCCAAAACAAAAGTGCAGAATTATGCATAACTAGCTTTATTCTGCAAGTTGTGAGTGCAAACGTAACAATTATTGCCACATGCTAGCTAATATACCCACAAATGTATATTTGGTATGTATGTGGCTAGTTAGCTATAGTCTTTAAAGCCAACATTGAACGCTAAATACGATTTGGCTAGCTAACGTTAGCTGTGGGCATCAGCAGACGCAAGCGAGCTACTGTAACTCCAGACATGGCTAAAGTTAGTTCATCATTTGTGTTACCTGGAGCAGAACGACAGAACAAGAATTGACATGACGGTAAAACGTGCCAGCTAGCTAACAAGAATAGGTAACTAGCTATTTGGTTTTGCTTTTAAATTACCCAACGAGCTACCTAATGTTAGCTAGCTGGCTTCAAGCTGTAACGCGAGCTTACCTTCAAAACAGGAAGTGTACTTCTTCTTCGATGAGGTTTAACGGCGGTTGTCATCCAATAAATGTTGCATTGCTGCCACCTACTAGACTGGAGCACAACTCAGTTATACTTTGCTTGAGAAAATAAATAAACAAATACCATACCCTCTAACACTACCCTGCTCCACTATTTTGTATCTATTTAAGCCAACAACCTGAAAGGATGGAACACCACCCCCACCCTGTAATTCTTCTGATGTCAAGTCTTGCACACCCAAATACCTCTCTGCAGCCGCCACCACAACCTCAATTTTCTGCGACTTACATTCCATCCCTGCAGTACAGTTGATAACCATTGCTATAAATGCTAAAAGTGTAATCTTATTGAAACATACTGTATATCACTTGTTGGCCTAAGCGCCTTATACCACCCACCACTGCGACCTGTATGCTCTAGTCGGCTGGCCCTCGCTTCATACTCGTCACCAGACCCACTGGCTCCAGGTCATCTACAAGTCTATGCTAGGTAAAGCAACGCCTTATCTCAGCTCACTAGTCACGATAACAACACCCACCCGTAGCACACGCTCCAGCAGGTATATCTCACTGGTCATCCCCAAAGCCAACACCTCTTTTGGCCACCTTTCCTTCCAGTTCTCCGCTGCCAGTGACTGGAACGAATTGCAAAAATCGCTGAAGCTGGAGACTTACATTTCCCTCACTAACTTTAAACAACAGCTATCTGAGCAGCTAACAGATCGCTGCAGCTGTACATAGTCCATCTGTAAATAGCCCACCCAATCTACCTACCTCATACCTATATTGTTTTTATTTACTTTGCTGCTCTTTTGCACACCAATATCACTACTTCATCTGCTCATCATCATCTGCTCATCTATCACTCCAGTGTTAATCTGTTAAATTGTCATTGCTTTGCTACTATGGCCTATTTTTTGCCATACCTCCTCATGCCATTTGCACACACTTTATATAGACTTTATTTTTTTCTATTGTGTTATTGTCTGTATGCTTGTTTATTCCATGTAACTCTGTGTTGTTGTTTCTGTCGCACTGCTTTGCTTTATCTTGGCCAGGTCGCAGTTGTAAATGAGAACTTGTTCTCAACTAGCTTACCTGGTTAAATAAAAGGTGGGGGGAAAAATCCCTCTGTACTGGTACAGATCTACTACTCACACCACTCCTCTCAGGATCCCTCCCCCTTGACCCATCTTTCTCTACATATGAAAACTTCTGCACTACTCTAAGCCTGGAAACCTCAACCTGCTTCTCTTGCACATGACATTTCTGATCCCCAGCCCCATGTGCACCCCTACAGTCAACACATGCCACAACACATTCCTTTTCCTCATGCACACTTCTCACACCTAGGAACCTTTATATTTAACTAGGCTAGTCAGTTAAGAACAAAATCTTACTTACAATGATAGGCTTCTCAGGGAACAGCAGCAGAACAACGATGTTTACCTTGTCAGCTCAGGGATTTGATCCAGCAACCTTTCAGTTACTGGCCCAAAGCTCTATGCTACCTGCCACCCCTACCTCCTACATACTCCTGCCACTTGCCCATAAGCTTGACACCTGTAACAACGTAATGTATTCGGCACAAGAGCTAACTTTAATATCCTAACATCACTTTGTCAGGGAAAGACAACATCAAAACTCAATAGAACAGACAATGACTCCTCTATATCACCTCTCACTCCACACTGTCTGCGTCGCAGCAAACGACGAACATCACAAACACCGGGAATCTTCCCCTTCAGTTGGTTAACTTGAACATTTACTGCTACCTCAGTAATCACTCCTTTCAATGGTGCCCTTTTCTTGAGAGCAAAACAATTCACATCTCTTGCCCCCATTCGTTTAACGCAGAGCGCCTGTTCCCTCTGACCAGCCGAAACACAAACGATTATCACAAGACCACTTCTGTTACCCTCACCAATTCCACAGCTTCCAACTCTGTTTTCACCCACCCTGAAACCGCAAATGGATCAGCCAAAAGGCAAGGGTCCACTTTTTCCAAAAACGTCCCTCCTACTGTCACAGGCTCATCTTTACCCTCGGTGCAAGCCTCATGCCACGAAAACTTCACCACACCTACCACTTCGCCCGTATTCACGTCTTCAGCAAACTCTGCTTACACTTTGTACCATTTTTCTTTAACAAACCATCTCCCTTTTTCCCGCCATTTTTAACTGAGTCATGTTCACCCTCTGCCTCTCTTTTTCCCTCCACTCGTCCTCCGTATCCCAAGTATACATCTCCTCATGATAATACTGAACTTCTCCTGACATACATCTTGTTCTCGCCTTCACAAGGGACACCATTCAACCGGCTGTCACAATCTCCATACAATCAGCACAAACCCCTCGGAATGTAGTGCTCAACAGTGCATCCCTCTTATAAAGCAGCTGCTTCGTCTTGATGTCCTTTTTTATCCATAGCTACCGCATGTTTTTCCATTTCAAACTAGTGCAACCTTCCAACCACCGTCCTAGCTATTCTGATCACAGGAAGTGTACACGCCCACAATGATTTTTCATATTTCCCCTCCCAAGTAACATGTTGATGGTGCTAAAACGTTCCTAGTTGTCACACCCTGATCTGTTTCACCTGTCTTTGTGGTTGTCTCCACTCCTCTCCAGGTGATGCCGATCTTCCCCTGTGTATTTATACCGGTGTTCTCTGTTTGTCTGTTGCCAGTTTGTTTTGTTTGTCCAAGTCAACCTGTGGTTTGTGTCTCAGCGAGTGCATTTTCCAGTCTCTCTTATCTTGCTCTCCTGGTTTTGACCCTTGCCTGTCCTGACTCCGAGCCTGCCTGCCTGACCACTCTCCCTGCCCCTGAGCCTGCCTGCCAACCTGTACCTTTGCCCTCCTGGATTACAAACCTCTTCCTTACCCTGACCCTGCCTACTGCCTGGTACTGTTACCCCACCTCTGGTTTACTGACCCCTGCCTGCCATGACCTTTCTTTTGCCTGCCAATGTTGGAATATTAAACTATTGTTTATTCTATGTGGTCTGCATCTGAGTCTTAGCTTCATACCTGATACTAGTTCCACCTTTAGTAAATTTCAGTACTTTTTCAATGCAGGTTGAAGTCAACAATGTACACTACCATTCAAAAGTTTGGGGTCACTTAGAAATGTCCTTGTTTTTGAAAGAAAATCAAAAATTGCTTATTAAAATAACATCAAATTGATCCGAAATACATTGTTAATGTCGTAAATGACTATTGTACCTGGAAAAGGCTGATTCTTTTAAATGGAATATCTACATACAGTAGGTGTACAGCGGCCCATTATCAACAACCATCACTCCTGTGTTCTAATGGCACGTTGTGTTATCTAATCCAAGTTTATAATTTTAAAAGGCTAATTGATCATTGGAAAACCCTTTTGCAATTGTTAGCACAGCTAAATACTGTTCTGATTAAAGAAGCAATAAAACTGGCATTCTTTAGACTAGTTGAGTATCTGGAGCATCAGCATTTGTGGATTTGATTACAGGCTCAAAATGGCCAGAAACAATTATTCCATGTGAAACATTGCCAATAAACTGAAGATCTTGTACAATGCTGTGTACTACTCTCTTCACAGAACAGCACAAACTGTCTCGAACCAGAATAGAAGGAGGAGTGGGAGGCCCCGGTGCAAAACTGAGCAAGAGAACAAGTACTTTAGTGTCTAGTTTGAGAAACAGACGCCTCACAAGTCCTCAACTGGCAGCTTCATTAAATAGTACCCGCAAAACACCAGTCTCAACGTCAACGGGGAAGAGGCAACTCCGGGATGTTGGCCTTCTAGGCAGAGTTTCTGTGTCTGTTCCTTTTCCCATCTTAATCTTTTATTTTTATTGGCCAGTCTGAGAGATGGATTTTTCTTTGCAACTCTGCCTAGAAGGCCAGCATCCCGGAGTCGCCTCTTCACTGTTGACGTTGAGACGGGTGTTTTGCGGGTACTATTTAATGAAGTCCACTTGATCAATAGTTATTGCTCTAGTATCCTATGGTCTCGCTGGTGTCAATGGCATATTTAGTCATTACATAGTCAAAAAAGTTAATTGTTAATAGTTTCCTTATTTGTAAAAAATATTTCAAATGCCATGGTTCTCCGTGGTAGCCTAGACTCTAAAAAGTTTCAAATGCCATGGTTCTCCGTGGTAGCCTAGACTCTAAAAAGTTTCACATGCCATGGTTCTCCGTGGTAGCCTAGACTCTAAAAAGTTTCAAATGCCATGGTTCTCCGTGGTAGCCTAGACTCTAAAAAGTTTCACATGCCATGGTTCACCGTGGTAGCCTAGACTCTAAAAAGTTTCACATGCCATGGTTCACCGTGGTAGCCTAGACTCTAAAAAGTTTCACATGCCATGGTTCTCCGTGGTAGCCTAGACTCTAAAAAGTTTCACATGCCATGGTTCACCGTGGTAGCCTAGACTCTAAAAAGTTTCACATGCCATGGTTCTCCGTGGTAGCCTAGACTCTAAAAAGTTTCAAATGCCATGGTTCACCGTGGTAGCCTAGACTCTAAAAAGTTTCAAATGCCATGGTTCTCCGTGGTAGCCTAGACTCTAAAAAGTTTCAAATGCCATGGTTCACCGTGGTAGCCTAGACTCTAAAAAGTTTCAAATGCCATGGTTCTCCGTGGTAGCCTAGACTCTAAAAAGTTTCAAATGCCATGGTTCTCCGTGGTAGCCTAGACTCTAAAAAGTTTCACATGCCATGGTTCACCGTGGTAGCCTAGACTCTAAAAAGTTTCACATGCCATGGTTCTCCGTGGTAGCCTAGACTCTAAAAAGTTTCACATGCCATGGTTCACCGTGGTAGCCTAGACTCTAAAAAGTTTCACATGCCATGGTTCTCCGTGGTAGCCTAGACTCTAAAAAGTTTCACATGCCATGGTTCTCCGTGGTAGCCTAGACTCTAAAAAGTTTCACATGCCATGGTTCACCGTGGTAGCCTAGACTCTAAAAAGTTTCACATGCCATGGTTCACCGTGGTAGCCTAGACTCTAAAACGTTTCAAATGCCATGGTTCTCCATGGTAGCCTAGACTCTAAAAAGTTTCACATGCCATGGTTCTCCGTGGTAGCCTAGACTCTAAAAAGTTTCACATGCCATGGTTCACCGTGGTAGCCTAGACTCTAAAAGGTTTCAAATGCCATGGTTCTCCGTGGTAGCCTAGACTCTAAAAAGTTTCACATGCCATGGTTCACCGTGGTAGCCTAGACTCTAAAAGGTTTCAAATGCCATGGTTCTCCGTGGTAGCCTAGACTCTAAAAAGTTTCACATGCCATGGTTCTCCGTGGTAGCCTAGACTCTAAAAGGTTTCAAATGCCATGGTTCACCGTGGTAGCCTAGACTCTAAAAAGTTTCACATGCCATGGTTCTCCGTGGTAGCCTAGACTCTAAAAAGTTTCACATGCCATGGTTCACCGTGGTAGCCTAGACTCCAAAAAGTTTCACATGCCATGGTTCACCGTGGTAGCCTAGACTCCAAAAAGTTTCACATGCCATGGTTCACCGTAGTAGCCTAGACTCCAAAAAGTTTCACATGCCATGGTTCACCGTGGTAGCCTAGACTCTAAAACGTTTCAAATTGATAGGCCATTGTGGAGTGGATTTACAAAGGATTATAATGGACATGTACAATTAGATTTCCTGATTTATCAATAACTCAGCCATCTTTTAACCAATCCCTTAGCTTTTCCCAGCTAAGTTAAGAGATGTGGCATGGGCCCACATACCACATTTTGGAGTTATGGTTTGATGAGAATATACGTTTTCCAAAATCTCTAAGATGGAAGAAAATCTATCCGTATTGACCTTATGGGTCCTTGAGGCAAATTTGTTCAGCATGAGGAAAGACATTTACATACAAAGTATCAAGACTCTAGATCAAACGGAGCGATGGATATGAGTGTTTAAGTTAGACTGCTTATAATAGCGTCAACTATAGGCCAATGAGTGTCGTTCTTTTTGAACATGTTCCTCATGGCCTCTAGTTTCTGTGTGCCAAATTAGAAAAGAAGTTACCAATCTATGCTTAAGTTGTTTGACCATGTCAAGGAAAACAATAAGAAGTCAGAGAAGAACAATAGGTTTGACACTGTGAACTCCTAATTATCAGTCAATTGAAGTTGGTGAGTTCAAAACACCTTTATTAGGTATAACACACATTGACGCAGAATAACATTTTTTTTTACTTTCCCACGTAGACAGTCATGCACAGTCCATACAAAAAGCTCAACATTAAGATGAGGCATGTGCTGAACAGTGGGCTAATAGAAAACAGAGATCCCAGCGAGTAGAGTAACAGGAGAATGAGTAATGTGCGATAACTCGCAAATGTGCGCAGGGTAAGGCGTGGCCTCAGGTGGTAGTCGTCCTGGCTTTGCTGTGTCACTGTACTCCTTGGGAACCTTCCTTTTACAGTGGAGGTGATAAGGTAGTGTTGTCCCAGCCTTCCCAGGAGGTTCTGTTGTGAGCACAGATTGTTCATGTGTCCTTCAAGCTGCAGGACAAAATTCTCAAGTAATTTAGTCAATACATGTATCCCTGTACTACTACCAATCATTATAGGTAGGCCTATTGCATGCCATATGCACTGAGTATACAAAACATAAGAACACCTTCCTAATATTGAGTTGCACCCCCTTTTGACCTCAGAACAGCCTCAATAAGTCAGAGCATAGACTCTACAAGGTGTTGAAAGCCTTCCACAGAGATGCTGGCCCATGTTGACTCCAATGCTTCCCGCAGTTGTGCCAATTAATATATATAATAGTGTTCCTAATTAATCATTATAGAAATATTAAATTGCATATAAAGTCAGACCCAAAGACATAATGCTCATAGGGGGCACATGGGCACGTGACCCCTCAGATTTGTCATGTAAAATAAAAAATAATTTTAAAAAGTTATCTTTTTTGTTGTTGTAATACTGTAATACTACTAGCCAACTAGAAATTGTATTAAGTTAGACAAATAGCAGATACTGTAGGTTCCCAATCTCCCAACCTCATAACTAGGTACCAATACGCCATTTCAGGATATCAATCAAGTTCAAGTAGAGAGCTTGTCTAACTGTCTTAGCTGGTATGATTGCTGGCAAGGTTGGTACACTTTAGAACAGCAAGCAATTACTAAATGTATTGAATAAGACTCACATTCCTTTCAATATTTTACCCAGATTTTAGTAGAGGTATGCTTAAAAGGTATGTTTATATATGCAAAAAATAATTATAGAATTAAGCATGATGATTATGGCTCTAGATTGCAAGAAAAAGATGTTTCAGGTGTTTGAAAAATGCCAACTTCTCCAATTTCCACCCCCCATCCATCCTCACGCACTTTGTGCCCCCTCAGATTTTTGGGGTGCATGAAGCCCCCTGGTAAGACTCCCCACTTACTTTGTTATTGATTAGTGTGGCGATCCAAAACATAAGCTGCACCAAGACTGCGTTTTCATAGCTTCTCACAGGCTGCAGCTGTGGGTCCCCTTGATACTCAATATCAAATCTGCGAAGGCCATTGATAATCTGCAATAGAACACAATTACAATGTACATTTATGTATTGCACTGTATGCACATCATTCATTTTGATTGCAGTAGTCATTTTCACCTGCATTCTGCCAAGGTCTGTCAGGATCAGCCCGTTTTCACTGTGAATACAGTCAGGGAGCTGCTTGGATTCCTCCACTGACCCCATGTTCATCATCATCTGAGATAGATGACCTGTGTTGAGCTACAAAACAACCACAAATGATTTGAGACATCACTTTAACATTGGTTAGTACTACTTGATAATAATAACCAATGTCATATCATCTTCTCACGTTGAAAACCTGATTGAGGTGGTCCACAGTTTTCTTTAGTAGCTCCACTGTCTTCATGTCAGACTTGGTCATGTCATTCCCCCCACTTTCTGAATTGGTTTTAAGAATCAACCTCTTCCAGGAACAGAGAAACTGGCCAACTGATACATTGGCTGGCGGATCCAATGTGGTTTTTGCAGTCTGTTGGGCCTGCATTAGTCTCTGGACCAGTTTCAGCACCTACAAGGTTCAGAATATAGGAAAGCATTTGTGACCACTATGCATATTTGGTAGATTGCAGCACCCTCAGTCGAATTGTCTTTCTTGTCATTCACTTGTCCTTAATGGGACTTACCTCGGCTCGCATTTCTACCCCAAACATTTGTAGTTTCTTGTTATTGATGTGAGTCTTGGGCAGGGCAGCTATTTCAGTGGGAGGCACCTGAGATGCCATCAGAGTGGATGGGAGGAGGGGACCCTGATGCAATAGCAATTTTTCTCCTGTAAACAAAATGTATGGAGAAAACAAATCTTGAGAGGTCTAATGTTGTTCATTGTGATTGAGGTACAGTGCCCTTCAACTAAAAATAATTGTGGTTACCATTTTGGTAATAATTGTGGTTACCATTTTCAATCAATTCTGGAAGACTGGTTTGGGCAAATACTTTTGTCATCCTGAAAACCATGGTTGCATTGTCGACGTTGACGAGGTCAACATGAGCAAATCTTTTCAAGAAGAAGCTGAATAGCCTGGTGTACATGAGAATATTATCCTGAATGAAAGAGGCCCTAAGAGACAGAGACAGCTTTATGTTAGCACACACACTCTTCAACCCAATACTGTGTCTGAGCTATAACACTACTGAGCACATTCAAAATATCTTACCATTTCTCTTTGTTTTCACTGTACACATGTTTTTGGTATCTCCAGGGCTGGATGTAACTAAGCCACGTCTCCAATACCTGTATTGAGAAATGGCTCATTCAAAACCACTTCTCTTATACATACATTCAGAACGCATACAGTAGGATACCTTCCAAAACCAGCTGGAAACACTGCAAATTAAGCAATAACATGGCCAAATGTCAAAGACAGACCAAATGTAAATCCAATGTAGAACTTAAGTGTGCACTCACTGCTCTGAAGGATGTCTCCATAGGCCACTGTTTGAAGCAGTGCAGCAAGAGAAGGTACAACCTCTGTACATATTCTGATGTGACCACTCTGGGTTTCAATAACAACATATTGTTAATATCATCATTATCATTATCCTCATCATCATCATCATTGTAAAAAACACTAAAGTGGGTATTCACCTTTTAAAATCTTCTGAGAGATAGGTTTCTGAGTGGGCAGAAGGTAAGATATCAGACTGGTCTAGTTTTGTTTTTCCAGAGAGGGCATGCATGTGCTTCACCAGCTGTCTCACCACCAGTATGTGCTGCTCTGTGATGACAGAGACCTGCAGGTTTACAGACAAGTGCTTATCATTAAAATGTAGAATTCAGAATCCATTAGATTAACTATGTGAATAAAAGTGCATGTTAGTCATGAAGAATGAGTCATCGAAGGAAGGTAGGAAAGACCTCATTAAGCTTCTGGTGTGTCTCCAAGGGGAAATGTGGCAGCCATATCTCCAAAAATATCTAAAGCAGGGACAATGAACAAGGCCATACAATGACTCAACAACTACACCTTTGCGAGACAAGCCAAGATTGCTATATTAAAAGTGTCTCTGTCCAACCCAGATTTTTCTCAATCACCTGTAGCATAGTCCCTGATCTCCAGATACTCTGATTGGTTGTCTCAGCGTTAACAGGGCACTGGCATTTCAACAGGCCTTTGCTTGTTTCACTATACCTAGAGGACCTGGGGAACCATCAAAACAAGCGTTATCAAATATTACATTTCATATTTGCCCTATATTGATAGTAGATGTGCTGATCTTATAATGCATTGTGAAAGGCACAGGCTAGCTATACAGCACCTTGGAATGTGTGAAGTCAAGGTGACTTTGACATCTGAGTGAGGGGATCCTTCTGTAGGGAGGAAGTGTTTGAAATATTCATCCACCAAGGCAAAGTAGACACTGTTTGAGATGGAGGTTTGCTGCCCTGAGTGGTGATCCTAATTTAACAATTCAAAACAGAGAACACCCAGGTTACAACATGAGATAGCATTGGCAATGGATTGACTTTATTAATATTTGAAACAAATGAAATGGAATAGCACTTCAGCCTACCCTCTGTGTAATGACACTTGTGGCAAAATAAAACATGAAGTACTCAAAGGCATCTGGTGAGAGTTAAGAACAACGCTAAACTAAAGTGGACAAAGTTCAATAATACTTAGTAATAGTTGTCATTGCGTCAAACATTGTAAAAAAAGGATACTGAGTGACAATCTCTGATGATTCTGAGAGGGTAATTTATTGAGGAAAATCCGTCTATTTGAAATGACCCCCTTGTGGATGGAAATTAGAATGAAAGAGAAAAAAAACTCAGCATTCATACAGGAATATAGACCAATAGGCATTTAATTACTGATATTGTGTTGCAATTATTGCTAATGCAATGACATTGTGAAGTATGCTGAAATAACACTGCACATTTAGCATTTACAGTCACATCTGAAAGTATTGGTGCCCTTGATAAAGATGAGCAAAAAAAGACGAATAAACAAATACAAATAAAAATGATTGTCACCTATTTTCAATACTTTGTGTACCCTCCCCTTGTGAGGATAACAGCACTTAGCCCTTTTCTATAATGTTATATGAGATTAAAGAACACATTGGGAGGGATCTTAGACTATTCCTCCATACAGAATCTTTCCAGATCCTTTCCAGATCCTTCAAACCACAAGTTTTCAAGGGAGACTAATTTTGTGGCCAATTAACCATTGAATGTGTGCTTGAGGTCATTGTCTTGCTGGAAGATCAACTTTCAGGTCAAGTTCTGTAATTCTCCAACTGTGGGACTAGTCTTTGTCTCCCGAACCATCATCCTCGCTGTGCATGGAGAAAATATACATTTGGGTCCTCTACCAGGCAAGTTTACACCGTTCCAATGGTTTTAAACTTTGTAATTGTTGCCCTAATAGTGGTAAGTGATATATTTGTTTTTTCAGTAGTTTTTGTTGTTGTACCTATTGCCTGATTTATGAAAGTCACCAACCATTTCTCTCTTTTAATTTGTGAGTTCTTTGCCTTTCCCCATGGTGACGGATGACAAATGGATTTTACATGTGTGTGACCAAATGTTTATACCCCAGTGAAACAGGAAGCCATGAAAGGTGACAATACTGTTTCTTGAACTGAGATGAATTTAAAACAGTATAATGTTAATGCAGATTAAATTGTTTGATTTATTCATAAGAATCGTTAGGGTGCCAATCATTTTAACACCAAGATTTGTTTTACTGGTTAAACAAAATCTCTTTCTCTGAGCAATTAGTATAAAATAATATAATTTTGCCTACAATATAGCGTGGTACCAATAATTTCAGATGTGACTGTACTGTATGTTGAAAACTTACAGGTAAATTGGCGACTTGGATCTCAAAGTTGTAGTCTTCAGCTTGAAGTTTATAAACAAGTTTCAGCATTGGGCCACTGCAAAAAATATTGTATGTTGGTGAAAACTTCACTTCCATGTTTATTAGTATACTGTAGGTTTAATACACATTAGTAATTTAATATTATCGATAGCAAGTTGTGGAATGTCTCAAATCACAGACAGGTCCACCTTGGTTGTAGGAACTCCAGTACATTGCTGTAGTCACTGCTGTGGGCTTGCAGAGAAGAAAGACTCCAACCAACAGTGCTGCCATCCAGGCTGCCAACAACCCTCTCCACCATCCAGGGGAAGATAACACATAGCTCCTGTATGAGGCCAAACAGCATCGTTAACACACCCCACACTCAGTTTATACATGTATATGCTACGCTACCTGATTTGAAGAGGAGTTGTGCTATGACACAGTGGCAATCTGAAATCTTTGCATACTGAGAAGCTAGAGGACAATTTGCAACAGGAAGCAGCATATATACATGGTACAGCTGTCTGAATGGCTGTGTCCAGACAGTCACAGTAACACATTGTCTACATCAGCATGAAACAGCAACTGGCTGATCCTCTCTGACATTTACTCTACACATGGCCAATAACAAGCAACTTTTTCATACCGCTTGCAGCTTGTGTGTGAATACATAACCCACTTATGTTAAAACGTTCAAATACAATGTCTTTATGGAAATTGGTGTAGTAGCTAGCAGGGGTGCAACTTTGGTTTTAGACGTGAGGTGGACATACAGTAGCAGACAAAAGTTTGGACACACCTACTCATTCAAGGGTTTTTCTTTGTTTTTACAATTTCTACATTGTAGAATAGTAGTGAAGACATCAAAACTATTAAATAACACATATGGAATCATGTAGTAACCAAAAAGGTGTTAAACAAATCTAAATATATTTTACATTTGAGATTCTTCAAAGTAGCCACCCTTTGCCTTGACGACAGCTTTGCACACTCTTAGCATTCTCCCAGCCAGCTTCATGAGGTAGTCAACTGGAATGCATTTCAATTAATTAACAGGTGTGCCTTGTTAAAAGCAAAAACCATCAAGCGCAATGGTGAAACTTGCTCTCATGAGGACGGCCACAGGTAAGGAAGTCCCAGAGTTACCTCTGCTGCAGAGGATAAGTTCATTAGAGTTGACTGAACCTCAGATTGCAGCCCAAATAAATGCTTCACAGAGTTCAAGTAACAGACACATCTCAACATCAACTACTCAGAGGAGACTGCATGAATCAGGCCATCATGGTCTAATTGCTACATAGAAACCACGATTAAACAACACCAATAATAAGAAGAGTCTTGCTTGGGCCAAGAAACACGAGCAATGGACATTGAGATTTTTGGTTACAACCACTGTTTCTTTGTGAGACGCAGAGTAGGTGAACAGATGATATCCGCATGTGTGGTTCCCACCATGAAGCATGGAGGAGGAGGTGTGATTGTGGGGTGGTGCTTTTCTGGTGACACCGTCAGTGATTTATTTAGAATTCAAGGCACGCTTAACCAGCATGGCTACCACAGCATTCTGCAGTGATACGCAATCCCATTTGGTTTGCGTTTAGTGGGATTATCATTTGTTTTTCAACAGGACAATGACCCAACACACCTCCAGGCTGTGTAAGGGCTATTTGACCAAGAAGGAGAGTGATGGAGGGCTGCATCAGATGACCTGGCCTCCGCAATCACCCAACCTCAACCCAATTGAGATGGTTTAGGATGAGTTGCACTACAGAGTGACGGAAAAGCAGCGAACAAGTGCTCAGCATCTGTGGGAACTCCTTCAAGACTGTTGGAAAATCATTCCTCATGAAGCTTGTTGAGAGAATGCCAAGAGTGTGGCTACTTTGAAGAACCTAAATATAACATATATTTGTATTTGTTTACTACATAATTCCATATGTGTTATTTCATAGTTTTGATGTCTTCACTATTATTCTACAATGTAGAAAATTGTCAAAATAAAGAAAAACCCTTGAATGAGTAGGTGTGTTCATATTTTGAAAAAAATGCAATTTCAGAATGTCCCCAGTGAAAGTAGTGCCCCTGGTAGTTAGCCATAGAATTGCAAGTTGCAACAGCAATACTGTGATATAATGAAATTAATGAGGACGATACTACAGTATTCACATCATCTCTAGATACAGTATAATTCAGTTGATTGTTTAGCTACCTTGACAGGTTTATCATCAATGTATTTTGTCATCTCTGTGCATTGCTGTGGGAGTGACTTGATTGTCCAATCTGTCTTCAGATGATCCTGCATGGTAGAACACTCAATCATTAACATCAGGTTTAAAATCCTCTGCTAAAATAAAATCTTGAGCATTTTAAGATTTGAGATTTAAGATTTGTCTTGACTCACCGAAGAGGACATGACTGCAATGTAGTATTCCCATAAAACGCTTATCAGGAAAAGTAAACAAGAGATGAAAACACAGTATTGAAGTCAAATAATCAGTTTAAAAAATGTCCTTTACCATCTTGTGCACTTTTAGTTCAGAACGTTGTGCCAATGTTTTTGTATGATCATGTCGTTAGAGACTTCTGTGTATGACAGCTGTCCTCTGCAACAGTTGCTTGTGGGCCCCCCACATGTCATTTATTCTGCACCCAGCCCCAAGTCTAGCTGGAGGTGGATATTCCATGTGGATGGGGTTCAGTCAAAGAACCAATTCAGAGAATTTTGCATTTTTTAAAACACCCAAACCAGCTCTCTCCTGCTATGTAGAGCCATAACCATTATGTCTAATTATATGTCATAAATAAAGAAATAATGTCTATTTTTCTGCATAGGTTGTCTAAGAATGCCTCTTTACCGTTCAATAGTCATTTTAATTAAGGTTGCACATAGATCTTTTAAAGAACATTATGCCTTGGGAGTTTAGTACAAGTGCCACATTGGTATATTGTAGGGCTGTGGCGATACCAGAATCACAGTATTTTTTATTATAAATGACACTCTATAGCAATAAGGCTCAATGGATAGAAGAATCCCACCAATCCATCTGCAGAGTTGAACTCTATTTCCATATGTCCATGGTTATTTATTGCCAGGATTGAATATTCATTAGATAGTCACACAATGTCACAATAGTATAATTGGTAACATTTCCTATAAATTCCACTCTTCATAATGCATTATGAGCCCATTTATAATGCCTCATGAGCTACGCATAAATCCGAAATGAAGACCCACATACAGAAATGCACACACGCACACAAACAAAAGCACAAAGCACTGTACTTTCACTCCATGTGTTCTAAGTTTTAATGTGTATTCATCCATCATAAATGCCCAGTGGAGGCCAAGTTCTTTCCCTGAAGTGGAAGGCAAAACACAGCAGTTCAATCAATGGCTGATTAATCATTCTAATTTCATCACTTTCAGCCAAGCATTATTATAATCACATCCCACCCAGGCATTCAATATAGCATTGTTCACTGCAGGAATGGCAGGCTGCTCTAAATCATTCTGATGTGGCTGCAGTGTCCTGCTATTTCCCACCAAACTCAATTTACTCCCCATTTTTATGCCATGTGGTCATGAATGATCAATTTCCCTTCCCAATTTTTGGCCAATCTGCCAGAGATGAGTTCCCCGGCCAATATAGTCTTTGTGCACACACCTGTCTACTCAGGTGCTGCTGTGGATCTCAGATCTCAGCTTCATTGAATTGATATCCTCAGGTTTCACGTTTTATTAGTGATATGTACAGGATACACATGGTGTACACCATCCAACGAAATGCTTACTTGCAGGTTCTTTCTCGACAATGCAACAATAATAATAAATGTTTAAATATAAGAATAGGAACATAAAGTAAATGGCTCAGTAGAAAATATATTTTAATTGTAATACAGGGAAGCACAATTTATAGTACAATATTCACACATGTATCAGAGAAAGGGGGGATTGGGGGCAAGTGTTTGTAAGGGTTTTCCTGTGGTGAAGGAGAAGCGGACCAAAATGCAGCGTGGTGGTTATTCATGTTCTTTAATAAAGGAACTAGACATGAAATAACTAACAAAACAATAAATGTGCAAAAACCTAAACAGTCCTATCTGGTGCAAACACAGAAACAGGAACAATCACTCACAAAACCCAACACAAAACAGGCTACCTAAATATGGTTCCCAATCAGAGACAATGACTAACACCTGCCTCTGATTGAGAACCATATCAGGCCAAACATAGAAATAGACAAACCAGACACACAACATAGAATGCCCACCCAGCTCACGTCCTGACCAACACTAAAACAAGGAAAACACATACGAACGATGGTCAGAACGTGACAGTGTTTAAATTATGCAGTATTAGCTATAGGATGCAAGAGTCTGGTTGCAGCATTTGCGATGTGTGTGTAGCATGAATGTACAGTGTATGTGTGTGTGCGTGTTTGTGCATGCGTGAGTACGTGTGTGGATGTGTGTCTGTCTGGGTGTGTGCATGAGTGAGTGCATGTGAGCTAAGGTGCGGAGAATCAGAGCAGGTGGTCAGTCCTGTTCAACTGTTCAGCAGTCTGATGGCTTGTAGATAGAAACTATCTCTGAGCCTGTTGGTATCAGACCTCACGCTCCGATACCGTCTGACCGACGGTAAGGGAGAGAACAAACAGCTTGTGTCTGGGGTTTGTGTGTCCTTGATGATGCTGCTAGACTTCCTCAGCCATCGTTTCAAGTAGATGTCCTGGATGGGTGGGAACAAGCCCCAGTGATGTACTGGGCCGTCTTCACCACCCGCTGGAGGGCCTTGCGGTTCATTCCTGTACCAGGCTGTAACACAACCGGTCAGGTCGCTCTCGATGGGGTAGCAGTAGTTTTTGGAGAGGATGCGGGTGGCATGACGAATTTCTTCAACCACCTTAGGAAGTATAGGTTGTTCCTTCTTGACAAGAGTGGTGATGTTGTTGGTCCATGTCAAGTCCTCGGTGATGTGGACACCGACTAACTTAAAGCTGCTAACTCTCTCTACTCCGGTCCGGTTGATGTAGATCGGGACGTGTTCCAGTGGTGTCAGCTCAGCTAAACCTAGGGAATGGCAAAGTGTGTGTGTGGGGGGGGTGAAGCTCATTTATTGCATTTCTTCACAATTTAAAAACTCTCAAATGATATTTAGAGAACAGCAAAAACAAACAAAAAGGACCCCAGTTATTAACACTGCAATATTAGGTTTAAAGGTCTGTGGAAGGACATATACAATGTCAACCACTGCTCAACCTCCTCACAGATGGACTCATTTACTGGTGGAATGGTGCATACAGTGCAACGTGAAATACTGTAGATGCATAACACACGCTATCAAGTCACCACAAGGCTGACTTCAAATGCCGACATCCATAGGCTGCCCGTGAGTTTGGGAAGCAATTTTTTCATCACAGAATTGCACATTTACAGAGCTGCTGGAAAACGTGGCAAGACCGCATTTTCCCCAGTCCTTTTCCAAAGCAGCAGCACCGACTGGGCCAGTAACCTCTCATGACATTTTTGTGTTACAGCTCGACATTTACCTGATCTGTCGCAGTCTACCATTGAAAACCATTGAAGACTACATGCAGAAAGTTGTGCTATTTGTATTTGAGCAAAATGGGGTGCGTTCGTAAATTCACTCTGTCTGTTCGTAAATTCTGAGAATTTAGCTCTCAGATCGTTCAGAGTGCACACTTGACGCTCTAACCGTGGAGTAGGGTTGATCCACAGATATGGGAAGCATCTGGTTGGCGTTTCCACTCACTACCAAATATGGCGATGAAAGGAAGCCCAGTAGTGGGAGCGAGATGAATTTTGGCCAACATTCTGCTAATTTTCTCATTAATTAAACATTTAATCTCTATAAAGTTTTCTGTTTCCAAAATTGGAATCTGTCACAAACAGAGTGGACTGCATTTTGAAGACTTTACCTAAAGTTTCAAAATAATGGGTTGTTTAGAAGGAGTGCAAGGTTGAATTCAGTTATTTCACACATGCACTTCACAGAGTAGACGTTCCATAATAGAAATATGCTAATAAATGCTCAAATGCACCAATAAGATCTCACTAGCTTATGCTGGGCTCTGCCCTCCTCCTTGTTTGTTCTGCCCACTATGATTCATTTTCTCTCATTGGAAATGACAGACTCTGGTCTATCTTGGATTAGTTATACAAATCTTTGGTTTTTCCAAGTGTTCTGACCTCTCAAAGGCAGTCAAGCACCCAAGCTAACTGGCTAAAGTTTTGCTCACCCTAGTAGAGCTGGTTAGAGTGTTTTCGTCTTATCTAGAGGGATAGTGGCTGTAACTGTGTAATGGCAAGAATTGAATTCAGTTTTTTAGCCAATGTTTACTTACACGTGCCATAACAACCACGTAGCGTTCGTAAATTCCTTAATTATTCTGCTCTCTGGCACTATCAAACCAATTTACGAATGCACTCATGATTGTCCTTCATTCAAGTACCACTATGCTCACGTGAGTCACAACTTGGTAATAGAATGGCGCCAACAAAGATGGTCACCGCGCTTCGAGTTCTTAGGAAACTATGCAGTATTTCGTTTTTTAATGTATATTTCTATTTCTTAAATTGTAACCCCAGCAAATCCCAGCAAGTCTTATTACAGCTGGGAAGAATTATTGGATATAAAAGCAACGTCAACATCAACTTTTTTATTTATTTTAAGAACATATTCTTATTTTCAATGACGGCCTGGGAACAGTGGGTTAACTGCCTGTTCAGGGGCAGAACAACAAATTTGTACCTTGTCAGCTCGGGGGTTTGAACTCGCAACCTTTCAGTTACTAGTCCATTGCTCTAACCACTAGGCTACGCTGCCACCCCAACTTGCCAGCATTACGACCAGGAATACGACTTTCCTGAAGCGAATACTCTGTTCGGACCACCACCCAGGACAATGGATCTATTTCCAGTAGGTGATCCAAGGGGGCACTCGGAGTGTCGTGCCAGGAAAACAACTTCTCACTCAACGTCAACAAAACAAAGGAGATGATCGTGGACTTCAGGAAACAGCAGAGGGAGCACCCTCCTATCCACTTCGAAGGGACAGCAGTAGAGAAGCTGGAAAGTTAAGTTCACTCACACAGACAGTGTGGTGAAGAAGATGCAACAGTGCCTCTTCAACCTCAGGAGGCTCGATGAATATGGCTTGTCACCCAAAACCCTGAAAGACTTTTACAGATGCACAATCGAGAGCATCCTGTCGGGCTGTATCACAGCCTGGTATGGCAACTGCACCGCCCTAAATCATAAGGCTATCCAGAGGGTGGTGCGGTCTGTACATTGCATCACCGGAGGAAACTACCTGGCCTCCATGCCACCTACAGCACCTGATGTCACAGGAAGGCCAAGAATGATCAACCATCCGAGCCACTGCCTGTTCACACCGCTACCATCCAGAAGGCGAGGTCAGTGCAGGTGCATCAAAGCTGAGACCTAGAGACTGAAAAACACACAAGGCCATCAAACTGCTAAACAGCCATCACTAACTCAGAGGCTGCTGCCTACATTGAGACCCAGTCACTGCCCACTTTAATAAATGGATCACTAGTCACTTTATATAATGCACTCTAAATAATGCCACTTTAATAATGTTTACATATCTTACATTACTCATATCACATGTATATACTATATTTTACACCATCTATTGCACCTTGCCCATGACGCTCGGCCATAACTCATCCATATACTTACATGTACATATTCTCATTCACCCCTTTAGATTTGTGTGTACTAGGTCGTTTTGAGGAATTTTACTTGTTAGATATTACTGCACTGTCGGAACTAGAAGCACAAACATTTCGCTACACTCGCATTAACATCTGCTAACCATAATACAAATAAAATTTGTTTTGAATATATTTGAATTTCTCAAGCACTCAAGCAGTACGGAAGTTGATAGCTACAGTACCTTCATAAAGTATTCATACCCCTTGATTTATTTCACATTTGGTTGTGTTACAGCCTGAATTCAAAATGGATCACTCATCTACACACAATACTCCATAATGACAAAGTGAAAACATGTTTTTAGACATTTATGCTAATGTGTGGAAAACTAAATACAAGTATTCACACCCCTGAGTCAATACATGTTAGAATGATCTTTGGAGTGATTACATCTGTGAGTCTTTCTGGGTAAATCTCTAAGAGCTTTGCACACCTGGATTGTACAATATGTGCTCATTATTCTTTTCAAAATTATTCAGGCTCTGTCAAATTGGTTGTTGATCATTGCTAGACAACCATTTTCAAGTCTTTCCATAGATTTTCAGGCAGATAACTTGGCTATTAGGGACATTCACTGTCTTCTTGGTAAGCAACTCCAGTGTAGATTTGGCCTTGTGTTTAAGGTTATTGTCCTTCTAAAAGGTGAATTCATCTCCCAGTGTCTGGTGGAAAGCAGAATGAAGCAGGTTTTCCTCTAGACTTTTGTCTGTGCCAAGCTCCATTTATTTTTTATTCTGAAAAACTTCCCTGTCTTTAATGATTACAAGCATACCCATAACATGTTGCAGCCACCACTATGTTTGAAAATATGGAGAGTGGTACTCAGTAATGTGTTGTATTGGATTTGCCTCAAACATAACACTTTGTAGTCAGTACAAAAAGTGAATTGCTTTGCCACATGTTTTGCAGTATTACGGTAGTGTCTTGTTGCAAACAGGATGCATGATTTGCAGTGATGACCCGTCATTCAGGGCCTGTTTATTTTGTGTTATTTTGGCATTACTACGTGTCACATATCAGTTTGCAAACAGTGTAAAAACAATTATATTGAGTTAATAAAATACAAAATGCAGGCATTTCAGCCTAGCTCAGTGCTTTCTGTGGTGGAAGGGCAGCATGTAGAAAATACAGAGTGTAGGGGTTGGTAATCTTCTCTAGTTGCGCAGCGATTGGTTCAGTATTATGTCACTCATGGGGACACTACATCACCGCAACATCTACAGGGAGAGCTAGAAAGTTCAACCCCTCGTGGGTGCTGCCATAGATTTACATTAGAAGTGCCCGTCCATGAAGGCTCAAGGTCATTGGCCACAGATGAAAGGACGTCAAATCACGCTATACAGCGCATTCGGAAAGTATTCAGACCCGTTGACTCTTTCCACATGTTATTACGATGCAGCCTTATTCTAATTTTTTATTACATTTTTTATTATCCTCATCAATATACAAACGATACCCCATAATGACAAAGTGAAAAAAGGTTTTTGGAAATTTCTTGTACAATTATTACAAATAAAAAACTGAAATATAACATTTACATAAGTATTCCGACCCTTTGCTCAGTACTTGCTCAGTTTCTCCCATTTCTCTCTCTCAAGCTCTGTCAGGATGGGGAGCGTCACCGCACAGATATTTTCAGGTCTCTCTAGAGATGTTCGATCAGGTTTAATTCCGGGCTCTGGCTGGGCCACTCAAGGACATTCAGAGACTTGTCCCGAAGCCACTCCTGTGTTGTCTTGGCTGTATGATATGGGTCGCTGTCCTGTTGGAAGGTGAACCTTCGCCCCAGTCTGAGGTCCTGAGTGCTCTGGAGCAGGTTTCTCTCTGTACTTTGCTCTGTTCATCTTTCCCTCAATCCTGACTAGTCTCACAGTCCCTGCCTCTGAAAAACATCCCCACAGCATGATTCTGCCACCACCATGCTTCACCGTAAGGATGGTGCCAGGTTTCCTCCAGACGTGATGCTTGGTATTCAGGCCAAAGAGTTCAATCTTGGTTTCATCAGACCAGAGAATCTTGTTTGTCATGGTCTGAGAGTCTTTTAGGTGCCTTTAACAAACTCCAAGCGGGCTGTCATCTGCTTATTACTGAGGAGTGGCTTCCGTTTGGCCACTCTACCATAAAGGCCTGATTGGTGGAGTGCTGCAGAGACGGTTGTCCTTCTGGAAGGTTCTCCTATCTCCCCAGTGGAACTTGAGCTCTGTCAGAATGACCATCGGGTTCTTGGTCACCTCCCTGACCAAGACCCTTCTCCCCTGATTGCTCAGTTTGGCTGGGTGGCCAGCTCTAGGACGAGTCTTGGTGGTTCCAAACTTCTTCCATTTAAGAATAATGAAGGCCGCTCTGTTCTTGGGGACCTTCAATGCTGCAGAAATGTTTAGGTACCCTTCCCCAGATCTGTGCCTCGACACAATCCTGTCTCGGAGCTCTACGGAAAATGTACTCGACCTCATAGCTTAGGTTTGTTCTGACATGCACTGTCAACTGTGAGACCTTATACAAACAGTTGTGTGCCTTTCCAAATCATGTCAATCAATTGAAATTACCACAGGTGGACTCCAATCAAATTGTAGAAACATCTCAAGGATGATCAATGGAAACAGGATGCACCTGAGCTCAATTTCGAGTCTCATAGCAAGGGTCTGAATACTTAAGTAAATAAGGTATTTCTGTTTTTAGCTTTTAATACATTTGCAAACATTTCTAAAAACCTGTTTCGCTTTGGTATTATGGGGTATTGTGTGTAGAATGATGAGGAAATGTCTTTATTTAATCCATTTTAGAATAAGGCTGTAACGTATGTGGAAAAAGTCAATGTGGTCTGAATACTTTCCGAATGCACTGTATCTACCGTAGCTTTGATTGGATTTTGATTGGACAGTCAACATGTCAGGGATCTCTCCGGAACTTTCATTACTCACACCTGTCCCCTGTTCCCGCTGATTAGTACTTGTATAAGTGTGCCCTTTGGTTTCCATTGGGCGGTCGATTATTGTTACAATGTCCGTTGGTGTGTGTGTGTACCTATGCTGTGTGTTTTGGCTTTCATGCCGTTGTGGATTGCGCAGATGATTACGGGTCTCGTCCCGTGTCATTTTACGCATGTGTTATTTATTCGAGGTACTCCTCACTCTTTTGTTTGGGTTTCAACCCTGTGTTTTTGTATGGTGTTTGTTTGGTCTTCGTCCCCTGCCTTTAACGGCACGCCGTAATTTGGGTTTAATAAAATCCCCTATTACGCATTCCTGCGCCTGTCTCCCAACCCTTCATACCAACATGACACAACATCATACTTTAAAAATCTTAGCTAGCAAGCTAGACAAGCAGTCATCGTCATGAATCACATCGAGAATCTACTGGTAAATCTTTTTCAATCCTTGTCACATGAAGAGAAATTATAGATTAAACGTATCAGTGCTCAGTGGCCATTGGACATAAACATTACTCAACAAGTTGGAAATTGCAAAGTCAACAATGAGTGGTTTGGAAAGAATCAGTGGCTAACTGGAAGCGTTGCAAAGCAATCGCTATTTTACTTCCCCTGCTATTCTTGGGAGAGGGTTTGTGATCCAAGTCTGGGTTTAAGGGTCTCTTTTCCAAGCTTAAAATGATAACCATTCACACACAACACCATAGGCCAGAAAAGGTTGAATACATTGGCCATGCAGCAGGACTTCTGCTGTTCAAAACATTTGGAAACACGGAACTAGGAAATCTCAGACTTCAGTGAGTTCAGGACAACTTTTAAAAAACGAGCTCCGACAGGGAAAATACATTTTGAACGGTCATCCAACTCGAAATTCCAAGTCAGGAACTCAGGTCTCTTTCTAGAGCTCTGACCTGAAGATCACTGATGTCATGATTTAACCTTGTTCACAGCACCATAAATCCAGAGAATGCCAGACGTTGATGAGAAAGTTTTTTGACAAATTTCCTGTTTAAGTGAACATAGCACAATAGTGATAAAAAATATCTAGTGTTTGCTGCTGCATTATTTATGTAATATGCCTGAAAGATATATATACTGTAGCTAAGAAAGTCATACTACGTGTCTGTTGTGTAGTAAGCTGTTAGTAGCCCATGTGCCTCACCCTAATAATTTTGTCCCTTTCCCCCTAATAACGTAGCCTACTGTTCTGACTTGATGGTGCACCTGTAGCCTATAGCCTGTTTAGAGAAGTGTCATCGTCGAATATTGTAAGAAATTATAATATAAGCAGACAATGAAAGCTCTTACAATATTCAACGTTGTCTGCGTATATGCCCCCTTCATTTATCCTACGGTTCTGACTTGGTGTACAGGGAGAATACTGTAAGAATGGCCCATGTTCTGAATTCTGTCACTGTACATTTCAAAAGTGCTGAACAAATATATTGACTACATTCGTCCTAGCTCGCTCATTAATATCTCAGTCAAAAATACGTATTTACATACTAAAATCGCCACTGATGTTTTGGAATATTTGTAATCTGTACAGGCTTCTTTCTTTTCACCCTGTCAATTAGGTTAGTATTGTGGAGTAACTTCAATGTTGATCCATCCTCAGTTTTCTCCTATCAGAGCCATTAAACGTTGTAATTGTTTTAAAGTCACCGTTGGCCTCATGGTGAAATCCCTGAGCGGTTTCCTTCCTCTCCGGCAGCTTAGTATATTTGTAGTGACTGGGTGTATTGATTCACCAGCCAAAGTGTATTTCATAACTTCACCTTGCTCAAAGGGATATTCAATGTCAGCTTTACTTCCTTTTTTTATACCAATCTACCAATCTACCCTTCTTTGCGAGGCATTTGAAAAACGTCCTGGTCTTTGAGATTGAATCTGTGTTTGAAATTCACTGCTCGACTGTGGGACCTTACAGATAATTGTATGTGTGGGGTACAGAGATGAGGTGGTCATTCAAAAATCATGGAAAACGATTATCATTGCACACAGAGTGAATCCATGCAACTTATTATGTGATTTGTTAAGCACATTTTTACTCCTGAACTTATTTAGGCTTCCCATCACAAAGGGTTGAATACTTGACATTTTTATTAACTTGCAAATATTTCTAAAAACATAATTCCGCTTTGACATTATGGGATATTGTGTGGAGGCTGGTGACAAAAATCTACATTTAATCCATTTTAAATTCAGGCTGCAACACAAGAACATTTGGAAAATGTCAAAGACCTTTCTGAAGGTTCTCTACGTTCACACAGGACACCCAACATGTTCCCCTGCAAAAAAAAGGGCCCATCAATCTATTCTGAACAAAAATATAAACGCAACATACAACAATTTCAACAATTTTACTGAGTTGCAGTTCACATAAGGAAAACAGTCAAGCAACATATTTTTTTAATACGACAAAAATTAGTAGCCTACTCTGCTGACACTGATAAACAGATCAGTAAAAACGACCTTGTCTTAAGTGCAACCATCTAATCTTCGAAAAGGGGAGACACAAATTGTACAAAATTATCTCCATCTAGCCTGGAGGAGGAAATTATTGTCCCCCAATAAACTTCCCAGTGGTACTGATGCAGTAACAAAGACAGTGAATGTGTATGCCCTTACAGGGGGATATGGCTGATGCTCTCTGCAGGTGCCAATAAGATAGGATACTGTTCGCTAAATTGGAATTTAGATAACTAGAGACAGATTATAGTATTTTATTTATCTTGTTTTTTTCAGCAATAGCCACGCGCTTTCTAAGCATTTTTCCCCCTACAATTGTATTTTGAAATATTGCGATTGTCCTTGGCCTATTTAATAGCTTTTTACTGACCGCTGAAACGCAGCAATCAGCTATTTGCTGAGCGCTCCCCAAACAGCATGCTTCAAACAATCCAAAGCTCAATTTTAAAAGAAGTGAATGATCCTCAGTGGCAGAATCATGCTCTCTGATGTAGTATTTTGAATGATTTTATTTATTTCTGTATCGGCACGAGTAATTACAGTATATAGCTAATTTTGGCAAAAGTACTTCAATTTACTTTAGGGGAAGCATATTGCATAAAACAGCTGACCGGAAGGCTTACAAGGCTGAGTTCAAATGTAGACATCAAATTCAAAGCAATCGGCACACTGACTAAAAGGCTGACCGGCAAAGCAAACTGTCTGGCACTGTCTTTGCTCTCTGCTTTCTTAAGGTGAGAGAAAGGCACCAGGCTGGCAGCTTGTCTCCAAGCGATGACCGCATGGCCCTACAGCCAACCATCAAAATGCTAAACAGCCGTTGCATTTGAATTGGTATTGAAATCATATTAGTCTACTTTTTTGTAGCCTACTTTTACATTTTGGTCTTGAGCTAGAGTATGGGGACTGCCATACCCTGCCATACCCACAATGCCAGCTTATTTACCTCCTCCCTATAGTCTGACTCGTTGTTGTTGGTTGTCAGGCCTATATTCAAGCGTGTTGTCATCCTCAAACTTGATGAGGGAGTTGGTGACGTGCAAAGCCACACAGTCGTGGGTGAACAGGGAGCACAGCAGAGGGCTGACGACACACTCCTGGGGGGGCCCTGTGTTAAGAGTCAGTGTGGAGGAGGTGTTGTTGACAATCCTCACAGTCTCTGGTCTGCCCTTCAGGAAGTCCAGGATCCAGTTGCCGAGGGTAGTGTCCAGACCCAGGGCTCTGATCCTCAGCTCCATGTGGTAGGCAGGGGCACAGAGCTGCTTGTCAGACTAATGGAACAGTGGGTGGTGAGACACATGTGGTGCCTGATCCTTGAGAAAAGGGTATATACCAGCCTTGAAGCTCCCCCTGTGTCTTAACATTAACTCAGGCCTGGGACAACACATTGATATAGCTTGTGAACATCACAAATGACCAGTAAATGGGGTCACAATAGCTTTGTAAACATAATCTCCTGATGTTCTTCCGTATATGTTCAGTTATCCAAAATAGATACATACTGTATTTGAAGATTGACCTCGGCTACAGTATATTCTTTAAGCTTGCCCACTTTGTGGTTTCATAGAAACAAACATAGACCATTTTGTTGTTATAAAAACATACCAAAACCAAATAGAGGGGACATGTTGTGTTCACCTTCGAAGACATAGCAGTTCAAAGGTGGCAGCCATGTGTCTGATGTCGATAAATTACCTTCATTTGGTGCTTTTTCTTTTGTTTCTCCCATCACATTTTCAGCTGGATTGTGAACAGAAGGGAGCAGAAAAAGAGAGAAGATAACTGCAATTCCAGTCCTATACCACCTGCCGGTAAATTGGCTCCTTATTACATTTAGGCCACATCTATCAATAAATGGAATGGTATCGAAATGTCTTTGTTGGCCACAAATCGTTGGCAATAGATCCGGTCTCTCCTGAAACAAGGCAGTCATTTATTTGGTCCACAGTTCCTCCTTGGGTGAGACCAAGTAGAACACAAGACTTGTATTTGTTCCCTCAGTGATAGATGTGCCCCCGCTGAACCTTTGATTACCAGCAGTAAAGTAGGAATCCATTAGACAATCATTTAGTGCTGCTGAGGCACCTTCGGATTCTCCCTCTTTCATCAACTGGTGCTACCAGGGAGGCCAGAGACACAGAGAAGACTAATGCCATACCCAGCAAACCGAGAGTGTTACCAGGACATAAGGTAAGTTCTAATTAGGTTATGTAAAGCTGAGAGTCATTTTATAGAGGGCAATGCATTAAAGTCAATAATAAGTGTGAATGAGGAATATAATATGAATATGTAATGAATTAAATATGAGTCAAATTTTCTACATTCAAATTTAACTATTTGCTCATACACCTTTTATAGCCACAGACTGTATACCATTGCAAGGTAATAGAGTGCCCTTGGCAAGATGAAGGTAGTGGCAGACTGAAATGGTAATTTGGGAAGGTCTCCCCAGTGCTTGGCACTCTGAGCAGTGGATTTATCAGTCCAGTAAGTCTTTACGCAATATCCTCTTGTGCTTGCAGCATATTGAAGAGAAAAGAATCTGGGTGGAAATGATCAGCTGTATGAAAGGTCAGGGAAAGTTAAGCATGCCCTAAGCAGGTCATGACTCTTCTTCCCTGATAAGAAATAACTGCCCATGTAAGGCAGAATGAGGAAAAAAGATAACCTTGTCCCATTTGTCCTATTGAAATTGCTGAACTGTCACTCAAAATGAGAGTCAGTCAACTGGCTTGATCAAAACTCTCTCAGGGGGAGATATTTGATACCTAAAGCTGTGCTTATTGAGAAGTTGCATAATAATTGTGCAATTGTTTTTGCAGAATGCATTGACAGATTAGATTTTTCATGTTCATCTGGCTAGGAAATGTTTACAACATTAACCATAGACATGGCCAGTCCACTTCAGGTCTGTATGTTATTTGAAATAGAAGATGTTATTTTGTGCTGTGTCTAAGTGAGTCATATTTGCTTTAAAGGTTAGGCAACAAGAACAAATCAACAGGAGAGGAGCAGTAGCATAACACACCCTCCTGTGACTTACTGAGGGCCATAGGAAGGTCAATTTATTCTTCCCCTGTGGGCATCTTCCTGGCACACAGAGTGAAGATAATAAGTAAATACAATTTTAATGGCCTTCACTCTGAATAGGTGGCTGTAATCTGCACAGGCTCAAGGTGTACTGGGCACCAAAGGAGACAGGGAATAGTCTGCAGTGCCAGTGGTTATTATTAGCGCTATCATAGATCAGATAGAGGAGGAGAATGAAGTGTGATGATGAATTTGGGGCTCCTGTCAACTTCTGTGGGGCTGTCAGGGCCAGTAGGCAAGGGAGCCTGGCTAAGGTCATGGATAAAGGATGCCACCTCAGGGTGGCCCCAAGGGAACTAACTACTCACTACATTACACATATAAAGGGGGAATATATTGCAACTCTGAACTAAAGGTCAGAGGGGGAACAAAAGTTTCTGTTCACACATGGAGTCACTAAGATTTGTCCCTAAGAGTCAGGTAATTCCCAAAAGTACATAGGGTGATTTATTAATACATTTATTAATAGAATGCTTATTCAATGTCTTTATCTACAAATCTCTCTTAGGTTCCTTTGTCTTCAAACCTCCCCATCCATCTTCATTGCACGTTCTCTTGCATCAGTCTGAAGTAAATTGATGTGTTGTGCAGCTGCTGCCAATGTCCATGTTAAAAACCTAACCACATGTACAAAGACTTTCCCTTAACCAATAGACCTGAATACTAATATACTTAGCAGATGTGGGTCTATGGGGAGTTAAAGGTGTATTATTGTGTTTCAAAATGACTTGCAGCCACAGACCGTGTAACCCTAGACATTGAGGCCCAGTCTGGAGCATATGAAAACCTTCAGAAGTAGAATAGATCTCAGTGTAGAATTGGCTTCCAGGGCTCAGTGGGGCCCAGATGCACATGTGCTGCCTCTGGGCTGGCGCCAGCTTTCATGTGAATAACATGCCAGTTCACCATTACTGCTGAAATAAATTTGTGTGAGCCAATGCTTTCTCCTTCCAACTCTTTTAATGTTTTTCACAGATGTTCGAGAGTGAATTTGTTTCCCTCCCAGAGATCACATTTCATACATTCAGATGGAACCAAAACATTGGTTCCACGTGGGGAGGGATGGAATTTGAGATAGAACCTGAAAGCATAATAAACAGCATAAAAACAATTATAGTGTGCGAGCATTGTAGAACGAGTATAGCTGATTGAAATGCAGTGGTGGTGCCAACTGTACATCAATGCTGGTCAATGGATCCTAGATATGTGAAAACCATCACAAGGTACTGAGGATTCCAGGATATGCTCAGCTTGAGCTCACTCTATTCTGACTTGCATCTGAATAGATAGCAGATTGATCGAAGTACAGTACAATCGAGACTTTTATGATATGGGTCTGTTTCATGTTGAATGTATCTTTCCTACCTACGGACAGAATAGATGCAGGCTGCCCTGTGGATGTTATCCTCACTTCATGTATTGAGCTTGAAAAGAGACATCAGAGCACTCAGAAAGAGCGAAGAACATGAACAGAACGACTGAACTAGGCAGATTATAATTGCATTTAGTGCTCATATTCAATAGGATTTTGCTTGGGATTCTCCTTGTCATTCACAGCAGGCAACATACTTCCCATTATGAATTCAACTGTATGGTTTTCAAAATGTAATTAATCATCTGATGAGAGCAAGCTGACGCACACTTCATGTCTGTGTGTGATAGAACATGTTGTTGAATCAATGGCACTACTGATTGAGGGTTAGTCCCTGTCATGTAGAATTGATTTTGAGCATGACAAAATAGATGGGTTTATGATGTGTTTGTGTCTTGGTGGCATTTCGGTCACTCTGAATGCTGGCAGGATACAGTTTAACCTATTCAGGTTGATCTTCAAAGTATAGCGACAATGTCACATCATGCAAGATGCCCTGGCAGTGATGATCAGAATATATGGGTTAGATTGATTCATGTTGGCTACCTTGACTTTTTTTTAAATGAAGGTTATGTAGTTAAGGTATTGCAGTTGACAATATGTTAGCACTGGTAATAACGGTCTATATCATGAAATGCACGAAGTTAATACATCTATGAACAGTTATATTCTAAGGATGCACAGGCCGGTCTCACGTTGGGTCTCCGACTATAGTGACTACAGTTGGCTAGATGGAGAGGCTCGGTCTGCGACTTTCAATGTGTCTTCAGCTCCGTACATACAAAAAAAAACATTTATTGTAGTCCACATGGTGTCGCTGTTGCCTGTCAATCAGCATAATCTTGAGAAGTGGACAGGATTTTAGATTGAGAAGAACAATTGAATATGCCCAATGCGAGAATCCTGAACCGTTTGGCAACATACATGGTAAATTTCCTTTTGAACATTAGTTTGTAAGAAATGTGTTAGATATGGTAACAACCCGTTTCCTAAATATCTGCACTCTAGGCTAGAGCTTGGCTACTGCGTGAAGAAGAAACAAGACAAACCTGTAGCCTAGCCAGTTGTCAAGTTGTCATTTATAAATGTCAAAGTAATTCTCACATATTTTTCAAGGCTCTCGAGAGGTCAGATTTGAAGAGATAGTTCTGCAGCCCAAAGTCGACATAAGACAGAGAGAATACAAAACCACACGTAATTGTTGCGATTTGGGCGTTTTGCCCCATGTTAGATTCTTACCCAGGTAGCCTGTGCCTATAGGCTATCCAACTACAAAAATATATGTTTCCTATAACCTAAGCAGCAGTAGCAGAGTTATGTGTATCCAGATTGTTTGGAAAATTTAATAGCAGGACCATTTGTGAGTGCGCTAAAGTTTCTAAATGCTTTGCGTAAAATGCACAATATGCTTTGCGTAAAATGCACATATATCTATGGGACGCCTGATCACTGCCGGTTGTGATTACAGTCCGGGATTGAACCAGGGTCTGTAGTGACACCTCTAGCAGTGAGATGCAGTGCCTTCTACCGCTGCCTCACTCGGGAGGCCAAATGTTCAACATTTTAAGTGCG
This sequence comes from Oncorhynchus keta, assembly GCF_023373465.1. Lineage (NCBI taxonomy): Eukaryota > Metazoa > Chordata > Actinopteri > Salmoniformes > Salmonidae > Oncorhynchus > Oncorhynchus keta. Next base: position 28,092,220 of record NC_068434.1, on the reverse strand, counting down.
TGCGTGGGGTGCTGAGCAGTCGGTCCGCCTTTACTCCACACTACACGCCCCCTAGACCAGCATTTTCCAATACAAGTTGTGATTTGTGTTCAATTCCCTCTTATTTTTATACAAAGGATGTTGACGATGTGCATTATGCCAGGAGGATGGATTTAAGAGGGCGGAGTGTCAGGTCTTTATAGCTTGGGTATAGCTGCAGCGGGGCACATGGATACAAGCGGATACAAATGCAAATAAGTATTTCATACTGCATAGTCAGCGGCCACATGGAGTGCCGAAGTTTGATAAAAAACGGATATAAAACAACAACTAACTGACCGCTATGTTGTACTGTATCCGACATGGAATTCATCTTTGTTCCCGCTGTAAATAACATATATTGGAGTTAGCCGACGCGTGATTTGAAACATTTATTTTTCGAAGGTGACAGGACATCTGAAGAACTATATGAAAACACTTTCTTGTGAATTTCTATCACACCGTGAGTCTTTTGCAGCCAAAGTATAATTGATTCTCAGTGAAATTCTTGAGGTTCGACGATAAGAGCTATTAAGCATCGCCAAGAAACTTCACATCGGTCTGCAAACGATGCAGAGGAGACAGGGATGACAACCTGGTGAAGACAGCGGATTTAAAATCCAGTCATATAATCCCTATGTAAAAATTGTATTTTTGTGACAACGGCTTCCATGGTTATTTTTCATGATCCCATGTAGCAGAAGAAAACCAATAGGCTACTAATACTATTTTGTTGATAGGTAACGCTAAAGTCACCGTGCGTTATTCAGTTATCTGGAAAGCAATGTGCATGTAAACTGCAACTTTTAACAACTATTTCTACGACTTAATATTTACTACATATTTCCACGTTTTCATTTACATTCTATATTCAGAAATGGTCACCTTTTGCTGAAGGCTGTTCACATTGGATTATAGAAACGGGCATGACTTTTTGGAACTTAATAAACTATCCATTTGGATGGTCAGTGGACATTTGTAAAAATCCAGAGGTCAGTTTTGATGCAGCCAAGTCTATGATTTGAATCCCTTTTGACTTATCCATTATCACTAAATCTAAATGGATTTTTTTCAAGAGGCAAACAGAAACATGTTGCATCTCCATGCTCTACAATCAATCATGGTACTTTTAGGGGGTAAGTGTAACATTATTTTAAACCATGTGTTTTGTGACCAATGCACACATGCAACTCATCTTAGCTCTATGAATTTGATATTTGAATAATTTAATATTTTATTCATTCTGGGATGCTTAAGCTTTACAATTGTGTTCTCTTATTATAAACATCATTTTATGGTGTGTTCATCTAGTGAATTGGGTCGTACCACCAATACTGTGCCTTTTGAGATGTGTAACTTGGTGGAAAAAAAAACCCATTAGATTTCACTTAATTTGAACATTCTATCATAAAGAGACATGTTCAACTTAGTAAAGAACATGCTTTCCAACCTCAAGAGGTTTTAAATTTAAAAAAAAAGACAATAGTAAGTGCCTATTAAGTGCCAAATAAAATAACAGGGTTGGCCTTAACAGGGTTGATCATTTCATCTTAAAGCAGTTGTTAATTATTTTACAACATGTTAATATAAGGTTCCTCACCCTGAAATTAGTCTGAGCCAGGATACATTTTAACCCATTGTTCGGTTTTCTTTAAACAACCACTGCAAACTTTAGCTAAATATAGCCACCGCCAGCTAAACATCTATGGTAGGAATAGTGAACATTTAATTTGGCCATTTAAAAAAACAACATGAGTTGATTTGAGTTGATTATTTTGGGCGGTTACAGGGGATGTCATGCCCTGTCATTTCCATAGCTTTTTAGCGGCTAAAGTTAGCTAAAGATTGTAGTGGCTGTTTAAAGAAAACCGAACCATGGATTACTGGCCCACAGCCTACTGTCAGGGAAGGGAACCATCTAACATAATGTTGTAAAGTAGTGAACTACTCCTTTAAATCAGTCATAAATCCTCTTCTGACAGGGGAACTGGAAGCTTGTTTATGTGCAACAGGGAGGGGCAATCAAATGTACGCTTTAAAAAAAATATGAAATTGTTAAAACATTTCTAGCCTGTCTATGTATGGGTAACAGGATTGACGTGTTATGCTTGACCAACTCAGTTTTCCACCCACAAAACAACAGAAAAAGGCCCAAAATAGTAGAACCAGCTCACCTGCTTTTACTCTATGATTGGATTATTAGCTTAGATGTTCAATGTTTCGTATGAAATAATTATTTAAAAAGGAATAGTTTCCCCATATTAAAATGATTTCAGTTCAGAGTTGACCTTTAAAATGAGGGACAGGTTTTTCTTTCTTTTTTCACTTTAAAATAAATCACTAATGACATTTAAATACATACTCTTCAGAAATGACTTTGTCAAAGCAACAAAATAATTAGGGCTTTCTAATGATGTTGAAAACAATGGTGATGATGGTGACATGTGGTGAAGTGTTTGGGATAAGTGGGTTAAAATCATTCTGGAAGTCGAGGGTGCATGTCAAAATGTGTGCATTTTTGCACTTTAGCAAGTCTTTATTCAGATTGATTGAATTCTACATGTGGTCTGTATTAAAGGACACGTCAATACATTTAAAAGGCTTTTAAAATTCAATATTTGTGCACAATTTATAATTGAAATATCAAAGGAACACAAAAGGCACTCATTTCGTAGAAGGACCCAATTATAGTTGACCAATGTTACCGTCTCACACGGATAGCTTCCTCATGGGACTCTTTCAACATAATTCTTAAGGCTAAGTGCTTACAACAGAAACTCAAGAACCAACTGATTTTCTGTCAGCATCAACAGTTCTCTACACTCCATTCTCAAACCCAGCTACATGTGACAGACGTAGGGTTGGGCGGTATCTAGATTTTCATACCGTTATACCGTTTCTGTACCATACTGGGATGTACGGGATTACCGGAAGTGCAGACAAGGGGAGTTATAAAAAATTATAATAATATACAGTACCAGCCAAGTTTGGACACCTACTCATCCAAGGGTTTTTCCTTATTTTTCCTATTTTCTACATTGCCTTGATGACAGCTTTGCACACTCTTGGCATTCTCTCAAACAGCTTCATGAGGAAGCTCTTGAAGGAGTTCCCACATTATTCTCAGCACTTGTTGTCTGCTTTTCCTCCACTCTGCGATCCAACTCATCTGAAACCATCTCAATTGGGTTGAGGTCAGATGACTGTGGAGGCCAGGTCATCTGATGCAGCACTCCATCACTCTCCTTCTTGATCAAATAGCCCTTACACAGCCTGGAGGTGTGTTGGGTCATTGTCCTGTTGAAAAACACATGATTGTCCCTCAAAGTGCAAACCAGATGGGATGGGATATCGCTGCAGAATGCTGTGGTAGCCATGCTGGTTAAGTGTGCCGTGAATTATAAATAAATCACTGACAATGTCACCAGCAAAGCACCCCCACACCATCACACCTCCTCCTCCATGCTTCACGGTGGGAACCACACATGCAGAAATAATACGTTCACCTACTCGGCATCTCACAATAACACAGCGGTTGGAACCAAAAATCGCAAATTTGGACTCATCAGACCAAAGGACAGATTTCTACCAGTCTAATGTATCTTCTTCTTATTGGTGTCCTTTAGTAGTGGTTTCTTTGCAGCAATTTGACCTTTTTTAAAATTATTATAATTTTTTCACCTTTATTTAACCAGCGAAGCTAGTCGAGAACAAGTTCTCATTTGCAACTGCGACCTGGCCAAGATAAAGTGTAGCAATTAGACACATACAACAACACAGAGTTACACATATGCCCATCCACCGCTGCCCCTGGACACTGATTTCTTGGCTACATAGCTGACGCACGCTGGACTGTCCATTAATCACGGTACCCCATTCTGCTTGTTTGTTTATCTGTCGGCCCAGTTGCCTAGTCAACGCCATTTTACCTGCTGTTTGTTGTGCTAGCTGATTAGCCTCGCCTACTGTTTTTAGCTAGCTTTCCCAATTCAACACCTGTGATTACTGTATGCCTCGCTGTATGTCTCTCCCAAATGTCAATATGCCTTGTATACTGTTGTTCAGGTTAGTTATCATTGTTTTAGTTCACAATGGAGCCCCTAGATCCACTCTGCATACCCCTGTTACCTCCTTTGTCCCACCCCCCACACATGCGGTGACCTCACCCATTACAACCAGCATGTCCAGAGATACAACCTCTCTCATCATCACCCAGTGCCTGGGCTTACCTCCGCTGTACCCGCACCCCACCATACCCCTGTCTGCGCATTATGCCCTGAATATATTCTACCATGCCCAGAAACCTGCTCCTCTTATCCTCTGCCCCCAACGCTCTAGGCGACCAGTTTTGATAGCCTTTAGCCGCACCCTCATACTACTCCTTCTCTGTTCCGCGGGTGATGTGGAGGTAAACCCAGGCCCTGCATGCCCCCAGGTACCCTCATTTGTTGACTTCTGTGATCGAAAAAGTCTTGGTTTTATGCATGTCAACATCAGAAGCCTCCTCCCTAAGTTTGTTTTACTCACTGCTTTAGCACACTCTGCTAACCCTGATGTCCTTGCCGTGTCTGAATCCTGGCTCAGGAAGGCCACCAAAAATTCAGAGATTTCCATACCCAACTATAACATCTTCCGTCAAGATAGAACTGCCAAAGGGGGCGGAGTCGCAGTCTACTGCAGAGATAGCCTGCAAAGTAATGTCATACTTTCCAGGTCCATACCCAAACAGTTTGAACTACTAATTTTGAAAATTACTCTCTCCAGAAACAAGTCTATCACTGTTGCCGCCTGCTACCGACCCCCGTCAGCTCCCAGCTGCGCCCTGGACACCATTTGTGAATTGATCGCCCCTCATCTAGCTTCAGAGTTTGTTCTGTTAGGTGACCTAAACTGGGATATGCTTAACACCCCGGCAGTCCTACAATCTAAGCTAGATGCCCTCAATCTCACTCAAATCATCAAGGAACCCACCAGGTACAACCCTAACTCTGTAAACAAGGGCACCCTCATAGACGTCATCCTGACCAACTGGCCCTCCAAATATACCTCCGCTGTCTTCAACCAGGATCTCAGCGATCACTGCCTCATCGCCTGTATCCGCCACGGAGCCGCAGTCAAACGACCACCCCTCATCACTGTCAAACGCTCCCTAAAACACTTCTGTGAGCAGGCCTTTCTAATCGACCTGGCCCGTGTATCCTGGAAGGACATTGACCTCATCCCGTCAGTTGAGGATGCCTGGTCATTCTTTAAAAGTAACTTCCTCACCATTTTAGATAAGCATGCTCCGTTCAAAAAATGCAGAACCAAGAACAGATACAGCCCTTGGTTCACTCCAGACCTGACTGCCCTCGACCAGCACAAAAACATCCTGTGGCGGACTGCAATAGCATCGAATAGCCCCGTGATATGCAACTGTTCAGGGAAGTCAGGAACCAATACACGCAGTCAGTCAGGAAAGCTAAGGCCAGCTTCTTCAGGCAGAAGTTTGCATCCTGTAACTCCAACTCCAAAAAGTTCTGGGACACTGTGAAGTCCATGGAGAACAAGAGCACCTCCTCCCAGCTGCCCACTGCACTGAGGCTAGGAAACACGGTCTCCACCGATAAATCCATGATTATCGAAAACTTCAATAAGCACTTCTCAACGGCTGGCCATGCCTTCCGCCTGGCTACTCCAACCTCGGCCAACAGCTCCGCCCCCCGTAGTTCCTCACCCAAGCCTCTCCAGGTTCTCCTTTACCCAAATCCAGATAGCAGATGTTCTGAAAGAGCTGCAAAACCTGGACCCGTACAAATCAGCTGGGCTTGATAATCTGGACCCGCTATTTCTGAAACTATCTGCCGCCATTGTCGCAACCCCTATTACCAGCCTGTTCAACCTCTCTTTCATATCGTCTGAGATCCCCAAGGATTGAAAGCTGCCGCAGTCATCCCCCTCTTCAAAGGGGAGACACCCTGGACCCAAACTGCTATAGACCTATATCCATCCTGCCCTGCCTATCTAAGGTCTTCGAAAGCCAAGTCAACAAACAGGTCACTGACCATCTCGAATCCCACCGTACCTTCTCCGCTGTGCAATCTGGTTTCCGAGCCGGTCACGGGTGCACCTCAGCCACACTCAAGGTACTAAATGATATCATAACCGCCATCGATAAAAGACAGTACTGTGCAGCCGTCTTCATCGACCTCGCCAAGGCTTTCGACTCTGTCAATCACCAAATTCTTATCGGCAGACTCAACAGCCTCGGTTTTTCGGATGACTGCCTTGCCTGGTTCACCAATTACTTTGCAGACAGAGTTCAGTGTGTCAAATCGGAGGGCATGCTGTCCGGTCCTCTGGCAGTCTCTATGGGGTGCCACAGGGTTCAATTCTCGGGCCGACTCTTTTCTCTGTATATATCAATGATGTTGCTCTTGCTGCGGGCGATTCCCTGATCCACCTCTACGCAGACGACACCATTCTATATACTTTCGGCCCGTCATTGGACACTGTGCTATCCAACCTCCAAACGAGCTTCAATGCCATACAGCACTCCTTCCGTGGCCTCCAACTGCTCCTAAACGCGAGTAAAACCAAATGCATGCTTTTCAACCGATCGCTGCCTGCACCCGCATGCCCGACTAGCACCACCACCCTGGATGGTTCCAACCTTGAATATGTGGACATCTATAAGTACCTAGGTGTCTGGCTAGACTGCAAACTCTCCTTCCAGACTCACATCAAACATCTCCAATCAAAAATCAAATCCAGAGTCGGCTTTCTATTCCGCAACAAAGCCTCCTTCACTCACGCTGCCAAGCTTACCCTAGTAAAACTGACTATCCTACCGATCCTCGACTTCGGCGATGTCATCTACAAAATGGCTTCCAACACTCTACTCAGCAAACTGGATGCAGTCTATCACAGTGCCATCCGTTTTGTCACTAAAGCACCTTATACCACCCACCACTGCGACTTGTATGCTCTAGTCGGCTGGCCCTCACTACATATTCGTCGCCAGACCCACTGGCTCCAGGTCATCTACAAGTCCATGCTAGGTAAAGCTCCGCCTTATCTCAGTTCACTGGTCACGATGGCAACACCCATCCGTAGCACGCGCTCCAGCAGGTGTATCTCACTGATCATCCCTAAAGCCAACACCTCATTTGGCCGCCTTTCGTTCCAGTACTCTGCTGCCTGTGACTGGAACGAATTGCAAAAATCGCTGAAGTTGGAGACTTTTATCTCCCTCACCAACTTCAAACATCAGCTATCCGAGCAGCTAACCGATCGCTGCAGCTGTACATAGTCTATTGGTAAATAGCTCACCCTTTTTCACCTACCTCATTCCCATACTGTTTTTATACTGTTTTTATTTATTTACTTTTCTGCTCTTTTGCACACCAATATCTCTACCTGTACATGCCCATCTGATCATTTATCACCAGTGTTAATCTGCAAAATTGTATTATTCGCCTACCTCCTCATGCCTTTTGCACACATTGTATATAGACTGCCCATTTTTTTCTACTGTGTTATTGACTTGCTAAATTGTTTACTCCATGTGTAACTCTGTGTTGTCTGTTCACACTGCTATGCTTTATCTTGGCCAGGTCGCAGTTGCAAATGAGAACTTGTTCTCAACTAGCCTACCTGGTTAAATAAAGGTGAAATTAATTTTTTTTTTTTTTTAATAAAAAAATATACAGTGAGTGCAAATGAGGTAAGTTAAGGAAATAATTACAATATAGCAATTAAACACTGGAATGGTAGATCGGCAGAAGATGAATGTGCAGGTAGAGCTACTGGGGTGCAAAGGAGCAAAATAAATAAATTAATAAATACCAGTATGGGGATGAGGTAGGTAGATAGATAGATGGACTGTTTACAGATGGGCTATGTACAGGTGCAGTGATCTGTAAGCTGCTCTGACAGCTGGTGCTTAAAGTTAGTGAGGCAGATGTGAGTCTCCAGCTTCAGAGATTTTTGCAATCCGTTCCAGTCATGGGCAGAAGAGAACTGGAAGGAAAGACAACCAAAGAGGAATTGGCTTTGGGGGTGACCAGTGAGATCTACCTGCTGGAGCGCGTGCTACGAGTGGGTTGTGCTATGGTGACCAGTGAGCTGAGATAAGGCGGGGCTTTACCTAGCAGATACTTGTAGATAACCTGTAGCCAGTGGATTTGGCAACGAGTATGAAGCGAGGGCCAACCAACGAGAGCGCACAGGTCGCAATGGTGGGTAGTGTATGGGGCTTTGTTGACAAAACGGATGGCACTGTGATAGAGTGCATCCAGTTTGTTGAGTAGAGTGTTGGAAGCTATTTTATAGATGACATCACCGAAGTCGTGGATCGGTAGGATGGTCAGTTTTCCGAGGGTATGTTTGGCAGCATGAGTGAAGGATGCTTTGTTGCGATATAGGAAGCCGATTCTAGATTTAATTTTGGATTGGAGATGCTTAATGTGAGTCTGGAAGGAGAGTTTACAGTCTAACCAGACACCCAGGTATTTGTAGTTGTCCACATGTTCTAAATCAGAGCCGTCCAGAGTAGTGATGCTGGACGGGCGAGCAGGTGCGGGCAGTGATTGATTGAATAGCATGCATTTAGTTTTACTTGCGTTTAAGAGCAGTTAGAGGCCACGGAAGGAGAGTTGTATGCCATTGAAGCTCGTCTGGAGGTTAGTTAGCACAGTGTCCAAGGAGGGGCCAGAACTATACAGAATGGTGTCGTCTGTGGATCAGAGAATCACCAGCAGCAAGAGCAACATCATTGATGTATACAGAAAAGAGAGTAGGACCGAGACTTGAACCCTGTGGCACACCCATAGAGACTGTCAGAGGTCCGGACAACAGTCCCTCCGATTTGACACACTGAACTCTATCAGAGAAGTAGTTGGTAAACCAGGCGATGCAATCATTTGAGAAACCAAGGCTGTCGAGTCTGCCAATAAGAATGTTGTGATTGACAGAGTCGAAAGCCTTGGCCAGGTCGATGAATACGTCTGCACAGTAATGTCTCTTATCGATGGCGGTTATGATGACGTTTAGAACCTTGAGCGTGGCTGAGGTGCACCCATGACCAGCTCTGAAACCAGATTGCATAGCGGAGAAGGTATGGTGGGATTCGAAATGGTCAGTAATCTGTTTGTTAACTTGGCTTTCGAAGACCTTAGAAAGACAGGGTAGGATAGATATCGGTCTGTAGCAGTTTGGGTCTAGTGTCACCCCTTTGAAGAGAGCCTGATTCATGCCATCTCCTCTGAACAGTTGATGTTGAGATGTCTGTTACTTGAACTCTGTGAAGCATTTATTTGGGCTGCAATCCGAGGTGCAGTTAACGCTAATGAATTTAACCTCTGCAGCAGAGGTAACTCTGGGTCTTCCTTTCCTGTGGCGGTCCTCATGAGAGCCAGTTTCATCATAGCACTTGATGGTTTTTGCGACTGCACTTGAAGAAACGTTCAAAGTTCTTGACATTTTCAGAATTGACTGACTGTCATGTCTTAAAGTAATGATGGAATGTCATTTCTCTTTGCTTATTTGAGCTGTTCTTGCTGTAATATGGACTTTGTTTTTAGCCAAATAGGGCTATCTTCTATATACCACCCTTATACAACTGATTGGCACAAACACATTAAGAAGAAAATAAATCCACAAATTAACTTTTAAGAAGGCACACCTGTTAATTGAAATGCATTCCAGGTGACTACCTCATGAAGCAGTTTGAGAGAATGCCAAGAGTGTGCAAAGCTGTCATCAAGGCAAAGGATAGCTACTTTGAAGATTCTAAAATCTAACATATATTTAGATTTGTTTAACACTTTTTTTGGTCACTACATGATTCCATGACTGTTATTTCATAGTTTTGCTGTCTTCACTATTATTCTACTATGTAGAAAATAGTAAAAATAAAGAATCTCTGGAATGAGTAGGTGTGTTCAAACTTTTGACTAGTACTGTATATATAATATTTGTGTATGTCTGTACGACACACAAATAGAAACGTAACATGGAACAATTTCAAAGATTTTACAGAGTTACAGTTAATTTAAGGTAATCAGTTAATTGAAATGAAGTCTTTAGGCCCGAATCTATGGATTTCACATGACTGGGAAAACAGATATGCATCAGTTGGTCACAGATACTTAAAAAAAGGTAGGAGTGTGGATCAGAAAACCAGTCAGTATCTGGTGTGACAACCATTTGCCTCATGCAGGCTGTAGTTTGTAGCCTGTGGAATGTTGTCCCACTCCTCTTCAATAGCTGTGCGATGTTGCAGGATACTGCCTGGAAATGGAACACACTGTCGTACACATCAATCCAGAGCATACAAAACATGCTCAATGGGTGACATGTCTGGTGAGTATGCAGGCCATGGAAGAACTGACTGATGTCGCGAGAGTGCACAACTCCCAATAGATAAGCTTGGAGATGCATGCTATGGAGCAATCTAAATTAAACACAACCCACACACCACAGGATGTTGGTGGCACCTTAATTGGGGAGAATGGGCTCGTGGTAATGAATGGAGTGGAATCAGTGGAATGGTATAAATTACATTAAACCATGGTTTCCAGGTGTTTGATGGCATTCCATTTGCTGCGTTCCGGACATTATTATGAGCCATTCTCCCCTCAGCAGACTCCTCTGCTACACACAGAGGCCAGGCGAAAACAGACACACCATGCACAGCCGGGGCTGGGCAGACCAAACCAAGCACACCATGCACAGCCGGGGCTGAGCAGACCAAACCAAGCACACCATGCACAGCCGGGGCTGGGCAGACCAAACCAAGTACACCATGCACAGCCGGGGACGGGCAGACCAAACCAAGCACACCATGCACAGCCGGGGCTGAGCAGACCAAACCAAGCACATCATGCACAGCCGGGGCTGAGCAGACCAAACCAAGCACATCATGCACAGCCGGGGCTGGGCAGACCAAACCAAGCACACCATGCACAGCCGGGGCTGGCCAGACCAAACCAAGCACACCATGCACAGCTGGGGCTGGGCAGACCAAACCAAGCACATCATGCACAGCCGGGGCTGAGCAGACCAAACCAAGCACACCATGCACAGCCGGGGCTGGCCAGACCAAACCAAGCACACCATGCACAGCTGGGGCTGGGCAGACCAAACCAAGCACATCATGCACAGCCGGGGCTGAGCAGGCCAAACCAAGCACACCATGCACAGCCGGGGCTGGCCAGACCAAACCAAGCACACCATGCACAGCCGGGGACGGGCAGACCAAACCAAGCACACCATGCACAGCCAGGGACGGGCAGACCAAACCAAGCACATCATGCACAGCCGGGGACGGGCAGACCAAACCAAGCACATCATGCACAGCCGGGACGGGGACGGGCAGACCAAACCAAGCACATCATGCACAGCCGGGGACGGGCAGACCAAACCAAGCACATCATGCACAGCCGGGGACGGGCAGACCAAACCAAGCACATCATGCACAGCCGGGACGGGACGGGCAGACCAAACCAAGCACATCATGCACAGCCAGGGACGGGCAGACCAAACCAAGCACATCATGCACAGCCGGGGACGGGCAGACCAAACCAAGCACATCATGCTCAGCTGGAGGAGGCTGTGTCTTTTAATTACATTTTTCTGATCCTTGCTAATAATTGGAGGCAGACACAGCTCTAACAGCATTCTGAATGTCAGTACATAATTAAATAGGCTAATTCACTTTCACCAAAATATACTTGCATTCACAAATCTAAATGGTGTTCATCAGGCTTCCATGAGATGAGACCATTGTGTAGAGACATTTTGGGAGTCTGTGAATGCTTGTATGGTATATCTACATCCTAGTCTGGGTAACCAGATCAAGAAACATGCATGCTTTTAGATAAATAGCCTAGACCTTTTTCACTTCCCAATCTCTGGTGCTCTCGGATTTGGTGTACAAAAGGATACATAAGACATGGGAATGTATCATCATGGCAGAGCAGGGACGTTGCTGTTATTGTTTCAAGTGTTTGGTTACTTTTTCACTGACATTGTAACTGAAGGATTAGTAACCATAGCAGCACAGCACCACTCTAAGGCCTCTGTCTGTGGATCACTGCCAGTAGTGGGTGATGATGGTAGTAATGGCAAGAGGACTGTTGTTTTGTTTCTGAAGTATTTTGAGTGAGATTTTTGCTGGGGTTGAGGATTTGTACGCAACTCAGAGGGCGAGAGAGAGAGACGGAATGGGTTCGAATTCCATTCAAAAGGGTTGCCTTGGGTAGACATCATAGGGTTTTATATATTTGGTTTGTTTTTAGTACCATCCTTCAGCGCCACCCAACCCCTCCCATCTATCTCTGAACATCATCCAGTTTTGATTTCAATTTGCCATTTATTTTAAACTGTTGTGATGTTTCACAAATGTTCTGAACCTTTCTATTCTCATAGATTCTACATATTGTGTCACAGATGATCCATTTTATATTCTAACAATGGATAGGTAGTTGAGCATGAAAATGAAATTAACTGTCTGGTGCACTTAAAATTGTGATTGAGGCTTTCAAATTAGCGGCAGACAGATCGTAAAAGAAGCAGACAGTGATGCACTAAATTATTCAGCGATACATTAACATCTTCATACATTTTGCATCCAATTTGAATCACATTGTAATCATTTTCTCTGGCTAATCGTCTGTTATCCTTGGGTTCATTCATTCTCAGTGTTCTGTAGAGGCCCCATCACATTTGTGTTAGAGGGGGCCCTGGGGTGAGGAGAGGAGGAGAGAATGCAGGAGCAGATAGTGGTGTAGAGGGGAAGGTCGTGCTCCGTGCCAAATCAACCTCTTCTGCACGGAGCCCACAGAGCTCTGTGTTGCGCTGGACGCTGTGACTGCCAGGGCGCCCCTGACTCACTGATGCCACACGGCCATGACAGGACTGCCCAGGAGTCACAGGCCCCTGGCACACCAAGGACAGGGCAACTGCTGTGTAGGATCAAACAGCTAAGACAGGATGGGAGGGTAGCAGGATGAAATTTGTGTTTGAGAATGTTCTGGATGTAGAACAGCCACGTAGGCCACCATTTCGTTGGCTAGAAATGAACAGGTCCAGTGCACAAACACGGTTTCTGACTGAGTGTGGCCGCCGTGGTTTTGGTGTTCTTTGTTTAAAATAAGTGTAAACGATATGAACATTTACTCAGTGGAGTTAATGAAGACGAACCAGTTCCTGTGTGAAAGGCAGATGTACTGATTGAGCTCCGAGTGGCCATTACCTCCACTCTGATTAGGAGCAGAGGATTATGGCACGTTGATTGGAGACACAGAAACACTCAGGCTTTCCAATTACACTCAGAACCTCACTCCTAGTTACAATTCTGTTCCTCAGGCCATTTACATGACTGATTAGAGTTGAACACAAACACAATCAATCGGTGAGTCTATTTCTTCTGTAGTTTCAACAGATCACATAATGCAATTCTCAATAAAAGCTGGTGTACAGCACATAAAAAGCAGAGGATGTTTTAACATTGACCACACAGCCACCAGTGAACGGACAGAGAATGTATGGGGCAGATAGATGGTGTGAGTCATGGTTTCATATATCCCAGCCCAGTGAGTAAACCCCTCCACTGCACCACTTTGATCCAAATCAGAGGGAGATGGCAGAGGCTAGAGGGGGCCTGTTTTGGCAGGAGAGGAGGGCGATATGATTTAAAGTCTTGTAAAATCGCCTACTAAAACAACCTTCAATGTAAGGGTTATCTGAGGGTCCGTGTTTGGTTTGACATCGAATCTTCAAGCACAAGAGTAGCAGATATATTAGTGTCCTGTCTATTATCTTTAATAATTTGTTATTCTTATCTCTTTTTTTCAGTTATTTTCTTAAAACTGCATTGTTGGTTAAGGGCTTGTAAGTAGGCACGTGACAAATAGAATGTGATTTGATTTGATCCAATAAAGCAGCCATGTCCATCCATTTCGCTGTTGTCTCCCTGTACAGGTCCTGCCCAAATACCCTTTCTGTCCATTACCACAGACTGACATTTTGATTCAAGTCCAACAATACATTTTAAAAAAGGTGCATTCCATCACAGATAATGATACCATGTAGAAGGAGCTTTTGTATTTGCTGAAGTCAACAAAGAATATTAATTGTGTATAAAATGTGATCCAAATATCTGGCATTATCAATATTCAACATGATAAGCAAATCTACAAATCTACTTGGAAGATCTCCAGCCTGAGAATGAGAAATGCACTAGGCTAACCTTTTTGTTTCTAAATGCTCTCTGACTCACTCATCCCCAGCTCTCAGTAACAGCCTCACTCTGAATCACAGAGAGGTGTCAAGACTCCACACTTAACATAATCCTGACAGTCTATACACCTCACCACAAAGAAGTAAATGGCCCTTGAGAATATACACCTGTCATTGCCTCTTCTAATGCATTTAGCTCTGATTCCTCCAATAGATGCTGACAGTTACTCACAGAGACTTCACTCTGATGGTCTGTAAACCTTCGTCCATCCACCCGTGCATAATTGTTTCATTCCGAAAAAGAGATGCAAAACAAATGTGCATGCCAAAGATGGATCTATCCAGCAGAGATGCATTTTTGGGGAGAACAATTCAGATATCTATACAGCTTGCCTTGAAAATTCAGCAGGGTTGATGGGTAGACACCATACGATTTATACCAAGATGTAAATCATCTTTCAGTGTCACAGATTGTGCATTTTTATATTCTAACAATGGATAGGTAGTTGATCATGAAAATGAAATGAACTGGATGGTTCACTTAAAATTGGGATAGAGGCAGTCAAATTAGAGACAGACAGATTGTAAAAGAAGCCGACAGTGTATGCAATGAAGCGTACAGGTTAACTTAAATGCCTCCAAGCGCAACATGTTGCATTAATATCTAATATCATGTTGTGCTGGTTTAGTATTTTCCCCAAGGCTGTCTGCAACTGTAATAACATCTCTAGTAATGCAGTAATGAAAACATAATACCTTTGCTGTGTCAGTCATTTTGAATACCTCATAATTAGACACATTTCAAATTTAGCTGAATGTTTTTTTTCTTCTGTACGTTGGACCTAGACACCAACAGTGAGATCTGTTCTATGTACAGTAGGAAACCAGCCAAGCAAAACTTCAACTTGAGTACAGAACATCTTCTTTATAAAGAAACTGGGCAGTAAGTAGCCAGTGATAATGTGATTATCCCAATTCTGAGTGTATGCCTTCTACAGTCAGTAATGAGTTGGGTGGTCCCACCCCACACAGTAATGAGAGCCCAGTTGTGAATGTTGCATGGTAAACCATAGCTTTGAACCCAGACAGATTGACAAGCCGGAGGTCCTCTGTTTTGACCTCACAAGGCTGGAGAAGGGAGAAAGCACAAACACTGAATCAACAATTCCTCATTCTATGGGTGAATCATATGAGAGTGGATATCCTGGGCTAGCATGGTTTGCGGTTGTGAGGCCGGTTGGATGTACTGACAAATTCCCTAAAATGACATTGGAGGCTGGCTTATGGTAGAGAACAGTCCATTTCCTGGCAACAGATCTGGTGGACATCCTGCAGTCAGCATGCCAATTGCATGTTCCCTCAAATCTTGAGACATCTGTGGCATTGTGTTGTGTGACAAAACTGCACATTTTAAAGTGGTCTTTTATTGTCCGCAGCACAAGGCACACCTGTGTAATGATCATGCTGTTTAATCAGCTTCTTGATATATCACACCTGTCAGGTGAATGGATTATCTTAACAAAGGATAAAATGCTCACTAACAGGGATGCTTTTTGTGCATATGGAACATTTCTGGGGGCTTTTATTTCAGCTCATGAAATATGGGACCAGCACTTTACGTTGCGTTTATATTTTTGTTCAATGTATACAGTGCATTCGGAAAGTATTCAGACCCTTCCCCCTTTACACATTTTGTTACGTTTCAGACTTATTCTAAAATGGATTACATTATTCTTTTCCTCATCAATCTACACACAACACCTCATAATGACAAAGTGAAAATAGGTTTTTACCTTATTAACATAAGTATTCAGACCCTTTGCTATGAGACTTAAAATTGAGCTCAGATGCTTCCTGTTTCCATTGATCATCCAAAGAGATGTTTCTACAACTTGATTCGAGTCCACCTGTGGTAAATTCAATTGATTGGATATGATTTGGAAAGGCACAAACCTGTCTATATAAGGTCCCACAGTTGACAATGCATGTCAGAGCTAAAAGCAAGCCATGAGGTTGAAGGAACTGTCCGTAGAGCTCTGAGACAGGATTGTGTCAAGGCACAGATCTGGAAAAGGGTACCAAAAAATGTCTGCAGCATTGAAGGTCTCCAAGAACACAGTGGCCTTCATTGTTCTTAAATGGAAGGTGTTTGAAACCACCAAGAATTTTCCTAGAGCTGGCCGTTCGGCCAAACTGAGCAATCGGGGGAGAAGGGCTTGGTCAGAGAAGTGACCAAGAACCCTGATGGCCATTCTGACAGAGCTCCAGAGTTTGTCTGTTAAGATGGGTCAAACTTACAGAAGGACAACCATATCTACAGAACTCCACCAATAATGACTTTATTTTAGAGTGGCCAGACATAAGCCACTCCTCAGTGAAAGGCCATGACAGCCTGCTTGGAGTCTGTCAAAAGGCACCTAAAGGACTCTCAGACCATGAAAACAAGATTCTCTGGTCTGATGAAACCAAGATTGAATTCTTTGGCCTGAATGTCAAGTGTCATGTCTGGAGGAAACCTGGCACCGTCCCTACAGAGAAGCATGGTGGTAGCAGCACCATGCTGTGGGGATGTTTTTCAGCAGCAGGGACTGGGAGACTAGTCAGGATTGAGGGAAAGATGAACAGAGCAAAGTACAGAGAGATCCTTGATGAAAACCTGCTCCGCAGCGCTCAGGACCTCAGACTGGCGCGAAGGTTCACCTTCCAACAGCAACCCTAACCACACAGCCAAGACAACACAGGAGTGGCTTTGGGACAAGTCTCTGAATGTCCTTGAGTGGCCCAGCCAGATTCTGGACTTGAACACGATTGAACATCTCTGGAGAGACCTGATAATAGCTGTGTAACGACGCTCCCCATCTAACCTGACAGAGCTTGAGAGGATCTGCAGAGAAGAATGGGGGAAACTCCTCAAATATAGCTGTGCCACGCTTGTAGCGTCATCCCCAAGAAGACTCTTGTAACGGCGTTCTTCGTTTGTTGAAAGAGAGTCGGACCGAAATGCAGCGTGGTGGTTACTCATGTCTTTAATGAAGAGATTGCGATACATGAAAAAATACTTATACAAATACAAAAACAACAAACGGAACGTGAAACCTAATTACAGCCTATCTGGTGAAACTACACAGAGACAGGAACAATCACCCACGAAATACACAGTGAAACCCCGGCTACCTAAATACGGTTCCCAATCAGAGACAACGAGAATCACCTGACTCTGATTGAGAACCGCCTCAGGCAGCCAACCTATTCTACACCCCTACTCAGCCGCAATCCCAATACCTACAAAAAACCCAATACGAAACAAAACATTTAAACCCATGTCACACCCTGGCCTGACCAAATATATAACGAAAACACAAAACACTATGACCAAGGCGTGACAGAACCCCCCTAAGGTGCGGACTCCCGGACGCACCTCAAAACCATAGGGAGGGTCCGGGTGGGCGTCTGGCCATGGTGGCGGTTCCGGCTCGGGACGTGGACCCCACTCCATTAAAGTCATATTTCCTCCCCTTTGCGTCCTGGGATAATCCACCATCGCCGCCGACCATGGCCTAATAGTCCTCACCCAGAACCCCACTGAACTGAGGAGCAGCTCGTGACTGAGGGGCAGCTCGGGACTGAGGGACAGCTCGGGACTGAGGGACAGCTCGGGACTGAGGGGCAGCTCGGGACTGAGGGGCAGCCCGGAACTGAGGGGCAGCCCAGTACTGAAAGAAAGCCCAGTACGGAGAGAAAGCCCAGTACTGAGAGGAAGCCCAGTACTGAGATGAAGCTCAGGCAGGTAGTAGGCTCCGGTAGATCCTGGCTGGCTGGCGGATCTGGAAGATTCTGGTTGACTAGCAGATCTGGAAGAGACTGGTTGACTGGCAGATCTGGAAGAGACTGGTTGACTGGCAGATCTGGAAGAGACTGGTTGACTGGCAGATCTGGAAGAGACTGGTTGACTGGCAGATCTGGAAGAATCTGGTTGACTGGCAGATCTAGAAGATCATGGCTGACTGGCGGATCTAGCTGCTCTATGCAGACTGACAGCTCCTTTTCAGACTGACAGCTCCTTGCAGACTGACAGCTCCTTGCAGACTGACAGCTCCTTGCAGACTGACAGCTCTGGCTGCTCCATGCAGGCTGACAGCTCCTTGCAGACTGACAGGTTCTTGCAGACTGGCAGCTCTGGCTGCTTCTTGCAGACTGACACCTCTAGCTGCTTCATACAGACTGACAGCTCTGGCTGCTTCATGCAGACTGACAGCTCGGCTGCTTCATACAGACTGACAGCTCTGACTGCTCCATGCAGGCTGACAGCTCTGACTGCTTCATACAGACTGACAGCTCTGGCTGCTTTATGCAGACTGACAGCTCTGACTGCTCCATGCAGGCTGACAGCACCCTGCAGACTGGCAGCTCCTTGCAGACTGACAGCTCCTTGCAGACTGACAGCTCCTTGCAGACTGGCAGCTCTTTGCAGACTGACAGCTCTGGCTGCTTCATGCAGACTGACAGCTCTGGCTGCTTCGAACAGGCAGGAGGCTCCGGCAGCGCTGTAGAGGAGGAAGGCTCTGATAGCGCTGAACAGGCGGGAGACTCCGACAGCGCAGGAGGGAAGGAAGGCTCTGATAGCGCTGAACAGGCGGGAGACTCCGACAGCACAGGAGAGGCGAGGCGCACTGTAGGCCTGATGCGTGGTGCTGGCACTGGTGATACTGGAGTGAGGACACGCACAGGAAGCCTGGTGCGGGGAGCTGCTACCGGAGGACTGGTGTGTGGAGGTGGCTCTGGATAGACCGGACCGTGCAGGCGCACTGGAGCTCTTGAGCACCGAGCCTGCCCAACCTTACTTGGCTCGATGCCCACTCTAGCCCGGCCAATACGAAGGGCTGGTATGAACCGCACCGGGCTATGCACCCGCACTGGAAACACTGTGTGCTCCATAGCATAACACGGTGCCTCCCCGGTCTCTCTAGCCCCCCGGTAAGCACAGGGAGTTTGCGCAGGTCTCCTACCTGGCGTAGCCATACTCCCTGTAAGCCCCCCCCAATAATTTTTTTGGGCTGCTTTTCAGGGCTTCCATCTGCGTCGCCGTGCTGCCTCCTCATACCAGAGCCTCTCCGCTTTTGCCGCCTCCAGTTCTTCCTTGGGACGGCGATATTCTCCAGGCTGAGCCCAGGGTCCTTTTCCGTCTAATATCTCCTCCCAAGTCCAGAAGTACTTTGATCGCTGCTCATGCTGTCGCTGCCGTGTCTTTCTCTTCGACTCCATTCTCCAATAGCCCTCTTCGCACTGCTCCAGCGAATCCCAGGCGGGCGCCGGCACTCTCTCTGGGGCGACCGCCCACCTGTCTATTTCTTCCCACGTAGTATACTCCATACCTCTGCTGTCCATAACGTCCTCCCTTCGCTGCTCATGCTGTCGCTGCCTGTTAACACGCTGCTCGGTCCGTGTGTGGTGATTCTGTAACGGCGTTCTTCGTTTGTTGAAAGAGAGTCGGACCGAAATGCAGCGTTGTGGTTACTCATGTCTTTAATGAAGAGATTGCGATACATGAAAAAATACTTATACAAATACAAAAACAACAAACGGAACGTGAAACCTAATTACAGCCTATCTGGTGAAACTACACAGAGACAGGAACAATCACCCACGAAATACACAGTGAAACCCCGGCTACCTAAATACGGTTCCCAATCAGAGACAACGAGAATCACCTGACGCTGATTGAGAACCGCCTCAGGCAGCCAACCTATTCTACACCCCTACTCAGCCGCAATCCCAATACCTACAAAAAAACCCATATGAAACACAACATTTAAACCCATGTCACACCCTGGCCTGACCAAATATATAACGAAAACACAAAACACTATGACTAAGGTGTGACAACTCTAAGCTGTAATCGCTGCTAAAGGTGCTTCAACAAAGTACTGAGTAAAGGGTCTGAATACTTACAGTACCAGTCAAAAGTTAGGACACACCTACTCATTCAAAGGTTTTTCTTTATTTTTACTATTTTCTATGTTTTTGAATAATAGTGAAGACATCAACACTTTGAAATAACACATGGAATCATGTAGTAACCATAAAAGTGTTAAACAAATCTAAATATGTTTTAGATGGGTGATTCTTCAAAGTAGCCACCTTTTGCCTTGATGACAGCTTTGCACACTCTTGGCATTTGGCCAGAGCAAGGAGTCTGGGTAGCCAGGCAAGGTTATTCAGTCACAGTAGCTGAAGGAGGAGACCGCATGGTTTGTGTGCCTATGATGCCAAATGTAGACTATCCATGCTTGATCCCGAATTGCATCTGGATGAGAGGTAGGGATGGAAGATGGGTATTTCTTCTAGCCAGCAGTCCCATTGGGACACCGTTCAGTAGTTTTCAATTAAAAGAGGGGTGAGGTTGAGAAAAACATATTACAGTTTGAACTCTGGGGAGATATGAGAAAATTAATTTCATTAAATTAAATAAAAGAATGGGTATGTTTAGCCCTTATAAATGACTGTTTTATGAGGTAGCAATTTGCCTATTCTGAATGTACTATCATACAGTAGGATTCAATATATTGAGTCAGTGCTTTTGCTCCCATTCCATTTATGTTTTCTGTGTGTGACTGTAATTAATGTGCATAACCTCCACCAACAAATGTGCACACACACAAATTGTCTGCCTGCCTGCCTGCCTGTGCCTCCCTCCCTCCCTCACAGATCTATGAGCTGAGCCGGAAAGCTGTTTTTCTTCATTAATAGTGGATATACAATCTATGAAACATTTTCGTCAAATCAGTAAAAATGTATAGTTTCCAACTACACTAATAGCTTGCTTAAACATATACAATAAATACAGACCCATAGTTGACAAGCAAAGAGCTGAACATTTTCAGACAAAATATGATATAAAATCTACTCAGTCCTCTCCCTAAACGTCAACCAAATGAATGAGTTTATCGTGGACTACAGCAGACTAAGAGGGAGCATGTCCCCATCCTCATAGACGGGACCACAGTGGATAGGGTCAAAAGCTTAAAGTTCCTTGGCGTGGACATCACTGAGGACCTAAAATGGTCTCGCCACACCCACACCGTGGTGAAAAAGGCGCAACAGCACCTCCACAACCTCAGGCGGATGAAGAAATTAAGAATGGCCCCTAAACCGAATGGCGAATAAACCGATCGTCTAGCAATTAAAATGTTGCGAGTTTGAATCTCATCACGGATAACTTTTCAACTTCTTAAAAGTTTCTAGATTCTTTGCAACTACTTATCATGTTAGTTAACCCTAACCTTAATCATTTACCCAACTCCTAACCTTAACCTTAACCCTAACCCCTAGCCTTGCTAACGTTAGCCAGCTAGCTGTTTACATTTACTTTGTTGACCACCATTGGAGTAAAACAAGTTTATATTTTGGGTTATGATGGTGTACAACAGTTGAACTAAGTTCGAGGCATTATAAGTTAAATTCTTCAAGAGTCAATGGGTACATTCATTTATAAGTCCAAAAATGTATGTAGCAACTGCAACTCCCTTTAAAACTACAAGGGAGCATACTGGTATTGCAGTGATTGCCAATGTCCTGTTTTAAGCTCTATCTCAAGTTTTTATGACTCAAAGAGGCTTTAGGTCCTCATTATGAGCAATAGTATTGGAGCATCTCACATCATTGATGATAATATTCACTGCTTTTTTACTTCTTGTTTTTAACTTTAGCTTTACCATGAAAAGCTCCATGGTTGTGGAATGGGAGAGATAACGGCATTGTCCCGGTAGCATTCCTCAAGACCTAGATTGCTTGACTGTCCAGCTTGGCAGTCAGGCAAGAGGGCTTTGAAAATAAAATGTGCTCAGCATTGCCCTTCGCACAAATATTTATTTTTACTTAAGAGACATTGTCTGAAGCAAGACAGCACATTGCTTTTCCTTGTGATCTAGTCCGAAATAGAATACTCCCTCTCCCCTTGTTGTGTCCTTAATGGCTTTCTTCTCCTGGAAAAAAATAGAGCTACTTGCTTCCCACTGACAGCTTTTGGGTTTAACCACAGATTTAGAGCCAGTCCATCTGGAGCCGCAGCAAAGGTTATTTTAAAAAGGAAAGAGCCACAGTGAGGTGAATGCACACTTCCTCTTTAGATAGATTATTCTACCGCATTTTCAATAATGGGTTATGAAAATAAATAATTTAAGGCTATTTGTATGTTTGGTAATGGCTTTCACATTCAAGACCTACTGTATCTGTGGATATTTTTCTTCAAAGGATTGCAATATTTCCATAGATAGATAACTAAGATAGTAAGGTTCTGTTTTCAGTAAATGCCAAATTAGCAGAAACTATGAAAAGACGGATTAAGCCAGGAGTAAGGTCTAGTAGAAAAAGTGATTTTCTGGTCTGGTTCCCTTCATAGAAATGCAGTGTTGTCATGTTGTAGAATGTATTGTCCGGTAATATGGGTGACCCTGGGAAAGGGTCAATATTTACCAATATATTTAGGAGGGTAGAAGGTCCTGTGTGAATGTAAAATAATACTGAGCTACCATGCTGCACTGGCTTTCAATGCACCAGCTCACTATTTTAAAAGCTTGTGTTCCTTCACCTGCCTTCCTTCATCAGCTACAGTACAGCCACAGTACCCGGTTAGTAAGAGTAACTCAAGTCATATGAAACAAATTATTAAAGGAATATCTGGTCAGCTTTGTAGTTCTAGACGGATGTTTGACTGTAGTTGTACTTTGGTGTGAGATACTAGCTTCTCTTCCCTGGCAGCCTAGGATGATCTGATCTCAGTGAGGTGTCTGAACTGTGGTGGTGTATTAAAGAACATCCTGAGGCTGAATCCAACTGACACGTCCTCCATCCTCTAACGTGAGCTGCCCTCCATTTCTCACAGCCATTAAAGAAGCCTGTAGCTCAGTCAGTCATTGGTTTTAAATCCGCACACTTCCTTCCACCACCATGCACAACAAATGGTTGCTACTGCTACACTGAGGTGTTGTGTTGTTATAGTCACATGTAGAGACCTGTACTGTAGAAATATGCTGTTGAATATTTCACATTTTTTTATATCTATTTGACAGGTTTTAGAATTTTGAGGGGAAATGACTAACGAGAGGGTTTGAAAAGGTGTGTGTGTGGCAGTGTGCAGATTACTTTCTTGCCTGCCGTCACACAGCCACCTATTTGATATGCCATTTTTAGACTCTGGGTATGTGTCTGCTGTAGTACAAAGAGGAGAGGGTTACATGCCAAGCTAGATGCTTAGCCTCTGACTGGAGAAGTAGCTATTGTCCTCAGGTCTCTTAGGCAAGTGGTTGTTCCACAGATCCTCTTACTCCTCTCTATGCACAATTATCATTAAGAGTAGTTTTGATTACTTGTCATCAATGACATTGTGTGAAGTCAGTGGTAATATTTTTTCAATATTCTGTAGATGTCCTGATTTGTGATACGAGGACAAGAGGTCAACTGGTACTGTAGGTGTTATACTGTCCCAATGAAGAGAGAGTGAAGTGGTTTGTCATGGCCACTTGTAGCTGTTAAGGACCAGAGCAATAGACTCGACTCTGGTAAGGACTATCCTTGACTATCCCCCCCAGCTGTTATCTTTTTGGTTTCTGTCATGTTAGGAGACAGAGGTAATATTGAAAAGGCAGCTACATTCTCTCCACAGCTCCACCAATCTGTCTTCCATTACCTCAGTCCACACGGTGCGTATTGTTCTTACTCTGCTCTTCGCCATCATTGTTTTCGTCTCACATGCTGAGTGCTCTTTGACTATTGGCAGTAGTCCTTGCCCAATTGTGTCGTAGCACTGCTCATACTACAAGATGCACAACCAACATTTCTGACAAGGCAGATAATTATCGGGAAATCTGTCACGGGTCTGTAGAACGGAACATCAGTGCGTCCTTTACCCGCTCGAGTCCTGACCTAACTGATCCTAGTTTATCCAAGTTTATATGATTTCACCCTAATCATGAAAATTAGTCTGGGAAAGCAAAAATGTGGTGAATTCATGGAAAAATGGGTTAGTGTATGTCCGGCATAATGTAACAGTCCGATGACGATAGTCACTACAATTCCTTATATTACAGCAATGTATCTGATCTTTTTTGTCTTCATATTTTGTAAATCTTCTGCAATGAATATCGCTGAGCTTCAAGTTGTGGTCTGAGAGCAATCCTTTTGGGTGATATGAAAGTGTAATCAGCATTTTATTGACCTGTGCATAGTCAGATGTGGCGAGAATGAAGATTTCAGTCTGTGTTTCCTGTAGTGAGACCGGCGGAGAAGTGAACTATATATTTTTTTACAATTAAAATGTTTTGCATTTTTTCATCCTCGTAATGTTTACTGGAACATTTTTATTTGGTTCCATACTTTTTTACACCCGTTGTGCCCTGCACCGGGCAGTGTGTTGTCTGAGCAGTGTGTTGTCTGAGCAGTGTGTTGTCTGAGCAGCAGCGTATAGATCTTTGGTGGGTTTGTGTCCACTTATTCCCCTGGTCTGCTCTCATTATTAAATGTCCCTCAGTGCACACAAAGAGGCCGACTCACTCTGCCCTCCGAGAAGCCCTGTGTTTGCCCTGATTTACGATATCACTTTGCAATAAAGGGCAGTGTGAGGGCAAGAGATTCATTAGGCGGTCAGTTTATGTTTTAGAAAAGTCCGGAGTGGCCCTGGGAATACTGATTGGCACACAAATCTGTGCTTGTCTCATCCTCCCTGTCCAGGCCAAAAGCTCTCTGGCCTGGCCTTGTATCCTCCCCTACAACCATGTGCGCTGCCTGCTCTGGCACAATGGAGCCCTTCTTCTCTGCATCCAGGAGACCAGTGATGTCTACAGCCCAGCCCAGGTCACTCACTGATTGATAACCTCTGTGATAACAGTGTTCCAGACACATCAGGCCTCATCCCAGCACCTGAACGTTCCTTTTTAGAAACTAATGGTGTCCCCGCTGTCTCTCACAGCGAGGCACATTGGGACGAGAATGTGGTGGCCGGGGTTCTTCTCTTCTCTGCCCCACAGCTTTACCAAACACATCCAAGGAGTACAGCTACTGCTGCTGCTGTTTACTTTTCCCTGGTCAATACTCTTTCATCTCCAAGATGATGCTTTCTCTCATAAACTCAAAAATAGCTATTCTCTTAGGGAAGCCACAGGCCCATTACTCTTTATTAGCTCTTACCGTGTAGAATGTGGCCATCTATTTAAGGTCAGGCAGCAAACAGCTACAGCAGGTTCACCACTATAGTCGAAGAGGAAACTGTTCTACACACAGCAATTTGCACATGAGTAGTTATTATAGATGTAATTTTGATCATCTCAGGGATAGAGAGGGAGGGGTAATAGCGCCTAGGGAAAATGTCAGTTTAAAGTGATCGTCGTAGTGCTCCAAAAGTGCTCTTATTGACTCTGTCTAAATTATCCTCTTTCTGTGGGAAAAGTACAAAATAATTTTGTTCTGCCCGATTCCATCAAACAAAAATCTCCAAATTCTGTTTTCTCTGTTTTGTTTTTCCAGGATTCTGTTTACATTTTTTTTTTTATCAGGTTTTCGGCCTCAAAATTGTTTGTTTTTTAAATAGAAAAACAACCAAATTGGATGTTCTAAGTCCACAACAATGCTTAAACCACCTCAGGAGACCACCTTTGAGGTCTTGAAAAATCTATAAAATGTAGATTTTCGGGTGGGTTGCACTTTAATTCAAGTGTGCACCAGCCAGAGCCCATTGTTTGGATCATTTTCTGTAGTGTGCATGTGACTGCAGAGTTTGGTAAACAAATAGCCAATGGATTGATGCAAATAATCGTGATATCATTCTGGCACGTAGGCATAGGCTACTTTATAGTTAACATTTAATTGAGAAGGTTTTTGGGAAAGCCTTTCCATCTCTATGGTTATCATTAGCATCATCGCTAATGGCTACATAAAGTGTAGTCATACGTGTGCACCTCAGACACACACAGACAGGGGCATTCCTATGCTGTTTCAGGAAGTTGCAGGAAACTACAAATCATTGAAGCATTTTGTTAATGTCTTATGATTAACTAGGGCAAATGAAATAATAAAGTTCATTATATTTAGTGGATTTACTACTAAGTTCAATACATTTTTGAATATCGTTGAATTTCTTTTTACTGTCTGTCTTCTGTAATTCCGTCCAAACTTTCCATAGCATAGATTTTATACGGCCCTAGGAAAGTAAACAAGCGAAAATAATATCATATTGTATCGTGTATAGATTCGTCCCCTAGTGCCTTTGCCACTTTCTTACATTTCTTGGTGGCTCAACAACATAGATCATTCTCAAATGATGCTTGACATAAAAAATATATTTATTATTGTTGACACTAGGGCACATATTTAATAGCCCTTATTAATGACATATTATGATACATACGCTGTTGGTAATACATAGGGATGAGAGAGCTTTAAGTCATTCTTCATATTTAAGAAATGTCCCATTCAGATTAAAGTCAGGGCTGTGGACTGTGGGAGTCAAAGGTGTAAGAGAGAGGTACACACCCAGGAAGAGGAAAAGAAGAGAGGAGGAGGAGGAACTGTCAAAGTCAACCATTATAGCCTTATCCCAGGAAAAATGACCCCATTAGCCCCATGTGGGTATTCAGTGGGCAAGGTGGACACAGGTTAGCCCACTCCAAACCCACACCAGCGCAGCACGGGCTAGTCCACAGCAATCCCACACCAGCACCACATGGGTTAACCTACACCAGTCCCACATGATCTAGCCCACACATGGATGTGGGAAGTAACAAATAACATTTTAACAAGGCACACTTGTTAATTTAAATGCATTCCAGGTGAATACCTCATGAAGCTGGTTGAGAGAATGCCAAGAATGTGCATCAAGGCAAAGGGTGGCTACTTTGAAGAATCAAATATATAATATATGATTCCATGTGTTCATTCATAGTTTTGAAGACTTCACTATTATTCTACAATGTAGAAAATAGTACAAATAAAGAAAAACCTGGTGTGTCCAAGCTTTTGACTGATACTGTATATACATGTTTTTTTTTTCTTCCAAAAAAAAAAGTGCACTGGGCCTTTAATGAATCTACCAGATCAGAAGCAGTAGGGATGATCAGAGATGTTCTCTTGATATGTACGTGAATTGGACCATTTCCTGTCCTGCTAAGCATTGAAGATGTAAGGCATAATTTTGGGTGTCAGGGAAAAGGTATGGAATAAAAAATGTTCTTTAGGAATGTAGTGAAGAAAAGGACAAAAAAGACCACAAAAAGCTACTTAAGTACTTTACACCACTGAGTGAAACCAATGGTCCTTTATTGATGCCACTTGTTAAATCCCCTTCAATCAGTGTAGGTGAAGGGGAGGAGACCGGTTAAAGACGGATTTTTAAGCCTTGAGACAATTGATACATGGTTTGTGTATATGTACCATTCAGATTATGAATGAGCAAGACAAAAGGTTTAAATGTCTTTAAACTGGGTATGGTGCCAGGTGCACCGTTTTGAGTGTGTCAAGAACTGCAACACTGCTGGGTTTTTTCACACTTAACTGTTTCCCGTGTGTTTCAAGAATGATCCACTACCCAAAGAACATCCAGCCAACTTGACACAACTGTGGCCAATATCCCTGTGTAATCCTTTCGATCCTTTCGACAATCAAATCAAATTGTATTTGTCATATTTGCTGAATACAACAGTAAGAAAAATACCTAGAGAAAAATAAGAATGAATTAAAGAGCAGCAGTAAAATAACAATAGCAAGGCTATAAACAGGGGTTACCAGTACAATGTGCGGTTAGTCAAGGTAATTGAGGTAATATATACATGTAGGTAGAGTTATTAAATTGACTTATGCATAGATAATAACCAGAGAGTGGTTTCTCAAATGATTGCCTCGCCTGGTTCACTGACTACTTTTCAGACAGAGTTCAATGTGTCAAATCGGAGGCCCTGTTGTCCGGACCTCTGGCAGTCTCTATGGGGGTTCAATTCTCGGACTGACTCTTTTCTCTGTGTACATCAATGATGTCGCTCTTGCTGCTGGTGATTCTCTGAATCATCTCTACGCAGACGACACCATTCTGTATATTTCTGGCCCTTCTTTGGACACTGTGTTAACTAACCTCCAGACGAGCTTCAATGTCATACAACTCTCCTTCCGTGGCCTCCAACTGCTCTTAAATGCAAGTAAAACTAAATGCATGCTCTTCAACTGATCGCTGCCTGCACCTGCACGCCTGTCCAGCATCACTACTCTGGACAATTCTGACTTAGAATATGTGGACAACTACAAATACCTAGGTGTCTGGTTAGACTGTAAACTCTCCTTCGACTCACATTAAGCATCTCCAATCCAAAATGAAATCTATAATCTGCTTACTATTTCGCAACAAAGCCTCCTTCACTCATGCTGCCAAACATACCCTCGTAAAACTGACTATCCTGCCGTTCCTTGACTTCGGTGATGTTATTTACAAAATCGCCTCCAGCACTCTACTCAGCAAATTGGATGCAGTCCATCACAGTGCCATAAGTTTTGTCATCTACTCGTTGGCTAGCCTTCGCTTCCTATTCGTCGCCAAACCCACTGGCTCCAGGTCATCTATAAGTCTTGCTAGGTAAAGCCCTGCCTTATCTCCGCTCACTGGTCACCATAGCAGCACCCACCCGTAGCACACGCTCCAGTAGATATATTTCACTGGTCACCCCCAAAGCCAATTCCTCCTTTGGCCGCCTATCCTTCCAGTTCTCTGCTGAAAAATGACTGGAATGAATTGCTTAATGTTGGTGTTGGAGTCGTGCCTGGCCGTGGAGTCATGAGTGAGCAGGGAGTACAGGAGGGCAGTGTGGAGTGCAATAGAGATTGCATCATCTGTGGATCTGTTGGGGCGGTATGCAAATTGGAGTGGGTCTAGTGTTTCTGGGATCATGGTGTTGATGTGAGCCATGACCAGCCTTTCAAAGCACTTCATGGCTACAGACGTCAGTGCTACAGGTCGGTAGTCATTTAGGCAGGCTACCTTAGTGTTCTTGGGCACAGGGACTATGGTGGTCTGCTTGAAACATGTTGGTATTACAGACTCAGACAGGGAGAGGTTGAAAATGTCAGTGAAGACACTTGCCAGTTGGTCAGCGCATGCTCGGAGTCCACGTCTTGGTAATCCGTCTGGCTCTGCGGCCTTGTGATAGTTGACCTGTTTAAAGGTCTTACTCACATAGGCTGAGGTGAACATGATCACACAGTCCTCTGGAACTGCTGATATTTTCATGCGTGTTTCAGTGTTACTTGCCTCGAAGCGAGCATGGAAGTAATTTAGCTCGTCTGTTAGGCTCGTGTCACTGGGCAGCTATCGGCTGTGCTTCCCTTTGTAGTCTGTAATAGTTTCCAAGCCCTGCCACCTCCGACGAGCGTCGGAGCCGGTGTCGTACTGTTCAATCTTAGTCCTGTATTGACGCTTTGCCTGTTTGATGGTTTTCCGGAGGGCATAGCGGGATTTCTTATAAGCTTCCGGGTTATTGTCCCGCTCCTTGAAAGCGGCAGCTCTAACCTTTAGCTCAGTGCAAATGTTGCCTGTAATCCATGGCTTCTGGTTGGGGTATGTAACTACAGTCACTGTGGGGATGACGTCATTGATGCACTTATTGATGAAGCGTGACTGATGTGGTGTACTCCTCAATGCCATCGGAAGAGTCCCGGAACTTATTCCAGTCTGTCCTGGAAAACAGTTTTGTAGCTTAGCATCCATTTCATCTGACCACTTTTTTTTGACTGAGTCACTGGTGCTTCCTGCTTTAGTTTTTGCTTGTAAGCAGGAATCAGGAGGACAGAATTATGGTCAGATTTGCCAAGTGAAGGGCGAGTGAGAGCTTTGTACCCATCTCTCTGTGTGGAGTAAAGGGGGTCACTACAAAGATACAGGCATCATTCCTAACTCAATTTATATTTAGAGAACTTGATACATTGTATCAGAAAGACAACAAAGTTGTTAGTATCATACAGTAAGTAACTC
The DNA here is from genome assembly GCF_023373465.1 of Oncorhynchus keta. Lineage (NCBI taxonomy): Eukaryota > Metazoa > Chordata > Actinopteri > Salmoniformes > Salmonidae > Oncorhynchus > Oncorhynchus keta. The sequence continues at coordinate 28,061,979 of NC_068434.1, read as the reverse complement.
ATTAATCCAAAACAATGCCTGTGCTATCGACGGTTATATCGGTCCACTAATACAGGACTATTAAACACACATGCTTCATTTGTAAATTATGTTTGAGTGTTGGAATGTGTCCCTCGGGGATTCGATCTTGCAACGGTTACTAGTTGCACTAGGCTTATCTATATTTAAACCCAAATACATTTAGACATTTACTCAAGTACTATTTTACTGGGTGACTTTTACTTGAGTCATGTTCTATTAAGGCATCTTTACTTTTACTCAAGTATGACAATTGGATACTTTTTCCACCACTGCTTTCAAATGTATTCACCCGGTCAGTCTATTTCATGGAAAGAGCAGGTGTTCCTAATGTTTTGTACACTCAATGTACATGATTTATTTCCATTCCAAGCACTGGCATGCTGACTCTTGGTTACTATGGATTTGGGTTCAAAGTTTTCCCATCCCTCTTTATTTCCTTTTTCACTCTTGATGTTTTCTGTTTTTTTGAGGTTGAGCCAATTCCAGAGACTGATTCCATCAGAGATTTGCATACAAATACCCAACGCCTGGGAAATGGGATCTCACAGTTGTCTATGGGTGTAAGCATATTGTAGACTACAATATGCTGCAGTTACTCTACCACATAGTCACATAATGAACTACTCAAAGGTTGGTGGCTTCAAGCTGCTTTTATTAAGATACAAATTAAGAAAAAAATGTGTAAAAGTTTTAAGAATTATTTTCTGATGTAAAAACACATTCATTCGGTGCTTTGTGTATTTGTTGTAAACATACAATTCCAACCTCCTTTATTACATAGATTAATTGATGTATCTCCAGCATGTTATTTTACAATGAGCATAGAATGGCTTTGTCTTTCTACAAAGCTGCCTCACAAAGATTGCATCGAGGAATGTAGCTATCTGCTTTTGAATACACATGTCAAATTCATAACTATTTTTTATTGGTAGATTTCATGTGGTCACACAGGGCTTCCATTTGTTGCTGGTGCTTTGAATGGAATTCAATAATCTGACTTTACGTTCCAGGGAGTCTGAATTTATAACATCCCTTTTTTGTTCCTTTAAACTTCCGTCCTCTCAGTTTAGAAATCTTACTGCTAAATTCGGTCACAAACAAATTAAAATTATGTTGATTAATAAGGTTAATTAACTTCTTCTTTATTTCGTATTTATTTCGTATTCATTTTCGTACCTGGATTGCGTTTCCAACAGTCTTGAAGGAGTTCACACATACATTACCTTTCAGAAGTTTGGGGTCACTTAGAAATGTCATTGTTTTCCATGAAAACATACATGAACTGAGTTGCAAAATTAATAGGAAAAATAGTCAAGATGTTGACAAGGTTATAAATAATGATTTTTAATTTAAATAATAATTCAAACTTTGCTTTCATCAAATAATCCTCAATTTGCAGCAATTACAGCCTTGCAGACCTTTGGCATTCTAGTTGTCAATTTGTTGAGGTAATCTGAAAATATTTCACCCCATGCTTCCTGAAGCACTTCCCACAAGTTGGATTGGCTTGATGGGCACCTCTTACATACCATACGATCAAGCTGCTCCCACAACAGCTCAATAGGGTTGAGATCCGGTGACTGTGCTGGACTCTCCATGATCCCTTTAACCCTGTACAGATCTCCCACTTTACCACCACCAAAGCACCCCCAGAACATCACATTGCCTCCACCATGCTTGACAGATGACGTCAAGCACTCCTCCAGCATCTTTTAATTTTTTCTGCGTCTCTCCTCAAACATAGATTCGTCTGTCCAACACTTTTTTCCAATCTTCCTCTGTCTAGTGTCTGTGTTATTTTGCCCATCTTAATCTTTTCTTTTCATTGGCCAGTGTGAGATATGGCTTTTTCTTTGCAAATCTGCCTAGAAGGCCAGCATCCCGGAGTCGCCTCTTCACTGGTGATGTTGAGACTGGTGTTTTGCGGGTACTATTTAAAGAAGCTGCCAGTTGAAGACTTGTGAGGTGTCTGTTTCTCAAACTAGACACTCTGATGTACTTGTCCTCTTGCTCAGTTGTGCAACGGGGCCTCCCACTCCTCTTTCTATTCTGGTTAAAGACAGTTTGTGCTGTTCTGTGAAGGGAGTAGTAGACAGCATTATACGAGATCTTCAGTTTCATGGCAATTTCTCGCATGGAATAGCCTTAATTTCTCTGAAAAATAGACTGACGAGTTTCAGAGAAAAGGTGTTTGTTTCTGGCCATTTTGAGCCTGTACTCAAACCCACAAATGCTGATGCTCCAGATACTCAACTAGTCTAAAGAAGGCCAGTTTTATTGCTTCTTTAATTAGCACAACAGTTTTCAGCTGTGCTAACATAATTACAAAAGGGTTTTCTAATTATCAATTTAACGTTTTTAAAATGACAAACTTGGATTAGCTAACACAATGTGCCATTGGAATACAGGAGGGATGGTTGCTGATAATGGGCCTCTGTATGCCTATGTAGATATTCCATTAAAAAAACAGATGATTCAAGCTATAGTAGTCATTTACAACATTAACAATGTCTACACTGTATTTCTGATCAATTTGATGTAATTTTAATGGACAGAAAAATAGATTTTCTTTAAAAAAACAAGGACATTTGTAAATGTCCCCAAACTTTTTAAAGGTAGTGTATGTTGAGCACTTGTTGTCTGCTTTTCCTTCACTCTGCAGTCCAACTCATCCCAAACCATCTCAATTGGGTTGGGGTCGGGTTATTGTGGAGGCCAGATCATCTGATGCAGCACTCCATCACTCTCCTTCTTGGTCAAATAGCCCTTGCACAGCCTGGAGGTGTGTTGGGTCATTGTCCTGTTGAAGAACAAATGATAGTCCCACTAAGCGCAAACCAGATGGGATGGAGTATCACTGCAGAATGCTGTGGTAGCCATGCTGGTTAAGTGTGCCTTGAATTCTAAATAAATCACTGACAGTGTCACCAGCAAAGCACCTCCACACCATCTTCAATGCCTCATGTGGGAACCACACATGCAGAGATCATCCGTTACTCTGCATCTAACAAAGACACAGAGGTTGGATCCAAAAATCTCAAATTTGGACTCATTAGACCAAAGGACAGATTTCCACCAGTCTAATGTCCATTGCTCATGTTTCTTCTCCAAAGTAGTCTCTTCTTCTTATTGGTTTAATTTAGTAGTGGTTTCTTTGCAGCAATTCGACCATGAAGGCCTGATTCATGCAGTCTCCTTTGAACATTTGATGTTGAGATGTGTCTGTTACTTGAATTCTGTGAAGCATTTATTTGGGCAGCAATTTCTGAGGCTGGTAACTCTAAAGAACTTTATCCTCTGCAGCAGAGGTAACTCTGGGTCTTCCTTTCCTGTGGCGGTCCTCATTCATCATTGTGCTTGATGGTTTTTGCAACGGCACTTGAAAAAACGTTCAAAGTTCTTGAAATGTTCCGTATTGATTGGACCTTCATGCCTTAAAGTAATGATTGACTGTCGTTTCTCTTTGCTTATTTGAGCTGTTCTTGCCAAAATATGGACTTGCTTTTACCAAATAGGGCTGTCTACTGTATACCACCCCTACCTTGTCACAACACAACTGATTGGCTCAAACGCATTAAGAAGGAAAGAAATTCCACAAATGAACTTTTAACAAGGCACACCTGTTTAATTTATATGCATTTCAGGTGACTACCTCATGAAGCTGGTCGAGAGAATGTCAATAGTGTGCAAAGCTGTCATTAAGGCAAAGTGTGGCTACTTTGAAGAATCTCAAATATAAAATCATATATTTTGATTTGTTTAACACTTTTGTGGTTACTGCATGATTCCATATGTGTAATTTCATAGTTTTGTCTTCACTATTATTCTACAATGTAGAAAATAGTACATTTTTTAAACAATTATTGAATGAATTGGTGTGTCCAAACCTTTGACTGGTACTGTAAACATGTGCCGTTATATTGCCACCGTGTGGTCGATATGAATTTTCTTGCATATGTTGAGTCTTGACAGTGTTTGCAACATGTGTACCAAATGGTGTTACAATATGAATATCCTTGACAGATTTATATGATTTTACGTGCCAGACCACACCCACCTGAATGTTTATTGTCAATAGCGGCCATGCTGTTTTAGGTACTTGTCTGGAAAATATTTTTGAGAGACCTTTGTCCATAGTTTCCAAATATCAGGTTTTGTGCCGATCGGTCATTCGGTGCTCGAAGAGTATAACAACAAATACATAATGGCGGACCTTGTGGGTCCCTGAGGCAAATGTGTTCCTTGTGAGGAGAGGAAACTATGTACTGAATTTCACGAATTTAGGTCAAAACGGGGTGAGGAGCGTGACCTTTTCAAGTTTGCATTTTCAATCTCTTGTTATAGTGCCACCACCTGGCCAATCGCCGATTACTATGGCAAGATGCATCATTCACCTAAGTGCTGCCATAGATATCGCGTGTGACTAATGTATGAATGTACTAACAGAGGGAGCCAGATCCACAGTCCCTTCCCCGATTTCATTGTGGGGGACAACAAATTCAGTCAACTTCACAATAATACATTAAGTCTATAAAGGTTTTCCTTTCAGCACACACTGCATAGCTCATCTCTGTGATAACGCTTAACATTGACAGGTAATTCTTCTCTTGAAAATATCTCAGACTTTTGTTGACTCCATAGACACCAAAATGTTGCCCACGCAGTGTATGGTATTTGTCATTCACTGTCAATACAGCGTGACTAACGGTTAGAAAATGGTCAGTTGACAGCTGTTAAACAAGGGAATAAATCTGACTGACTTTAAAAACAGGCTTATTGACTAAGAAGACGAGTGATCCCATTCGTAGATGTGTATACGTGCACTTAACAGTGTTCTATGTGAAGCATTAGCCTATGTATGTGAGGCACAAAGGGACATTTCATTCCTTCTCAAGTGTGTTATGGCATCTGCAAAGCACAGACGATAAATATCATTATAGTAGAGACATGAGAGAGAAATGCTGAAGCCTTTGGAGTAAGTGCTTTGGCTTATAAGGCTTGCTGGATTGAGACAGCAACCTGAGATGTGAATAGAAACATTGCCACCATGGGACCACAGAGGAGGAGACTTTGTTCCTGATTGTTCTATCTTGTATTGCTCTTGCTGGACTATCAAGCTTTTCATTTGTTAATGTCGTCGTACCATCTGCAACAATGCTTCTTGTGTACAAACAACACTTCTCGAGTATGTTCAGAAAATAACAAATTACACTGCGGTATAGTATTGTTCAATGGTCTCTGTCTTCTGTTATAACAGCTAAGTGATGTTTAAGTGGAGCTGTTATAGAGAGAGAGAGAGAGTCCCTAAAATAAACAGTGCGAGCCCCTTAGCTAAACAGTGTTGTATTGCCCTTCAGATGTAGAGGTAGGTAGGCTGCATCCCTCGCGACCTCCAGGCTGCCTCCATGGGCCAGACAGGGCCGAGGTCAAGTGGGCGCCATGAATCACAAATCCCTGGCTGATTTGTAAATTGTCGGGACATTGATTTACAAGGCTGTGGTTAAGGAATGAAATCCTCTCCCAGCAAACGTTGAAGATGGAAGTGTGCTGTGCGGGTGGGGGGAGGGGTGTAGTAATCACAGCAGATTGCTCTTAAAAGGAAGGTCATAGCCCACTCTTTGGGTGATTAAAACCTTTTTACCAGTGTCGTGTTTTCTCCCTCATCACACAGGCCATCATGGAGTGGGACCTGTTAACAATGGCCCACCAGAAACAACTCCACATTACATACATAAACTCCAATGATTACATTCATTCATACAGTATGTTCATGTACATCTTGCTTATTTAAAGGTGATATATTCAGAAATAGCTCCGCCATTTCCTGGTTGCTAAAATTCTAATAGTTTCGAATAATAGCTGTTTGAAGCTGCCGTACAAAACTGAAGGTAAAAGATGCAAAAAACAAATTTAAGAACAGGAAGCATAGAAATAGCGCACATTGAACAGATCTGCCGCTTATTAGACTTGGTTCAATGAGAATGACAGATTTATAACTCACATTTCCATGTGAATTTGATCGGGTCACCCGAAAAAGTACAGAATTTCAACTTTAACACATAGTGAATTGTAGGAACATACATACATCTACTTAAAGTCATCTTTCATGAGAGTTGCAATGTGATAATTATACCTGAGCTTTTCATGAACATTATACATATTTAAATGTTTACTTGTTCTTGTTTTATCACAATCTGTGTTGATAATCTTGTCATCATACTGTTGGTGTCGTCTGTGTTGGTGCCTCTACTCTCCGTCGGCACCTCTCTGGCTTTGTGCAGTACTCTTTGTTCTCACACTAGAATATTGCATATTTCCCTTCCATCTGGAGCATGAGCTGAGCTCAGCTGAAAGATTGATTTACCAGAGGTTCAATATAATTGGATCTCACTCCCTTTTCAGAGCAGAATATTTTGAATGTTAGGTGCAGCCAACATGAAGGGAGCAGGGGAGGGGGCAGCAAAGCATGAAAAAGGTACTAGTTCTAAGTAGAATATCATTGACCAAAACTTATGATGTGGTTATTCCAGATGTGCTCCCCTGAAATGTGACCATTTCGGTCTTTGTGAATTTCATGTCAATATGTATTATTATTATTGTTTTATTACAAAATGAGAAAATATATGGATAGTAATGTAATGTGCAATGGTCCTGACTCATGGAGTTAGTTTTCTTCATTTTAAGAATATCAAAACATTACAATAACCGTATACCATGAAATGACATCTACAACATAATTAAATGTATTGTAAAGTAGGCCTGACAGTAGCTTACATTAGTCAGTGTCATCTCTGCTGTCTGTGTGTAGTTCTATCAGGTCTGTCTGTTAAACTCCAGTCTAAATGACCATTCTCGTTTTACCCGAGGGAAGCTTTAGAGGAAATTTACAGGATGTTGAACAAGCAAGCACTGTCTGAGCTTGTCCTGACTCAGCCCTTCTTTTCTGTCTTGTAGTAGCAGACTGTCGAGTCTTGGAGGGATTGCAGAGGTTTTCGTCCATCCCCACCTACTTGCCTGTCAACTACCAGGTGGTCAACGCAGAGTCTGCCTTCTTCCTGAAGGAGGCCAACCAGGAGTTTATGAGGAACTCCAGCCTGCTGTCGCGGACAGAGCCCTTCTTCATTTATCAGGCCCGCAGCATGCCCTCAGTAAACGCCAGCTATGGACCCCTCTCTGTGGAGCAGCCTGTCCCCCCGGAGCTCATCCAGCACCCTGGAGCCTTTGTGGCGTCCTCCATGTTCACCTTCAACTGGAAGGTTCAGACCTTCATCATTCAGGAAAGGATCTACCTGGCCAAACCCAGGGTCCAAGTGCTGTTCTATGTGGCCGGCAGGGACTGGGACGACTACAGCGCCATCGACAAGCTGCCCTGCGTACGCATGTTTGCCTTCCATGAGACCCAGGAGGTGCGTGGCACCTGCCAGCTGAAGGGGGAACTGGGGCTGTGTGTAGCTGAGCTGGAGCCCCTGGCTGGCTGGTTCAGCCCCCCCAGCGTAGTGCCTGGGCGTCAAAGGACCATAGAGTTGGCCGAGGGAACCACCGTGGAGCTCTACTACATGTTACAGTCAACAGAGGAAGGGGAGTGCCACTCGGAGGAGGCCCGGAAAGGCAACTCCATCCGCTCGGATCAGGAGGGTCTGTTCGGCTCATCCACCTCCACCCCCATGAGGAGGATCGGCAGTGTGCGTCTGTACCAGATCCCTGCCACTCCTTTCCTGACTGAACACAGGCTGGATAGTAACTTCCTGGTCATGGTGCCAGCCATGCCCATGAGGCAGAGGGACACTGTCTCTGCCTTCATCACTGCCTCAGCCTTCTCTCCTGTGGAAATGTTCACTCTAAGGTAAGACAATACTGTACATGCTCTGATATTAAAAGTTAATAATTAGACCTGTGCATATCTTCATACAAAGTGTCTCTGCAATGCTGTATTAAAGAGTGAAGTCTTTGAGAAATGAACAACTCTTTGTAATACAAATCAAATTAAATTGTATTTGTCACGTGCGCTGAATACAACAGGTGTAGTAGACCTTACAGTGAAATACTTACTTACAGGCTCTAACCAATAGTGCAAAAAAGGTATTAGGTGAACAATAGGTAGGTAAAGAAATAAAACAACAGTTGTAATTTAAAACACCCTAGTTGTAATTCAATTAGCAAGGAGTATAGGGCAAGTGTAACGTTTGGTAGTTTGGCTGTTAGTTCTGATTTAATTATAAAGTTACCTCAGTGTTTTTGCGGTCTCCAAAATGAAAGTTACTTTACTCATTTTAGCCAAGCTTATATAACTCAGTGAAAACAGGGAGTGGAGCATCTCTATCTCAGATAAATTGTCAGATTCATTGAAGCTGTAAGTTGTAATTAGAATGTGCAGATGAGATTAAGTGATTTAGATAATTAACACACAATGCAAATGAGGATGTCATTAATTAAAATGCATTGCCATTAGCGTAATGACTGCAAGCCTGATCTTAATCACACTGGTTGGGAACATTTATAAACCATAAGAGATGTCGTGACTTAGGGTCAAGCCAATTTGTCAACCTGTGTCAATGAAAACAAGCCAACTGGCTGATTGGATTGTTTTCTGAGTAGGTGAGTGGAAATGCTGAAACTAGTTTAAGTTAGTTACACAATACTTTTCTCATCCTGAACCATGGAAATAGAGGACAAGTTGTCATAAATGTTCAATATATTCCATTGTTCTCAGAGTCTAGATTTGATGTTGAATATCTCTCTCAGCGATCTCTGACTTTCACATGAAATCTAAATTATAATCTAAATGAAAACTAGAACATAACATTTAATCACCAGATATTTATTCTGGTGAGATGAGCTAATGGCAAGTTTGTAAATAATCTTTTTTTTTTTTTATCCCATTAATAAAAAACTGGTCACACAGACTTAGCCTGTGGTGTTTATATTTGGCAGTAGTGTATTTTGTGATTACCAGTCTGTACTGGCCAGCTGAGAGATTCAGATATGGAGAGGCCTTTGGCTTCAGGCCTCTGCGTGTTACTAGGTGATAAGAGTGTCCTCGTGTGTACATGTGTCATGCCCAATCACCAGGACAAGAAAATACTTAGATCTCTTCATACACACCGTTATTATGGTTTCTGTTCTCAGTCCCTCAACTTCCACCACCACTGGCTGCATGGTGTCTTATTTGTACTATTTTCACAACCAGAATATGGGCATAGTAGCAAGTGGAGGCGTGAACAGGCTGGGTTTTGATTAAATAACAAGTTGAAGTTGTATTGAGGCTTGACCACTCACTGGCCAATCAGAACGGCTAAATACAGTTGAAGTCGGACATTTACATACACCTTAGCCAAATACATTTAAACTCAGTTTTTCCACAGTTCCTGACATTTAATCCAAGTTACAGTTCCCTGTCTTAGGTCAGTTAGGATCACCAGTTTATTTTAAGATTGTGAAATGTCAGAATAATAGTAGAGATAATTATTTATTTCAGCTTTAATTTCTTTCGTCACATTCCCAGTGGGTCAGAAGTTTACATACACTCAATTAGTATTTGGTAGCACTGCCTTTAAATTGTTTAACTTGGTTCAAACGTTTCGGGTAGCCTTCCACAAGCATCCCACAATATTTTGGGTGAATTTTGGCCCATTCCTCCTGACAGAGCTGGTGTAACTGAGTCAGGTTTGTAGGCCTCCTTGCTCACACACTTTTTTTTAGTTCTGCCCACAAATTTTCTATGGGCTTGAGGTCAGGGCTTTGTGATGGCCACTCCAATACCTTGACTTTGTTATCCTTAGGCCATTTTGCCACCATTTTGGGGTCATTGACCATTTGGAAACCCCATTTGCGACCAAGCATTAACTTCCTGACTGATATCTTGAGATGTTGTTTCAATATATCCACATAATTTTCCTCCCTCATGATGCCATCTATTTTGTGAAGTGCACCAGTACCTCCTGCAGCAAAGCACCCCCACAACATGATGCTGCCACCCCTGTGCTTGACGGTTGGGATGGTGTTCTTCGGCTTGCAAGCCTCCCCCTTTTTCCCCCGAACAATGGTCATCATGGCCAAACAGTTCTATTTTTGTTTCAACAGACCAGAGGACATTTCTCCAAAAAGTATGATCTTTGTCCCCATGTGCAGTTGCAAACCGTAGTCTGGATTTTTTAGGGTGTCTTTGGAGCAGTGGCTTCTTCCTTGCTGAGCGGCCTTTCAGGTTATGTCGATATAGGACTTGTTTTACTGTGGATATAGATCATTTTGTACCTGTTTCTTCCAGCATCTTTACAAGGTTCTTTGCTGTTGTTCTGGGATTGATTTGCACTTGACGCACCAAAGTACGTTCATCTCTAGGAGACAGAATGTGTCTCTTTCCTGAGCGATATGACGGCTGCGTGATCCCATGGTGTTTATACTTGCGTAATATTGTTTGTACAGATGAACGTGGTACCTTCAGGTGTTTGGAAATTGCTCCCAAGGATGAACCAGACTTGTGGAGGTCTACAAACATTTTTTTCTGAGGTCTTCGATTTATTTTGATTTTCCCATGATGTCAAACAAAGAAGCACTGAGTTTGAATGTAGGCCTTGAAATACATCCACAGGTACACCTCCAATTGACTCAAATGATGTCAATTAGCCTATCAGAAGCTTCTGAAGCCATGACGTAATTTTCTGGAATTTTCCAAGCTGTTTAAAGGTACAGTCAACTTAGTGTATGTAAACTTCTGACCCACTGCATTTGTGATAGAGTGAATTATAAGTGAAATAATCTGTCTGTAAACAATGGTTGGAAAAAGTTATTGTGTCATGCACAAAGTAGACATGCTAACCGGAGTGGTTGAAAAACAAGTTTTAATGACTCCAACTTAAGTGTATGTAAACTTCTGACTTCAACTGTACGTGGTTGCTTTAAGTTGTGTATTTATGGTATTTTATGTATTGCGTTGTCATCAATGGCAATTTGAATGTTAGTCTGTTATAGACTAGTTTGTTAAATAGCCTACAAAATAAAATAACAAAATGTTTTTGAACAGTAATTGCACGGCTTCAATATGGAAGTATATTGTTAACATAGCATTCACACTGAAATAGCCCTACTGTAAAATGCATTATGTCTGAGCCATGGAAATGCCAAATGTTGTCAGTGATCAAGATTCAATTAACTATTGATAACAACTAAAAAGACAGTGAATAATTCAAATCAGATTCTAATAAAATTAAACGACAACTTGTTTTAAATAGGCTCTGTCTAAATACAGTTACAAGCACCATTATTGCTCTCTGTGGGCGTATAACATTGGGCCTAAGACAACGTAGACTATGGAGAGTTTTACGCACTTCCAACATTTTCACAGGAGCTGGGAAATTATCCAATATAAAGAGAGAGAGGGAATGTTCACTCACAGTTTAATGACCCAAATATACATAGCTATAGCTTACCATCGCCTTTGAAATGGCCATTAGTGACTTTCCCATGTGAAAGGTAAACAAACAAAGAGGAAAATATAGTCTACAAGGTTATTCAGCACCATGGACAGCAATCGGAATTCCCGCGATTAACAGTTAGATCCATAGCATTTTTACAAAATGATCAATGAAAAACCATAAGCAGCCTTTTTAAATATCTTGATGTTACTAAACAGGCTTCTTTGACACTTTTCATGCAATGGCCATCACACATAATGAGTCCAAATGTTTCACAGGAGCTGGACAAAGATAATGTACAATACAGTGCCTTGCGAAAGTATTCGGCCCCCTTGAACTTTGCGACCTTTTGCCACATTTCAGGCTTCAAACATAAAGATATAAAACTGTATTTTTTTGTGAAGTATCAACAACAAGTGGGACACAATCATGAGGTGGAATGACATTTATTGGATATTTCAAACTTTTTTAACAAATCAAAAACTGAAAAATTGGGCGTTCAAAATTATTCAGCCCCTTTACTTTCAGTGCAGCAAACTCTCTCCAGAAGTTCAGTGAGGATCTATGAATGATCCAATGTTGACCTAAATGACTAATGATGATAAATACAATCCACCTGTGTGTAATCAAGTCTCCGTATAAATGCACCTGCACTCTGATAGTCTCAGAGGTCCGTTAAAAGCGCAGAGAGCATCATGAAGAACAAGGAACACACCAGGCAGGTCCGAGATACTGTTGTGAAGACGTTTAAAGCCGGATTTGGATACAAAGAGATTTCTCAAGCTTTAAACATCCCAAGGAGCACTGTGCAAGCGATAATATTGAAATGGAAGGAGTATCAGACCACTGCAAAGCTACCAAGACCTGGCCGTCCCTCTAAACTTTCAGCTCATACAAGGAGAAGACTGATCAGAGATGCAGCCAAGAGGCCCATGATCACTCTGGATGAACAGCTGAGGTGGGACACTCTGTCCATAGGACAACAATCAGTCGTATATTGCACAAATCTGGCCTTTATGGAAGAGTGGCACGAAGAAAGCCATTTCTTAAAGATATCCATAAAAAGTGTTGTTTAAAGTTTGCCACAAGCCACCTGGGAGACACACCAAACATGTGGAAGAAGGTGCTCTGGTCAGATGAAACCAAAATTGAACTTTTTGGCAACAATGCAAAACGTTATGTTTGGCATAAAAGCAACACAGCTCATCACCCTGACCACACCATCCCCACTGTCAAACATGGTGGTGGCAGCATCATAGTTTGGGCCTGCTTTTCTTCAGCAGGGACAGGGAAGATGGTTCAAATCGATGGGAAGATGGATGGAGCCAAATACAGGACCAATCTGGAAGAAAACCTGATGGAGTCTGCAAAAGACCTGAGACTGGGATGGAGATTTGTCTTCCAACAAGACAATGATCCAAAACATAAAGCAAAATCTACAATGGAATGGTTCAAAAATAAACATATCCAGGTGTTAGAATGGCCAAGTCAAAGTCCAGACCTGAATCCAATCGAGAATCTGTGGAAAGAACTGAAAACTGCTGTTCACAAATGCTCTCCATCCAACCTCACTGAGCTCGAGCTGTTTTGCAAGGAGGAATGGGAAAAAATTTAGGTCTCTCGATGTGCAAAACTGATAGAGACATACCCCAAGCGACTTACAGCTGTAATCGCAGCAAAAGGTGGCGCTACAAAGTATTAACTTAAGGGGGCTGAATAATTTTGCACGCCCAATTTTTCAGTTTTTGGTTTGTTAAAAAAGTTTGAAATATCCAATAAATGTTGTTCCACTTCATGACTGTGTCCCACTTGTTGTTGATTCTTCACAAAAAAATACAGTTTTATATCTTCATGTTTGAAGCCTGAAATGTGGCAAAAGGTCGCAAAGTTCAAGGGGGCCGAATACTTTCGCAAGGCACTGTATATAAAAAAGGAATGTCTGTCGACTGTTTTGTTACTTGTGATGTTTTAATAAAACATTGTTGATGTACTGTGTGTGCACCTCCGCTGGCAAAATCAATGCCATAACCAAATGCGTTACTGCTAAGACCAGCTTTTGGTAGGTCTTAAATATCCCTAGTTGTGCACACGTTTTTAAGGACACACCTCAAATATTTCCTCCCCTCCAAACTCAGCGCAGGAGAGCTGAGACAGGTAAATTACCGAACCTGGTGTAAGTGGTGTAGTGAAGGGTATATGCAGTTATACACCGTTTACCCACTTATTTTTCAGTGGACATTGTGTATACTCACTTCTTAATCCCCACAATGCATATGAAAATAGTGTAGTGGAGGTATATGCCGTATCAATTAATAAGGCTGATGGAACAGATCAGAATGTTTAGCTTAAAATCTTCATAAATGATTATTTCTTCACATTTTAGGTGCAGCAACGTGCACACAGTGGTAGGTCTACACACGAATGACACCATTCTACAATGCGCACCACACATGCGAGCGGTTTAATGGACAGCGATGGAAATATATGGCAGTGTGCCAGTTTTTACATTACGAAATTGCAAACTGACACGCGTTTGACACTTGTGCCTTCCTACCGCCAGCCAAAAATAGTGCCCGTAGTCTCTCTACATAGTAAACAGTAACCTACTATGAGCCACTTCATTCAGCAGTATACAGATCAAGCTCAATGTAATTACAGCCTGTCAGTGGTACTGTAAACAACTTTATCCTTATCCTCTGATTCCCACTCTCAATCTTCACCTCCCTCAACTCCATGTTTATTCAGAGACTCATGCTGTGACAGAAACCAGAGATGAGAACTCAAGTACAATCATAGCCAGCCAATGGGTTGTTTGATTGACACCTAATTTCTGGACCCTCTTGAATATTTCTGTCTTGTTACAACATGTCTAGTGTGATTGGAATAGAAGGAAGTTAGGATCTGGCCAAGATCCATGGGTGATTAAAAACCCAGAAGGAAAGATTCTATCTTTACTCTAATTTGTGTACTTACAAGTTAATTCAGACTGACAACATAAACAAGCAGATTGAAAGAATCTAATATGGATTGTGAAGTGGTTGTGCAGATTTTTTGAACTTCACCTTATTTAATAACAGGAGAGAAAAGTGATCAAACTTGACAATCTATCCTTTGGAAGAAACATATTTGTCCATACCTTTACCTTGGTTTGCTGGCTTAGGTTTTGTGTAATTTCCTGAGGTCTGTCTGATGTGTTACATGTGTCAGATGGAACAATCTCCTCCACCAGATCACAAAGGCCTGACTACTTGGAGCTGTTCAGAGTCCAAATGACCACTGAATGACAAATTACTCTCTATAGGCTGAGACATATACAGTCTCTCTTGATTCCAGTCTCCCAAAGGAAGAATTCTTTTCACCATGGTATATTTTTGCATGATCGGATATTGTCCCTGTATTTAATTACAAAAGTGTCCGTCATTTTGAATGTTACTCTCAATATGAGTATCGGTTGATTCAATGCTGCTAACATGAGTCAGTGTTGAGATTTGCAATTACCAATGGCAATTACCGTAATGTATCTAAACAACTTGAACAAGTTTTGAAATCAGAGGAACATTGCTGTACACCATAACAAACATTCTGGACTGAATATGACTGAACAGGATTAGGCCTGATAATTGTTTATTCTTCATAGTTGATTCTCACTTGATATTTTCATGCTGTGTTAAATTGATGAGTGGGTAGTAACAGAATGTCTACACAACTGATTGCACTATCAAGTCCAATTATGCCATTTCATCTTGTTTATGTGTATTGGATTCCTGCAACTGGGCCAATTCATCTCCTTTCAAAAGAGAAAAATGAGAGAAAAAAGCATAGGAATAAGCCTAGCATCCACAAATTGAATGACAATTAACATAATGCAAGTAATACATAACATGAAGTCATTAGCATAATATGTTTTCAGCAATCAGTGTAAGACTAGTATGGTTATAAGTCATTGATAATTTACTATCCCTCAGTATTAGATGGTTTGTATGCAAATCAGATTTTCCACAATAGCTAGAATACAGACTTAAAATGATATTTTCCCCAGGACAAAAGCATATAGTATCATAAAGAAAGGCAAGTTCACTAAAAAAAAGTGCCCTACTTACAAGCAATTCAATCACTCAGCATGCTAACCGCCGACCAGACTTTCTTTGTAGCCTATGTACTGTTGATCAACATCAATGGATTCTCCAAGTTGCTTGCATTTTGACGTAGATTGATGGGAGTCACACAATGACTTGCTATTAGAGGATGGTTACTATGTTCCTGTCTAATTATCTAAAGTAGCCTCCGCATCCAAACAAGTGCAGTCCATATCTAGAACAGGGAGATGTGCATTAGATCTAAGGTAGCTCAATAACACAATGCAGTGTTTCATGATGAAACTCAATATGCTGAGACATTATAAAGTGAGGATCATGTCTTAGAAGTTCTTCTGAAACAACCTCTGTGTGATCAGAAAAGTGTCATTAGATGTCCTTAGCATGGTCTCTTTCATCAGGGGCAGCAGTGACTTCAGGGTAGATTGAAAAACAGAGCACTGATTCAATATTGGAATCAATATATTGGCATGGAATAACACCACTTGATTACATGTTTCTTTCAAGGAGGGTCTCAGGTTTTTATAGACTGAGACCGTGTTTGTGTATGTGTGCGTGTCTGTGCGCATTGTGCAGTGCATGGTTGTGTGTATGTGGGTGTTGTGCATTATGTTGATTTGTTTGTGTGTGTCTGTGTTTACTTTTACCGCCAGATAAATACTGTTGCTTCTCCCCTCGTAATTTGTTTGAATAATTTGCCCTCCACCAAGAACAATTTACAAACATTTGTCTGAAAACAAATTTAAATACAACTTGGAGCTGTTGCCTGTGGGAGCAATAGGGAAGTGTGTGTGTAACGTCTGCATCCAACTCACACTCTCAAACACTTAGATCCCCAGCTCACTCTCCAGATCCCAATCACCGGAATTCTAATCACCTGTTCACACACCTGCATGCCATCATCCCACACTATTTAGTTCAGTTCCTTGCACCCCATCACTGTGAGGTATTGTTTGTTTGTTGAGACACACTTTTTCAGAGCTCTGGTTTTTCCCGTCCTTCTCGCCTCCTGTGTATGATAGTTTTTGCCTGCTTCACTCACAACGCCTTTTGCATATTCCCTGCCAGTACTGTTGCCATTTTTTTAACCTACCATGTATGACCTTTTGCCTGCCCCTGGACCCAGCTACCTACCTCCTCCTATGGTCCCCTTCATTAAACAGCTGCTGCGCTTTGCGCTTGAAACCAGCTCTCTGTCTCCCTCGTGTTCATTTCAGAATACCTCCCCGAAAACGACAATTGGATTCAGTGGATTGCAGCTACGTCTAGCCCGACAGGAGGAACGGATTGATGAACTCTGCGACCTCCTTCGCTAGTCCATTCCTGCTTCAGCAATATCAGGTGCCACAGCCTCCTCTCGTTCATTCCCCACTAGATCCATGCCTAATCAATACGACGGCTCCCCAGTGAAATGTCAAGGATTTGTCATTCAGTGTAACCTGTACATAGGCAATCACCCTGGGCAGTCGCCCATTGCCTGACATTCTTCCACGCCCTTCTCTCATCCACAACGGTCCAATAGCCCCGAACCCATGCAGCTCGGCCGCGCCCCTCTAACGCCGGCTGAGAGACAATGGAGGTTACGTGTGAACCTGTGCCTCTATTGTGGAGAGAGTAACCACCTACTCACTAGCTGTCCAATTCGCTCCCCACGAGGGGTTGACCACAACCCCTCCACTTCTGCCCAGGTAAGCACCTCTACGTTTTTGAATATTACCAAAAGGCAGTTTGGTATCCCGGCTCTTCATTCTGCTAATGGGGTTACTCAGTTTGTGGAGGGACTATTGGACTCGGGGGGGGCTGCAGGAAATTTCATTGACAAATAATTGGCACAACAGTTAACAGTTAGTCAAACTAATCCCTGTTAATCCTCCCTTTAGGATTAATGCGCTGGACAGACAACCTCTCGGAACTGGTCTTGTGATTCGCATGACCGACGGTATCACCCTTCAGATTGGCCTCCTTCACTCTGAGGTCATTCACGATCCTGCCATCTCCTGGCAACAAAGGGAACTGCTGCCATGGTCTCCCGCCTGTTTTAAGAACTGCTTCAGTCTACCCTGTCGAGCCACCTCTATAGACAGAGTTTGGATCGGTCCTTCTGTAGCACAGTTGGTAGAGCATGGCGCTTGTAACGCCAGGGTAGTGGGTTTGATTCCCGGGACCACCCATACGTAGAATGTATGCACACATGACTGTAAGTCGCTTTGGATAAAAGCGTCTGCTAAATGGCATATATTATTATTATTATTATAGAAGTGTCATGACGTGGCCCTTTCTGGGTGTAGATCGTGGCTTCCCCTTCTCCCACTCTCTCCCACACCCTGGTTCTGTTATCTCCGGTCGTAAATTCCTGGCGGAGACACTCTTCCCCTTTTCATACAGAGGCCACAGAGTGAACAAAGGATTTCACGTGGCCAAACTCCTAAATCGCCAAAATGGGAAAATGAAACTATATGTCCACTTGTGAGAATGTGGGAAGGGTCCGTGGACACTCCTCAGTCTCAGTTGCTAATATATGCATATTATTATTAGTATTGGATAGAAAACACTCTAAAGTTTCCAAAACTGTCAAAATATTGTCTGTGAGTATATCAGAACTGATATTGCAGGTGAAACCCCGAGGAAAATCAAAACAGGAAGTGGCTTCTATTTTGAAAACTCCATGTTCCATAGCCTCCCTTTGCTGGATTTAAAGGGATATTAACCAGATTCCTTTTCCTATCGCTCAAGGTGTCAACAGTCTCCAGACATAGTTTCAGGCTTTTATTTTGAAAAATGAGCCAGAACGATAACATCGCGTCAAGTGGTCACATGAGTTTTGCTCGCGCAACAGAGTTTGGATCGGTATTGCTTTTCCCTTTCCTACCGTGAAAGACATTTGCGGTTGATATATTATCGATTATATATTTTAAAAACAACCTGAAGATTGAGGATTGTGGACATTATGGAAACTATTTTGAATTTTCGTCTGCGTTGTCGTGACCGCGCTTTCCTGTGGATTTCTGAACATAACGTGCCAAACAAACGGAGGTATTTTGGATATAAAAATAATCTTTATGGAATAAAATGAATATTTGTTGTGTAACTAGGAGTCTCGTGAGTGAAAACATCCGAAGATCATCAAAGGTAAACGATTAATTTGATTGCTTTTCTGATTTTCGCCGAAATTTGAAATGAGACTGATGTAAGGTGAAGAATAATTCATTAATAGAAGACTAATTGATCGGATAATAAAATATCTGAAAAGTTATATCCGAACATCTTGCATTTAAGAATGATGGAGGCCACTGTGTTCTTGGGGACCTTCAATGCTGCAGACATTTTTTGGTATCCTTCCCCAGATGTGTGACTTGACACGATCCTGTATCGGAGCTCTACGGACAATTCCTTCAACCTCCTGGCTTGGTTTTTGCTCTGACATGCACTGTCAACTGTGGGACCTTATATAGATGGGTGTGTGCCTTTCCAAATCATGTCTAATCAATTGAACTTACCGCAGGTGGATTCCAATCAAGTTTTAGAAACATCTCAAGGATGATCAATGGAAACAGGATGCACCTGAGCTCAATTTCAAGTCTGGGCTGAATAATTGTGGGGACAACATCACCAATGCAATTCCTAATGAAACCAGTGGTTAGCTCATTGATGTTATCGGTGGAGTCTCAGAACATATTCCAATCAGCACTAGCAAGCTGTCTTTAAAAAAAAAATGTTTACCTTTATTTAACTAGGCAAGTCAGTTAAGAACAAATTCATATTTTCAATGACAGCCTAGGAACAATGGGTTAACTGTCTTGTTCAGGGGCAGAACTAAAGATTTTTACCTTGTCAGCTCAGGGATTTGATCTTGCAACCTTTACGGTTACTAGTCCGACGCTCTAACCACTAGGCTACCTGCCGCCCCTGTTCTGTAGCATAAGCTCCGATTCTGTCTACCATTTCGCAATGGAGCGAGTCACGAGTACATCCTGTTTGAGCTTCTGCTTGGAAGCAGGAGTATGGAGTCATGATCTGGTTTGCCGAATGGGGGACAAGGGAGGGCCTTGTATGCATGCTTGTGGTAGAATAACAGTTGTCCATGACTTTATCTCCCCTAGTGGTGAAGTAGATGAAGTGGTGAAGTAGATGTGTTGATGGGAGTTGGGCATCACGTGTCTTCATGACACAGAATTTAAATCGCCAGCAACAAGTAACGCAGCCTGCAGGTGCAAGTTTTCCTGCTTGTTTATAGCCTTGCTTGTTATTCATCTTGTCTTGAGTTAGAATGTATACAACAGTCACAATAGCAGCTGAAAACTCTCTTGGGAAGTAAAAGGGTTGGCATTTGACCATCAGGTATTCCAAGATGGGTGAGCAATGGGCCGAGACTTCCACTGCGCTCGTGTCGGCACACCATTTGTTGTTGTTGAAGAGGCAAACACCTCCCTCAATCAATTTCCCTGATTGAGTACACTGCTGTACAGTCCTGTGTGTGTGCACGCAGGACCGGATGCACACTCTGAAAGCCAAAAGCATGAACTACTTAGGGAGAATAAATTTGCCTCATCTTTAAAAGGCAATGCATCAGTAAGCACATTATCATTATGTGTGCTGATGGACAGTGAACTAATGTATGCAGCGATGGCCTGAAAAAGAAATCAGCAGGTGCAGGATACTATGACTCAGAGAATGCTCAGAGGAGGGGAATGGAGGAAGGGACTCGCAGAGATGCCAGGTCTTTACTAAAGCTTCAGAGCGAGTGTGTTTGAATGCTGTCAGGTGAGTGGGCTGGTGAGTGGGCTGTGGTAGTGCGTGGTGGACTGTGGCTGACTGTGAGTTAATTAGCTTTCTTAAGTTTTTCCTGGACAGATTTTACTTCTGATTATACAACAGCATGACCCCATAATGCTTCAGTAACATTGCTCTACTGTTGAATTGGTTGTAGTCCCTCTCTTTCAATTCCTAACACAGAAAGGCATATATTCAGCTTTTGCTCTAAACCTCTATTCTACTCCAGGCCTTTAGATGGGGTTTCTTCTTGGTCCCTTTTAATTTAAGACTTGAATCAGGCACAAAGTAACCTAGTCCTGCAGGCTCAAATCCTACCCACTACATCCTGCACCCTGTGGTGATGGTGGTGCAGCTCACCTATCTTCCTCATCCATATCAGGGAATGCTGTCTCAATTCTCACCCCTCTTGAGTATCAGTATGGCCAACTAAGGCCAGGGTATAGGAAGTAGTGACGGGGGGGTAGATAAGAATTCTCTTCGATTATAATCCCCCCTCCAAGCAGACACCTCGACGGCTCTGAAAGAACTTAATTGAACTCTATGTAAACTGGAAACCACATATCCTGAGTCTGCATTTATTTTAGCTGGGGATTTTAACACGGCAAATCTGAAAAGTCAAAACTCCCTAAATTTTATCAGCATATTGAATGCACAACCCGGGCTGGGATAATTCTGGATCATTGTTACTCTAACTTCCACGCGCATACAAAGCCATCCCTTGACCTCCTTTTGGCAAATCTGACCCCGACTCCCAGCCTATAGACAGAAACTAAAACGGTAAACGCCCCTGCTCAGGTATGTTTAACGCTGGTCCGACCAATCTGATTCCACGCTTCAAGATTGCTTCGATCACGTGGACTGAGAAATGTTACAGATAGCGTCGAACAACCAGAATTGATGGCAGCATTCGCGCAAAACTGAAAGTGCAAACCACTACTTTTAATCAGGGCAAGGTGACCGAAAACATGACCGAATACAAACAGTGTAGCTATTCCCTCCGCAAGGCAATCAAACAAGCTAAGTGTCAGTATAGAGACAAAGTAGAGTCACAATTCAACGGCTCAGAGACAAGAGGTATGTGGCAGGGTCTACAGTCAATCACAGACTACAAAAAGAAAACCAGCCCAGTCGTGGACCATGATGTCTTGCTCCCAGACAAACTAAACAACTTCTTGCTCGCTTTGAGGACAATACAGTGCCACCACAACAACCCGCTACCTGCAGACTCTCCTTCACCGCAGCCAACGTGAGTAAAACATTAAAACGTGTCAACCCTCGCAAGGCTGCCGGCCCAGACGGCATCCCTAGCCGCGTCCTCAGAGCATGCGCAGACCAGCTGGCTGGTGTGTTTACGGACATATTCAATCAATCCCTATCCCAGTCTGCTGTTCCCACATGCTTCAAGAGGGCCACCATTGTTCCTGTTCCCAAGAAAGCCAAGGTAACTGAGCTAAACGACTATCGCCCAGTAGCACTCACTTCTGTCATTTGGAGCAGTGGTTTCTTCCTTGCTGAGCAGCCATTCAGGTTATGTCGATATATGACTCGTTTTACTGTGGTTATAGATACTTTTGTACCTGTTTCCTCCAGCATCTTCACAAGGTCCTTTGCTGCTGTTCTGGGATTGATTTGCACTTTTCGCACCAAAGTACGTTCATCTTTAGGAGACAGAACATGGTATGACGGCTGCGTGGTCCCATGGTGTTTATACTTGCATACTATTGTTTGTACAGATGAACGTGGTACCTTCAGGCATTTGGGGTTTACAAATAGACCTACCATGTTGAGGTCTACAAATAATTTTTCTGAGGTCTTGGCTGATTTCTTTTGATTTTTCAATGATGTCAAGCAAAGAAGCACTGAATTTGAAGGTAGGACTTGAAATACATACATAAGTACACATCCAATTGACTCAAATGATGTCAATTAGCATATCAGAAGCTTCTAAAGCCATGACATCCTTTTCTGGAATTTTCCAAGCTGTTTAAAGACACAGTCAACTTAATGTATGTAAACTTCTGACCCACTGAAATTGTGGTACAAATCAAATCAAATCAAATGTATTTATATAGCCCTTCGTACATCAGCTGATATCTCAAAGTGCTGTACAGAAACCCAGCCTAAAACCCCAAACAGCAAACAATGCAGGTGTAAAAGCACGGTGGCTAGGAAAAACTCCCTAGAAAGGCCAAAACCTAGGAAGAAACCTAGAGAGGAACCGGGCTATGTGGGGTGGCCAGTCCTCTTCTGGCTGTGCCGGGTGGAGATTATAACAGAACATGGCCAAGATGTTCAAATGTTCATAAATGACCAGCATGGTCGAATAATAATAAGGCAGAACAGTTGAAACTGGAGCAGCAGCACAGTCAGGTGGACTGGGGACAGCAAGGAGCCATCATGTCAGGTAGTCCTGGGGCACGGTCCTAGGGCTCAGGTCCTCCGAGAGAGAGAAAGAAAGAGAGAATTAGAGAGAGCATATGTGGGGTGGCCAGTCCTCTTCTGGCTGTGCCGGGTGGAGATTATAACAGAACGTGGCCAAGATGTTCAAATGTTCATAAATTACCAGCATGGTTGAATAATAGTAAGGCAGAACAGTTGAAACTGGAGCAGCAGCATGGCCAGGTGGACTGGGGACAGCAAGGAGTCATCATGTCAGGTAGTCCTGGGACATGGTCCTAGGGCCCAGGCCAGTTGAAACTGGAGCAGCAGCATGGCCAGGTGGACTGGGGACAGCAAGGAGTCATCATGTCAGGTAGTCCTGGGGCATGGTCCTAGGGCTCAGGTCCTCAGAGAGAGAGAAAGAAAGAGAGAAGGAGAGAATTAGAGAACGCACACTTAGATTCACACAGGTCACCGAATAGGACAGGAGAAGTACTCCAGATATAACAAACTGACCCTTGCCCCCCGACACATAAACTACTGCAGCATAAATACTGGAGGCTGAGACAGGAGGGGTCAGGAGACACTGTGGCCCCATCCGAGGACACCCCGGACAGGGCCAAACAGGAAGGATATAACCCCACCCACTTTGCCAAAGCACAGCCCCCACACCACTAGAGGGATATCTTCAACCACCAACTTACCATCCTGAGACAAGGCCGAGTATAGCCCACAAAGATCTCCGCCACAGTACAACCCAAGGGGGGGGGGGCCGCCAACCCAGACAGGCTGACCACAACAGTGAATCAACCCACCCAGGTGACACCCCCAGGGACGGCATGAGAGAGCCCCAGCAAGCCAGTGACTCAGCCCCCGTAACAGGGTTAGAGGCAGAGAATCCCAGTGGAAAGAGGGGAACCGGCCAGGCAGAGACAGCAAATTATAAGTGAAATAATCTGTCTGTTAACAATTGTTGGAAAAATGACTTGTCATGCACAAAGTAGATGTCCTGACTGACTTGCCAAAACTGTAGTTTGTTAACAAGAAATTTGTGGAGTGGTTGAAAAACGAGTTTTAATGACTCCAACCAAAGTGTATGTAAACTTCCGACTTCAACTGTATATACATCAATATTATTTTGGAGGATATCATAACGATACTTTGACTCCAAGTATCAATTTGTAAAAAATGTAATACTGTAAAACTTCAATTAAATACTGAGTCTCATAGCCAACTGTCCCTTTTAATAGTCGGGCAACAGCACCGATTTCCGCAAAGAAACGCCTCTTTCAAATAAACGGCATGTCTAAATAAATGTTTTCGAGGTGAACATTAATTGTTTACGAGGCTTAATGTTTGATTTTATACATTCAGAAATTCCATAATTTCTGAATGTAATCATCCGTTTTTATCTCCAGCTAGAAACTGCTATCCATTGGCTGCTAACAGCTGAGAACTGCTATCCATTGGCTGCCTACAGCTGAGAACTGCTATCCATTGGCTGCTAACAGCTGAGAACTGCTATCCATTGCCTGCTAACAGCTGAGAACTGCTATCCATTGGCTGCTAACAGCTGAGAACTGCTATCCATTGGCTGCTAACAGCTGAGAACTGCTATCCATTGGCTGCTAACAGCTGAGAACTGCTATCCATTGGCTGCTAACAGCTGAGAACTGCTATCCATTGGCTGCTAACAGCTGAGAACTGCTATCCATTGGCTGCTAACAGCTGAGAACTGCTAGCTAACGCCGGTTGAAAGTAAGATCTGCTGTAAATGCAAGGTCAAAGACAATAATATTTATTCTGTCAATGAAGCTCTAGGAATAGTCTTGGTGGTTCTAATGTTCCAATGTTTTGGTACCCTTCCCCAGATCTGTGCCTTGACACAATCCTGTCTCGGAGATTCTTCAAACTCATTGCTTGGTTCTTGCTGTGACATGCACTGTCAACTGTGTGACCTTATGTAGACAGGTGTGTGCCTTTCCAAATCATGTCCAATCAATTTAATTTACCACAGGTGGACTCCAATCAAGTTGTACATAGCTATGTAAATGTGATATTTCTGCCCTAGCAGAAAGGCGAGGGACTTCTACCGTGGCCTGGGCCTGACATGCTGCTGTCACGGTTCATGAATCCACTGCCTCCCTTTCTCTCTCTCTCTCTCTCTCTCTCTCTCTCTCTCTCTCTCTCTCTCTCTCTCTCTCTCTCTCTCGTTTGTGTGGGCGTGGTTCCCAATCTCGGCCTGATTGTCTGCGCCAGCTGGAACCACTTATCTTCCCTTTATATGTTCTGTAACCAGTGTTTCTTGTTGTCAGATCGTTGTTACTTCCCTGAGGTTGTGTCGTGTGTCTGTGCTCTTCTCTCGCCGTCCTTGTGTGGATTATCTGCTGTGCTCCTTCCTACCCATCCGGACACACTCCCCTGGATTTCTCAGCACGCTATCATTGGAAGATGCGCCCTAGTCCCTGGGTCGGATTCCGTCTAAGTACAGTCTGTCTGTCCTGTTGCTGTTGTAAACTGTATTCATTAAACCATCGTTGCTTGCATCTTGCATCCGTCTCTGTGTTGTCACAGAACGATCTGACCAGACCATGGATGCAGCGAGTTCAACGAGTCTGACCGAATTCATTTCCCGCAGTATCACGAGAATGGATCAACAAGAGGAGAACATCTCCAGCACCGGTCAGGCAGTACAAGCCCTTGCGACGCAGGTAGCCCAGCTGATCCAACAATTACACCATCTGAGGGGTTCCGCCACGCCACCTACACCGGCAGTTCAACCCGCCCTGCCAGAGCCGGATTCCCAGCTAGAGCCACGGCTACCGACACCAGAGGGTTATTCAGGTGATCCTGACTATTGCAGAGCCTTTCTTACGAGATGTTCCATGCATTTCTCGTTGCAGCCACGGACCTTCAACCGTGAACAGTCTAAGGTAGCATTCGTACTCACACTGCTATCAGGCAAAGCGGCCCTTTGGGGAACGGCGGTGTGGGCGAACCAGGACCCATGCTGCACCTCTTTCCAGACACTCTCCGAGGAGATGAGAAGGGTCTTCGATCGGGCCGTGGCGGGTAGGGAGGCGGCCAGACTACTCGCTGACCTTCGCCAAGGAGACCGTTCAGTATCGGAATACTCCATCCAATTCCGCACTCTGGCCGCAGAGTGTCAGTGGAACGAGGAGGCGCAGTGGGACATGTTCCTGCATGGGCTGGAGGACCGGATCCAGAAGGAGATTTATGTTCTGGACCTTCCCAGGAGTTTAAACGGACTAGTGGAACTAGCCTTGAGGGTCGGCTCGTCTGAGTCGTATTGGCCGCCGAGCATGCCCTAACAGACCGTATAACGACACGGAGGACGGGCATGCCAGCGGCGGGAACACGGCCAGTTCAGCCTCCGCTCACGAACCCATGCAGCTGGGGAGAGCTCGCCTCTCCCGGGAAGAGAGGGAGAGGCGGAGATCCCAAGGACTCTGTCTCTACTGTGGTAGAGCGGGCCACTTTATCCACTCCTGCCCGGTAAAAGATCAGGCCCGGTAGTAAACATGAGGCTACTATCGGGTGGTGTCACCACAGAGAAGACCTCATCATCTACTCTCCTCCCGGTAAGACTAAGATGGGCCACCCACACGCACGACACCCAAGCCTTACTGGACTCAGGAGCAGAGGGTAATTTCATGGACTTCAAGCTTGCTCACAAACTCCAGATTCCTATCACCTCACTCACGCACAAGATATCCGTCAACGCTCTCAATGGTCGAGAACTCCCCAACATTTCTCACACCACTGAACCTATCACACTCATCACTTCTGGCAATCACACTGAGACACTATCATTTCTACTCATGGACTCACCCCTTGCACCATTAGTCCTCGGCCACCCTTGGCTCACCCAACACAACCCCAGAGTTGACTGGGGTCATAACTCTATATCCATGTGGAGTAACAAGTGTCTTGAGTCCTGTTTAGTGTCTGCCTGTTCGTCTGTGTCTGATTCTGTGTTTCTAGAGGAGGCAGTGGATTTGTCTAACGTGCCCGTTGAATACCTCGACCTGAAGGAGGTGTTCAGTAAGTCCTGTGCTGCTTCTCTTCCTCCGCATCGTCCCTATGACTGTGCAATAGAATTATTGCCAGGTGAGTCTCCGCCTAAAGGCAAGTTATATTCACTCTCTGTTCCTGAGAGGGAGGCTATGGAGAGATACATCTCTGATTCTCTGGCATCTGGATTCATTCGTCCTTCCTCTTCTCCAGCGGGGCGGGGTTCTTCTTTGTGGGGAAGAAGGACGGATCTCTGCGTCCTTGCGTTGATTACCGTGGGTTGAATAACATCACAGTGAAGAATACCTATCCCTTACCGTTGATGTCCTCAGCCTTTGAAAGGTTACAGGGAGCATCCGTGTTCACTAAGTTGGATTTACGTAATGCATATCATTTGGTTCGCATAAGGGGGGACGAATGGAAGACCGCGTTTAACACCCCCAGAGGGCACTTGAATATTTGGTCATGCCTTTTGGGCTATCCAACTCCCCAGCGGTTTTCCAGGCACTCGTCAATGACGTGCTGAGAGATATGATTGATCAGTTCATATATGTTTACCTGGATGACATACTGATTTTTTCTTCTTCTCTCCAGGAACACGTTCAGCACGTCAGACGAGTGCTTCAGAGGTTGTTGGAGAATGGACTTTTTGTCAAGACGGAGAAATGCATTTTCATGCACAATCCGTTCCATTCCTAGGTTACATCGTCTCGACTGAAGGTATTCGCATGGATCCTGACAAGGTTAAGGCTGTGGTGGATTGGCCAAGCCCAGATTCCCGTAAGGCCCTACAGAGGTTTCTGGGATTCGCCAATTTCTACCGGCGTTTCGTTCGCAACTTTAGTCAGATAGTCGCTCCTCTTACCGCCTTAACCTCCCCCAGAGTGACGTTCAGGTGGTCCGATACAGCCGAGGCTGCATTCGCCAAGCTTAAGAGCCGCTTTGTTTCGGCTCCCATCCTCATAGCTCCCGATCCCTCGCGTCAGTTCGTAGTAGAGGTGGACGCTTCAGAGGTGGGGGTAGGTGCGGTACTTTCCCAACGTTCCTCTTCTGACGACAAGATGCACCCTTGTGCGTTCCTTTCCCATCGGTTATCACCTGCGGAACGCAACTACGACATTGGCAACAGAGAGTTGTTGGCAGTGAAGTTAGCACTGGAGGAGTGGCGCCATTGGTTAGAGGGTTCGGGGTACCTTTTATAGTTTGGACCGATCACAAAAATTTGGAATATATCAGAACCGCCAAGCGACTCAACTCCAGGCAGGCGCGGTGGGCACTCTTTTCGGACGTTTTGACTTCTCTCTCTCATATCGCCCGGGTTCCAAGAATGTCAAACCCGATTCCCTTTCTCGCATTTTTGACCATTCCAAACGCCCATCCACTCCCGAGTGCATCCTACCCGGGACCCTAGTAGTATCCACACTCACATGGGAGGTTGAATCGAGGGTCAAAACGGCCTTAGAAGGGGTAACGCCTCCGCCCGGTTGCCCGCCTAATCGGTTGTTTGTGCCGGAGGGGTGTCGGTCCGATGTTATTCGGTGGGGGCATTGCTCCAACGTAGCGTGTCATCCAGGAGTCAGCCGCACTAGCTTTTGGTTAAGCAACGCTTTTGGTGGCCACTGATGGCTCGTGACATTCACAGTTTTGTCTTGGCTTGCTCGGTTTGTGCCACTGGGAAGACTTCTAATCGACCCCCAGATGGGTTACTCCACCGCTGTCGGTCCCTTCGAGACCCTGGTCCCACATCGCGCTAGATTTTGTTACCGCCCTCCCGCCCTCCCAGGGCAAGACGGTGGTGTTGACCGTGGTGGACCGGTTCTCGAAGGCAGCTCATTTTATTCCCTTGCCTAAATTACCATCTGCCAAGGAGACAGCGGTAGCTGTCGTCGATCACGTCTTTCGCTTACATGGCCTGCCGATGGACGTAGTTTCTGACAGGGGGCCCCAATTTGTGTCCAAGTTTTGGCAAGAGTTTTGTAGGTTACTGGGAGCGAGTGTCAGCCTGTCTTCAGGGTTTCATCCCCAGAGCAACGGTCAAACGGAGAGGGCCAACCAAGATTTGGAGAGAGTGTTGCGATGTTTGGTTTCTAAGAATCCCTCTTCCTGGAGCCAACAACTCTCTATGGTTGAGTACGCTCACAATTCGTTGCCAGTGGCAGCTACGGGTCTCTCTCCGTTTGAGTGTAGTTTAGGTTACCAGCCACCTATCTTTCCCAGTACGGAGTCCGAGGTCACTGTTCCTTCCGCTCACGCTTTCATCCAGAGGTGCCGTCACGCATGGAGCAGAGCCCGTGAGACTCTTCTCCGAGTGGGGGCGCGCACCAAGGCTAAGGCCGATCGCCACCGGTCGAAGCCTCCGGTATACGTCGTTGGCCAAAGAGTGTGGCTTTCTACTAAGAACATTCCACTCCGATCCGTTTCGAACAAGCTTGCCCCCAAATTTATCGGCCCGTTCAAAGTCATCAGGATCATTAGTCCGGTGGCGGTCCGGCTCAAGCTTCCTCCAGCGTATAGGAGAATTCATCCTACCTTTCATGTGTCTAAAATAAAACCTGTGTTTCAGGCACGCATTAACCCGCCGGTCCCGGTTCCCCCGCCGCCACGACTTGTTGATGGGGAACCCACCTTTTCTGTCAATCGTATTTTGGACTCTAGAAGGAGGGGACGCGGATTCCAGTACCTGGTGGACTGGGAGGTTACGGCCCGGAGGAGAGAAGTTGGGTACCTGCTAGGGACATTCTGGATCACTCCCTTATCGATGATTTCAATCGACAGGTAAATTCGCCTGGGAACGCCAAGAGGCATTCCTAGGGGGGTATTGTCACGGTTCATGAATCCACTGCCTCCTTTCTCTCTCTCTCTCTCTCTCTCTCCCGTGTTTGTGTGGGCGTGGTTCCCAATCTCGGCCTGATTGTCTGCGCCAGCTGGAACCACATCTTCCCTTTATATGTTCTGTAACCAGTGTTTCTTGTTGTCAGATCGTTGTTACTTCCCTGAGGTTGTGTCGTGTGTCTGTGCTCTTCTCTCGCCGTCCTTGTGTGGATTATCTGCTGTGCTCCTTCCTACCCATCCGGACACACTCCCTGGATTTCTCAGCACGCTATCATTGGAAGATGCGCCCTAGTCCCTGAGTCGGATTCCGTCTAAGTACAGTCTGTCTGTCCTGTTGCTGTTGTAAACTGTATTCATTAAACCATCGTTGCTTGCATCTTGCATCCGCCTCTGTGTTGTCACAGCTGCACTGCTTTAAACTGGACCCAGATTTACTGTCTGCTCAGGGTTAATAGGGGAAGGTCTCTGTGTGTGCTTACTGCATAGGAGACCAGACTGTAACATGGCTGATTTCTGTCTCTCTCTTTCTATCTCTTTCTCTCTCTCTCTCGTAAAATACTTGGGACAATAATTACATAATTAGATGGTAATAAATGCTCGTGTGTACAATAATGGACAACATTAACCAATGCCTTTGTGGAAATATACTACCTGGCTTATTGTGTAAAAAGGCCAAGTGAGTGAGTTTCTATCCAATAGCTAATGTTATTCTGATCTGTCCCAGAGGCCTGACACTTACACCAGACCCATAATGGTGTAATCTCATTTGAGACATAATCATCTACTATAAACAGCTATGAAATCAGTCGCTATTTCAGTTGGAGTGCAAGATAGAGATGAAAGCCCAAGTGGATGCCACTTAATGTAATGGCCAGTATCATTGCCCTACGCATAGCCGACCACATTCTGATGAAGCTATTATTTTATATGAAATTGAGATGTAAGCACCCCAGAGATCAGATGGTTGAGATGAGATAAAATATCCAAATCTAAGGTGGATTGACATGAGTTTGAGTGATATGAAGGATTTGATGTGAGATCTGCCAATTGGCAGTTGTGTTTGTGAGTGGTTCCGCAACATTCAAAATTGATCACAAATTGCAGCTGGCATAAACGAAAAACTATTTTCTTACTACAATTCCAATGGCCAATGGAGCCATTACCAGAGGCATGGATCAGTTTGATTATCATTTGTCTGATTTTGCAGCTGCCCAATTGCTCAGTGCGCTGGATTTAATTTGTTCATCTGAGCTTGTGAGCACAATGATAAATGGGTTCAGTAGAGAGGGACAAAAACCCAGCCCATCTGAGCACGGAGCAGATAGTTTTACTGGTGGCAATTCTCCTCACGTATTTAATAAGGCAGCACGGAGGCGCCAATATGTGTCAAAACCTGACACCTTTTCTGCTGAGCTAGCCTATTGGAATTTAGCCCATTAATGTCTTACATTTTTATAAGCCAGCAGATTGGATCACATGTGGATCTGTGGCCCAGCCAGCAACCCACTGGGAAAAAACTGGTTGAATCAATGTTATTTCCACATCATTTCAACAAATAAATTCAATGTGATGATGTTGAATCAACTGATTAGATTTGCAAAGTGTCATCAATGTAAGGGAGTTTCGTATTTTTTTCACCCAACTATTAACCTAAATCTAATAACATGGCACATTTTTTTGTTGATTTCATGTTTTATTCACCTTAGTTGACAACTCAACCAAATGTAAATCATAACTAGAAGTGTAACTTGATAGAGATTCTGTTGACACACTCCTGCCAAAGTTCCACCTTCTGTCTGGAGAGAAATAATGTACCACACTGAGCTGAGCTGAGCAGGGCACTGTCCATCCTACCCCATTGGGCTGTCACCCACCCACCACACTGCATGCAGATCCAAAGGGATACTTATCATCTGCAAAAACCCTTGCACAATGCAATGTTGCTGGCCCTGTGCAGACTGTGCAGATGAAATCACTACTGGCATGGCCTGTGTTTTAATTATTCTTCTGATGTTGACTAAATATAACTCTTCTTCTTCTCCTCATTGTGAATATGAATATACTAATTGAAAGCTGACAAGTGTGTGACACCTCCCAGGTATTAATGTTCTCTGTGGGAAGTTAATGGAGGTCAGACTCTTGATGCTGATGAAAACATTGATAAGAATAGAGTTCTAAGGAATGGATCTCTACACATGTTCTGATGTTCTATCTTAATACGTACATGCATTCAAGTGAATTGTTTATGTGCAGAATGACTGAATTATATCACGATCATGTATTCTATTCATTAGAGAGGACTAATTAATGGGTCAACTTATTAAATCATCATAGTGTTGTATTTCCTTGCTGGAGCCCCCTTTTTACTCTTCTCTGATCAAAGCAGTGTTGTTATAATTAATTGCAATCTGTAATCCAGACTCATGTTATGTGGCCTTTGTTCAACTCTTTTTAATTTTTTTAATTTCACCTTTATTTAACCAGGTAGGCTAGTTGAGAACAAGTTCTCATTTGCAACTGCGACCTGGCCAAGATAAAGCATAGCAGTGTGAACAGACAACACAGAGTTAAAACTAGGAAAGTAAATAAATAAAAACTGTGGGGATGAGGTAGGTGAAAATGGGTGGGCTATTTACCAATAGACTATGTACAGCTGCAGCGATCGGTTAGCTGCTCAGATAGCTGATGTTTGAAGTTGGTGAGGGAGATAAAAGTCTCCAACTTCAACGATTTTTCAATTCGTTCCAGTCACAGGCAGCAGAGTACTGGAACGAAAGGCGGCAGAATGAGGTGTTGGCTTTAGGGATGATCAGTGAGATACACCTGCTGGAGCGCGTGCTACGGATGGGTGTTGCCATCGTGACCAGTGAACTGAGATAAGGCGGAGCTTTACCTAGCATGGCCTTGTAGATGACCTGGAGCCAGTGGGTCTGGCAACGAATATGTAGCGAGGGCCAGCCGACTAGAGCATACAAGTCGCAGTGGTGGGTGGTATAATTTTGTAGATGACATCGCCGAAGTCGAGGATCGGTAGGATACTCGTTTTTATTAGGTAAGCTTGGCAGCGTGAGTGAAGGAGGCTTTGTTGCGGAATAGAAAGCCGACTCTTGATTTGATTTTCGATTGGAGATGTTTGATATGAGTCTGGAAGGAGAGTTTGCAGTCTAGCCAGACACATAGGTACTTATAGATGTCCACATATTCAAGGTCGGAACCATCCAGGGTGGTGATGCTAGTCGGGCATGCGGGTGCAGGCAGTTGAAAAGCATGCATTTGGTTTTACTAGCGTTTAAGAGCAGTTGGAGGCCACGGAAGGAGTGTTGTATGGCATTGAAGCTCGTTTGGAGGTTAGATAGCACAGTGTCCAATGACGGGCCGAAAGTATATAGAATGGTGTCGTCTGCGTAGAGGTGGATCAGGGAATCGCCCGCAGCAAGAGCAACATCATTGATATATACGGAGAAAAGAGTCTGCCCGAGAATTGAACCCTGTGGCACCCCCATAGAGACTGCCAGAGGACCGGACAGCATGCCCTCCGATTTGACACACTGAACTCTGTCTGCAAAGTAATTGGTGAATCAGGCAAGGCAGTCATCTGAAAAACCGAGGCTACTGAGTCTGCCGATAAGAATATGGTGATTGACAGAGTCGAAAGCCTTGGCAAGGTCAATGAAGAAGGCTGCACAGTACTGTCTTTTATCGATGGCGGTTATGATATCGTTTAGTACCTTGAGTGTGGCTGAGGTGCACCCGTGACCGGCTCGGAAACCAGATTGCACAGTGGAGAAGGTACGGTGGGATTCGAGATGGTCAGTGACCTGTTTGTTGACTTGGCTTTCGAAGACCTTAGATAGGCAGGGCAGAATGGATATAGGTCTGTAACAGTTTGGGTCCAGGGTGTCTCCCCCTTTGAAGAGGGGGATGACTGCGGCAGCTTTCAATCCTTGGGGATCTCAGATGATATGAAAGAGAGGTTGAACAGGCTGGTGAAAGGGGTTGCGACAATGGCGGCGGATAGTTTCAGAAATAGAGGATCCAGATTGTCAAGCCCAGCTGATTTATACGGGTCCAGGTTTTGCAGCTCTTTCAGAACATCTGCTATCTGGATTTGGGTAAAGGAGAACCTGGAGAGGCTTGGGCGAGGAGCTGCGGGGGGCGGAGCTGTTGGCCGAGGTAGGAGTAGCCAGGCGGAAGGCATGGCCAGCCGTTGAGAAATGCTTGTTGAAGTTTTCGATAATCATGGATTTATCGGTGGTGACCGTGTTACCTAACCTCAGTGCAGTGGGCAGCTGGGAGGAGGTGCTCTTGTTCTCCATGGACTTCACAGTGTCCCAGAACTTTTGGAGTTGGAGCTACAGGATGCAAACTTCTGCCTGAAGAAGCTGGCCTTAGCTTTCCTGACTGACTGCGTGTATTGGTTCCTGACTTCCCTGAACAGTTGTATATCGCGGGGACTATTCGATGCTATTGCAGTCCGCCACAGGATGTTTTTGTGCTGGTCGAGGGCAGTCAGGTCTGGAGTGAACCAAGGGCTGTATCTGTTCTTAGTTCTGCATTTTTGAACGGAGCATGCTTATCTAAAATGGTGAGGAAGTTATTTTTAAAGAATGACCAGGCATCCTCAACTGACGGGATGAGGTCAATGTCCTTCCAGGATACCCGGGCTAGGTCGATTAGAAAGGCCTGCTCACAGAAGTGTTTTAGGGAGTGTTTGATAGTGATGAGGAGTGGTCGTTTGACTGCGGCTCCGTAGCGGATACAGGCAATGAGGCAGTGATCGCTGAGATCCTGGTTGAAGACAGCGGAGGTGTATTTGGAGGGCCAGTTGGTCAGGATGACGTCTATGAGGGTGCCCTTGCTTACAGAGTTAGGGTTGTACCTGGTGGGTTCCTTGATGATTTGTGTGAGATTGAGGGCATCTAGCTTAGATTGTAGGACTGCCGGGGTGTTAAGCATATCCCAGTTTAGGTCACCTAACAGAACAAACTCTGAAGCTAGATGGGGGCAATCAAATCACAAATGGTGTCCAGGGCACAGCTGGGAGCTGAGGGGGTCGGTAAGCAGGCGGCAACAGTGAGAGACTTATTTCTGGAGAGAGTAATTTTCAAAATTAGTAGTTCGAACTGTTTGGGTATGGACCTGGAAAGTATGACATTACTTTGCAGGCCATCTCTGCAGTAGACTGCAACTCCTCCCCCTTTGACAGTTCTATCTTGACGGAAGATGTTATAGTTGGGTATGGAAATCTCAGAATTTTTGGTGGCCTTCCTGAGCCAGGATTCAGACACGGCAAGGACATCAGTGTGCTAAAGCAGTGAGTAAAACAAACTTAGGGAGGAGGCTTCTGATGTTGACATGCATGAAACCAAGGCTTTTTCGATCACAGAAGTCAACAAATGAGGGTGCCTGGGGACATGCAGGGCCTGGGTTTACCTCCACATCACCCGCGGAACAGAGAAGGAGTAGTATGAGGGTGCGGCTAAAGGCTATCAAAACTGGTCGCCTTGAGCGTTGGGGACAGAGAATAAGAGGAGCAGGTTTCTGGGCATGGTAGAATATATTCAGGGCATAATGCGCAGACAGGGGTATGGTGGGGTGCGGGTACAGCGGAGGTAAGCCCAGGCACTGGGTGATGATGAGAGAGGTTGTATCTCTGGACATGCTGGTTGTAATGGGTGAGGTCACCGCATGTGTGGGAGGTGGGACAAAGGAGGTATCAGGGGTATGAGGAGTGGGACTAGGGGCTCCATTGTGAACTAAAACAATGATAACTAACCTGAGCAACAGTATACAAGGCATATTGACATTTGAGAGAGACAAACAGCGAGGCATACAACAATCACAGGTGTTGAATTGGGAAAGCTAGCTAAAACAGTAGGTGAGACAACAGCTAATCAGCTAGCACAACAACAGCAGGTAAAATGGCGTTGACTAGGCAACGGGGCCGACAGATAAAACAAACAAGCAGAATGGAGTACCGTGATTAATGGACAGTCCAGCGTGCATCAGCTATGTAGCCAAGTGATCAGTGTCCAGGGGGCAGCGGTGGATGGGGCAGGGGAACTGGACTGGCGAGTGTTATCCAGGTTAAAAAACTAACAATGACTAAATAGCTTGTAGCTAGTTAGCTGGTTAGCTTCTGGAGGTTCTTGAGTGTGTTCTAAAAATTAAAAATAATAGCGATTCCGTATCACATTGGGTGAGGCAGGTTTCCGGAAGGTATAAACAAATTTTTTAAAAATCGGGAAGAGATAGAAAGAACATATGGGCCACTGAGTGTTTGGGACGCGGCGATGCAGACGATTAACAGGCCTGTGCTAACAAGCTAACAGTTAGCAGGCCGGGGTAAACAAGGTAGCAGTTAGCAGACCTGGGCTAAACAAGCTAGCAATTAGCAGGCCGAATTAGCAAGCAAACTCTAATTTCATTATTTTGCTCATTGTATGCCTACAAATACGTCACAATGCTGCAGACACCTTGGGGAAACGGCAGAAAGTGTAGGCTCGTTCAGGGCGCATTCACAGCCATATAAGGAGACAATGGAAAACAGCGCCTCAACTTTTGCTCACTTCCTGTTTGAAGTTTCATCTTGATTTCGCCTGTAGCATCAGTTCTGTGGCACTCACAGATAATATCTTTGCAGTTTTGGAAACGTCAGTGTTTTCTTTCCAAAGCTGTCAATTATATGCATAGTCGACCATCTTTTCGTGACAAAATATCTTGTTTAAAACGGGAACGTTTTTTTCAGCCAAAAATGAAATACTGCCCCTAGAGTCTCAAGAGGTTAAAATGCAAATCAATTTATAACATTTTTGACATGCGTTTTTCTGGATTTTTGTTATTCTGTCTCTCACTGTTCAAATAAACGTACTATTAAAACTATAGACTGATAATTTCTTCGTGAGTGGGCAAATGTACAAAATCAACAGGGGATCAAATACTTTTTTCCCTCACTGTATATATTTTTGCATATGGAGATAAAAAAGAATCAGAGTTTAGCTCCTTACAACAGCTGTATAAAAATCTGCCAATTAAGAAATAAACTGATCAAGGTTGCTCTCCCTTATATACTTTTATATTAACCATCTGTTAATTTTCCGTGATATTTTCAAAAAGATCACCATGAAGGGTTGTAAATTGGGACACAGAAAGTAACAACATTTCCCATAATTGATGTTAGTACTAGATTGCCAGAATGTACAGTATATCTCCAGGCTCCACATACAGCGCCTAGTAAAAATCTGCACACCCCTTGAACAGTTTTGACATTTTGTGGTGGCAGCATCATGTTATGGGTATGCTTGTCACCGGCAGAGACTGGAGAGTTTGTCAGTATTAAAAGAAGTATGGAACGAGCAACGCCCAGGTTAGAGGAAACCCTGCCTCAGACTTCTGAATACCGAGCCCTGGGATAGAGCCTTTTTATTGCACACATTTTAATGCCAAAGACACAACAGAATGGCTTTCCAATAGGTGTTAAGTGTTCTAGTCTCAGTCCTATGACTTAAATCTGCTTGAAAATCAGAGACAAGGATTTAATATTGCCTCCCATCAATGATTCTCAAGCAAATCTACTGAGCTTGAACTACAGTATTTCTGCTGCACCTGAGCAAAAACAATGGATGTAATGTTGCTCTAAGTAAGAGTTGTGCAAAGTTGGTAGAATCTTATTCAAAATTGTTCACAGCTTTAATGGCTGCCAAAGGTACTTCCACCAGGTATGAACTATGTGTGAAGACAAACACAATCAATACTTTTAAATGTATTGTTATTCATTTGGAAAATGTTCTATACTTTTTCTTTCAATTTGAAAATGTGAAGTAGGTTTTGAGATAAAAATTTTAAGGCAGCAAAATGTGTAAACTGTGTAACGGGTTGTGTATACTTTCACTAGACACTCTACCTCAAGTAGGTTACCCTTGTAAATTTCCAGTAAAGTGCATTTCATGAGTTCTCATTAATCAACCTCATTTGAAAAATGTGAGAATTCTTGCTACGAAATTGATTTCTGTTTAATTTGAATGTCAAGTGCATTCTGTCACAACTTTGTATAATATCAGTGAATAGATTCAGAAATGCGTATAGACATGAAATAATAGAGTTATATGCTATAATCCGAAGTCTGGGCTTTTAAAATAATTAGTCATGATGGTGTGCTATGTGATGTGTGAAAAGCCCAAGGACACAACCTCTTGTGGGAGCCCATATAATCACTGTCTGCTCGGTTTCTCTATTGATTCTAAAAGGGAGGGTTCTGTTACTTCAGCCACGGGCAGAGTGGGATTTTAACCCTTTTTCTCTGAAGAATATCTTGTGATTTCAGTATCATTATCTGTTCACAGATACAACTGTGTTTAGCCTGATATGTAACTCTATCTTGCCTAAGCATGAGCATCTCCTCTGTGAGATGGGTGGTGTGGTGTACCTAACCCTGTGTATCCCTGGTATATTTACCTATAGCCTGAAGGTAGTGTGGTCAATCATGTACCCAACTGTGCTGGAGGTTATTTATTTCTAACCTGTTGCACATACAATATAAATGATCCATAATCTCTGGCATCTACTGATGACCTCCCCCCATAGTCGCTGTTGGAAACCCCTCCAAATACAGGATTGGCCCAGATCATCCCCCTAGACTGTGTTAGATCTATTTGGGATATTTATCTGTCAGTCTGTCTGGCTGCATCCAGAGATCAGGCCAGATAGACTAACCGTGCCCTCTCGTCTCTGATCAGAGTAACACACTGAGCATCGCATGCCATCAGCACTGCCAGTTCCTTCTTGCTCCTCTCTAACCTACATCAAATAATATGGATTAGTGAATTAATGCCCTATAAGCTTCTCCATTGCATTCACAGTAACTAATGCTATTTGGAAGAAAAATGGTGTGTCTAATTAAAATGTTGTGGTGGCATTCTAGCTCCCTAGAATAATAATCTGTGACATATTCATTTTTCACAAGCAGATGTTTTTTTTAACATCAATGTTTTTTTCCCATTGACACCACCTCACCTTACTCAGTCACTCATTGTTTTTTGGTTATTTTTGGGTTCATACTGAGCATCAATCAGGGAGGCGGCAGGTGGCCGAGCAGTTAGAGCGTTGGGCCAGTAACCGAAAGGTCGTTGGTTTGAATAACCTACCTGACAAGGTGAAGAATCTGTTGATGCGCCCCAAACTACTATGGCTGACCCTTTACAACAGCACATTTCACTGCACCTATCAGGTGTGTGACATAAAAATCACAACCACGCAGCTCTTTAGTATCTCTAGCGGAGATGTCTCCCAGAATGGATGTGGTAGAATTTCAGTACATAAATGCTCCAATGACAGGTTGTTTCTTCGTCTCTTACCAACATGCTGTAGGTAACGTCACTGCACAACTCTGTGAAGTGAAGTTATCCATATTACATGTGAGGCTTTTAAATGCTGGTCAACCATATATTAATGTCTACCAGCTTTGAAAAAATGATTCTGAGGTCTATTGAAGCAGATCATGTTCTATTAGAATATAGGTGTAGTATTACTTATTTGCATATAAGAACTGGCCATGATAATAAGCTGCATGATGCCAGTTGTAGGATCTTAATCTGAAAAATATTTTGTTGCTGAGAATTTGCAAACTCGTCAGTATATTCTTGTTCTGAGAAATGAAGGCTATTCCATGTGAGAAATTGGCAAGAAACTGAAGATATCGTACAACGCTGTATACTACTCCCTTCACAGAACAGCACAAACTGGCTCTAACCAGAATAGAAAGAGTGGGAGGCCCCGGTGCACAACTGAGCAAGAGGACAAGTACATTAGTGTCAGGTTTGAGAAACACATGCCTCACAAGTCCTCAACTGGCAGCTTCATTAAATAATACCTGCAAAACACCAGTCTCAACGTCAACAGTGAAGAGGCGACTCTGGGATGCTGGCCTTCAGAAGAAAGTTCTTTGTTTCTGGCCATTTTGAGCCTGTAATCGAACCCACAAATGCTGATGCTCCAGATACTCAAGTCGTCCAAAGAAGGTCAGTTGTATTGCTTCTTTAATCAGAACAACAGTTTTCAGCTGTGCAAACATAATTGCAAAATTATTTTCTAATGATCAATTAGCCTTTTAAGTTGATAAACTTGGATTAGCTAACCCAACGTGCCATTGGAACACAGGAGTGATGTTTGCTGATAATGGGCCTCTGTACTCCTGTGTAGATATTCCATAAAAAAATCTGCCGTTTCCAGCTACAATAGTCATTTTCAACATTAACAATGTCTACACTGTATTTCTGGTTAATTAAAGTATAGTTATTAGTTATTTTAATGGACAAAAAAATAGCTTTTGTTTGAAAAACAAGGACATTTCTAAGTGACCCCATACTTTTGAATGGTAGTGTGTGTGTATATACTGTGTATATATACAGTGCCTTGCGAAAGTATTCGGCCCCCTTGAACTTTGCAACCTTTTGCCACATTTCAGGCTTCAAACATGAAGATATAAAACTGTATTTTTTTGTGAAGAATCAACAACAAGTGGGACACAATCATGAAGTGGAACAACATTTATTGGATATTTCAAACTTTTTTAACAAACCAAAAACTGAAAAATTGGGCGTGCAAAATTATTCAGCCCCCTTAAGTTAATACTTTGTAGCGCCACCTTTTGCTGCGATTACAGCTGTAAGTCGCTTGGGGTATGTCTCTATCAGTTTTGCACATCGAGAAACTGACATTTTTTCCCATTCCTCCTTGCAAAACAGCTCGAGCTCAGTGAGGTTGGATGGAGAGTATTTGTGAACAGCAGTTTTCAGATCTTTCCACAGATTCTCGATTGGATTCAGGTCTGGACTTTGACTTGGCCATTCTAACACCTGGATATGTTTATTTTTTAACCATTCCATTGTAGATTTTGCTTTATGTTTTGGATCATTGTCTTGTTGGAAAACAAATCTCCATCCCAGTCTCAGGTCTTTTGCAGACTCCATCAGGTTTTCTTCCAGAATGGTCCTGTATTTGGCTCCATCCATCTTCCCATCAATTTTAACCATCTTCCCTGTCCCTGCTGAAGAAAAGCAGGCCCAAACCATGACGCTGCCACCACCATGTTTGACAGTGGGGATGGTGTGTTCAGGGTGATGAGCTGTGTTGTTTTTACGCCAAACATAACGTTTTGCATTGTTGCCAAAAAGTTTAATTTTGGTTTTATCTGACCAGAGCACCTTCTTCCACATGTTTGGTGTGTCTCCCAGGTGGCTTGTGGCAAACTTTAAATGACACTTTTTATGGATATCTTTAAGAAATGGCTTTCTTCTTGCCACTCTTCCATAAAGGCCAGATTTGTGCAATATACGACTGATTGTTGTCCTATGGACAGAGTGTCCCACCTCAGCTGTAGATCTCTGCAGTTCATCCAGAGTGATCATGGGCCTCTTGGCTGCATCTCTGATCAGTCTTCTCCTTGTATGAGCTGAAAGTTTAGAGGGACGGCCAGGTCTTGGTAGATTTTCAGTGGTCTGATACTCCTTCCATTTCAATATTATCGCTTGCACAGTGCTCCTTGGGATGTTTAAAGCTTGGGAAATCTTTTTGTATCCAAATCCATCTTTAAACTTCTTCACAACAGTATCTCGGACCTGCCTGGTGTGTTTCTTGTTCTTCATGATGCTCTCTGCGCTTTTAACGGACCTCTGAGACTATCACAGTGCAGGTGCATTTATACGGAGACTTGATTACACGCAGGTGGATTGTATTTATCATCATTAGTCATTTAGGTCAACATTGGATCATTCAGAGATCCTCACTGAACTTATGGAGAGAGTTTGCTGCACTGAAAGTAAAGGGGCTGACTAATTTTGCACGCCCAATTTTTCAGTTTTTGATTTGTTAAAAAAGTTTGAAATATCCAATAAATGTCGTTCCACTTCATGATTATGTCCCACTTGTTGTTGATTCTTCACAAAAAAATACAGTTTTATATCTTTATGTTTGAAGCCTGAAATGAGGCAAAAGGTCGCAAAGTTCAAGGGGGCCGAATACTTTCGCAAGGCACTGTATACATATATATATATATGAATGGTTGTGTGTGTATATATATGTATGTATGTATGTATGTATGTATGTATGTATGTATGTATGTATGTGTGTGTGTGTGTGTGTGTGTGTGTGTGTGTGTGTGTGTGTGTGTGTGTGTGTGTGTGTGTGTGTGTGTGTGTGTGTGTGTGTGTGTGTGTGTGTGTGTGTGTATACACTACCATTAAAAAAAATATATATATATATATATATATATGTGTGTGTGTGTAGGATCTTTAAACCATTCATATGTAAATATATATATGAATCATGTAAACATGTCTTTAATGTTTATTTGTTTTAGCTGTTAGTGATTTGTCAATACATACTGTAGGTTATTAATGTTCTGTTGATTTATGAAGGTTCTCTCATGATTCACAGGCTACTGTAGGGTGTGAAATGTATTTAAATGTGTGACCTGCAAAGTGTGTGTGTGTGTGTGTGTCAGAACCAAGATGATTTGGAGTAGTCCAACATAAAACTACCACACTAGGTATTCCTCTTCTGTTCCCATGCCGGAGACCACGGTTTGATTACAACCTGTTACAATGGTGCCAACATTTTGTGGCTGATCTTTCAGCAGGGTCAGGGGAGTGGGTGAATGTGCCAAATACCTGACTGGGCCGAACACCACTTGGGATGGCTAGGTTTTGTTGTGTGCATGTGTGTGTACTGAGAAACATGTAAGTTGGTTACAGAAGAAAGACACTCAATTTCTTTAGGTTGGGGGTTTTCATCACGGTGAGTGTTTCTTGGTGTAACATCATCCCCAGGCTATTGCACACAGCACATACAATCCTGGGATATCAACCGTTCAAATTTGGCCTTAGTGGGAGTGACCATGGAATTCTATAGGAGTGACCTTACTGAGTAAAGTATTTGTCATCGTCACTACTTAACACAGTCAAAAAGTAAGAATTATAGCTAAACCCTGCCCATTTCCACAATTTATTTTCTTAATATTTGATTTTAAACCTAACCCTAACTAATGACGGCCAAGTTTGATGCGTTGGTCCATCAGACCTTCCCCACGGAAGTGGGCGGAATTGTCTGGGAATGAGATTAGTTGTAATGTGACTAACATTACATCACTTTAGAGCATATGCCATCCTTAAGCACAAGTCACCCTTTATAAAGCACATGCTTGCATCATATTCAACATATGTCATATTTGACATGGGTGATTATGTCACACAGTTATGCCACATTTATTAATTATTTATAAAGCATGACAAAGTTATAGATGCTTTGCAACACATTTATGTAGTGCTTATGAAGGCATTACGAAGGCTTTATGAAGTCTTTGTAAGCTGAATGTAATTTAAATCTGGACCGAATAGGGTCAATAATGTCAGCATACAACAAGAAAAGAGAATGCATTTTTCTGTCCTAGATTTCTGTTATTCTGAAAGATGTGTTCAGCTAGTCTCAGCCTCAACTCCTACCACAGTACCATGGGATTTAACCAGAGAAGAAATGCTATACAACACTGTGGCATTTTACATGCGCTTCCAAAATGTGTTGGGTTATTTAACAGGGTGGCATTTCCAAAGGTCATGGCCTTTCTTTGTTCATATGGTGCTTTCGATGTCAATGTTTCAGTGTTCAACATCAGTTTTTTGAGTGCATTTGTCAGCGGCCTGATCCCTGTTAGGTCTGCAGAGATGGCTTATCAGCAGGAGGGATTGATTCTCAGCCAGCTCCCTGTGATCTTTTCCACCTGTCACTCTCCCCTTCATCTCCCAGGCCTAATCGATGGGCTGCACCCAGATACTAAACTCTGCTGAATTACAATTGCACCTGCCAGCCAGTTTGGGGAGGGAGGGAGTCTCGACAATGATTTACAAGGCCCCTGTGGTCTATAGGTCTAGCTAAACACACAACGTAATGACTAAAAGTTGACCCATACACTTTACCCTTGAGTCAGGAATAAGGAACTTCTCTGCAGTTCAACTTCTTCTAGTCCGCTGAATTGTTTCTTCTTTTTAATGTTTCATTCCTTCAGATGAAAATCCTGTCACTTTTCAACTAGTATCAAAGTCCAGACAGTGAGAACACGACATACTTTCCCCAGGCAGGCAATTAATCATTATATGAAAGAAAAGGAGGAGCAGAAAGAAGTGGTTTTTCAGAGTCCTCCTGGATTGGGAGAGATGAGCCTCGTGGCCTTTTCTTTCCCCTTAAAGGAATCTTGGGGCCCCTCATGGAGGAGTGAAGTTAAGGATTCATCACTGACAAGGAAATAAAAGTGTGTGTGATCAGGGTGGCTGGGTCAGCAGCACTGGGCTTAATGGAAGACTAATGGGCAAGGGGTGCAGGCCTGACGGGCTCTGAGGAGCCCTGTTCACACTCCCTACACCTGCCATCTATCACACTTCCAGCTGATACTGGGAGATAGCTGTACCACGCAAAGCGTTGGGGGACTGGGGACCAAACAGCTAGCCAGCTGCATGGGGACACAGACAGTGCGACATATCATTAGGAACAGCCTGTGTTGTAACCATCCTTTCTGCATCACATAGTGTGTGTAGAGTGTGTTGTCAGTTTGGGATTTGTGCTCAGTCTTAAGGCTCGTACACATCGTACACCGAATGTGGATCTAGCGATCATCTGCCGATCGTTCAGCGGCCAGTGTTTTAGAGACTACCCGCTGTAGACGTCTGATTGCTGAAATTTTTCACAGTTGTCAAATCGGTGTGCACTCAGTTCTCAAATTACGTTCAGAGGTGCTAAGTACTCTCGGCTAGCAAATGTATTGGTGTGTCTGAGCCCGTACAAGCAGGGCCTTCCAGCTAATCACAGTGTCATCATGTGGTGTATGATGTTATATGTTCTGGTATGAAATTCGTAGGATATTTAAGTTGAAAACAATTGATAGCATCTGTATGAGAGGAAGATGATTGAATCTTTGTCAATTGAGATGTGTTGGTAATTAAAATGGTGATGTATTCAGCCCAAGTAGGCAATGTCT
This sequence comes from Oncorhynchus keta, assembly GCF_023373465.1. NCBI lineage: Eukaryota > Metazoa > Chordata > Actinopteri > Salmoniformes > Salmonidae > Oncorhynchus > Oncorhynchus keta. The sequence goes on along the minus strand of NC_068434.1, from coordinate 28,017,412 downwards.
TGTATAAGCTGTTACGCGCTCAGTGGTCAGTCTGGATGTTTCTGTTAAACAGTGAGGGTTCAGATGTTTTCCTACAGTGCGGGAGTTTAGGGAGGAATGTGAAAATGATTGTAAAGAAGGGTAAAGAAAACAGGTTATGGATCTATTTGATCACCTGCCTTCTATGAGTCTTTGCCATGACAAAACTTCAAAACTGAGTGAATGCTGCTCAGATTGAATAATAAGGAGTACAAAAGCCATTCTTCAGCACAAGGTTGCTATTTACTGTGCCATTGTGTAGAATAGACGGAAAAACATCAACAACATCCTTGCCAAAAAACTAAATATTTTAAGAGCTAAATGCAATTACAAACAAGAGAGAGGTAGGCAGGCTTATAATGCACAAAGACAAGAGGGCGGGGGGGGTGAGTGGGTTGTCAACACAGGCTTTGATTCAAGCAGATGTAGTTGTTGATGTATGCCCCAGATGGCTGTTGGTAGGTGTAAGGAGGTGTAAGGAGGACTTGATGAGAGCTGGATTACCCTCCTCCCCAGCTCATATAAACCTGGGACATAAACGAATCAAAGTTGGCCATAGTGGGAGTAACCATAGAATTATATGGGAGTAACCTTACTGAGTAAAGTATTTGTCATCATTTAATTTTAGCGAATCACAACACTTGAGAAGGTGTTGTGGGAGATGATTGGTTGGTAGATTTAAGACGATTAAGCCAATGCCTATGTGCTGGGAGTTTCTCCCGGTCTTTCTGTATTGGCTAACAAAGGCCAAGCTTGACGCGTTGGTTCACCAGACTCTTCACTCGAAGTGTCTGGTAACGAGATTAGAGCTGGGTAGAAGAAGGGTGAAGTAAGAGATGCAGATGCACAGAGTATTGTATTGATTACTACTACCACTTACAGTAGCACTCCTGTATCCATCTTTAGTAGCTGTCTATGTGAACTAGTTCTCCTCTATCTGTAAATATCTGTATAACTCCTGTTCTTACCTATAGAAAATCATACCTATTACCTCCCGCGTCAATGTACCGGCTTTATCTCACCTCCATGTACAGATGTGGGATCTTAATTTGAGCCAGTTTGTTACAGCAGGAAAATAATCCAGCAGCGACGGGAAATGTGAATTATGTGGATTATAATTATTGGAAATGTTTGTAGGGGTTGATACATTTTTCGTTAGTGCAAATCAGATCTGAAACTTTAGAATCCTTTAAAACTCAAATACCCTACAAGATTGCATTTCCTGCCTGCTATGCAGGAACATTCTCAGCAACAAAAGAGTGATCAAATTAAGATCCTACATCTGTATCTACAATTGTTTACTGAGGCTCCTCTGCTTTTTGTCAGTTGCAAACCTGTGTAGCTCTTAAAAATGCAAATTGCATACAGGGTAGCTTTCGAGCTAGCTTTTGTGTGCCGTCTGCAATTTACTTTGTAATGTCACTCTCTCCTTGTCACTGAACAGTGGACTTGAGTGTCAGCAGTATAGCCTTCCCCCTGAGTCCTGGTGGAATTACATAGTATCTTTCAGAAAACGCTGCAGCATCTCCCTGATCAGCATGGTGACAAATAGTGTTAAAAGCAGCCTGATGTTCTGTATACTCTCTAATGTATGCGGCCGTGACAGTATTTGTGTGCCTTTTATATGTCTTTTAATTAGGGATCCTGAAAGGAGCAGCGGTCTAGAGCACTACATCTCAGTGCCAGAGGCGTCACACAGATCCTGTTTCGGTTCCAGGCTGTATCACAACCGGCCATGATTGGGAGTCCCATGGGGCGGCGCACAATTGGTCCAGCGTTGTCCGGGTTAGGGTTTGGCCGGGGTAGGCCGTCATTGTAAATAAGAATTTGTTCTTAACTGACTTGCCTAGTAAAATTAAATAAATAACAATGATGGCAGTCCAGAGAACCTTAAGCGTTCCTCCTGTAGATATACAGTAGCTAAAGATGTTGAGTAAAAAGCTTTTACTGCATTGAACTTTCAAAAAATTCAAACAGACTTCACACTATGTCTCTGATAAATTCAGGGACAGCTACGTACATTAATTTACGATGTACTTTTTCAGTTCTTCTGGCTTGTGAATGATACCCCCTAAATGAATTCATTGTGTGCAATACTGCGCAAACATTTTAGGCAGGTGTGAAAAAATGCTGTAAAGTAAGAAGGCTTTCAAAAATAGACATGTTAATAGTTTATATTTATCAATTAACAAAGTGTAAAGTGAGTGAACAGAAGAAAAACCCTACATCAAATCAATATTTGGTGTGACCACGCTTTGCCTTCAAAATAGCATCAATTCTTGTTGGTACACTTGCACACCGTTTTTGAAGGAACTCGGCAGGTAGGTTGGCCCAAACATCTTGGAGAACTAACCACAGTTCTTCTGTGGATTTAGGCAGCCTCAGGTGCTTCTCTCTCTTCATGTAATCCCAAACAGACTCGATGTTGTTGAGATCAGGGCTCTGTGGGGGCCATACCATCACTTCCAGGACTCTTTGTTCTTCTTTACACTGAAGATAGTTCTAAATGACTTTCACTGTATGTTTGGGGTGATTGTCATGCTGCAGAATACATTTGGGGCCAATCAGATGCCTCCCTGATGGTATTGCATGATGGAAAAGTATCTGGCTGTACTTCTCAGCATTGAGGAGAGCATTAATTCTGAAGAAATCCCCAAATCCATTTGCAGAAATGCAGCTCCAAACTTGCACGGAACCTCCACCATGCTTCACTGTTGCCTGCAGACACTCATTCGTGTACAGCTCTCCAGCCTTTCGGTGAACAAACTGCCTTCTGCTACAGCAAAATATTAAAACATTTGACTCATCAGTCCAGAGCACCTGCTGCCATTTTTCTGCGCCCCATTTCCTGTGTTTTTGTGCATAGTTGAGTCACTTGGCCTTGTTTCCACATTGGAGGTATGGCTTTTTGGCCGCAAGTCTTCCACAAAGGCCACTTCTGACCAGATTTCTCCGGACAGTAGATGAGTGTACCAGGGTCCCACTGTTTTCTGCCAATTCTGAGCTGATGGCACTGCTGGACACCTTCCGATTGCGAAGGGAAGTAAACACGATGTGTCTTTCATCTGCTGCAGTAAGTTTCCTTGGCCGGCCACTGTGTCTACGGTCCTCAATGTTGCCAGTTTATTTTGTGCTTCATCAAAAGAGCTTGGACGGCACATCTGGAAACCCCTGTCTGCCTTGAAATCTCTGCCTGGGAGAGGCCTTGCTGATGCAGTATAACTACCTTGTGTCTTGTTGCTGTTCTCAGTCTTGCCATGGTGTATGACTTTTGACTGTAAACTGTCTTCAGCAACCTCACCTTGTTAGCTGAGTTTGGCTGTTCCTCACCCAGTTGTATTCCTCCTACACAGGTGTTTCTGTTTCAGTTGATGATTGTGTTTCAACCTACATATTGAATTGATGATCATTAGCACCTGTTTGGTATACGTGTTTAATCATACACCTGACTCTATGCCCACAAAATCCCTGACTTTGTGCAAGTGTACCTACAAGAATGTATGCTGTTTTGAAGGCAAAGGGGGGGTCACACCAAAATATGGATATGAGTTTGATTTTTCTTCTGTTCACTCACTTTGCATTTAGTTAATTGATAAATATAATCTATTAACATTTTTGAAGCATTCTTAGTTTACAGCATTTACAGCATTACTTTAAAGCATTCTTACTTTACAGCACCTGCCTAAAACTTTTTCACAGTACTGTATATTACAGAGATTTCCTACCAGTTTTAACCTGCCAGGCAGAGCCACAATCTAGTTACAGTGCCTTTTTATAGAACTTTATTCTCAGGGTGGCAGGTAGCCTAGCGGGTGGGAGCATTGGGCAAGTAACTGAAAGGTTGCTGGATTGAATTCCCAAGCTGACAAGGTAAAAAATCTGTCGTTCTGCCTCTGATCAAGGCAGTTAACCCACTGTTCCCTGGGTGCCGATGATATGGAGGTAGATTAGGGCAGCCCCCCGCACCTCTCTGATTCAGAGGGGTTGGGTTAAATGCAGAAGATACATTTCAGTGAAATGCATTCAGTTGTACAACTGACTAGGTATCCCCCTTTTTATTTGTTTATTCAAAACCTATGGCATATGGTGACAATACCATATGGTACTGTAGTACCTGTAGTACTGTAGTACCCTGATATAGTGTAATGCTGACCCCAGAGAGAGGTCTGCAGTGTGATCTGTGCTCCTTCCCTGATAAAGTGTAATGCTGACCCCAGAGAGAGAGAGATCTGCAGTGCTCTCTGAGCTCCAGCAGGTCTGCTGCTGTTTATGCACTGGGCTGTTGCCATCTCCTGAGAAGCTTCAGTCACCGTACACTCACCCAAATGCTGGGCCTGGCACAGCAGGGGACTGCTGCTGATTCCAGCAGCTGGATTCTCCATACTCCCTTTCTTCCAGACCCCCTCTCTCCCAGCCCCCTCCCTCCCTCCCTCCCTCCCTCCCTCCCTCCCTCCCTCCCTCCCTCCCTCCCTCCCTCCCTCCCTCCCTCCCTCCCTCCCTCCCTCCCTCCCTCCCTCCCAGCCTCCCTTTCTCCCTGCCTCCCAGCCCACCTCCCCTGCCTCCCAGCCACCCTCCCCCTCCCAGCCCACCCTCTCCCTGCCTCCCCTGCCTCCCAGCTGAGAAGAAGACTCTGTATGGAACATCACAGCCCGTTTGTAAACATGCAGCATTAATTGTCACAGTCTCATTAACTCTGAGACTGAAAGTAAACAGAGCGTTGGCTGAGATGAAAGTAGTGCTGAGTTGGAAGACCATGGCGCTTGCAATGCCAGGGTTGTGGGTTTGATTCCCATGGGTGACCAGTATGAAAATGTATGCACTCACTGCTGTAAGTCATTCTGTATAAGAGCATCTGCTAAATGACTAAAATGTAATGAAATGAAGCTTACTGAAAATAATGTGTGTTTGGCACAGGGAAGAATGCTAATGTTTGTGTGTGTATGTGAGACTAGTTTCCATCAGGATTATACAGCACTTCCCTCTCCCCCGTCATGACATTGAGTCATCACAGCTTCAGGGAAGTGCCCTTGTTGCCATAAATCACACTCTTTATTAACATGCTCCTGTTTATGGAGGAACTAGCCATGAAATAAAGATCATTTAACGAGCCTCTTTAATCCCTGTTTAACATGGCATCTACTTACTTCTACCAAATCCTGTCTGGCTGTCATCTTGGGCACTAACTGAACAGATTTCTGTGAGAGTATAAACCGACCATGCTGGTTAAAATGGATGTGAGGAATATGAGAGTGCAATATGCAGTAGAGGTCTGTTATAAAGACACTAAGCACACATAGTACTTTTGTAGCACATATTCTTTTCCAATGTGATGCCAGTCTGGTAGCATTGATCAAAACAAATCAAATCAGGTTTTATTTGTCATGTGCGCCGAATACAGATGTAGACTGGTGTGGACCTTGCAGTGAAATGCTTACTTACAAGCCCTTAACCAACAATGTAGTTTTAAGAAAAACAAGTGTTAGTAAAAAAAAATTGATAAGTAATCAAAAAATAGAAAATAAAACAAATAATTAAAGAGCAGCAGTAAAATAACAGTAGTAGGCTATATACAGGAGGTACCGGTACAGAGTAAATGGTTAGTCGAGGTAATTGAGGTAATATGTACATGTAGGTAGAGTTAAAGTGACTATGCATAGATTGTAACCAGAGAATAGCAGGAGTGTAAAATAGGGGGGTAGCGATTTGTCTGGGTAGCGATTTGATCATCTGTTCAGGAGTCTTATGGCTTGGGGGTAGAAGCTGTTAAGAAGTCTTTTGGACCTAGACTTGGCGCTCCGGTACTGCTTGCCATGTGGTAGCAGAGGGCCAATGACTAAGACTAGGGTGGCTGGAGTCTTTGACCATTTTTAGGGCCTTCCTCTGACACTGCCTGGTATAGAGGTCCTGGATGGCAGGAAGCTTGGTCACAGTGATGTACTAGGATGCTCTCAATGGTACAGCTGTAGAACTTTTTGAGGATCTGAGGACCCATGCCAAATCTTTTCAGTATCCTGAGGGGTAATAGGTGTTGTCATATCCTCTTCATGACTATCTTGGTGTGTTTGGACCATGATAGTTTGTTGGTGATGTGGACACCAAGGAACGTGATGTGCTCGGGCCTCCTTTTCCTGTAGTCCACAATCATCTCCTTTGTCTTGATCACGTTGAGGGAGAGGTTAATGTCCTGGCACCACACGGCCAGGTCTCCGACCTCCTCCCTATAGGGTGTCTCATCGTTCTCAGTGATCAGGCCTACCTACCACTGTTGTGTCATCAGCAAACTTAATGATGGTGTTGGAGTTGTGCCTGGCCATGCAGTCATGGGTGAACAGAGAGTACAGGAGGGGACTGAGCATGCACCCCTGAGGGGACCTCATGTAGAGGATAAGCATGGTGGATGTGTTGTTACCTACCCTTACCACCTGGGGGCGGCCCGTCAGGAAGTCCAGGATCCCGTTGCAGGGAGGTGTTTAGTCCCATGGTCCTTAGCTTGGTGATGAGCTTTGATGTCACTATGGTGTTGAACACTGAGCTGTAGTCAATGAATAGCATTCTCACGTCGGTGTTCCTTTTGTGCAGGTGAGAAATGGCAGTGTGGAGTGCAATAGAGATTGCATCATCTGTGGATCTGTTGGAGCGGTATGCAAATTGGAGTGGGTCTAGGGTTTCTGGGATAATGGTGTTGATGTGAGCCATGACCAGCCTTTCAAAGCACTTCATGGCTACATACGTGGGTGTTACGGGTCAATAGTTATTTAGGCAGCTTACCTTCGTGTTCTTGGGCACAGGGACTATGGTGGTCTGCTTGAAACATGTTGGTATTACAGACTCAGTCAGGGACAGGTTGAAAATGTCAGTGAAGACACTTGCCAGTTGGTCAGCGCATGCTCGTAGTACACATCCTGGTAATCCGTCTGGCCCTACGGCCTTGTGAATGTTGACCTGTTTAAAGGTCTGTTTAAAAGCGTGATCACACAGTCATCCGGAACAGCTAATGTTGTCATGCATGCTTCAGTGTTGCTTGCCTCAAAGCGAGCATAGATGTAATGTCGCTTATCTGGTAGGCTCATGTCACTGGGCAGCTCGTGGCTGTGCTTCCCTTTTTAGTCTGTAGTAGTTTGCAAGCCCTGCCACATCCGAAGAGTGTCGGAGCCAGTGTAGTACGATTCGATCTTCGTCCTGTATTGACACTTTGCCTGTTTGAGGGTTCGTCTGAGGGCATAGTGGGATGTCTTATTAGTGTCCGGGTTAGAGTCCCGATCCTTAAAAGCGACAGCTCTAATCTTTAGCTCAGTGCGGATGTTGCCTGTAATCCATGGCTTCTGGTTGGGGTATGTACGTACAGTCACTGTGGGGACAACGTCATCGATGCACTTATTGATGAAGCCAGTCTACACGTGGTGTACTCCTCAATGCCATCGGAAGAATCCCTGAACACATTCCAGTCTGTGGTAGCAAAGCAGTCCTGTAGCTTAGCATCAGCATCATCTGACCACTTTTTTCTTGACCATGTCACTGGTGCTTCCTGCTTCAGTTTTTGCTTGTACGTGGAAATCAGGATCAGATTTGCCAAATGGAAGGCAAGGGAGAGCTTTTTATGCATCTTTGTGTGTGGTGTGAAGGTAGTTTCCTTTTTTTTCTCTTGTTGCACATTTCACATGCTTCTGGAAATGAGTTAAAACGGATTTAAGTTTCTCTGCATTAAAGTTCCCTGCCACTAGGAGCGCCGCCTCTGGATAAACGTTTTCCTGTTTGCTTACGGCCTTATACAGCTCATTGAGTGAGGTCTTAGTACCAGCATTGGTTTGTAGTGGGAAATAGACAGCTACAGAAAATATAGATGAAAACTCTCTTGCTTAACAGTGTGGTCTACAGATTATGATGAGATGAGGTGAGAAAAACCTTCAGACTTCCTTAATATTAGATTTTACAAATATACACAGACCACCCCTTGTCTTACCAGAGGCAGCTGTTCTATCTTGCCGATGCGGCGTCAACCCCGCCAGCTGTATTTTATCCATGTCATCATTCAGCCACGACTCAATGAAACATAAGATATTACCGTTTTTAAATGTCCCGTTGGTAGGATATTTGTGATCATAGCTCGTCTATTTTGTTATCCAATGATAGTACGTTAGCTAATAGGACTGATGGTAGAGGCAGATTACCCACTCACCATCGGATTCTTACAAGGCACCCCAACCTATGTCCCCGATATCTCCATCTCTTTCTCATGCGAATGACAGAGATGTTGGTCTTGTCAGGTGTCTGAAGTAAATCCTTCGCGTCAGACTCGTTAAAAAAAAATCTCTGTCCAGTACGAGTTGAGAAATCTGTCCTTATATCCAGAAGCTCTTTTCGGTCATAAGAGATGGTGTCAGAAACATTACCTACAAAATAAGTTACAAATAACATGAAAAAGCACACACAATAGCACAATTGGTTAAGATCCCATAAAATGGCAGCCATCTCCTCCGGCGCCATTCAGTCCATGTAACTACTGTTGATGCTTAATATCGTCATGCATTATACATTCAGCCTCCACCTGCCGGTAGTCACTCTGTCTTCTGCCATCATATCTGTGTCATGTAGACCTTGCGTTTATGGTTGGGTCATTTTATCAATCAGATAATGTAGAGGTGTTGAATTATTCATAAAGCATTAACCTCTCTGGTGTTATAGAAATGTGTAATAGAAATGTCTTGCCATAATTGTATAAAGACTAATACAGAAATTCACAATTACTTACTCAACGCTCACTAGTTGACTATTTGTGCAGTCTAAATTAGGGCTCTCCAACCCGGTACCTGGAGAGCTACTGTCCTGTAGGTTTTCAATCCAACTCCAGTTGTAACTCAGCTGATTCAGCTCATCAACCAGCTAATTGTTAGAATCAGGTGCGCTAGGTTACGGTTTAAGTGTGAACCTACAGGACAGTAGCTCTCCAGGAACAGGGTTGGTCAAGATAATCAGACATTTTCTTCAGAAAAGAGGGAAGACAGATTGAGTTTGGAGTACTGGGCTGCATACTGATGTGTAACATAAAAGTATGTTAAAAGCTTGCTAAAGTTGATTTAAGTCATGTAGCCTTTGTACTGAAAGAACTGAGCTGTTTATGTTTCTTCAAACAAAGCAGTTGTCAATACCTGTCCACAATGACTGACCGAGTCTGTCTTCTACAGTGAGACACATGCACTAAGGTCTCTCTCTCTCTCTCTCTCTCTCTCTCTCTCTCTCTCTCTCTCTCTCTCTCTCTCTCTCTCTCTCTCTCTCTCTCTCTCTCTCTCTCTCTCTCTCTCTCTCTCTCTCTCTCTCTCTCTCTCTCTCTCTCTCTCTCTCTCTCTCTCTCTCTCTCTCTCTCTCTCTCTCTCTCTCTCTCTCTCTCTCTCGTAAAATACTTGGGACAATAATTACATAATTAGATGGTAATAAATGCTTGTGTGTACAATAATGGACAACATTAACCAATGCCTTTGTGGAAATATACTACCTGGCTTATTGTGTTAAAAGGCCAAGCGAGTGAGGATCTATCCAACAGCTAATGTTATTCTGATCTGTCCCAGAGGCCTGACACTTACACCAGACCCATAATGGTCTCTCTCTCTCTCTCTCTCTCTCTCTCTCTGTCCACATATTGAGTTCACCTCTCCTTTCACTGAAGTCCTTAGCTCATCAAACACCTATTGTTTCAGAGCAGTGATGTTTTGGGGGGCACGGTGGGGGAGAGGGGACAGGGGACAGGGGAAGAGGGGGATTGAAGGACACTTCCACTATGGGGAAATAAAAAGGCCCTTTGTGTGCACCTTAAGAGCTGAGCTGGTGGCACAGCCTGGGCTGTGTTCGGCCAGGTCTGTCTGTCAACAGGGCTGAGGATGAGGCCTGGGCACACAAACAGGACAAGGACACAAAAAGGCTATCCTGTCCTTCCCAGCCATCCTCACGTGCTCACCTCACTCCCATGTCAATGCCATATGCCTGTCATATGCTCTGTCACCTGTTACTCACTGGGCTTAATGTGTTGTAGAGTTCACATCCTAGGACAGGGGGACCAGTGATGTCCTAGGAATGATTTTCTCTGTGGAAGACCATTCTAGTATGAGTCAGAGGAAGGGAAGTGAGCCTGTGTCTATGCTGCAACCCTATGATCAGTGTTCGGTCAGTAGAGAGAGAAAGTGTGATTGTAAAATGATGGGATGAGGTCTCTCCCGTCTCCTTTTCTGTTCTCTTCCCCTCACCTCCATCTTTTTCTTCCTGTTCTGAGGCCACCGTAATGAAATGGGGTGGGTATTGGAGGCAAGTGTCTTTATCCAGGATTAAACACCAGCATCCAATACCAATTCATTAATTACATTAATTAGGATGCACTTTGTTATGGGGCCTGTCCTCTCTCTGCCCTGGCTCACCTTTCCCCATCCTCTGAAGAGTAGATGGCCTCTGATTGACTCCAACATACTCTCCTCTCCTGTTTTGGGCTCTTAGTGGTACTCAGTCGTTTGACATGTTTTGAATAGTTCTGGCATCACATTAGTGAACCCAGTTCCCTCTAATCCCTTCTGGCCTGTGGTTAGAGACAGATAGACAGGGTGCCAGCAGAGCCACTCAGCTGAGAGAATGGGGAAGTAGGCTCTAATAGAAGCATCCCTAATTCAATTTCAATGAATGTGTGGCTTTAATGGTTTTTACCTGGTGGGCCTGAAATTGGAAAGATTTCAAGGCACATTAACCTGTTTAAAGTAATTGGAAAAAGTGTCTGATTTTCATTTTGTGGGGAAGGAAATAGTTGGTGGCATGCAGGAGATTATGATCTATTTCTTAGGCCACGTGAGTAGAGTTTTGATTCGGTGTAGCTAAAGTGTTCCTTCCCTTCCGCCTATGGGATTGGTCTTTTATCTCCCCCATGACATTTGATGTACTCTTCCACAGATACGCTGCACAGTGCACACCCACCGTCACCAAGCCCTCTCCTCTCTCCTTCATTGTGTTTTTAGGGATGTTGAACTTCTTGCTTTGTCATCTCTTTGTGTTTCTCCTGGGTGAGGTCTTTTTTTAGTGCTCTGCCCTCTGCCAGTTGGGGATGGCCTCCTTTCATTCCTGCTTTTTTAAAGGTCAGCGTGTCTGGGATAAAGATGTGTCGATCACAGGATAACCCTGACTGGACGGGTCATTTACATCAAAGCTGCTGTGAGAGGGTGTTGGGTTCTGGTGCACCCAGGGGCCTCTCTCTTTCTTTCTCGCTCTGAGGACTTCTCCTCAATGCTATTAGCCCCACTGAATTACGGTGGAGATATGGCCTTGAGTCTACTTCACCCTGTCTCTCTCTTCAACTCAGCCAAATGGTATGTATCTCTGCACACTATTTAGTATTCCATTGGTGATGCAGAGGAAATTAGTGAGCATCATAGGAACATTTTGATTTTTTTGTACAGTCACCTGACAGAATTTCCAGAGGAGCACGGTAGTTGATCCACCCACGCTAGACTTTGTTCCTCTCTTCCAATCTTTTATTCAGTCTCTTCGGCAAGTAGCCTAGCGTTTAGTGTTGGGACAGTAACCAAAAGGTTGCTTGTTTGAATGCCTGAGCTGGCAAGGTAGAAAAATCTGCTGTTCTGCCCTTTAGCAAGGCTGCTCCCTGGGTGCTGATGATGTGAATGTTGATTAAGGCAGCCCCCTGCAGCTCTCTGATTCAGAGGGGTTGCGTTAAATGTAGAAGACACATTTCAGTTGAATTAATTCAGTTGTCCAATTGACGAGGTATTCCCCTTCCCTTCTCTTCCTCCTCCTTCTCTCTGTTAGTTTCCAAACATGGTTTGCATTGATTTATTCTCATGCACCAATTAAAAGTAAATTTGTGAGCATTAGAGTAAGCCATGCTGGGAACCTTGTACCACAGCAATCTGTTCATTAACTCACTGAGAGTTTATGCGTACAGTGTGTGTGTGTGTCCGTGCCTACGTTTTTGTCTGTGAGTGTGTTTATCTGAGATTCCCATCACGTGCAGTGCATTCATTCTCTGTTCTCAGGCTAAATCCTCATGTTGTTGGAACAGTGTCAGTAGCCTTTGCTGCCACACAATGCTTATATTTTACAAACTCCTTGCCCCCATGGCTGTAGAGGGGTCATTGACCCTGGGAGTGTTGAGAGGAGGAGAGGAAGCCACTGGTGTAAATAACACTGGGCTGTGATGGCTGTGAAAAAGGCCTGGACACTTCACAAAATACCAAGTGTCACTGCATGCCCAGCTCTTCCTCCCCATGTAGCCTACTGCCTGCTGACTTAGTAGTAGTGGAGCTCTGACTGCTTCTGTGTGCCAAAGCCACTATTTACACTACATGACAAAAACGTAAATTGGAAAGCACATCTTTAAATATACACAACATGACCAAAAGTACACCTGCTCATCGAACATCTCATTCGAAAATCAAGGGCAATAATATGGAGTTTGTCCCCCTTTGCTGCTATAACAGCCTCCACTCTTCTGGGAAGGCTTTCCACCAGATGTTGGAACATTGCTGTGGGGACATGCTTCCATTCAGCCACAAGAACATTAGTGAGGTCGGGCACTGATGTTGGGCGATTAGGCCTGGCTCGCAGTCGGCGTTCCAATTCATCCAAAAGGTGTTCAATGGGGTTGAGGTCAGGGCACTGTGCAGCCCAGTCAAGTTCTTCCACACCGATCTCGACAAACCATTTCTGTATGGACGCTTTGTGTACTGGGGCATTGTCATGCTGAAACAGGAAAGGGCCTTCGGCAAACTTTACAGTTGGCACTATGCATTTGGGCAGGTATCGTTCTCCTGGCATCCACCACAACGATTCATTTGTCAGACTGCCTGATGGTGATGCGTGATTCATCATTCCAGAGAACCCGTTTCCACTGCTCCAGAGTCCAGCGAGCTTTACACCACTCCAGCCAACGCTTGGCATTGCCCATAGTGATGTTAGGCTTGTGTGCGGCTGCTTGGTCATGGCAACCGACGACAGACAATTTTTACCGGCTACGCGCTTCAGCACTAAGTGCTCCCGTTCTGTAAACTTGTGTGATCTACCACTTTGCGGCTGAGCCGTTGTTTCTCTTAGACGGTTCCACTTCACAATAACAGCACTTGACCGGGACAGCTCTAGCAGGGCAGAAATTTGACAAACTGACTTGTTGGAAAGGTGGCATCCTATGATGGGGCCACATTGAAAGTCACTGAGCTCTTCAGTAAGGCCATTCTACTGCCAATGTTTGTCTATGGAGATGGTGTGCTTTATTTTATACACCTGTCAGCAACTGTTGTTGCTGGAATAGCCAATATGCACAAATTTGAAGCAATGTCCACATACATTTTGTATATGTATAGTATACTGTAGGTATGAAAGTGGATATGGATGGACCTCACTCCATCCTTCATTGTCCATCACAGGGTTTGTGGAATGAGTCGACTCTCCTCTTCCCTCAACAGCTGATCTTCTTGTGGAACATCATTATCTCCAGGGAGCACATCTGGAGCTTTCAATAGGCCTTCCATTTACAACCAATTTCCTCCACGTACAGAACTATTTATTCCACCTATTTTCAAAAGTAAGAACGGATGAAAAATTGAGTGAGGAAAGAAAAAGGGGGGAAAACAAGTGTGAGGGTAAATCAGTCTCCTGCCTCAGGCGACATCCCGGCATTATCACGCCGTCACAGCTTAGTGGAGGCCTGGTCGTGTGTGTGTTGAGACTGAGAGGTGGTGTTGTGCTGTAAATGATAGGCATGTTTACCCGTACGCACACGTTTGCCTGCAGATTAGCCTGTGCCTGCCGTAGGAATCAGTGGAAACACACTCCTCTCCTGCAGGATGGGAGCCTCTCTTTTCTTGAGCTGAGCTCCTCTGCCTGCTCTCTCTCTCTTTTTCTGTTTATTTTGATTTTTTTAATCAGTTCATCTCGAACAGGGTGACACTTTTAGGTGGGAAGATACTGCCATATACAGGATAGATGAGCAGTTGAACTAATCCTCTATGTAAATTAGTAACTGTACAAATTACGGTCTAACTGCCATCCAAGTCAATGATTTCCTCTTGGAATAGTTGAGGCAAGGAGTTAGAGCCATCTAAGTTCTTGGTTAAGGTAATCTTACGGAGATACAGGAAAGCAATGGTGCCTCTGAGTTGAATTGAATGGAATACCTTGGATGGAGCAAAAGTGGAAATGTTTTGCAAGTGTCTTAGTTATGTATGAGTATTATTAACTTACCATTCATAGTTATCTCTCTGCTTCTCTCTTTGTTGTGTGTTCCCCATCTTCATCTCTGTTTTGTCTACCCCCTCTTTCTCTGTCTCTCTCTGTCCCCGACTGTCATCAATGTACAATTAGGAGACATATTTGTGAGGAAACCACAGATCCACACAACATGATAGCAGGCATATGAATTCTCAATATGGGTTTGTAATGCTTCCTTTTTGCACATAGCTCAGCATGTTGACACAAAGGGTGGTGTAATTGTCACACATATATGCATACAAATCTATTTTCCTCTCTCCTGTATGGGCACTCAGGAGAGCGATGGCACAACATACAATCTCTGCTGTGTGATTCTGAAATGCAAAGCCAATGAAACATGTTCCCTCTGTGAGGTGGAATGTTCGACCACTGAGGGGATGTTGTAGACCATGGGTGTCAAACTCTGGCCCGTGGGCCAAATTTGGCCCGCGGGTTAATTATATTTGGCCCGCGAGACAATACCAAATTACTACTAGAGCTGGCCCGCCGGTATTATACAGCACATTCACCACTAATACTACGAATACCATAATGCTCTGCTGTTTTCGCGCGCCAATCAGGACAGGACCCAGAAACGCTCTCTCCTCTGTGACAGTAGTCATAGCAACATAGACGCTACAACTGTCAGCGAGCTAACCCTTCCCAAAAATGGCGAAAAGAAAGGCAGAAAACAGGAGCTTTCTGGACAAGTGGGAGGCAGAATATCTGTTTACATATGTAAAAGACAAACCTGTTTGTCTTGTTTGTGGAGTCAACGTGGCTGTAAGTAAGGAGTACAACATTAGACGACACTATGAAACGAAACACCATGATAAATACAAGGACCTGGACATGACTCAAAGGAGCCAGAAAGTAGAGGAGATGAAAAGAAGTTTGGTTTCACAACAGAATATGTTTAAAAAAGCCACATCACAAAGCGAGGCTGCTGTAAAGGCTAGTTATATAGTGGCAGCAGAGATCGCAAAATCAGCCCGGCCCTTTAATGAGGGATAGTTCATGAAAAAGTGCATGATGAAGGTTTGTGACCTCGTATGCCCAGAGAAAAAACAAGCATTTTCAAACATGAGCCTGAGCAGGAACACAGTAGCTGATCGCACATGTGATCTTGCCACCAATCTGTATGACCAGCTGATGGAAAAGGGAAAAGATTTTGTTGCGTTCTCCGTCGCTGTGGATGAGAGCTGCGACGCATCTGATACTGCTCAGCTGTCAGTCTTCATCCGTGGAGTGGACTCAAATCTGTGTGTTACGGAGGAGCTATTAGGATTCAAATCAATGCATGGCACAACCACAGGAAAGGAAATCTTTGAGGAGGTTTCCAAATGTGTAACTGAAATAAAGCTGCCGTGGGATAAACTCGTTGAATTAACGACAGATGGTGCGCCAGCGATGTGCGGTAAAAAGAGTGGACTGGTGGGCATGGTTCGGGAGAAGATGCGGGAAGAGAACTGTGCAGGTGAGCTAACTGTTTACCACTGCATCATACATCAGGAAGCACTGTGTGCCAAAGCCCTAAAGATGGAACATGTTATGACCACAGTAACACAGGTAGTTAACTTTATAAGAGCCAAAGGTCTAAATCACCGCCAGTTTAAATCTTTTCTGGAGGAGTGTGGTTCGGAATACGCAGACCTGCCGTATCACACAGAGGTGAGATGGCTAAGCAGAGGAAAAGTACTGAACAGATGTTTCGAGCTGCGTGAGGAAATATGTCAATTCCTGGAAACCAAAGGGAAGGATACAGCAGAGCTCCGGGAGCAAAAGTTCCTGTGTGAGCTGGCCTTTCTCTGTGACATCTCGAGCCATCTCGATGCGCTGAACCTGCAGCTTCAGGGGTGGGGGCGCATCATCACAGACATGTACGCTGCAGTGAGGGCCTTCAAAACTAAACTGTGCCTGTGGGAGAATCAGATGCTGTAAGGAAACCCTTGCCATTTTCCCTGCTGCCAATCCATAAAAGCGCAGATCTCTACCGCCGTGTTCCCATGCGCACAGTTTGCTGAAAAACTCAGTGTTCTCGCCGCTGAGTTTAGCCGGCGATTTGCCGACTTCGATGCCCAGAAATGCAAGTTTGAACTGCTTAGTAATCCCTTCGCAGTTGATGTGGAAAATGCACCAACCAACATCCAAATGGAGCTGATTGAACTCCAGTGCAACGACACGCTGAAGTCAAAGTATGATGCTGTGGGCGCCGCACAGTTTCCACGGTTCATCCCTGACACAATGCCTCAGCTCCGCACCCAAGCTGCTCAGATGCTCTCCATGTTCGGCAGCACTTATCTATGCGAGCAACTTTTCTCCTCGATGAAGATGACCAAAACAACTCACAGGAGACGTCTGACTGATGAACATCTTCGCTCGATACTGAGGATTTCTTCAGCTCAGAGCTTGAGCCCAGACATTGATGAACTAGCATCCAAGAAGAGATGCCAGGTATCTGGCTTGGGCACATCAGATTAGACCAGTGTGCAATAATTAACGTTTTCTTTATGCACTTTTTCTTGCTACAAGGCATGGGCTTGAATGGTTGATTGATTTATTATCATTTTATTTGTAAAATTATTAGCCAGTGGAAAAAGTTGATTTTGGTATTTAAATCAGAAGGCTGCAAATAGAAAAGAGGCATACAATTTTTATTTAAATTTTATTTATTTAATAAATGAATGCCATTTATGTGTTTTTTCATTTGAAATTCGATTTTGCATGTCTCCACTATTAAATTATATATGGTATGGGTAATAAGCGATGCTTGTTCCATATTCAATGTTAAAGCAAAACTTGTTTGGGTCCATATTAAAAGGTTAATTTGTTCAATGTTGGCCCGTGACTTTGTTCAGGTTTTACATTTTGGCCCACTGGGTATTTGAGTTTGACACCCCTGTTGTAGACACTTGCGGTCCATGGTATAAAGGTACAGTAGGCTACATGGGCCAGGGAGCCACAAGTTCACTGCTATGCACCATAGTCACATTGCAGCCCGTTCTTTTTTTACTGAGCCACTTCAGGTCATCTGCCATCCCAGTCTGCCATGCCCCTGTCAGTATGGCTACAATGATAAAATACATGAGGTTATGTAATAGATGCAAATATGGCCTATACTATGGGTGGGGAATTCTAAATGCCTTCTTATCATTCATGTTGACATTGTGATGGTTAAAATGGATGCTAGATGAATAATTCATGAGAGATTAAAAGTGGGGGCTGATATGGCTGATAAAACGACTGTCCTGGGAGATAATGTGTTTACACTGATTTCCTAAGGTGTGCTGTTGTGTGTGCTGTTGACAGCCTCTCTGAGGCTAGGCTGTTTACTGTGAGACTTCATATTTATTCATATTTATAGAAGTATAAAATGTGTGACAAAATGTTGGATTTATTGTAATCCTATTAACATTTTATTATGACTAAAAACTGCTTACCAATAACATATACTGCAGTTTCCAGATGGTAGTTACTGTTGTCTCTGATAGTGGTCCTATAGCAGCTGTTTCCCTTCCCTGTTGAATGCCAGAGATGAGCGGCACGACAGATCGATTTAACTAGCAGCAGAGTGCACAGTCATGCTTTGACTGCAAATGTAACAGGGTTGGTTATGTTTCCACTTGGTACTGCAGAAATATGTATTCCTATTGGTTGGTTGAGTTTTACATATTATACAATTGGTTATGCTTGCAGAAAGGGGACGCGAAGTCACTTTTTCCCAGTCTATTGACATGCAAGCGGTAGGTCACTTTCAGAAATAGCGGAATCTATTTACGTATATTTACAGTGTGTACGAGTTAACTATGTACATTTCCTGATATATACTGTACATATACAGTTGAAGTCGGAAGTTTACATACACTTAAGTTGGAGTCATTAAAACTCGTTTTTCAACCACTCCACAAATTTTGGCCAAGTCGGATAGGACATCTGCCTTGTGTATGACACATGTAATCTTTCCAACAATTGTTTACAGACAGATGATTTCACTCCTAGAGATGAACATACTTTGATGTGAAAAGTGTAAATCAATCCCAGAACAACAGCAAAGGACCTTGTGAAGATGCTGGAGGAAACAAGTAAAACTAGTCCTATTTCGACATAACCTGAAAGGCCATTCAGCAAGGAGCCACTGCTCCAAAAGCGCCATAAAAAAAGCCAGACTATGGTTTGCAACTGCACATTGGGACAAAGATTGTACTTTTTGGAGAAATGTCCTCTGATATGATTAAATAAAAATAGAACTGTTTGGCCATAATGACCATCATTATGTTTGGAGGGAAAAGGTGGAGGCTTGCAAGCCGAAGAACACCATCACAACAGTGAAGCACGGGGGTGGCAGCATCATGTTGTGGGGGTGCTTTGCTGCAGGAGGGACTGGTGCACTTCACAAAATAGATGGCATCTTGAGAAAGGACAATTATGTGGATATATTGAAGCAACATCTCAAGACATCAGTCAGTAAGTTAAAGCTTGGTCGCAAATGGTTCTTCCAAATGGACAATGACCCCAAGCATACTTCCAAAGTTGTGGCAAAATGGCTTAAGGACAACAAAGTCAAGGTTTTGGAGTGGCCATCACAAAGCCCTGACCTCAATCCTATAGAAAATGTGTTGGCCAAACTGAAAAAGCTTGTGCGAGCAAGGAGCCCTAAAAACCTGGCTCAGTTACACCAGCTGTCTGGAGGAATGGGCCAAAATTCACCCAACTTATTGTGAGAAGCATGTGGAAGGCAAATTTTTACCAGGATTAAATGTCAGGAATTGTGAAAAACTGAGTTTAAATGTATTTGGCTAAGGTATATGTAAACTTCTGACTTTAACTGTATGTGTGTATGGTACATATTAGATATTGGGGGCATCCTTGGATGTACTTTTGCATGTTATTTCTGTAAGACCAAGTTAGAGAGCATGCTACAATTGTAATGGTCGCATTAGCTCTCTGCTAATTCACAGTTATTTCCATGCTAACAGACAAAGGACGAATCGACAGTCATCAATATACTGTTGTCTCGCACATCTAATGTGCTTCCTTGCTTATGTCTGTTATCAGAATAAACACCAATCAACTGGGACTGCTGGCTGGGTATTCCTTTCTTTAAAAAGACAGAGCAAAGGAGTTACGATCAAATTTGTTAGAGTGGTGCCGAGATCAGGCTTTTTGTCTTTTCTGGACATCTGTTACACAAACGCACACACACTGTGAACTCTTTAGCCATCGGATGGGAGAGGGCAGACGATACTGTATCTGTCACACTACAGTGGCCCACAGTGAACTGAACAAGAGAACTGACTAGACATGCACGCCCATGTAATAGACATGTACATCCTCCTGTTCTCATCCTCATGTTCTCGTCCTCCTGTTCTCGTCCTCCTGTTCTCGTCCTCCTGTTCTCGTCCTCCTGTTCTCGTCCTCCTGTTCGCGTCCTCCTAGATCTATCCTCTGCCTTCGACAGCGGGAACTATCAGATCCTCCTTTCCACCCTCTCAGGGCTGTGCTTCTCAGTTTCTGCACAATGCTGGATTGCATCCTACCTGGCAGGTTGCTCCTACCAGTTGACGTGGAGAGGATCTTTGTCTGCACCATGAGCTCTCACTACTGGTGTCCCGCAAGGCTCGGTTCTAGGCCCTCTCCTCTTTTCTCTATACACCAAGTCGCTCTGCTCTGTCATATCCTCACATGGTTTTATCCAATCATTGCTATGCAATTGACACTCAATCACTTTTCTCCTTCTCCCCTTTTGACACCCAGGTGTCGACACATCTCTGCATGCCTGGCGGACATCTCAGCTTGGATGTCGGCCCACCACCTCAAGCTCCACCTTGGCCTGCCTTCTCCAAGACTTCTCCATCACGGTTGACAACTCCACAGTGTCCCTCCCAGAGTGCTAAGAATCTTGGCGTGACCCTGGACAACACCCTGTCATTCTCTCGCTACTGCAGGTTCATGCTGGGCAACATCCGTAGAGTACGACTGTTCCGCACAGAGGAAGAGGTGCAGGTCCTAATTCAGGCACTTGTCATCTCCTGTCTACTGCTGGGCTGCCTGCTTGTGCCATCAACCCCCTGCAACTTATCCAGAATGCCGTAGCCCGCCTGGTGTTCAACCGTCCCAAGTTCTCTCATGTCACCCCACTCCTCCGCACACTCCATTGGCTTCCAATCAAATCTTGCATCCACTACAAGACAATGGTAATGACCGTGGGAACTGCCCCTCCCTACCTTAAGACTAGGATCAAACCCTACACCCAAACCTGAGCGCTCCGTTCTGCCACCTCTGGTCTATCACCTCTGACTCTTGGCCCTCCCACCCCTACTGGACTCAGCTCCCACCCAGCCCAGTCAAAGCCCACTCACCCCAATGGTGGAACGAGCTCTCCCTAACGTCAGGACAGTGGAGTCCTTGCCCATCTTACGAAAATGTCTGAAACCCATCCTTTTCAAAGAGTATCTTAAATAAATCCCATGGCGCCCCCCCTAAAACCCTACTACCAATGACTTTGCTGATAACTACATTATTGAGGAAAAATGTACTTGGTACGACTGTGATATGTGGTTGTTTCACCTAGCTATCTTACGATGAATGCACTAATTGCAAGTCACTCTCGATAAGAATGTCTGCTAAATTAGTTAAAATGTCAAATGTAAACACTCATTAATGTAAAGTATGTGTGCTGAATGAGACATCTGCATTCCAGAAACCTGCAAGCTCTACGTACCAAATATATTATTTACCAACATCTCAGTTGGTCTCAGACAACCCTTTAACAACCTCCATGTAATGCTGAACAAAGCATCTGTCTTGGTGGGTCTCATAGTGCGTGATGTTTGTTCTGTTTACTATCCAAAGAGAAGAATTGGGTGAACATCCGTATGTTTCAGTGTTGCACATTACTACAGTATAATGAGCTGTTTTTTTCAGTCTGGGCCAAGAGAGTGTGTAAATGGGTTTCATGTTGTTTTGTATTCCAGGTAAGAGTGTGTGAATGACCAGATGTTGTTGTGTAGTTCAGGGTAAGTGTGTGTGTTAATGGCTGGATGTTGTTGTGTATTCCAGGGCAGGTGGCGGCGGCAGGGTAGCCTAGTGGTTAGAGCGTTGGACTAGTAACCGAAAGGTTACACAATCGAATCCCCGAGCTGACAAGGTACAAATCTGTCGTTCTGCCCCTGAACAAGGCAGTTAACCCACTGTTCCTAGGCTGTCATTGAAAATAGGAATTTGTTCTTACTGACTTGCCTCGTTAAATAAATAAAGAGTGTGTTATGTGTACATGCGTGTTAATGGCCTGATGTTTTGGTGGTCTGGGTACATCCCAACAGTCTTTTTGATAGTGTCAGCTGCTTCTGAGGCGTTTCAGCTCAGCTTCCATTAGCCACGAGCCACAAACCATCGCAAACCACCATCCCCCCCTGTTGTCCCCCAGCAGTCCCCCTGATGACAAACTCACTTTGTCCACTCCCTGCTGAGCTGTCTCATTCACCCACACTGTGTTGGAGGGGGTGGACCAGTGTAACAGTGAAACATGGCCTCCTGCATGCAGCGCCTAGCCTGGTGATGGAGGATGCAGATGGGCCTCAGCAGAGTAATGGAGGGAAACGATGAGCAACAGAGTGCCATCCCTCTCCAACGGCCTGTGCTGCATCATGGAGCCAGGCAGAGCGGAGCGAGGGAGAGGGGAGCGAGAGGCCCAGGAGCATGCAGGGGACTGCCGGGTGGAGACCACTGTAGCGCAGCTTCCAACTTATTTGATTTCCTCTGAAGATGTTTGTTTCCTTCACTGCTCCACTGAGGGACAGTGCTTAATTCCTAGTTATCTCATCATTATTTATTGAGGGAACCCTCCAAGGAGACAGAGTGTGGCTTCTGCAGTCGATCAGGGTCTGAATGAGGAGGTAGAGTGTAAGGCAAGGGTGTAACCTGGTGGTGGGGGGCCTGATGTTATTCTAAAATGGTGTTAGAATTGAGAGTGGACTATAGTAACTTTCTGATGGCCTCAGGATTAGCAGTGTCCACTTTGTTATGTTCAGCTCCATTTTGATTTGCTATGCTGACAGATTTGTGAAGTAGCATATTGTGACTCTCATGCAGTATCTGAGAGTATTGTTAATGAAGTATTGGCATTTGAAAACATTTAAAAACGCATGACATTTCCTCTTCAGTTGATGAGGGTATTATATTTTCTTTATTAATTTGTTACTGTGCATTATTTGGTATTCGGGACATTCAATTTGGCACATAGCTCAATACGTTCAAAGAAAATATATTCCCTGACGGGTTGGACCCAACAAGTAAAGATATAGAATAAGCCCCCACCTTTAATTTCTGTGAAAATGTCTGCTCACAGCTTTCCTTTGTTCAGAGTAACACCCAATTTCTGCATTTGTGACCGATGTGAAATGGCTAGCTAGTTAGCGGTGGTGCGCGCTAATAGTGTTTCAGTCGGTAACGTCACTCGCTCTGAGACCTAGAAGTAGTTGTTCCCTTTGCTCTGCAAGGGCCGTGGCTTTTGTTGGGTGATGGGTAACGATGCTTCGTGATTGACTGTGGTTGATGTGTGCAGAGGGTCCCTGGTTCGAGCCCAGCTTGGGGCAAGGAGAGGGACGGAAGCTACACTGTTACACATTCATATTCTGTCTCAGACTGTCCTATGACTTCACTGGCTATTTGGGTGTTGATTCCCAATAGTACAGAGAGTGCTACTACATCCATTAGTGTTGCTTTGTGAGAGGGAGATGTACAAGGAGAGATAGAAAACGACGGATAAAAATGACTATTCACTATTCAGTCTGTATGCTGTTAGTGAATTGGCTGAGCTTCTTTAAATTTTGCCACGTTTTCCAATTTTCTTGATTTCATGTTTCATAAGAACATCGCAGATAGATATTTCCTTTAGATTAGTTGTGCCAGCACTCCATTTCAGCACCATGACAATCCCAAGCTCACCCTCACACTGCCACAGTACACCACTCATTGGCAATAAGACCAATGTGTCACACCTAATGAGTCTCTCAGGAGTTGCTTTCATATTCATAGTCTATTTGTATGTTATGAGTATTCACTCCCTCCCCAGCTATCAAACACATGAAAAGCACATTTGCCATAATTCTGTTCTAAATGCTATATGTCAGTTTAAAAGTTTAGAAAAGTTGAAAAGCTCCAGTATTTGAAGTGGTGTATCCACATGGGGAGTGTTAGATGACCAACATTAGAGGAACTCTGATGGGCCTACAGAGCTGCAGGAGGTTCCTCAACTGGATGCAAGGCCATATTGAACATTAAGTCAATAAAGGGACTTTTACTTCAGTCAATGTACTCAATGTACTACACACTACACTCCCAGCTTCGACATGGTTGGGGAGGTTAATGCCCTGTATTCCTAAGTGCTGGATTCAGTCGAGTACAGAACATTCTCAAATCCAATGTCTGGATGGGAAACTACTGAGAGACATCATGTTTATTCAAGTGAGGAGAAACAAGAACCATGTCCCCTTTGCTCTCTGCCTCCTCCTGGAAAATAAAGAGAGAGAGTGAGTGAGTGAGGCCTTAGAACATACCTCTACTG
The DNA here is from genome assembly GCF_023373465.1 of Oncorhynchus keta. Lineage (NCBI taxonomy): Eukaryota > Metazoa > Chordata > Actinopteri > Salmoniformes > Salmonidae > Oncorhynchus > Oncorhynchus keta. Next base: position 27,993,600 of record NC_068434.1, on the reverse strand, counting down.
TATTTAATATCTCTAAAGTGTGTGAGAAGCGAGAGCCATCTTAGATGAGTGTGTTTACCTGGAACATTATCTTAAATACTTCATACCCGCATTCTGGGTATGGCATTCAGTGTGTTTGCTTCATTTGAAGCCCTGAAATTTAATCTGAAGCGCCCTTCTCTTTTTCGTATGATCCTGTCACATTAGGTCTATCTGTCTGGCTTTATTATTTTTCATCCAAAGGGAGCTTGCTCAAACAAACATCCAAGACAAAGAACAAGCTGGTCAAGAGAGCTCAAATCTCTAGAAAGTAACACGCAGCCATGCATTCTGAGTGACCATTAGCCCTGGACTGTATCCCCAATCTTGTAGAGAGTGGAACCACACCATCTGTGCTGCTGTCTTATTATGCTCCAATCATTGTTCCTGTAATACGCTAATTAGGTTTCACATCAAAGTATTTATTTTGACTGGCCAGTGAGGGTTTTGTCATTGCATATATGTCTGGTGATAGAAAATGTTTCTTATTGCTGTTGTGGCAGAGGGCAGCTGGCATGGATTTGAGCTATACAGAGTCTCAGGACACAGTGAGACATCAGAACTCAAAATATATGTTTGTTTTACTCCAAAGTTTGTAAACAAAGTAAATATTAACCCTATATAGTCCCAAAACATGGTTAAAACTATAATCTTTACATTTTGGATGGTCATTCCTTCCGTCCATAGCTCTCTCTGTGTGGTGTTGAGAAGGTGTTTGGTGTTGGAAGATGTGTGGTGTTGGGCAGGTGTTTGGTGTTGGAAAGGTGTTTGGTGTTGGAAGATGTTTAGTGTTGGGAAGGTGTGTGGTATTGGGAAGGTGTTTAGTGTTGGGAGGGTGTGTGGTATTGGGAAGGTGTTTGGTGTTGGGAGGGTGTAGCAGGACACAAATGGTTATTCCTGAGTGCACCATACTGGCCTCAGCGTGATTAATAATGTAAAGAAAGGCAATCTTTTCCGTTTCTTTCCATCATTTCCCCTCAGAAACCCGACTGCTCTACAGTATGTGCAGTGAATGGACTAATAACATTTCATTTGTAGATTTTCCCTGTGAACATTATCCCTTTTTGCAGTATTTTCTGCCAAGGACATAGGCCTACTTTAATTTGCTGCAGTCACTGAACACATTTCATTATATCCTTTGTAGATTCAGAAAATGTTTGTTATTATAATCATTACTGGAGGATAATAGACATTGTATCTAGTATACACATGGAAACAACTTGTATAGTCCCTGTGCCAGGGACAAAGACTTTTGTTAATCTACTTCAATAATACATGTTGAAGCAAAACATATCATGGTTTTACTGTAAACAATGTTATTTCTACCATTATATGTACACACAGTGATACAGTTTTTTATTGAACTGAAGAACAGCAGTTACACCACAAAACAGAGATAAAAATGTACGCCTGTCCACAATTTTCCTCTTCTATAAGGATACATCTGTTAGTCACATAATTGGCTGGAACGTGACAGAGTTTGAGTAATTATTTCATAGGAAGAAAATAACAGACAGCTGAGACACATTTGGGATTTGTGGAAACCATCTGATCCTTTGTGTATTTCTATGGCGAAGACGACATGGTCTGTTGGGCCTCAGCTGTTCGGAGCAGGTTCAGCTGGATACATACAATGATTCAGTGAATTAAAGATCTGTTTCATTTAACCACATGTTTAACCAACCCATGCTGCACTGTGTTCTCTCTCATCCTGAGTTTCTGTGTGTTTTTTCCTCTTCCCCAGGGTCAAGTTGAAAGAGGGCATGGTGTTTCTGGGTGCCCGGCCCAGCAACCCCACCCTGTGGATGGTGAGCCAGGATGTGAGGAGCGAGGGGCACAGGGTGGTCACCCTCCATTGCCGCAGGAAAGAGTCCAGCTACGGGCAAAGGTCAGTCAGGAGCACCTGGATCTCCCCACGGTGTCCTATTGGACATCACTGGTATACTGTACACACAACCATCTACAACCTTCCCCTATAGGACCGAAGTCTGCCTTATAACTCTTGACTCTAAATATCACAGTGTTGGCTTGAGTAAACCCAGCTAACACATAACGTTCTGAGAACCATATGTTTCTTAGTTCTTGGTGAGAGCATGGTTGTCCTATGATTATTTTGCATACAACCTTCCCAAAACCTTCTGGGAATGGTGCAGGATAGTTGCTTGACTTTTAAATATATTCAGCACATTTAAGGAACTTGACAAAATAATTTTCTTGGTATTTCATTACTTTAACAGAAGGTTTAGTCAGAAGAATAGTTTAAACATGGTTACATGAGCGTTCTCCAACTGCTTTGACATTGGGAATGTTCTCAAATAGTTCAGAGAATGTTAAGAAACCGCGTTCTTCTGTGGGAATTTCAGTACTTCAGCATAACGTTTCTTATAGGTTTCGTCATGATTCTACTTAAAGTCACGTTCTCAAATTGTTCCAAGAACATTAAGATTTTTTTTTGTTGAAAAACCACAAGAAAACTTTAACAACGTTGAGAGCAGTTCTATGATTGTTATTTAAAAACATATATTCCTTTCTCAGAATGTTCAGAAAACGTTTCATAAAAAACACAAGAAAACTTTAGTAATGTTCAGAGAACATTCTAAGAATGTTGATTAAATACATGTACATTCTGTTCTCAGTGTCAACAAAACTCTCTATCCTCTATCTTGTTAAGTGTGTTCAGGTGTTGGCCTCTCCCACTAATTGGCAACACCTGATCTTAATGAATGCTTGTTTCCTTTGAGATGGGGTCTGTTTGAATAGACTAAAATGAACAGCATTGCATGCGTATAAAAACAAGGCATACTAGCTCCATCCTGATGCCCGATTGGGTAGAGAACAGAAGATTATAGGTTCTAATCTTACTGATGTCATGTCAGAATACAATGTACATTTGTTTGCATGATTAATGGTTAAGGAAATGAATTTATGTGGGTCCTATCTGCCCTTTGAATTCCAAAATGTTAACCCAAAATAAGCTATCAGTGTTAGTAAAATTTGTATTGAAACATTCAGTGAAAGTTAAGGAAGTTATTCAAAAACCTCAAAATAACCTATTCTTTCCATTCTCAGTGTTAATTAAGCCTCCCAGGAAAGCTTTCAAGGAACCAAAGTAAAACATTATCAGAACCTCCCTGCAACCTAAAAATAAACATTTCCAAAACAATTTTCACTTCTGTTCTCAGAATGTTTTAAAGACAATCAGTTTTACCGGTCAGGAAACTTATGGCTTCATTCACAGAACCAATGGGAGAACCATGGGAAACCAACAATGTACGTTCCCACAACTTCCAAGCAACCAAATGTGGTGATGCCTATGCCCGTTTTTTATTATATATTTTTATTTAACCTTAATCTAACTAGGCAAGTCAATTAAGAACAAATACTTATTTACAATGACGGGCTGGCAAGAGTTAAACGGCCTCCTGTGGGGACGGGGGCTGAGATTAAAAATAAAAACAAACAATGTAAGACCAAACAGACAACACAGACAGAAGACACTTGCAACAGCACAAATACAACAGCAAACAAACAGTGCATGTGTGTGTGTGCAGGCATGTGTGTGGTGTGTGTAAAGTAAAACAACATGCTTCCTTACAAAAGGCAACGCAAACTAGAATGAACTACATGTCTCAACAACCTGTTCATCTATTTGTCCTTTGAACTCATATCGTGGAAATTCAAATCAATAATGAGGAGAGACAAGGTCAATCACCAATCAGGATATTAACTATATTAAAAATCTATCGATAAGGGAGCAGGTCAATAAAACACACACATACAAGGTGAATCGATTGAGTGCTCCAATAATAAACAAGTTTTTTTTATAGAAACCCAAGAACTGCTTAGTCATGGTTGGTTCCACCCCACCCCAGCAGATCAAGGCATCATAAGCTTCCTTGTTTTGTTCTTGTGGCCAGGTGTAACAGGTCATAGCGCACAAACAAGTGATAACTGCAGTTCCGTTTACTCCTTTCTCTACCAAGCTAGCCTCTGTTCTCTTCCACCCCCCTCCTGTGGTCACTTCTCAGAGACTCTTTGTCTTATGTCGTCTTATGTCGTGTGACCAGGTTGCTCAGAAACAAAGAGAAATTGAAACTATACAGGTCTATCTGTTCCTCAAGCTTATCTCCATCCCATGTCCCTGACCACATGGCTAGACCAGCTGCAGGGAGTGAGTGGTGTAGAGATTAACCATCCTTTCTCAGAAGCACAGCATTGGCACTAAAGAAATGTCACTACTATTGTTAAGCATATTCATTGTTAACTATTAACTATTATTAAACAAATCAGTTAAATACGTTTATTATTTCTCTCATACTCCTCCAGGGACACCAGGTCGGGGAGTTTTCGGTCGGCTTGTAGGGAATTCCAATTTTCAGGACTGTTAGCATAAAACAAGATTGAGAGCAGAGTTTGTATGTGTTTTTTATTTCGAGCTAGAAGAGAGGATACATAAAACGGCAGTTTTCCTAAAATGGCCTTATAAATAAGAATGTAACCGTGTTTGAGCCTGCATTTTGCTAGTGATGTCCACCTGACAGCACCATGTCCAATATAGTATGCTCTCTTTTGATTAGCATACTAATTCCCCCAAACTGAAATAGCCTTAAAGTTGTTTGGTAATTTCCTATCTGTATTATGTACTTAAATGTATCTAGTAAATAGGAAACAGATTCCCAGGATGTGAAAAAGGTGACTGCTGTGTTAATTAAGCTGGAATGCGGTGTAACGTCTGTCGTCGGAATGAGACCAAAGCGCAGCGTGGCGAGTGTTCATGAAATGTATCTACAAGAAACACTCAAACAAAAATAACAAATTCAGAAACGAAAGTGAACATTTCCGTCAGGCACAGACACTAAACAGAAAATAAGATCCCACCAAAACCCAAACGGAAAATCACAACTTATATATGATTCCCAATCAGAGACAACGATAGACAAAACAACAAAGAAATAGAAAACAGATTTTCCCACCCGAGTCACACCCTGACCGAACCAAACATAGAGAATAAATAAAGATCTCTAAGATCAGGGCGTGACATGCCGGCCCTTTGTGTGTTCTAATGGTTTTCTTCTATGGATCAGAAAGTTGGGTTAATAAATCTAACTTTTTAGTGACGTGTAATTATACGGATTAGCGAATGATTGGGAGGTTGGAAAGCTCTGATTATTAAGTTCATCAGCATCATTCTACTCTACTTATTTTTAAAGAAAAGAGAAGACTTTAGAGTTTGACCCTGTCACCTTCAATTCAAAGTATGCTCTGTGGTTGTTTGAATTTAGCCTTTTAAACTAATTCTAATATATTTTTTCCAGTATTCTTGCTTAAATTCTTGTTAAACAATTCCTCCCACAAAAAGTATTAGGGCAGTAACCATCCATTGATTACTTTAGTTAGTTCAATGCAGAGCTGTGTGTTCAAAAGAAGTAAAAGAGTGATTGCTATTCCAACCTCAGAGTCTAGAGACGTTGAATGTTTAGGTCTGTTGTATAATTCATCTTGATATCATAAACCAGGGAGGTACCCCTACATGGTCCTTAGCAGTACTACAACACTGATTATTAAGCATCATGTACAACATAAAAGAAAACATCCAGGCAAACAAGTCTGGCACAGTCAACCTGGCACTCAGGTCTTCTACTTCTCTTGCCTCATCTCCCTGATATAATGCTCAGTGTACTCTCAGCGCTCTGTCTCAGCAGCACCAGGTTGTGCCGAGTCTCTCTCACATGAGTGTGTAGTGAAGTCAGTTTCATTGATTGAAGTGAGGGAGTCAGAGACAAGAGCGAGCATGTTTTGTCTAATCCCTGACTGTCCTGTTGGGCCATGTTGGATGGACCACTGCTCCCTAATCCCCCAGCTGTCCCAAGTCACTCCATAGGCACAAGAAGCCCAGCCGTGGCTATAATATACAATTATGCTTTATTTTTGCATTGCCTCTCCACCCCTTTCCCACTCCCAGTCTTTTCATTGGAGCCCTTTGGAGGGATTAGATACAGCCATCTCATCTGTTGAGCTGTCTTTCAATTTATCAGCCTCACACTGACTGCAATATTTCTCTATCCCGTTCTCTCTTTTCAAACTAGCACAATGAGTGGATGTGAGTACTGTCGGTCAATCTGCTGTAGCTGCAGCTTTTTTACCAGGGGGAATTTTATTATCCACTTTATTACCTGTTTTTTCACTAGTACCTTTAACCTTGTGTATATGATGTATTTTATAACCAGTACATGGGCAGTGCAGCAGGCATATTGTTCCTGCTATGTATTAAAGGGAATACTATAGGTGACTTGGACGAGACACACAATCTGGAGTGGTGGCAATTCCATTGAATTGGCTTAAAATCTGCAGCAGATAGCCTATCCACACCCAGCTCTACTGTATAGGCCTACTGTAGCTGTTGTACTGTACTATAGTCGTACAGTGCCTTCAGAAAGAATTGACACTCCTTGACTTTTTCCACATTTTGTTGTGTTACTGCTTGAATTTAAAATCTATTACATAATTTTTTTTCTGAAATGCTGAAATGTCTTGAAATAATAAGTATTCAACCCCTTTGTTATGGCATGCCTAAATAAGTTCAGGAGTAAACATTTGCTTAACAAGTCACATAATAAGTTGCATGGACTCACTCTCTGTGCAATAATGGTGTTTAACAAGATTTTTTGAATGACTACCTCATCTCTGTACCCCACACATACATTTATCTGTAAGGTCCCTCAGTCCAAACAGTGAATTTCAAACACAGATTCAACCACAAAGAACAGCAAGGTTTTCCATTACCTTGCACAGAAGGGCACCTATTTGTAGATGTGTACGAATAAAAAAGCAGATATTGAATATCCCTTTGAGCATGGTGAAGTTATTAATTACACTTTGGATGGGGTATCAATACACCCAGTCACTACAAAGATACAGACGTCCTTCCTAACTCAGTTGCAGAGAGGAAGGAAACCGCTCAGGGATTTCTTGAGGCCAATGGTGACTTTAAAACAGTTGCTGAGTTTAAGGGCTGTGATAGGAGAACGGAGGATGGATCAACAACATTGTAGTTACTCTACAATATTAAGCTAATTGAGAGAGGGAAAAGAAGGGAGCCTGTACAGAATAAAAAATATTCCCCCTTTTCAAAAAGGCACTATAGTAATACTGCAAAAAGTGGGGCAAAGCAATTAACTTTTTGTCCTGAATACAAAGTGTTATGTTTGGGGCAAATCCAATATAACACATTACTGAGTACCACTCTCCATATTTTCAAGAATAGTGTTGACAGCATCATATTATGGGTATGCTTGTTAATCATTAAGGACTGGGGTGTTTTGCAGGATAAAAAATAAATGGAATGGAATGGAGCTAAGCACAGGCAAAACCCTAGAGGAAAACTGGGTTTAGTCTGCTTTCCACCAGACACTGGGAGATGAATTCACATTTCAACAGGACAATAACCTAAAACACAAGGCCAAATTTACACTGGGGTTGCTTACCAAGAAGACGGTGAATATTCCTGAATTGCAAGATCTGAATGGTTTGTCTAGCAATGATCAACCAATTTGACAAAGAATAATGGGGAAATGTTGCACAATCCATGTGTGGAAAGCTCTTAGAGACTTACCCAGAAAGACTCACAGCTGTAATCACTGCCAAAGGTGCTACTACAAAGTATCAACTCATGAGTGTGAATACTTATGTAAATGAAATATTTCTATATTTCATTTTCAATAAATGTGCAAAAATGTCAAAAAACATGTTTTCACTTTGTCATTTTGGGATATTGTTTAATCCATTTTGAATTCAGGCTCTAACACAACAAAATGTGGAATAAGTAAATACTTTCTGAAGGCACTGTGCTGTCTGTCATACTAGCTTGCTTTCTATTTCCACAAGGCCACCACAGCTGTAAAATGCCCACTTCACACATCTCATTCAATGGAATATTTTCAAAACCAGAATGACTATAGTGATACATTGTTCATTGTTATTGGATTGCACTCCAGAACTCCAACTCTGCCAGAAAAAAAAGTGACATTAATATTTGTTCTAATAGACAGAATCTGACTTTATTCGCCAGGACACAACTGCTTACTCAACACAATAAAGTGCCAACTTCTACCCGCCTTGCATGTTATGAGAAAACACACGCTTTGAAATAGTGTGCTTTTTCAGTTACAGATTTATTTTCTCCCTAATACAGTACTACTGTACAGGAGGATCAGAATAAGCTCCTATAGAAACGCACAGATATCAGCTAAAAGAGCACTCTGGGAGATTGGAAATTCACTTGCAGTGGCACTAAAGAAAAGCAGCACATTTAAAACAACAGCAGCCCTGCTTCCTCAGCATGTCATAATAACCCAGTCTAAGTGGGCCCTTATCTCCTCAGTAAAAGTGCCTTGTCTGGCCCAAGTTAATGAAGACTGTCTCAGTCCAGATGGATATCCCCTCGGTGGCCATTGGGAGAGACCTCATGTAGAGCAGAAGCGGGCTCTTTAGAGAACTAGTTCAGTCATTGTAGCCAATTCCCAGGCCTCAGTGAAGAGATACTGTCACACAGACTGAGATTGAAACACACTGTAAGTGTCAATTCATCCCAAAGGTATTCGATGAGGTTGAGGTCAGGGCTCTGTGCAGGCCAGTCAAGTTCTCCCACACCGATCTCGACAAACCATTTCTGTATGGACCTCACTTTGTGCATGGGAGATTGTCATGCTCAAACAGGAAAGGGCCTTCGCCAAACTGTTGCCACAAAGTTTGAATCATCTAGAATCTTTGGGCTAGGCGTGCTGCTAGCAACCCACCCCGACAACATCCGGTGAAATTGCAGAGCGCGAAATTCTAAATACAAAATTCGTAATATTAAACATCCATGAAAATACAAGTGTCTAACATCGTTTAAAAGCTTAACTTCTTGTTAATCCAGACACTTTTTCAGATTTCAAAAGGCTTTACGGCAAAAGCACACCATGCAATTATCTGAGGACAGTGCCCCGCATACAAAAGCATTAAACATTTTCCAAACAAGCAGAGGCGTCACTCACGAAAGTCAGAAATTTCGATAAAATAAATCACCTACCTTTGAAGATCTTCCTCTGTTTGCAATCCCAAGGGCCCCAGCTATATAACAAATGGTTGTTTTGTTCGATAAAGTACTTCTTTATATTCCAAAAAGTCCGTTTGATTCAGTAATCCACCGGTTTCCCTCGTTCAAAATGCATACAAATGAATCCCAAAAGTTACCAATAAACTTCGTCCAAACAAGTCAAACAACGTTTCTAATCAATCGTCAGGTACCCTAATATGTAAATAAACGCTAAAATTTAAGACGGAGAATAGTATGTTCATTACCGGAGATAAATAACGAAGTGAGCACCCTCATCCACGCGCGCCACAATACTACAGTCGAAATGGGAGGCACTTAGAAAAACTAAAAATTCCAGCTCATTTTTCAAAAAACAAGCCTGAAACTCTTACTAAAGACTGTTAACATCTACTGGAAGCCCCAGGAACTGAAATCTGGGAGGTATTCTATTGATTTCCCATTGACAGCCATTACAATGAGTGGTGAGCTCAAAAATAAAAATGGATGGATGGATTCTCCTCGGGTTTTCGCCTGCCATATCAGTTCTGTTATACTCCCAGACATTATTTTAATAGTTTTGGAAACTTTAGATTGTTTTCTATCCAATGCTACCATATGCATACAATTATATGCATATCCTAGCTTCTGGGCCTGAGTAACAGGCCGTTTACTTTGGGCACCTCAGTAATCCAAACCTCCGAATACTGCCCCCTTAGCCCTAAGATGTCATTGTATGCCCGAAAAATGAAAAACAGCCCCAGACCATTATTCCTCCTCCAGCAAACTTTAGAGTTGGTACTATGTATTTGGGCAGGTAGCGTTCTCCTGGCATCCGTCAAACCCAGATTTGTCTGTTGGACTGCCAGATGATGAACCATGAATCATCACTCCAGAGAACGCATTTCCACAGCTCCAGAGTCCAATGGCGGCGAGCTTTACACCACCCCAGACGATGCTTGGCATTGCGCATGGTGATGTTAGGCTTGAGTGCGGATGCTTGGTCATGGAAACCCATTTCATGAAGTTCCCGACGAACAGTTCTTGTGCTGACATGGCTTGCAGAGGCAGTTTGGAACTCGGTAGTGAGTGTTGCAACCGAGGAAAGATCATTTTTACTCGGTACACGCTTCAGCACTCGGCGGTCCCATTCTGTGAGCTTGTGTGGACTACCACTGTTGCTCCTAGACATTTCCACTTTACACTGACAGCACGTACAGTTGACCAGGGCAGCTCGAGCAGGGCAGAAATATGACAAACTGACTTGTTGGAAAGGTTGCATCCTATGACGGTGCCACGTTGAAAGTCACTGAGCTCTTCATTAAGGCCATTGTCATGTCTGGACTATCATTAAATGTGAAGACTTATTTATATCAAATCAGTTCTCCAGGTTTAATTATTACATGATTAAACTAATCATGTAAACATGAATTAACTAGGAAGTCGGGGCACCACGGAAAATGTTGAGATGTACAGAGTTATCATTTTCCGAATATAACTGTTTAGATACTTTAATATCTGATCAATTCGTTTTATATTCATGAATTATTAATATTATTATCATTACCTCATCAGTTCTCATTAATGAACGTCGCAAACCCTTGGATATCTGCACAAACCCTAGTTTCCGTAATGAATCAGCAATATACAAATTGGCTTAATTGCTTATTTACTAACTAACTAAAGAATCACAGAAAAACATATCAATCGAACAGTAGATATTGGTTACTAACAATGATAGAAAAGTCCCTAGTGGGCAAAGCCTATATGACGGCTTGGTAGACAAAGGAAAGGTGTGGGGATTGAGAAAGAGAGGGAAAGACAAAATGGATTCATTACACACAGTGGATAATTATAACCATTGAAATGCTAATCCTTTGCACATGGCCGCTCACTCAAGAATAATTGCAATCTATATATTTACGCCCGTATGTCGTTGTTGTCTTCTCTGTTGGATTCCGATCCGTCTGCTGGAGAGTCAGTTCATCACAGAGTCTCTGGTTAACTTCCCCAGAAGTCACAATGTACTTTGTGGTTATAGGTGGTTAGAATGGATACTTCAGAGCACCATTTGGAAATGTTCTTATAGAATAGCTGCTTCGGCGGTTGTCGGTATTCTCGTTCTAGACTTACGGAATTTCTAGCTGCAGACTAGTAATTATACGTCTAAGATTTGCTCTTATTCTGTAGTGATCAATAGCCGTGTAACCAAAACTACAGCTGCAGGGTCTCCGATGGCCTATAGAATTGTGGCCATTCCAACGTGGGGACTCTGTCCCAGTGTTCTCTGGCGTATATTTTGTAGGAAGTGGGTTTTCTACTCTGTAGAAAAAGGGGTGGTTCGATGATGTCTGGTCAATGGGGGTGTGGCCACTGACTAGTTAATCTATATATGAAAATTCATACTCTCATTCAGAAGGTTAACATCACATCTTTTCAAAAATAGTTTCCTGTTTAATCACATACGTTTCACATTATTTAGATATAAACCTGACAGCTGGGGAATGTACACTTTAAGAGATACAGTTACAGTTGAAGTCAGAAGTTTAAATACACTTACATTGGAGTCATTAAAACTCATTTTTCAACCACTCCACAAATTTCTTGTTAACAAACTATCGTTTTGGCAAGTTGGTTAGGACATCTACTTTGCGCATGACACAAGACATTTTTCCAACAATTGTTTACAGACAGATTATTTAACTTATAATTCACTATCACAATTCCAGTGGGTCAGAAGTTTACATACATGAAGTTGACTGTGCCTTCAAACAGCTTGGAAAATTCCAGAAAAATATGTCACGGCTTTAGAAGATTCTGATAGGCTTATTGACATAATTTGAGTCAATTGGAGGTGTACCTGTGGATGTATTTTTTAGGCCTACCTTCAAGCTCAGTACCTCTTTGCTTGACATCATGAGAAAATCAAAAGAAATCAGCCAAGACCCCAGAACAGAATTTGTAGACATATCTACATAAGTCTGGATCATCCTTGGGAGAAATGTTCAAATGCCTGAAGGTACCACGTTCATCTGTACAAACAATAGTACGCAAGTATAAACACCATGGGACCATGCAGCTGTCATACTGCTCAGGAAGGAGACGTGTTCTGTCTCTTAGAGATGAATGTACTTTGAGGCGAAAAGTGCAAATCAATCCCAGAACAACAGCAAAAGACCTTGTGAAGATGCTGGAGGATACAGGTACAAAAGTATCTATATCCACAGTAAAACGAGACCTATATCGTCATAACCTGAAGGGCCGCTCAGCAAGGAAGAAGCCACTGCTTCAAAACCGCAATAAAAAAGCCAGACTATGGTTTGCAACTGCACATGGGGACAAAGATTGTACTTTTTGGAGAAATGTCCTCTGGTCTGATGAAACACAAATAGAACTGTTTGGCCATGATGACAATCGTTATGTTTGGAAGATAAAAGGGCGAGGCTTGCAAGCCGAAGAACACCATCCCAACCATGAAGCACGGGGTGGCAGCATCATGTTGTGGGGGTGCTTTGCTGTAGGAGGGACTGGTGCTCTTCACAAAATAGATGGCATCACGAGGGAGGAAACTTATGTGGATATATTGAAGCAACATCTCAAGACATCAGTCAGGAAGTTAAAGCTTGGTCGCAAATGGGTCTTCCAAATGGACAATGATCCCAAGCATACTTCCAAAGTTGTGGCAAAATGGCTTAAGGACAACAAAGTCAAGGTATTGGAAGGTATTAAAATTCACCCAACTTATTGTGGGAAGCTTGTGGAAGGCTACCTGAAATGTTTGACCCAAGTTAAACAATTTAAATGTAATGCTACCAAATACTAATTGAGTGTATGTAAACTTCTGACCCACTGGGAATGTGATGAAAGAAATAAAAGCTGAATTAAATTATTCTCTCTACTATTATTCTGACATTTCACATTCTTAAAATAAATTGGTGATCCTAACTGACCAAAGACGGAGAATTTTTACTTGGATTAAATGTCAGGAATTGTGAAAAACTGAGTTTAAATGTATTTGGCTAAGGTGCATGTAAACTGCTGACATCAACTGTATGTGTTTCCTGTCCTTCATGAGATCACCAAATGAAACACACTCGACATGACTGTCCCTTAAGTGTCCACGGACCATTCCCACATTCTCAACAATTTAAATATGATTTAGTTCTCCCATTTTGGGGATTAGGAGTTTTGAACAAAGAGAAGCTTTTTGTTCTGGTGGACTCTCTCTCTCAAAACTGCATGGCAGTTTCTACCAGGTATTTATGACCTGTCGTAAAGCCATAAAACTTGTGGTGGAGAGAGTGAGAGAAGGGGGAGCCACGATATACAAAGGGCCACGTTGTGACCAGTCTACTGTAAATGTTTGTCTATGGAGATTGCATGGCTGTGTGCTCTATTTTATACACCTGTCAGCAACAGGTGTGGCTGAAATAGCCAAATCCACTAATTTAAACGGATGTCCACATACTTTTGTATATATAGCGTATATGCCATCTCCATCTCCCCTTAAGCCAATATATCCTGTGTGTCTTCGTCAACTCGACTCTGTATCCCAGCAGAAAAGTCCCTACAATACCACTTTAACAACCGTAGGGAATGAGTAGCATACAGTGGGCCTTAATGTAGCAGAAATCAAGGCAGAAAGGAAATGGGTCTATTAGATTAGTCCTGTAGTGGGCTGTTAACATGACTGTCCTAATGATAGCACCCTTAACAATGAAGCTTCCCCATGGCTTTCATTCACATAGAGGAGGCCCATTGGCATTTCCACCAATGCATAATTGTGTCGGCGCTGCTCAATTTATATATTATCCTCTCACAATTGGAATGATGTGTGATCAATTCTGTTATTCTCTGCTGCAGCCCAGTCCCATCAGAACTCTTCACTGCTGGGTTTTTAAGATGTACACATAATGGGAAAGGGACATTCAAATGGGTTGCTATGCAATGAATCAGCCCTCTTTGAGAGAGGGGAGATGAGATGGTGTCTTTGATGTCTTGAATAAGACATCCTTATAAAGGCTCAGAGCCAAACCCAGATGCAGACACGGGAGGCAGATGGTTTGAGTGTTTGAAATGTATTAGTAGTAGGCAAGAGAATGGTCACGGACAGGCAAAATGTCAAACCAGATCAGAGTCCAGGAGGTACAGAGTGGCAGGCAGGCTCGAGGTCAGGGCAGGCAGACTGGTCAGGCAGGCAAGTACAGAGTCCAGAACACAGGCAAGGGTCAAAACCGGGAGGACTAGCAAAAGAGAGAATAGTAAAAGCAGGCAGGCACACAGGAGAAAACCACACTGGTTGACTTGAAACAGACAAGACGAACTGGCACAGAGACACAGGGAACACAGGGAACACAGGGACAAATACACTGGGGAAAATAAGCAACACCTGGAGGGGGTGGAGACAATCACAAGGACAGGTGAAACAGATTAGGGCGTGACAATCCTGGTGATTACACTAATCACTGTAGATTACACCTGAGTAGCACAGTGCTCTTTCTGCTTTTATTACGTGGCCAAGCCAAAGAAACAATCTGGAGATTGAACAAAATGTCCTAGTTTTAGTTGTATAAAGTACTTAAGTAAAAATACTTAAGTAGTATCTGTACTTTACTATTTCTTTTTTTGACAACTTTTACTTCACTACATTCCTAAAGAAAATGATGCACTTTTTACTCCATATATTTTCCCTGACTCCCAAAAGTACTCGTTACATTTTGAAAAGAAAATTGCCCAATTGACGCACTTATCAAGAGAACATCCCTGGTCATCACTACTGCCTCTGATCTGGCAGATTCACAAAATGTGTAAATTATGCCTGTGTTGGAGTGTGCACCTGGCTATCCATAAATAAAAAATCTGAAAGAAAATTGTACCGTCTGGTTTGCTTAATAGTAAGTCATTTTGAATTATTTATACTTTTACTTTTGACACTCAAGTATATTTTTGCAATTCCATTTACTTTGGATACTTTGCCCCTTACGTATTTTTAAAGCCAAGTAATGTTAGAATCAAATCAAATCAAAGTTTATTTGTCACGTGCGCCGAATACAACCGGTGTAGACCTTACAGTGAAATGCTTACTTACAGGCTCTAACCAATAGTGCAAAAAAGGCATTAGGTGAACAATAGGTCAGTAAATAGGTCAGTAAAGAAATAAAACGAGTAAAAAGACTAGGCTATATACAGTAGCGAGGCTATAAAAGTAGCGAGGCTACATACAGACACTGGTTAGTTAGGTTGATTGAGGTAGTATGTACATGTAGATATGGTTAAAGTGACTATGCATATATGATGAACAGAGAGTAGCAGTAGTGTAAAAGAGGGGTTGGTGGGTGGTGGTTGGCGGGACACAATGCAGATAGCCCGGTTAGCCAATGTGCGGGAGCACTGGTTGGTCGGCCCAATTGAGGTAGTATGTACATGGATGTATAGTTAAAGTGACTATGCATATATGATAAACAGAGAGAAGAGGCAGCACAAAGAGGGGTTGCGGGGGGGGGAGCACACAATGAAAATAGTCTGGGTAGCCATTTGACTACCTGTTCAGGAATCTTATGGCTTGGGGGTAAAAACTGTTGAGAAGCCTTTTTGTCCTAGACTGTCCAAGTCAGGATGCTCTCGATGTTGCAACTGTAGAACATTTTGAGGATCTCAGGACCCATGCCAAATCGTTTTAGTTTCCTGAGGGGAATAGGCTTTGTCGTGCCCACTTCACGACTGTCTTGGTGTGTTTGGACCAGTCTACTTTGTTGTTGATGTGGACACCAAGGAACTTGAAGCTCTCAACCTGCTCCACTACAGCCCCGTCGATGAGAATGGGGACGTGCTCGGTCCTCCTTTTCCTGTAGTCCACAATCATCTCCTTAGTCTTGGTTACGTTGAGGGATAGGTTGTTATTCTGGCACCACTCGGCCAGGTCTCTGACCTCCTCCCTATAAGCTGTCTCATCGTTGTCGGTAATCAGGCCTACCACTGTGTGTCGTCTACAACCTTAATAATGGTGTTGGAGTCGTGCCTGGCCATGCAGTCGTGAGTGAACAAGGAGTACAGAAGGGGACTGAGCACGCACCCCTGCGGGGCTCCAGTGTTGAGGATCAGTGTGGCAGGTGTCTTCACTGGGAGGTGTTTAGTCCCAGGATCCTTAGCTTAGTGATGAGCTTTGAGGGTACTGGGGTGTCGAACACTGAGCTGTAGTCAATGAATAGCATTCTCACATAAGTGTAGTATTTTCCTGGATCACTCTTCATTTGTCATTTTGTGTTAAAGTATTTTTACTTTTACTGAAGTATGACAATTGAGTACTTTTCCCACCACTCACAAGTGTCACAATGTGCAGGTGGGGCGACATAAATCAGTAGGCAATAACTTCCATTAGAAAAGCAAACCAATGAGGATGTGGGTCACCCATCATGGTTACACAAGTCCATATCAATGAGATTCTGATTTGTGCTCCCAGGCTCATTACTGACTTAATAGCTCTGTGTGGGACACTGTACATTGCTATTGGAATGAATTTGTGCCTAAAACAATATGTGGTAAATATGGGCCAGGCTGCTTCGTGAGCCAGAAGACTGATAGACAGATTGAAGTTTGCATGTGGTCTCCCTGGCCCACCGTGGGTTCATGTGTTTCAGATTTGTAAGGGTTTATGAGTTTATGTGAGTGAATATCCTGCTCTTAGAGGTTAATCCCAAAGGATTTGAATGTGGCTATGGCACATTAGTATACAGTGTTGTCTCTAACAACACACAGTAATATCCAAACTCCTCCCTGCCTGCCTCCCTCGCTGCCTGCCTCAGTACTGCAGCATAGACCTAGATTCAGCTCTCCGCTGAGGGGGAGCTTTGGTTTTGTTGTAAAAATGCTGCTGTTCCAAACAAAAGGACATAAATAAGCACAGCGTGGTCTTCATAAACCTGCGTGGATTTATTACTCATGCATTCCACCCATAAACAGATTTGTGACTACATACCCCTTCAGGCAGTATCTCATGTTGTCTAAAAAGCCAAACACAATTTTCTTTAAATTAGACCCGTGGTGAGAAGCAATCTTGCTGTTTTGGAATGAGTCTGCTAAAACGAGAACTCTGCTGTGTTAGCTACAGGTAGCACTAAGCTTGGAAGACAAAGTGGTCTTGTGCATAATTTTACAACGGGTGGTTCTAATCCTGAATGCTGATTGGTTAGAAGCGCATTCCAGCCAGTGTCTATCCCACAAGTTAACACCGGCTAAATCTATGACATTAAAATGCCTGTTTACTCTGTTTCATCTGACCGCTCAAAACCACTGTCTCGTCAGCCCAGCCAGGCAATTTATAAACTTGATCTCCACTATAAAAAGCATCTTATCTCACATTTCTTCTAGAAAAACACTCCGTTTTCTAGAGAGGAGATTTGATCTCCAGCTGTCCAATAGCAATGAACTCGGGAGTCGGGAACAGAAAGACAGGCAGGCAGTGTTTCTCAGCCAGTCGAAATCATGAATCAGCTGGCATCAACGATATGGATATATACAAAGAAATGTAAATTGATAAAAGGTCAAACGAAATGAAGTTCAGCTAGATTGCAGTCTTTCCAGCTTCAGTTTGAAGTAATTGTGTTAGAGGTGTTGTTGACTAGCTCTTCTAAACAACAGTGTCCTGACGAGTGAGCACATTTTTTATGCCAGGTGAAATCGCACCTCATTAGCTCATTGTTATGGATGTATCCAAATAAATATCACTAGAAAACAGCTTAAACAAATGCAAATGCAGCTACTTTGCTGTTATTCTGGCCACACGTTTTGACTTTTTTTAATTTTTATTTTTTTTAACCTTTATTTAACTAAGTTAGTCGTAGTTGGCGGCTTAAATCTGTTTTACCTCATCCCTATAGCTTGTCACATGTTCAACCAGAGGGGAAAAAAACTATAGACCACCTTTACTCCAAACACAGAGACACATACAAAACTCTTCCTTTCCCTCCATTTGGCAAATCTGACCGTAATTATTTTCTCCTGATTCCTGCTTACAAGTAAAAACTAACGCAGGATGTACCAGTGACTCGCTCAATACGGAAGTGGTCAGATCACACGGATGCTACACTACAGGCTTGTTTTGCTAGCACAGACTGGAATACGTTCCGGGATTCATTCAATGGCATTGAGGAGTATACCACCTCAGCCACCGGCTTCATCAATAAGTGCATCGACGACGTCATCCCCACAGTGTCCGTATGTTCATATCCCAACCAGAAGCCATGGATTACAGGCAGAGCTGCTGCTTTCAAGGAGCGGAACACTAATCAGGACGCTTATAAGAAATCCCGCTATGCCCTCAGATGAACCATCAAACAGGCAAAGCGTCAATACTGGACTAAGATTGAATCCTACACAGGATCTGACTCTTGTCGGATGTGGCAGGGCCTGCAAACTATTATGGACTACAAAGGGAAACCCAGCCACGAGCTGCCCACTGATGCAAGCCTACCAGATGAGCCAAATTCCTTTTACACTTGCTTAGAGGCAAGCAACACTGAAGCATATATGAGAGCAGCAGCTGTTCCAGAAGTCTGTGTGATCACACTCTCTGTAGACGATGCGAGCAAGACCTTTAACTTCTTGGCGCTACCCATCCCTGTCGCGGGATCATTCTCGTCAGCAACCGCTGAATAGCATAGCGCCACAATCAAATAATATTACAAAAAAATATTCATATTCATGAAATCACAAGTGCAATATTGCAAAACACAGCTCAGCCTTTTGTTAATCCACCTGTCGTCGCAGATTTTGAAATTATGCTTTACAGCAAAAGCAATCCAAGCGTTTGTGTAAGTTTATCAATAGCCTAACATAGCATTATGTACACTTAGCATCAGGAAGCTTGTTCACGAAAATCAGAAAAGCAATCAAATTAACTGTTTACCTTTGATGATCTTCGGATGTTTTCACTCACTAGACTCTCAGTTACACCACAAATGTTCCTTTTGTTCCATAAAGGTTATTTTTATACCCAAAATACCTCCGTTTGTTTGTCGCGTTATGTTCAGAAATCCACAAGAAAGAGTGGTCACGACAACGCAGACGGAAATTCCAAATAGTCTCCATAATGTCCACAGAAACATTCAAACATTTAAAATATACACTGCTCAAAAAGACAAAGGGAACACTAAAATAACACATCCTAGATCTGAATGAATGAAATATTCTTATTAAATACTTTTTTCTTCACATATTTGAATGTGCTGACAACAAAATCACACAAAAATTATCAATGGAAATCAAATTTATCAACCCATGGAGGTCTGGATTTGGAGTGACACTCAAAAGTAAAGTGGAAAACCACACTACAGGCTTATCCAACTTTGATGTAATGTCCTTAAAATAAGTCAAAATGAGGCTCAGTAGTGTGTGTGGCCTCCACGTGCCTGTATGACCTCCCTACAACGCCTGGGCATGCTCCTGATGAGGTGGGGGATGGTCTCTGAGGGATCTCCTCTCAGGCCTGGACTAAAGCATCTGCCAACTCCTGGACAGTCTGTGGCGTTGGTGGATGGAGAGACATGATGTCCCAGATGTGCTCAATTGGATTCAGGTCTGGGGAACGGGCAGGCCAGTCCATAGCATCAATGCCTTCCTCTTGCAGGAACTGCTGACACACTCCAGCCACATGAGGTCTAGCATTGTCTTGCATTAGGAGGGGTCTGAGGATCTCATCTCGGTACCTAATGGCAGTCAGGCTACCTCTGGCGAGCACATGGAGGGCTGTGCGGCCCCCCAAAGAAATGCCACCCCACACCATGACTGACCCACCGCCAAACCGGTCATGCTGGAGGATGTTGCAGGCAGCAGAACGTTCTCCACGGCGTCTCCAGACTCTGTTACTTCTGTCACATGTGCTCAGTGTGAACCTGCTTTCATCTGTGAAGAGCACAGGGCGCCAGTGGCGAATTTGCCAATCTTGGTGTTCTCTGGCAAATGCCAAACGTCTTGCACGGTGTTGGGCTGTAAGCACAACCCCCACCTGTGGACGTTGGGCCCTCATGGAGTCTGATTCTGACCGTTTGAGCAGACACATGCACATTTGTGGCCTGCTGGAGGTCATTTTGCAGGGCTCTGGCAGTGCTCCTCCTGCTCCTCCTTGCACAAATGCGGAGGTAGCGGTCCTGCTGCTGGGTTGTTGCCCTCCTACGGCCTCCTCCACGTCTCCTGATGTACTGGCCTGTCTCCTGGTAGCGCCTCCATGCTCTGGACACTACGCTGATAGACACAGCAAACCTTCTTGCCACAGCTCGCATTGATGTGCCACTACCTGAGCCACTTGTGTGGGTTGTAGTCTCCGTCTCATGCTACCACTAGAGTGAAAGCACAGCCAGCATTCAAAAGTCACCAAAACATCAGCCAGGAATTATAGGAACTAAGAAGTGGTCTGTGTCACCACCTGCCGAACCACTCCTTTATTGGGGGTGTCTTGCTAATTGCCTATAATTTCCACCTGTTGTCTATTCCATTTGCACAACAGCATGTGACATTTATTGTCAATCAGTGTTGCTTCCTAAATGGACAGTTTGATTTCACAGAAGTGTGATTGACTTGGAGTTACATTGTGTTGTTTAAGTGTTCCCTTTATTTTTTTAAGCAGTGTATATTCGATAATATATCAACCGAGTGTGTAGGTTTTTCAATAACACCAGGTGGAACAATGGCCGCTTTACTCTGTAGCGCAAAACTCACTCTGAGATCCCCCACCGATCCACTTACGCAATGTGATCAAATTCAAATTAAAAGCCTGAAACTATGTCTAAAGACTGACACCTTAGGGAAGCCATAGAAAAGGAATCTGGTTGATATCCCTTTAAATGGAGGATAGGCATGCATAGGAACAGAAGGGTTTCAAAATAAGAGGCACTTGCTGATTGGATTTTCCTCAGGTTTTTGCCTGCAATATCAGTTCTCTTATACTCACAGACAATATTTTTACAGTTTTGGAAACTTTAGAGTGTTTCTATCCTAATCTGACAATTATATGCATATTCTAGTTTCTGGGGCTGAGAAATAGGCAGTTTCAAATGGGTACGTTTTTTAGCCAAAAACAAAAATACTGCCCCCTACACGCAAAAGGTTAAACAAATCAATATTCACAAGGCCGCGGGTCAGACGGATTACCAGGACGTGTATTTTACTGGCATGCGCTGATCAACTGGGGCGGCAGGGTAGCCTAGTGGTAGCCTAGAGTGTTGGACTAGTAACTGAAAGGTTGCAAGTTCGAATCCCCGAGTTGACAAGGTACCAATCTGTCGTTCTGCCCCTGAACAGGCAGTTAACCCACTATTCCTAGGCCGTCATTGAAAATAAGAATTTGTTCTTAACTGACTTGCCTAGTAAAATAAAGATTAAAACATTTTAAACTGGCAAGTGTCTTCACTGACATTTTCAACCTCTCCCTGACTAAGTCTGTAATATCTCCATGTTTTAAGCAGACCAGCATAGTCCCTGTGCCAAAGAAGCAAAGGAAACCTGCCTAAATGACTACTGCCCTGTAGCACTCACATTGATAGCCATGAAGTGCTTTGAAAGGCTGGTCATGGCTCACATCAACACCATCATCCTGGAAACCCTAGAGCCACTCCAATTCGCATACTGCCCCAACAGATCCCCAGTTGAAGCAATTTTAATCGCACTCCACACAGCCCTTTCCCACCTGTACAAAAGGAGCACCTATGTGAGAATGCTGTTCATTGACTACAGCTCAGCATTCAACACCATAATGCCCACAAAGCTCATCACTAAGCTAAGGACCCTGGGACTAAACATCTCCCTCTACAACTGGATCCTGGTCCCTGCCCTTAAGGGACGCAATGTCGGATTGGGTAACGCCCTTCTCTGACTGTTCCTCATACAGAGACGTAATAACCCCTAGAGTCCGGGGCTAACGATTCCTTAAGAGAGTCATAGTTACTCCCGTCATTTACCCACGCTTCATTGAATTTCTTCACTTTGACATTCAGAGCATTGGGCAGATATCACATCGTTTCAACACCCACCTCGGGCCTTCACGGTGCTTTGTTTTAATTAAACAGTCGGATTCCCCTGGTCCGCACCAATTCTAAGTCAGCTGCTAGGCGCCGACCAAGGCAACCCGCCGGAGACCCCGCGTAAACGGGGCCAACGAGCGCCGTAGCTGGGGAGATCCACCGAGAAGAGCCCGACGCGCGTCCAGTCGCCGGACCCAACCCCTCACCGGTCCGCCTTCGGCCGGCCGGCGGACACCACCCTGATGAACCCCCACAAGCAGCCCCTTGCGAGACCACGAATGAGAGCCCCCGAGATGGACCGCGCGACGAACTTCCAACGGTGGTGAGAGGAGGGCGGCGGAGCAACTGCTCCCCCAGCCGCGGCTCGAGTATAGCCCTGCTTCTCAACCCAGCCCGACCGACCCAGCCCTTAGAGCCAATCCTTATCCCGAAGTTACGGATTAACATGCCAGAGGCGGTTCCCCTTGGAGACATGCTGCGGATATGGGTACGGCCCCAGGTAGTAAGGGTATGCAACAACATATATTTTTTTTATTTTTTTTATTTCACCTTTATTTAACCAGGTAGGCCAATTGAGAACACGTTCTCATTTACAACTAAAGCATATCTGCCACACTGATCCTCAACACGGGGGTTACTCAAAAGGTGCATGATTAGTCCTGTCCTGTACCCCCTGTTCACCCACTACTGCATGGCCACGCATGACTCCAACACCATCATTAAATTTGCTGACGACACAACAGTGGTAGGCCTGATAATTGACAACAATGAGACAACCTATAGGGAGGTCAGAGACCTGGCCGTGTGGTGCCAGGACAACAACCTCTCCCTCAATGTGAGCAAAACAAAGGAGCTGATCATGGACAACAGGAAAAGGAGGGCCGAACACGCTCCCATTCACATCGACGGGGCTGTAGTGGAGCGGGTCGAGAGATGGTCCAAACACACCAAGACAGTCGTGAAGAGGTGACGACAACACCTTTTCCCCCACAGAAGACTGAAAAGATTTTACATGGGTTACAACTGCACCATCAAGTGCATCCTGCCTGTAGTGT
Source organism: Oncorhynchus keta (assembly GCF_023373465.1). Taxonomy (NCBI): domain Eukaryota; kingdom Metazoa; phylum Chordata; class Actinopteri; order Salmoniformes; family Salmonidae; genus Oncorhynchus; species Oncorhynchus keta. The sequence continues at coordinate 27,970,441 of NC_068434.1, read as the reverse complement.
GGCAACTGCTCGGCATCCGACCATAAGGCGCTACATAGGGCAGTGCGTATGGCCAAGCTTCCTGCCATCAAGGACTTATATACTAGGCGTGGTCAGAGGAAGGCCCAAAAATTGTCAAAGACTTTGTTTTTACACTGCTGCTACTCACTGTTCATTATCAATGCATAGTCACTTTACCCCTACCTACATGTACAAATTGCCTCGACTAGCAAATTGACTCGGTACCGGTACTCCCTGTATATAGTTTCATTATTGTTTATTTATAGTGTTACTTTTTCATTTAATTTTTTACTTTAGTTTATTTAACAAATATATTGTTAACTCTATTTCTTGTACTGCATTGTTGGTTAAGGGCTGGTAAGTAAGCATTTCATGGTAAACTTGTATTCTGCGCACGTGACAAATAAAATTTGATTTCATTTGATGGAAAATAACACAAAATTATTTGTGTCAAGGTGAATATTAAATTGTGATGCAGTGCAGCAATATCACCACTTCTGCTTCAAGACTTCCACATAATTTTGTGCTATTGTAGTGGCCTTTATATGTACCACAAGAGAACCAAGAAATCAAGAGTGACACCACGGCTGTCTTTGGGTCTTTTATGTCGATGTTTCATGTTGTGAAAAGACAGAACAGGAACACATCAGTCTCCAATGCACCATCTGACAAGTTGTTCTATACAGGAGCATGAAGTAAGGTAAAACACATATCCTGTCTCACATCCCCAATACATTGCTAGGTGCTTTCAGTGTTGACAGTATTAAAATACAACAACTCATGTACAAAAATACTGTAATTACAAACAAGCTACAACATGAAATCGCTTTTATCCCATTCAGACCATAGAGGGCTAAAACTGCATCTCCCATAATGCAACGCTAGCATCAGTCGGCAGCTCAGCTAACTGTTTGCATCACAGAAACAGTTAGTTAGTTGCCAACATAGCGACTTTGTCGAGAATTCAGACCCCTCTAGCGACATATTTTCAAAAAAGCAACTAGCAACAAATCTAGCGACTTTTTCTGATGTTATTGGAGACTTTTAAGGACTGACGTGAAAGCACGTATCGTTCTTACTCTTCTCAATGAGCCGCGGGTGCTGCAGTGGGTCCCACCCCCGTCCCACCCCGTCCCAAAGCACTCACAGGCGGCACAGTCCTCGTGCAGCAGTCCCTCCCAGCCGCAGTTAGAGCAGGAGATGTTCACCCCTCCGCGTTCAGACTGCAAATGAATCGGGCATGCGGGAAGCCGCCGCTGGCTGATCCCGCCCTGGCTTACATTCAGGGCGGGATGTAAATGTAAAAAACTAAGTGTCTCTTTTGCGTCACTTTTGCTGGTCCCAAGCCCGGATAAAATGAGGAGGGTTGGAGTTGTGACAAAAAAACAAGAATCGACAGAAGAAAGTTAATTTGTAGTTCTAAACATATTTAAGGTGTTTTTTTTACTCACTTTGTCTCTCTCACAACGTTATATTCCTCTCTCCTACAGGGTCCATCACAATTACATGCACATGGCCAATTATGCAATTATCATTTAGCAACTTTTAGGACAGCCAATAGATTCTTGGAGTTGGAAACACTGCACAGAAAGTTATGCTAGCTAGCAACAGCAATACTTTTTAGTACTCTGTAAACTATAGTAATAACAATAAAACTCTGAAAGTTACATGTTTGAATAGTCTCACACTCCCTTATAACAATATCTACAGCATTAACCTTGGGATGTTTTATTTATTTCACGTTATGGACTTATACAAAGGAGTAATCTGCAACAATACCTTACCAATACCAACAATACCTTTCTCTCAGTGTTTTCTCGGACTGAGGAGAACGGGAGCTACGGGTAGCACCAGGGTGTTAGTAGGTGACGTAAGCACCCAGATTAAATCAAATACATTTAATGAAATAAAACCCGAAGATGTTAACATCATTCAGCTACTGTAGCTGCCTACTTAACATCAACAGGCAGCACTAGTAGCGCAACAATTAAAAATAGACATCAAAAGTAATGTTCCTGTCGATCATAGCGATCTGACTCCCCCCTTCTGTCTGAACTTGGAATATTCCTGTTCGTGGTCTTGGGCCACTGACCCTTAACCTGGTTGTTCTGTTCTGCGTGGTGTACTATTCTAATCATTTGAAGTTTGATGGAATAACGTTTTTAACTCTTCTACACTATGAAAACTCCTTAAAGTTGTATAAGTAATAGTGATGGTCAATCCACTATCCCCTGTATTTATCGATGTTACAAAATAACCTTGGCTTCCAGTTGGTACCAATTAATTCCTCTCACCCTCTCTTTTGAGGTGATTGGCTTTTATAATGCATGGCACAGCATATTCCAAGAGTATATGACTTTAAGATTGCTTGTCTGGCACCAGGGCTGTCTCATTTCTGTAACCTGTGAAGGAGAGATATTCAAATGACCCTATTAAATCAAGGCCTCAGTTCTGCAGAATGGTGGAGGAGTAGAATTAACATTACATTTTACACATAGGATAGACATACTATGGGCTGAGAAAATACAAGATATGAGATTGTGAAGAAGAAAGGAAAGAGATGTTTTTATCCTGCTAAGTGTTGGGCCTCTGGAACCCTCATCACATTGAACACAGAGTGAGAGCTGCTCTTCTTACTCTTCTCAGTAAACAAGCTTACAGAATCAATCAGCCAGAGGGCAGCGGGAGAAGGAGAAAGGAGTCCAGGCTCTTTGTGAGAGCGTCTTGTCCATAGTGTGTGCTGGGCCATGGACTCCCCGTGTCCTCCTCTGTCTCATCCCATTCCTGCACCAAGCCAAGGTTAACAGGTAGAACTGGCATCCACTTGATGAAATGCAATAAAAACTCAAATGCTAAATGCTCATTCTCTGTGCTGCTGCCTGACTCCCCTTTAGCAGGCATTTACCAGTACTGACATGTAATCAGACGCCCTCCACTCTGAGGGGTATCAGTACACCTACCCCAGGCCCCGGACTCCATCATTAGCAGGGCCCTTCACTGCCGGCCCCCCAGCCACATTCCCCACCACTAGATGAGATGCCACACTCTGTTCATGTCACCTGCCCCAACAGGAGACGCCAGCGATACACAGAGAGAGACAGGTCTCCTGTAGCAGGGTATTTGTCTGAAGGAACACTGTGTGTTGTTCTAGGAGCACTACAGTACTTCTGTGACCTGAGGTGTTATTGGACAATCAAATAACGTATTGTTTCACTGAGGGTCATCAATGGGAAATTAATATCTTTTAAAGCAACTCACAAGAATACAAGTGCTTGATAATAAAAATATACACATGCTTCTCGTGTTCTATAGAATAGGTTATTGAAGTCTGGGACATTATGAGTTTATGTACAGTATATATCTAAGACATGTTTGGTTTATTACTATAGTGCAGCAAACATTTATTAAGGGAGAAACATTCTGTACATTACCTTGGAAATAATGGATGATGTTGTAGGACGAGGCGGAGCCTCATTCATTTGTATAAGCAAATTCATACTTTCTTATCTTTTGAGATTGCCTACTCATCAACACTGACTGTTAGTTACGAAGAGATTGTATTGCATATCAAACCCTAGGCTAGAAGCTATTTAAATAGTTTGTTGCTAACAAACCTGCGAATATGACAACCAAATGAACAAGTATCAGTTCTGAAACCAGCTGGTCAAACTAGAAACATGGGAGGATTTGACAGAATAGCGCCACTTGTGTCATAACTGCAACGACCAGAGAAATTCATGTTTAGCACTCAACATGTCAGGCCATCAGATGCTCCAAAAAAATATGCCTGCAAAAACAAATCAATGCTCGCTAGCTAACTATGTTTTTCCTCGTTACAGTGTATCCAATTTCGGTTTGTGTAGTTGTTGGTTTAGCTTTCTGTAAATTTGTAGGGCTTATGAACTACATGTGTTGGCACTTACTGGGTCATGATTGCAAGGTGTCCTGATATATTTTCCAACTGTCCTGTTATCTGGTTTTAATGTCCATTCTAGAATGCACTTCTTGACAATCAGAAACGAGTAATCAACAACGCTGTGGTATAATATCATTTAATAAATGAAAATATCAACGAAAAAAGTTCTACCAGTAAATGTGTGCTTTCATATTGTTTGTGGTATAAGCAGAATAAACGCCTTCATTTTGTACATTACCTTGGAAAGATTAACTCCGCTGTGTCATCCATTATTTCCAAATTAAAGTACAGAACGTCAGTATTTATTCCTTACTTAAAATGTGCCTCAATCCCATTATATGATCTGTTTTACCTGTTTGCCCTGCTATCCAAGACTTATCCTTTCTCTCATAGTTCTGGCTTGTAACCAATGTTGAAGCAGTGTGTGAATATGTAAATATTTGCCATTAAGTTCACTTTCTCTAATTAGTCATCATATTTTATGACTGAGTGCTTCCAATTATGGATCAATGTCTCATTTCTGTAGATGGACCCCTGAGTGAGTGGAGGCAGTTTAGCGGTTATGATTCATAATTTCTACACTGCTGAGAAGAGTGCTCAGCTCACACCAGACTGATTACCTGATCGATGGAAAGCTGCACGGGCTATTGGAAAACTGCATGTTTGCAAATTAGGTTGTCTTTTTTGTGTGTATTAGTAGTCTTGTATGATGTGTGTGTGTGTGTGCGTGTGCGTGTGTGTGTGTGTGTGTGTGTGTGTGTGTGTGTGTGTGTGTGTGTGTGTGTGTGTGTGTGTGTGTGTGTGTGTGTGTGTGTGTGTGTGTGTGTGTGTGTGTGTGTGACATTCATGTGTTTAATTGCTCTGGCTATAATGTAGCACTGAGCTCATTAACTGGTGTACCACAGAGGGGGCTAAATTCTGCTAAATACTTAAACACACTTCTGACACACTGTGGGAGAGAGATGCAGCTGTGATGTGGGTCATTGATGTTTAAGGATGTTGGTCTTACTAATGAAAAAGAGACTTACTGTATGTGATCGTGTCTAATCCAAGTATGAAATGATTGTTATTTTAAAATATAATCTATTTTTGGGCTTTGTTGTGGTCAGTTTGCAGTGTACAAATTATAATAATTATGTTCTGGTCCCCCGAACATAGGCTCTGACAAAAATTGTCCCGTGACTGATTCTAGTTGCCTACCCCTCGACTAGAACATGGAGTAGATGGTATTCTTATTGAATCTGTCCATCCCCAAACCATGTTCACGCTCTCTGTCTGTGTTAACATCTCAGGGGGTCACACTGCAATCGATCGAGGATCTCTGTGTGTGTGTGTGTGTGTGTGTGTGTGTGTGTGTGTGTGTGTGTGTGTGTGTGTGTGTGTGTGTGTGTGTGTGTGTGTGTGTGTGTGTGTGTGTGTGTGTGTGTGTGTGTGTGTGCTCCTGTCTGAGATGGGGGATAAGAAATAAGGCTCTGCGGGTGGGCCTGGGCGGGGGGCGGTGCCTCTGTCCACTGAGCCCTGACTGATTGCATTGAGCCTGTGGGGTGTGAGGCAGCAGAGCCAGCATGGGACTGGAGTCTGTCCTCTCTCAGCCCCAGCAGTACGACAGCCCCTCACTGCCACTGTCATAACAACACAAATGGTGTATTTAGGTGTATGTGTGTGCCTGCACATGTGTTTGTGTGTTAAAAAGTAGATCTATATTGTACAGATATGTCTGAATAGGCTCAATTTAGTCCTTGATACCACTAAGACTAAACTTAAATAACATGGATGCATTTTCCTTGTTTACCACTGACCTAATTGAGGAGCACATCCTTGTTGAACTGAAACGGAGTCCCGCCGTATCCTCTTCCCCTCTCAGACTCAGACTCAGAGAGCCTGAATTAACAGTGTTGTTAACCTTTTTCTTTTGCATTTTGCCACAGCTAAAGAGCGATTTTGATAGAGTACCATTGATTGGACACTCTAGGCACCCTTAGTCAATGAACCCTGTGTGTGCCCTGGGTTCAGTTGCTGTGCCAACAATGGTGGACTTCCAAGGTCCAGTCTCATTATGCTGTAGAGAAGGACAGGCTCTCCCAGTCTCTCAGCTGCAGGTGGTCATCACGTCATGTCACTTACTAAAGACCCTCAAAGAGCCAGGAAGAGGATATCAGCTTATCTGCTGCCCCCTTGTGTGTGAATGAGTGCTGTACCCACTGCCCACCCACTGCCCAAGTGGTCATCTGTGGTCAACTCAAGCTCCAGTTTGTTGCAGAATGTGAAAGGGTGGGGTTGAGATTTACTGATCCTCTCTCTTTGGGTGAAAGAGATTTGGGGGTATGAAGTGAGAGAGTTGGAATGGTGGAATGGAATATTTTGGAGAGGAGCAACAATACTGTTGAAACAGTAGCCTAAAATAAGTATACTAATAACAGGAAACCATAACTCTAAGCTGAGGCAGTTGATGATTTCCGTAGTCATTCTGGGGTATGGTGCTAACGATGTTCTTCTGTAGAAAGGCATTCATTTCTGATTGGACACCTGGTGGCACAGGGCATTTGCTTCACCTCTTCATGATGACTTATGGAGTCTGTGGACTGCTGCTGCTGCTATGTATTGAATAATATCCAACACCTCTTCTCTGTCTGCTGCATTTCTCAGTTCAACTTTAAACTGCATGTCTGCTTTGTACAAAGTGTTAAAGTAGCGTACTTGCAAAATATTTTCTCCAGCACTTAGAATAATGAGTTGTTGGTATTCGTGCTTCCTCAATAGAGCACTGAATTGTACAGTTTATATAGCAACCTATGACAACATAACTACTAATTTAATGCATAATCCTGTAAGACTCATGATCTGCTTGTGAGACTCATGAGAGACTCATGATCCTGTGAGTAAATACTTAGCAGGAGCCTGTTAAGTAAAGAGAGTATATCTGCTTGTGTCCCTGTTCCTATGTAGTGCATGACAACCTTCATGGGTATCATTCTTAAAGAAAATTACTATTACTGTAGAGGGCTACTCTCCTCTTGGTGTGTGTGTGTGTGTGTGTGTGTGTGTGTGTGTGTGTGTGTGTGTGTGTGTGTGTGTGTGTGTGTGTGTGTGTGTGTGTGTGTGTGTGTGTGTGTGTGTGTGTGTGTGTGTGTGTGTGTGTGTGTGTGTGTGCGCCTGTGTGTTAGAGAGAGATTGGGCGAGACAGGGAGTATGAGAGGAGTGTGTGAGAGCTGGGGTTTGTTAGCTGATGAATGCTGCAGAATGCTGTTAGGCTAATAGGAAATGTGATCCCCTCTCTGGGTTTGATACACTCTAGCGAGAAGCCTTTGGTTTATGCCCACGGTTCATTATAATGGTATAATTAATACCACTCAGCCTTTTCTCTGGTGACACAATATAAAAGGTTGAAGAAATAAATGATTCATTTAAAAGAATCTGATGCATATTAAAACACTTCTTTAATTCAGTAACAGTAAGTTATTCAAAATCTAATTGCCAAATCCTTTTTACATGTTTTCAAGAGAATACGATGAATGGAAATTAGAATGTTCACCTTCTTCCCTTGTTCATAGAAAATACCAACCTAAAATCTAATATAGCGCTGTGGAACACCTGTTCTTTTGGTAAATATTTAATTTAAATAAAGTTGAAGGAGTAATAATGAGACAGTATAAATCTATATATGCACGTATTGACATTGATAGAACATAAGTTGTACTGTTAATTAAGAGATAAGTATATTTAGACATGCTTCAGTTGGTTTTGGTCGTTCAAGTTCCACATTTACTATAGCAGACAAGTAATGTAGGAAAGCTGGATCTCTGTGTAAGGAGATCATATTCAGAGACAGGTGGCATATGTGTGGTCATCAAATTGTTATTTGTATCCACGTTTGTATGCTATGTGTAGCACTGTCGATAGTGTACATGTTCATTGAATAGTGTCTGGTGGGCTTCCCCTTCACAATCTCAGAAAACAAAGTTCATTTCAGCTAGCAGCTTTGTATCAGTCCAATTACCAAGGCAACCTACATGCCACTGCTTCATCTTCCAACTTTGATTTTAGGAAATATGACTGGAATACAAATTTAGATTCAACCTCTCTTCCTCTGTCTCTCTCACTCACTTTCTTACACACACGTGCGCACACGAGCCATGTTGCAATAGCAATTCTCATTCCTTCCCACTGCATAATCACATGGACAATTTGCCTTCTTTTCTTAGCTGGGTCTGTTGTAATGCTCTCGCTGGCAGTTGCACTTGTGAATGAAAAAGCTGGTTGACTGTCATGCCATTAGAGAATAGCACCAGCTTTATAGAGTGAATGTCAGGTCCTGCTGCTCATGGACTGCAGTTAAGAAGCACTTAGTGGGGAAGTGTGACACTGACCGCAGAGAGCTTCCCAGACCGGCTGCTCAACTTATCTCTATTCAGAAAGACAGACAGACCTCACGGACAGACGGATACACCCTTAAAAGAAACCGTGCTATCTAAACGTAAAATGGTTCTTTGTCTGTCCCCTTAGAAGAAACACTTTGAATAACTATTTTGGGTTCCATGTAGAACACTTTCCACAGAGGGTTCTACATGGGAACCCTTTTTTGGAACCCTTTTTTATAAGAGTGTAGATGGCAGTCTGGTAACCTTCACTACTCAACAGTACACGCTTCTCTGCTTTCACCATGGAACCTATTGTAAAACCCCACACATGGCCGGACTACCACATTTGGGGCCCTGGGGCACCAACCTCCAGGAGACTGATTTTTGGGGGTGAAACAGTTAACTATGCTATTCTACAAATCTTGCCATGAGGCTAAGAGAAAATGTTGCAGTTTTAAAGCAGGAATCCGCAGGTTGGGTGTGCCTCCATGCCACCCCACCTCTTGTGGTGTTTTTTCACTTACAACGAAAACAAGGGGGTTGAAACCTGAGTGCCTTGAGCTGGCCTTCTGGACAAGATGTGTCTTTGAGCGAAATCCCACTTACTCAAATTACCCTTGCTGTGCCATGGCCACGGAGCTGGAAGGAAGTCACTTGCAAGAAACAAACACAGAGCAGACGAAGCCAACATGCTAGCTACCATGTTTGCAGATAAACTTTTCGGTAGAAGGGACAACATTTTCATAAAATGTTGACAGGAACAAGCATAATTCTTGGTTCTTGGATCTGAATCAACACAACCCCCAAAAAGAAAAAGAAATGAGAAAAAGAATTAATTTTGAAAAGTGAAAGACTGATGCCGAAATGGCCACTATTTGCATGGACTGGTAGGTAAGTGTAGCTGCTAGCCTTAGTGTGTGCACTGTTCAAGTTAGCTGACACGGCTACTTAGCTAGCTTGCTAACATCTTCTGTATTCTGACTGTTTTGAAATGTTACTCAAAGGAATCTAGCTACATCATGAAGCTACACTGCAAAAAAAACGTTCGCTAGCTAAAGCTAGATATGCAGATTGTTGACATGATAGTGTATTTGGTTTGTAGATGATAATAGATGTGGTAAACAGGTCAATTGAACGCAGACTGTGGAGGACAGATGAAGGGCTCCGTATTGGAGCACATTCAACAAATCTGATCTAACAATGTGGCTATTTGTCAAATCTGTCATGTAAAAGCCCCACGATGTGGTTACTTAAGTCCGATTTGGAAATATTTGGCTGTTTTGACTGCATAACATTTAGAAGTAGTCCCTTTTTAGGTTTAGAAGAAGTGACTGCTAAATGCTGACTACCGTTCATATAAACTGGTAGCATAGCTAGCATGGAGCCATTTTTGACTGTAATGCAGTTGATTGGTGATGATGACATTAACATGTATTGGGGTTCACATCAATACAAACATTATACTCTGATTGTTTCCTCAACATAGTGTGAAATACACATATAAACAATTGCCTAAATGTAGGCACATTTTTCTGGCGGACAATGAGGATATTCGGGACCCATGGCACTTCCATTGTTTTGGTCGCGTTCCATTGACCTCGTTAGCGAATCTATGATAGCTAGGTGGTCAACAGCATGGATCTCCCCAATAAATGCATCAAGCTATACAATTCGGTAAAGTAATATCACACAAACATGCATTTCTCAGGCAGATACTGGTGGGGGCAGTCTGATTTTGAAGGAAGCTGAGGTTGTAAAAGTTTTGGTAAAAACATTTATTAAAAAATATATATATTTACATTTTTACCACAATTTCGTAGTGTCCAATTGTTGTAGTAGCTACTATCTTGTCTCATCGCTACAACTCCCGTACGGGCTCGGGAGAGACAAAGGTTGAAAGTCATGCGTCCTCCGATACCCAACCGAGCCGCACTGCTTCTTAACACAGCGCACATCCAACCCGGAAGCCAGCCGCACCAATGTGTCGGAGGAAACACCGTGCACCTGGCAACCTTGATTAGCGTGCACTGCGCCCGGCCCGCCACAGGAGTTGCTGGTGTGCGATGAGACAAGGACATCCCTACCGACCAAGCCCTCCCTAACCCAGACGACGCTAGGCCAATTGTACGTCACCCAATGGACCTCCCGGTCGCGGCCGGTTACGACAGAGCCTGGGCGCGAACCCAGGGTCTCTGATGGCACAGCTGGCGCTGCAGTACAGCGCCCTTAACCACTGCGCCACCCGGGAGGCCGGTTGTGGTAAAATTAACACAAAAATAGATGTAAGAAATGCTATGGAATTTCTTGTTATGCTTTTTGATTTAATAATTAATAGATAATGTGCTTTAGAACAGATTATGATAGAGACAAGAGGTTTGGACCATTGGTTTTCATAGAGAAGTATCTACACAATTAACCTCTACGGGATCGGTGTCTCTATATCCCGGGATGGTTGCGCTAACGTGGGCTAATGTGATTAGCATGATGTTGTAAGTAACATAAAACTTTCCAGGACATAGACATGTCTTGTATGGGCATAAAGCGTACATTCTTGTTAATCTAACTGCACTGCGAAGCATCAATCCAGGACTAAGATCGAATTGTACTACACCTGCTCTGACGCTCATCGAATATGGCAGGGTTTGCAAACCATTACAGACTACAAAGAGAAGCACAGCCGAGAGCTGCCGAGTAACAAGAGCCTACCAGACAAGCTAAATTAATTATATGCTCGCTTTGAGGCAAATAACACTGAAACATGCATGAGAGCACAAGCTGTTCCGGAAAACTGTATGATCACGCTCTCCGCAGCCGATGTGAGTAAGACCTTTAAACAGGTCAACATTCACAAGGCCGCAGGGTTAGACGGATTCCCAGGACGTGTACTCCGAGCATGCGCTGACCAACTGGCAAGTATCTTCACTAACATTTTCAACCTCTCCCTGTCCAAGTCTGCAATACCATCAAGTTTTAAGCAGACCACCATAGTGGCTGTGCTCAAGAACACTAAGGTAACCTGAATAAATGACTACTGACCCATAGCACTCACGTCTGTCGCCATTAAGTGCTTTGAAAGGCTGTTCATGGCTCACATCAACATCATTATCCCAGAAACGCTAGACCCACTCCAATTTGCATACCGCCCCAACAGATCCACAGATGATGCAATCTTTATTGCACTCCACACTGCCCTTTCCCACCTGGACAAAAGGAATACTTATGTGAGAATTTTAGTCATTGACTACAGCTCAGCGTTCAACACCATAGTGCCCTCAAAGCTCATCAATAATCTAAGGACCTTGGGACTAAACACCTCCCTCTGCAACTGGAATCTTAACGGGCCGCCCCCAGGTGGTAGAGGTAGGTAACAACACATCTGCCACGCTGATCCTCAACACGGGGGCCCCTCAGGGGTGCGTGCTCAGTCCCCTCCTGTACTTCCTGTTCACTCATGACTGCACGGCCAGTCATGACTCCAACACCATCATTCAATTTGCTGATGACACAACAGTGGTAGGCATGATCACCGACAATGACGAGACAGCCTATATGGAGGAGGTAGAGACCAGGCCATGTGGTGCCAGGACAACAACCTCGCCCTCAATGTGATCAAGACAAAGGAGATGTTTGTGGACTACAGAAAGAGGACCGAGCACACCCCCATTCTCATCGACGGGGCTGCAGTGGAGATGTTTGAGAGCTTCAAGTTTCTTGGTATCCACATCACCAACAAATTAACATGGGGTCCAAGCAGACCAAGACAGTCGTGAAGAGGACACGACTAAACCAATTCCCCCTCAGGAGACTGAAGAGATTTGGCATGGGTCCTCAGATCTTCAAAAGGTTCTACAGCTGCACCATCTGTACCGGTACCCCCTGGTTGCATCACTGACTGGTATGGCAACTGCTCAGCCTCCGACCGCAATGCACTACAGAGGGTAGTGCAAATGGCCCAGTACATCACTGTGGCCAAGCTTCCTGCCATCCAGGTCCTCTTTACCAGGCGGTGTCAGAGGAAGGCCCCAAAAGTTGTCAAAGACTCCAGCCACCCTAGTCATAGACTGTTCTCTCTACTACCACACGGCAAGCGGTACTGGAGCACCAAGTCTAGGTCCAAGAGGCTTCTAAACAGCTTCTACCCCCAAGCCATAAGTCTCTTGAACATCTCATCAAATGGCTACCCAGACTATTACATTGCCCCCCCCCCCTCCCCATCTTTACACCGCTGCTACTCTCTGTTGTTGTCATCTATGCATAGTCACTTCAATAACTCTACCTACATGTACATACTACCTCAACTAACCAGTGCCCCCGCACATTGACTCTGTACCGGTACCCCCTGTAAATAGTCTCACTATTGTTGTTTTACTACGGGTCTTTAATTACTTGTTACTTTTATCTCTTATTCTTGTCTGTATTTTTTAAACTGCATAGTTGGTTGGGTGCTCATAAGTAAGCATTTCACTGTAAGATTGTATTCTGCACATTTGATGAATACAATTTGATTAGTCTAATTTACCGTAGCTTTTACTGTGAAATAATACCATGCTATTGTTTGAGGAGAGTGCACGTCAACAAAACACTTTTATCACGGCAACTGGTTTGATACATTCACCAATGAAGGTAAATCATGTTTTTACATTGTTATCTTGCTCTTATTTTTCATCCTGAGGGTTCCAGAGATAAAATGTAGCATAGTTTTGTTTGATAAAATAAATTGTTATATTCTAATGTAGAAACTGGGTTCTATGATGTAAACCCCTGCTGTCTCTGAAAAAAGGGTCAGATTCTTAAGAGGCTAGATATGGGCCTTCAAGTAAATAAGATGGTTACATTAGCATGACACATTACACGGGTTACAGCACAACACCACATCCTATGTTTTTTTTTTTACCTTGATTTAACTAGGCAAGTTAAGAACAAATTCTTATTTTCAATGACAGCCTAGGAACAGTGGGTTAACTGCCTGTTCAGGGGAAGAACGACAGATTTGTAGATTGTCAGCTTGGGGATTTGAATTTGCAACCTTTCGGTTACTTATCCAACACTCTAACCACTAGGCTACCTAGTGCAAAATACAGTGGAGTGTATTTTGCATTGTACCATATACTATTGAAGTAAAAAGTTGTTACATGTTTTCCCAATGTCACACTATGGACATTTTGGATGGAGAAAACAAAGTCAGCCATTGATGATGATGAGCATTCTAACCTTTCAGCAACACGGCATGCATCACCCTAAGTATTATGTCAATGTGACATTCTACCACCTCCACCAGAAACCAACCGAATCAACTTTATTTCACATTATTTCAATTCACAAGATCGAATGGCTTGAGGTCATAATCGAAGTAAGCACACAGCGATTAGAAAACCTGATTTTCGGAGCCATCTTTCGAATTATTAGGACATGTAAACAACGTAATCTGTGTTCCAGCTGTGTATTTGATCTGCGCATGTGCCAGCACTGGGTAGCGCAAGCCTCCCTCTTATGAGCAAGTGAAGTGAGTTCGGAAAAACTGAAAGTATGCATCTTATAAAAACACTATATATACAAAAATATGTAGATACCCCTTCAAATTAGTGGATTCTGCTATTTCAGCCACACCCGTTGCTGATAGATGTATAAAATTGAGCACACAGCCATGCATTCTCCATAGCCTAACACTGGCAGTAGAATGACCTCACTGAAGAGCTTGACTTTCAACATGTCGGCATCACAAAATGCCACCTTTCAAACAAGTCAGTTCATCAAATTTCTGCCCTGCTAGAGCTGCCCAGCTCAACTGTAAGTGCTGTTATTGTGGAATGGAAATGTCTAGGAGCTACAACCGCTCAGCCGCAAAGGGACCGCCGAGTGCTGAAGCGTGTAGCGTGTAAAAATTGTCTGTCCTCAGTTGCAGCACTCACTACTGAGTTCCAAACTTCATCTGGAAGCAATTACAGCACAAGAACTGTTCGTCGGGAGCTTCATGAAATGGGTTTCAATGGCCGAGCACCCGCACACAAGCCTAAGATCACCGTGTGCTGGCTGGAGTGGTGTAGTGGAGTGGTGTAAAGCTCACCGGCTTTGGACTCTGGAGCTGTGGAAATGTGTTCTCTGTGGAGTGATGAATCACGCTTCACCATCGAGTCCGATGGACAAATCTGGGTTTGTCGGGTGCAAGGAGAATGCTACCTGCCCCAATGCATAGTACCAACTGTAAAGTTTGGTGGAAGAGGAATAATGGTCTGGGGCTGTTTTTCATGGCCCCTTAGTTCCAGTCAAGGGAAATATTAACGCTACAGCATACAATGCCATTTTAGACGATTCTGTGCTTCTAACTTTGTGGCAACAGTTTGGAGAAGGCCCTTTCCTGTTTCAGCATGACAATACCCCTTGCACAAAGCGAAGCCCATACAGAAATGGCCTGTCGAGATCGGTGTGGAATAACTTGACTGACCTGCACAGAGCCCTGACCTCAACCCCATTAAACACCTTTGGGATGAATTGGAACACCGACTCCGACCCAGGCCTAAATGCCCAGCATCAGTGCCCAACCTCACTAATTCTCTTGTGACTGAATGGAAGCACGCATCCCCGCAGCAATGCCTTCCCAGAAGAATGGAGGCTATTATAGCAGAAAAGGGGGGACCAGCTCCATATTAATGCCCAAGATTTATGAATGAGATGTTCGACTTACAGGTGTCCACATTCTTTTGGTCATGTAGTGTAGTTTTCTCATACAAACTGTATATTTCCGAACTCAGAATCAAACATTATTCGCAAAAATAACATGGTCACTGTGGTACAACGTTTCTTTTGATTGCCTAATCAGTAGCCTGATTTCAGATGTGTCCATGTAAACAGGCTTATTAGGGAAATCATTCTTCTTGCAAAGCAGGTAAACATTTTAAACAAACTATTATATTAACCTGACTATCCACAATTATCACATTATTATGTGCATGTAACAGTGCTCATTGTAATAGTCACATTTTGGGGGTGAAAACAGACCCTTTTACCTAGTAATTTTTTAATTGTGAATTTAAATAAAAATGTGGATATTTACATAATAGAGATTCATGGTCAGTTTTTTATCATGCAGCAAGTCTCCCACGGTTATGTTACTCTGGCAATGTTGATGCTGATGGAAGAAAAAAGTGTCAACGGCCATAGAATCAATTTTCATAGAATCAATACTATCTCAATGAGATTTTATATTCATTTCTCAAATGTCATCAGTAAAAGGGAAAATACCAAGCCCTATGCTTAGATGTTCCTGAAGAAACTCTTGCTTGGTTGATAGTGGGACTAGCTACAGATTGTTACCCCAGATAAAATAATCTCAATCAGTGAGAGCAGACTTGAAATAAACAAGCCCGGCGGCGTACACATTGTTAGATTACTTTATGGCGCATTTATTTTTGATTTTTTAAATAATGGAGCATTTTCTAAATTCAAATTGACCCCCTGCAGCTGGACACAGACATTTTATGACATGAATTGAGGATGAAGACAGTATCGCTAAATTTGGTCGAACATTCTCTGTGCTATACCCAACAGTACCTATCCTGTAACTACCAGTAATGGATAATAAAGATATTTGCTTAAATCACATTATCTGGTGTAACAATCTGTAGCTATTAGTGAGACATCAGGGACAAGTCCAAGTCTGTGGGGGTTGTTGGCACTATGTGGGAAAACATGAAATAAATTGTTACTTCAGTAGGACACAGTATAATGCAGTCATATTCCCGTATAGACCCCAATGTATCCTGTGCATATGCCAAATAAACGTTGATTTTGATTTGATAACATAATATTGATGTAATATGAGTACATTATAGTGTGAAAGTACACACCATTAATTAATTCAACCACATTTTCTCCTATGCCTTCCAGGGTTGTGAATCGCCATCAATGCTCTGTTGACTACACCTAAATGGGGGGTGGAAAGACATTACTACCAAATAAGTCAATACTGTCCTTTACATACATAGGATGTGGTGTTGTGCCGTAACCAGTGTAACATGTGTCGTGCTAATGTAACCATCCTATTACTTAATGGCCCATAGCTAGTCTACCAATATGTCATGCAGATGAGCCATTGTTAATTTGACTGACCACATTGGATATTCATTCAGTCCTTCAAGTTGGGTTGTTCACAGTAGGATTCAAAGCTATGCAATGTAGGCAAAGTGCAGGCAAACAGGCAAACGGCCTCATAACTATAACTATATAGCTAACAATTTTGGTCGATTACAAACCAAATTATTATTGAATCACAAAGCATCGGCAGACTCAACTGCCTTGGTTTCTCAAATGATTGCCTCGCCTGGTTCACCAACTACTTCTCTGATAGAGTTCAGTGTGTCAAATCGGAGGGCCTGTTGTCCATCTCTCTTACTGCTGGTGATTCTCTGATCCACCTCTACGCAGACGACACCATTCTGTATACCTCTGGCCCTTCTTTGGACACTGTGCTAACTAACCTACAGACGAGCTTCAATGCCATACAACTCTCCTTCTGTGGCCTCCAACTGCTCTTAAATGCAAGTAAAACTAAATGCATGCTATTCAACCAATCGCTGCCCGCACCTGCCCGCCTGTTCAGCATCACTACTCTGGACGGTTCTGACTTAGAATATGTGGACAACTACAAATACTTAGATGTCTGGTTAGACTGTAAACTATCCTTTCAGACTCACATTAAGCATCTCCAATCCCAAATTAAATCTAGAATCGGCTTCCTATTTCGCAACAAAGCATCCTTCACTCATGCTGCCAAACATACCCTCGTAAAACTGACCATCCTACCGATCCTTGACTTTGGCGATGTCATTTACAAAATCGCCTCCAACACTCTACTCAACCAATTGGATGCAGTCTATCACAGTGCCATATGTTTTGTCACCAAAGCCCCATATACTACCCACCACTGCGACCTGTACGCTCTCGTTGGCTGGCCCTCGCTTCATACTCGCCGCCAAACCCACTGGCTTCAGGTCATCTACAAGTCTCTGCTAGGTAAAGCCCCGCCTTATCTTAGCTCACTTAGCAGCACCCACCCATAGCACGCGCTCCAGCAGGTCTATCTCACTGGTCACTCCCAAAGCCAATTCTTCCTTTGGCTGCCTTTCCTTCCAGTTATCTGCTGCCAATGACTGGAACGAACTGCAAAAATCACTGAAGCTGGAGACTCATATCTCCCTCACTAGCATTAAGCGCCAGCTGTCAGAGCAGCTCACAGACTACTGCACCTGTACATAACCCATCTGTAAATAGCCTATCCAACTACCTCATCCCCTACTGTATTTATTGATTTATCTTGCTCCTTTGCACCCCAGTATCTCTACTTGCACATCTACCATTCCAGTGTTTAATTGCTATATTGTAATTACTTCGCCACCGTGGCCTATTTATTTCCTTACCTCCCTTATCATACCTCATTTGCACACACTATATATAGACTTTTTCTACTGTATTATTGATTGTATGTTTGTTTATTCCATGTGTAACTCTGTATTGTTGTATGTGTCGAACTGCTTTGATTTATCTTGGCCAGGTCGCAGTAAATCATACATTGTTCTCAACTAGCCTACCTGGTTAAATAAAGGTGATATATATATATATATATATATATATATATATATTTATTTTTTTTAATAAGAAACAATTCAAGAGTATTTCTTACCTCTCTTTTGGTATTATGTTTTACCCCAACCACAACTTCTACAACCTCAGGTTCCCTCGAAATGAGAATGTGTCCACCAGTATCTCCATGAGAAATACATGTTTGTGTGATGTTAGCATAGATTCAATGGAATTTGACCAATATCAATGGAAATGCTATTGAAATGCAGGGATGAAAGATCCTGAAACTTCTCATTGCCCCCCAGCAAAATGTGCCTACAGTTAGGCTATTGTTTATACACGGAGTGTATAAAACATTAAGGACACTTTCTCTTTCCATGACATAGACTGACCAGGTGAATCCAGGTGAAAGCTATGATCCCTTATTGGTCACTTGTTAAATCCACTTCATTCAGAGGAGATGAAGTTGAGGAGCCGGGTTAACGAAGGATTTTTAAGCCTTGAGACAATTTGAGATATGGATTGTGTATGTGTATGTGTGCCATTCAGAGGGTGAAGGGGCAAGACAAACGCTTTAACTGCCTTTGAACGTGGTATGGTAGAAGAAAGAAAAACTAAACCACTTCTTCAACCTTTAAAAATTAATTCCAATCTTTATCAGGTTTCTGGATTGGTCTTGAGCAATCTTTTTCTCACTTCTTTTTCTTTTTGGGGGTTGAGTTGATTCAGATCCAAGAATGATGCTTGTTTCTGTCGACATTTTCTGAAAATGTTGTCCCTTCTACCAAAACAGTTTATCTGCAAACAAACTAGCTAGCGGGATGGCTTTGTCTGCTTTGTGTTTGTTCCTGTCACGATCATCGTAGTGAGGATACCAAAGCGCAGCGTGATGTGAATACATCTTTTTAATGAAAGACGAAAAAACACGAAGTACACTAAACAAACAAACTAACTAACAAACTAACAAAACGAATGTGACCGCTATCAAAACTGAGTGCAAACATGCAACATCACATAGACAATAACCCACAAAATACCCAAAGAGGATGGCTGCCTAAATATGGTTCCCAAGACAACGATAAACAGCTGCCTCTAATTGAGAACCAATCTAGGCAACCATAGACATACATAGACACCTAGATGGTAAACAACCCCATAAACCTACAAAACCCCTAGACAGTGAAAAAACACATACATCACCCATGTCACACCCTGACCTAACCAAAATATATAAAGAAAACAAAGAATACTCAGGTCAGGGCGTGACAGTTTCTTGCAAATTACTTCCTCTCCAGTGCCGGGGCCATGGCTTAGCAAGGGTTGTTCGATTAGGTGGGATATCGTTCAAAGACACACCTTGCCCAGATGGCCAGCCCAAGTCGGCTCAGGGCTCAACCCACGTTGTTGAAAGTGAAAAAGCAACACAAGAGGTGGGGCAGCATGGGGCTGCAATGACCTGCGGATTCCTGCTTTAAAGGGAATGCTGTTTTATAGCTCAGCTCATGCTATTGTTCACATTTTGCCTGAGAAAAGATTTTGCAGTTTTAAAACAAATATCCTGCAATTCTACACATTTTGCTATCTGGGGGGCCCTCTACCTCCAACCCTGACACCACACCACTTTTGCACAACATTCTGTACAGGCTACTACTTCACGCTGAATGCAAAGGTCCTCTGCTGTGATAACATGATATTATGTGTGCATTTGGCTTGATTGCATTTTTACCAGGCAAGTCAGTTAAGAACAAATTCCTATTTACAGTGATGGCCTACTGGGGAACAGTGGGTTAACTGCCTTGTTCAGAGGCAGAACAACAGATTTGTACCTTGTCCACTCAGGGATTCGATCCAGCAATGTTTTGGTTACTGGACCAACACTCTAACCACTAGGCTATCTGCCGCCCCTTTACCCTTGCCAGCTTCATCTCTCCAGTGGCCACTTGAATAACCCATGCATCTCACTGCATAACCATGAACATTCCAGAGCAAACGCCCAGCAACATCTCCCTGACATGTATCACTATTATTCTCATTCATGTCTTCCTTTTATTTGACAGTGTCTGAGTGGGAGTTTACGTATTTTCTCCTCCTGTCGCTTTCTCTCGTTCTTTTCTGGACAGGCTGAATTGAAAAGCTCTGTTGGATATTGGTCTCAGAGGGGACTCGGCTTGTTCCCCTGTCTCTCTATCGTTCTCTCTCTTCCTCATTCTCTTTCTGTCATTCTCTCTCACTCTCATTCTTCCACTGAATAGTTAGACGACTAGAAAGCCTCTAGAATAAATAGTAGTCTACTAGATATTTGTTTATTTTTTTCTCCTCCAAACTTTATTTCAAGATAATTTGTCCCATCACCTTCTCTGCCTATTATCAAAAGTGAATACACTTGAGAGGCCACATCAAATACCCAGCCTCTTAATTTACTGATAACGCCCTTATGCACCTTCTGAATTTATTCATGGTTGTAACATAGCTATCCATTATTTTTCTGTTTCATAATATTGTTTTTCTTTTCAACATATGTTTTACTCTCCTACCTCTTGACTTGGCAATGCACAGTATTTCCCTGTCAGTAATCAAGCATTGAGGGATTTAGTGAGGATGTAGGTTAGGAGATTGTTGGGGGGGGGAGCTCCTAGATTGGGTTTCATGCTCTGACTGTTGGGGTACCATCTCACGATGCAGCCCTAACAACAGATTCTCACCTCTGGGGTGGGTGCGTGACGAGAGCGGCCTTGGCTAAAACACTTCTGACGGGCTCCCCCACGGCTGTGGAATGAAATTCCCCCACAGCTTAGTGAAATTTTATCTGGGCTTCACTGGCTATTACCACCGCAGTTCCTTCTCGTCCTATTTCCTACACCCACCCTTCTCACCTTCCTGGTCCCTGGTAGTTGTAGTTTGACTAAAAGGGCTTTGTAAGTTAAACTGATTCTATCCTTCTGATGTATTATCATTGTCAAGGCTAACCAAATTGCAGCCACATTTGAAAAGAGTTGGCCAAAGTAGAAAAACAAAGCCGGCTGCTTTCTGTATTCATGCAGGATGTTTGAGGAAATATACACAGTAGCTATGATTGGCTTGTTGAGGTCTATGTTTATACAGCCTCTCCTAGTCCATAAGCTTATAAGGATATATGTTTGACCAATTTTTGTTACATTTTCCCTTTTTCCGCAAATTTGCACTGTATATTGTAATTTCATATTTTCTATCATTGCAGCTGAGAACAGTGTGTGCATGTTTTACAGACTGTTTTGAGCACAGCACAAGTCTTCTTCGTAGCACACACAGGCGTATACTGGACTGGTGCTTTTCACATGTGACTTCCATGGATTTAATTTGCTGAGATAAGGAAATAGAAAATTACAGTTGTGCTAGCACTTCACTTCTGCTGGAGTTGTTTGCATATTTATGACTGCCGGTAGCTTTGCTCAGAGACAAGCCAGATGACTCTGAAGCACAGAATCAGTCAACAAGCAGGTGAATGACAGTAGTGAGTAATTGGCAGTTAGCGTATTGCATAATTTATGTGAAATAAAATTACCTTTTTAGCCACAGGTTATACAATACATCCAGGAATTCATAAAAACGTGGTCTACACAATTTCTGAGCACTTTTTATAGTCTTTGTATTAGTCATATAATATAATTCCCATAATGCCTGTATCCTATCTTCAAATATTTTGGATTTATAAAAATGTAGTAAAGCAAGGTGATGTTTGTGAACAATTGATTCCTGATCGAATATGACAGGTTATCTTGCATGTGTGAGGAGCCCTCCACTCAGAATAAATACGTTAATCTGTGTGTGTGTGTGTGTGTGTGTGTGTGTGTGTGTGTGTGTGTGTGTGTGTGTGTGTGTGTGTGTGTGTGTGTGTGTGTGTGTGTGTGTGTGTGTGTGTGTGTGTGTGTTTGATGCAGAGGGCTGATATATCACTGTTCCACCCGGATGAGCATGGGAACAGCAGACATTTCAGGGTAGTGTTTTCTAGCACCACTGGAGCCCTACATTTGATTATTTTTTTGAATTCACAAGTGCTGTGGAGTTTGCAAGAGGCCCCCTTCAAAGCCTTCCTGTAGTGTGATGTAGTATAGTGTGGTGCTTCTATTCTACTGACTGTGTGCAGGATATGTCCATCACCACATCTCACACTGGCCTCTGACACCTCATTTCCCCATCTCTTACAGACTGTGTGGTGCTATGTGTGGTTGCATCCTGGCTTCTCAATGTCCAATTAGCTATGTAGTTTTACACATTCATGAAAAATTCCACCCCCCACACACACACACACACACACACACACACACACACACACACACACACACACACACACACACACACACACACACACACACACACACACACACACACACACACACACACACACACACACACACACACACACACACACACACACACACATGCACACACCTATGATGGTTGCGTAGCAGTGTAAGCCCCAGCGGTGTAAGGGAGAAAACACAGAAGCACCTATCACATCTCTCAGAGATTAAATGACAGTGTCACAGTGAAACATTGGCTCTGATAATAGGACAATAGAGCCAGTTTCAATTATGGTCTTTCTCTAGAGAGGACTGCAAGAAATGAATTACCTCAGGAAGGACAGTTTTATTTGTTCAATCAGTTTATTCTTGGTGACATTTAAATCTTTATTTCTTTAGACTCCTTGGGGCTTAAACACTCAATAGCTAGCCTCCTCTTACCAAGATAGGCTTTTGTTAGCTGTGTGTGACTGAAATCGCTCAGGTATCTCAAATGTGAGTTTCAGACCATATCAGAAGTACCAGAACAATACACCATGAACCACATACTGTTGTTTGTAAAGGACTTGTTTTTAGCATGAAATGAGTACCTGTATCATTGTGAATAGCAGAATGTTGTTTTAATATATGTGATGGCTGGGTCTTACCAACATGTTTATTTCACCCCTGCTGGTAATGCTTTGTTGTAGTGATTGAGAGAATGAGAGGTTTGAGATGGCCTGTCCTGTGTGTAGCCTGTCTCCTCTCCTCTCCATGCCAGAGTGAGGACTCTCAGTTTTGTCAGCTATCTCTCCAGCTTCCCATCTCATCTCAGCCAGCCTGCCAGCTGCTCTTTCCTCAGTCCTCCACAGCCCTTATCTAGCTCTTCCCAAATGTGTCTCTGTGGTGCTGTTGGCTTGCCGGCCTGTCTGTGTGACCTGGCTCAGACATGGCCCCGCCTCAATAGAACAACACAGACAGTTTACAAGTGATTATCAGCCCAGCCGTATGGAACACATCCAAAGGCCTTTGGTGTAAATTAAGTAGAGTCCATGCTGGAAGTCTGAGAGAGACTGTCTGTCCCAGGGTCTGGAGGGAGGGAGCTGGTCCCCCTGTGATGCCTGTGATTAACTTTGCAAAATGGCGCCGACAGAGATGGCCACCTTGCATCGAAACTTTAGGAAACTATACAGTATTTCGTTTTTTTTATGTATTATGTCTTACATTGTTACCCCAGGAAATCTTAAGTCTTATTACATACAGCCGGGAAGAACTATTGGATATAAGAGCGACGTCAACTTACCAACATTATGACCAGGAATACGACTTTCCCAAAGTGGATTCTCTGTTTGGACCACCACCCAGGACAATGGATCTAATCCCAGAAGCCGACCCAAAACAACGGCGGCGCAGAAGGGGCAGACGGAGTGGCCTCCGGGTCAGACGTAGACGTGCACATCGCCCACTTCTCCCAAGTATACTACTCACCAATGTCCAGTCTCTTGACAACAAGGTAGACAAAATTCGAGCAAGGGTTGCCCTCCAGAGAGACATCAGAGATTGTAACATTCTCTATTTCATGGAAACATGGCTATGGGATATGTTTTCGGAATCGGTTCAGCCACCGGGCCTCTCCATGCATCGCGCCGACAGAGATAAACACCTTTCTGGGAAGAGGAAGGGCGGGGGTGTATGCACCATGATTAACGACTCATGGTGTAATTATAACAACATACAGGAACTCAAGTCATTCTGCTCACCCAAACTAGAATTCCTTACAATCAACTGAGGGCCATATACCCTCCCAAGAGAATTCTTGTCAGTTATCGTCACAGCTGTGTACATTCCCCCTCAAGCAGACACCACGACGGCCCTCAAGAACTTCACTGGACTCTATGTAAACTGGAAACCATATATCCTGAGGCTGCATTTATTGTAGCTGGGGATTTTAAGAAAGCAAATTTGAGAACAAGGCTACCTAAATTCTATCAGCATATTGATTGCAGTACTAGCGGGGGTAATACACTCGATCACTGCTATTTTAACTTCCGCAATGCATACAATGCCCTACCCCACCCTCCTTTCGGCAAATCAGACCACGACGCCATCTTGCTCCTACCGTCTTATAGGCAGAAACTCAAACAGGATGTACCAGTGACTAGAAACATTCAACGCTGGTCTGACCAATCGGAATCCAATATTTTTTTGATCACGCAGACTGGAATATGTTCTGGTCAGCCTCAGAGAACAACATCAATCTATATGCTGACTTGGTGAGTGAGTTTATAAGGAAGTGCATTGGAGATGTTGTACCCACTGTGATTATTAAAACCTACCCTAACCAGAAACCGTGTATGGATGGCAGCATTCGTGCAAAACTGAAATCGCAAACCACCGCATTTAACCTTGGAAAGAGGTTTGGGAATATGGCTGAATATAAACAGTGCAGTTATTATCTCCGCAAGGCAATCAAACAAACAGAATGCCGGTACAGGGACAGAGTGGAGTTGCAATTCAAAGGCTCAGACACGTATGTGGCAGGGTCTACAGGAAATCATGGACTGCAAAAAGAAAACCAGCCTAGTCACGGACACCGACGTCACTCTTCCAGACAAAGTAAACACCTTCTTTGCCCGCTTTGAGGATAACACAGTGCCACCGTCGCAGCCCGATAACAAGTACTGCGCCCCCTCCCATCTCCTTCTCTGTGGCCTACGTGAGTAAAACATTTAAACATGTTAACCCTCGCAAGGCAGGGTAGGCTACCCTCGCAAGGCAGGGTAGCCTAGTGGTTAGAGCATTGGACTAGTAACCGAAAGGTTGCAAGTTCAAATCCCCGAGCTGACAAGGTACAAAATCTGTTGTTCTGCCCCTGAACAGGCAGTTAACCCACTGTTCCTAGGCCGTCATTGAAAATAAGAATTTGTTCTTAACTGACTTGCCTAGTTAAATAAAGGTAAAAAAATAAAAAATAAAAAAAAAGCTGGCCCAGACGGCATCCCTAGCCGCGTCCTCAGAGCATGCACAGACCAGCTGGCTGGTGTGTTTACGGACATATTTAATCACTCCCTACCCCACTCTGCTGTTCCCACATGCTTCAAGATGGCTACCATTGTTCCTGTACCCAAGAAGGCTAAGATAACTGAACTAAATGACTAATGTGATAACTACTCTGTGCAATTGGGTTCTGGACTTTCTGACGGGCCGCCCCCAGGTGGTGACTTTGCTGAACCTCAACACTGGGGCCCCACAACAATGCGTGCTCAGCCCCCTCCTGTACTCCCTGTTCACCCCCGACTGCGTGGCCATGCACGTCTCCAACTCAATCATCAAGTTTGCAGATTACACAACAGTAGTGGGCTTGATTACCAACAATGACGAGACAGCCTACAGTGAGGAGGTGAGGGCATTTGGTGTGTGGTGTCAGGAAAACAACTTCTCACTCAATGTCAACAAAACAAAGGAGATCATCGTGGATTTCAGGAAACAGCAGAGGGAGCACCCACTATCCACATCGAAGGGTCAGCAGTGGAGAAGGTGGAAAGTTAAGTTCCTCGGCGTACACATCACAGACAAACTGAAATGGTCCACCCACACAGACAGTGTGGTGAAGAAGGCGCAACACAGCCTCTTCAACCTCAGGAGGCTGAAGAAATTTCGCTTGTCACCCAAAACCCTGACAAACTTTTACAGGTGCACAATCGAGAGCATCCTGTCAGGCTGTATCACCGCCTGGTACGGCAACTGCTCCGCCCACAACCGTAAGGCTCTCCAGAGGGTGGTGCGGTCTGCACAACGCATCAGCGGGGTCAAACTACCTGCCCTCCATGACACCTACAGCACCCGATGTCACAGGAAGGCGAAAAAGATCATCAAGGACAACAACCACCCGAGCCACTGCCTGTTCACACGGCTACCATCCAGAAGGCGAGGTCGGTACAAGTGCATCAAAGCTGGGACAGAGAGACTGAAAAACAGCTTCTATCTCATGGCCATCAGACTGTTAAACAGACGACATTGAGACCTAATCACTGGCCACTTTAATAAACGGATCACTAGTCATTTTAAACAATGCCACTTTAAATAATGTTTACATATCTTACATTACTCATATCGTATGTATATACTGCATTTTATAACATCTATTACACCTTGCCTATGCCGCTCGGCCATCGCTTATCCATATATTTATATGTACATAATCTCAGTCACCTCTTTTGATTTGTGTGTATTAGGTAGTTGTTGGGGAATTGTTAGACTACTTGTTAGATATTACTGCACTGTCGGAACTAGAAGCACAAGCATTTCACTACACTCACATTAACATCTGCTGACCATGTGTATGTGACCAATTAAATTTGATTTGATTTGATAACAGACAGATGTTTTGAGGAATAATCCTAGATGGATCTCTCTTTGTGTATCTTTAATTCATTAGGACATTGGACCAGTATCTCTCACAAATGTTTACTACTTTGTATTATTTATTTGTTCATATTTTTATAAAGTGTACTGTACTGTTGAGGAATTCTTGCAAGTAGACTTTTTCACTGGACACATTACACCCTGTATCCTGTGCACGTGACAAATCAACTTTGATTTGATTTGACATGGGTCAAGTGCAACAGTAGCAACACATCAGCAGAGCCTGGACAGCAAGCCATCTATTGATAAATAGAAAATAAATAGAAGATAAAAGTATTTTCAGCCTTCCTCTCCTGCCCCAACCATCCATGAGAACTAGTGGTTTATTGGCCAAATGAAGTAAGGTACAGTATCTCCTTTACCAGTAATTGTTTTTTTTTAGCAAATCTCTGTTTTAAATGGCATGTATAAATGGCATGTCATAGAAGTGTCCAGACACTTTTTTTGTTGCTATTTCACTTGGTTTTGAGAAACTTACCCCACCAGCAATATATGTGTGTGCTCTCTCATTTCTCATATCACCACAATTGGAACGAGAAAGAATGCGCATGCTGGCACATGGAAAAACATCGATTGACTCCAATAAAGTGGAATTCGACGTTGTGGATAAAGTTTGGAATTACACATTTTCATGTGTACAACATCTAAAGACCTGCATCACTATACTGAGAGCTTTCTAAAAGGACGTATTTGGGTGTTTTTGGAGCTTTTGTTAATGTTTTTCCGTAGCCCCCATACTGCAGAACAAGCAATGAGGGAGTCTATTGCTTGTGAAATCGCAAAAAAAGTGTCTGGACACTTCTGTAACATTTACATCTGAAAAGAGATTTGGTAAAAAAAGTGAACTTGTCCTTTAAGTGTACTTTATTTAATTAAATGCATCACATTCTGAGAGCTTACATGGTCTGTCGATTATTAGCACATAAAACACGCATGCACACACACACGGACACTTTCACGCTGTATTTGAACTATATAGCAACGTTCCTATTCAGTGACTCACAGTGAGTGTTACTATGGTGTAAACTAATGTTTTTTCAGGCTTATCTACCCTCACCTGCATGGTAGACCTCCCCCACCAGTCTGTCCAGTGTTAATATCCACTGACAAGCTGCTCACCGGGACTCATTTCACAGTAGCTGTTGCCATTTGTTTCCACTGCTCGTATGAACAAGGTGCTGTCATCAAAGTCAAAGGGCCAAAATAATATGTGCATGTAGCTATATGAATTTCTCTTTTCCTCAATATTTCCTCTTTCTTCACAATCTCTCTTCTCCTCCCATATCCTCCCCTCTCCTATCTTATCTATTTTTCTACGGGCTTCATTACTCAAAAATGTTTCTCTCTGCATTTTTTATTGTAGTCTGATTTTTTTGATTGACAAAATTGCTAAATTGCCGAATGTCTGTGTGTTAATGATAAGCTCAGAGAACAAAGAAAACTGTCATCTGGCATCATATCTTCATGATATCTCAGAGGCTGGCGTGCTACTGTATAGTCAAAGGAAAATGAAACCTCGTAAAGTCCTTAATTTTCACAGCCACCTTTGATATGCCATAGGGAGGGCAATATTTGACATCTCTATATCAAAAACCTGAAATCATCTTCTGTTCCTGTGCAGAATCATTTGCGGAGAGAATTATTTATTTTTTATTTTTTCAGTGTTTAAGTCCACCTTTTTGGAAACCTTTTTTTTCTAAAAGTGTAGCTCGCCATATCCTGCTTCTCCTCAGTCACTTTTATTAGTTTGACTTTACTTCAGTGGTCACCAACCGGTCGATTGCATTGACCCACTTTTTTTCTTGCACTGGCTCTATGTACACTGTTATTGATATTCCATTCACCCAGCTCAATATAACATTGACAGGTTTAGGCTACTACATGATACTCAAATTTCCCTGCACCCATCATGAGGTTGCCTCAACATAGCCTATGATTGAAAGTTTTCAACACAGGTGCACAGGTAGAGAGATATCTGAGTAATCAAGGTGACAGACAGTGACACATTCAATACTGCCTTGAAAACTCTCGCCTGCATCTAGCTGATCTAGGGTGAAAACAAATGTGAGTTTCTATTGGACAAAGTAAGGTATGTTTATCCCTGTTTCCTTCCGTTTGCATCAGTTTTAAGACATGTTTTTCTACAGCATCGGTGGAATGAATACACCTCTGATCACATGCAAACAGTTCACTTCCATAGCGGCCACATAAAAACAGCATGATCATTTTGCTCATTGTATATATAATTCCTTCTTGCAACTATCTACACACTCTCCTCCTCCCTTCGCTTGTGGACTTCAGTGCACAACACATCAGCTGTCTGTGACCATGCGAAAATACTCCAATACTTCCAAACCTACATATCATGACTGCTAACCGCTAAACACAGCCTACATCATTGTCACATCATAGTCAACTAGAACTACTACAACTAGCGTTAGTAAACCCGCTGCAATCATGCAGTACAGTGTACAGTCAGAAAGCAGTTTAGCAGTTACACCAACGGACCACGGTGTTAATAAATGAATTAAACCAAAAGCTTACCTTGATTTAGAAGAGTTCCAGTGTTGGTTCTATAGCCAGCTATCTAACATAGCATCCCTCTGTTTGAACCAGGTGTTTAAGTAGGCTAAACTGGCTAGCTGCATTTGCTTGCTAAGTGAAAGTTTAAAAAAAAAATAAACCAAATATAGCTACTTAAATATCTCTCTCTCTCTCTCTCTCTCTCTTCTTAATTTTGGTAGAAATGTATTTGTTGAAAACTATTGTCTTTCTCTCTGAGATAACTAGTCACCATATTTTATGATCTGCTGTGCTAGCTAGCTGTAGTGTATGCTTTCAGTACTAGATTTATTCTCCGATCC
Source organism: Oncorhynchus keta (assembly GCF_023373465.1). Taxonomy (NCBI): domain Eukaryota; kingdom Metazoa; phylum Chordata; class Actinopteri; order Salmoniformes; family Salmonidae; genus Oncorhynchus; species Oncorhynchus keta. The sequence continues at coordinate 27,941,043 of NC_068434.1, read as the reverse complement.
TTTGATTGGGTGGACAACATATCAGTGCATGTTGCAAAAACTCTGATAGGTTGGAGGACGTCCTCCGGAGGTTCTCATAATTACTGTGTAAGTCTATGGAAGGGGGTGAGAATCATGAGCCTCCTAAGTTTTGCATTGAATTCAATGTACGCAAAAGAGGACAGAAGCAAGCCATTCTCTGGCTACACCATGGTGTTACCCTACAAAGTGTTGCTGAAGCTACTGTAGACCTTCGTTGCAAAACAGTGTGTTTTAATCTGAAAAGGATAACTTTTTTTAATGGTTCACTATTTAGATTTTTATGGAATTCAATGAGGAGGATGGTCCTCCCCTTCCTCCTCTGAGGAGCCTCAACTGACTCACACATAGACACACTTTCATACTCTTCACATATGTGACCGGCCAGCTCGATTCGGTCTTAAGTAGCAACATTTAAATTGTGTTTTTTACATTGGATTAAAGTACAGACTCAGAGCTAGAAAAGTGGATATCATACACTACAGTTAAGGAACAATGAGAAAGTAATTCTGCTTTGAAAGCTGATAAACTTGTAACCCCACTTTTGAGAAAATGGCCCTTGAGTGTTTTGGTACACCTACTTGGACAGCTTTTCTTTGTCTACACCCATTCCGCATTGTTCACACTTTCTTAAGCCTTAGCCCCATCCATCTCTTTAAGGATTCACATGTGAAGCCATGTACTAAACAACCAAAGATGTCAAGACTAAAGGCTGGTTTATATTACATCTATTGACAGTTGATGGAGTGACATCATGAACATTCTATTGTCATCTGACATCAAACTTGTCGTTGTGAAGTATACAGACAAAAACTACAGGCTGCATGACATTAGCAGCCTGGTTGTCCAAAATTGCATAACTGGAGAATTTTAAGACCAATAAACCCGCCCCTTTAAAAATAAATTTAGTATATGTCAATCTAGCACACCAGGCAACTAAAAGCAACTTTATAAACAGCTTGTTAGATGGCTAGCCAGTTCAAATAATGACCATATCATATAGCTGACAACGTCTTCATTAGCTCATTTGTATTCATTATTACAGGAAAATAAACTCAAAACAAGATAATTATTTACAAGTTAATGGTGAGCCAATCACAGAAAATAGCTTACGGTTGTGAGTATGATGAAATAATAACAGGGAATTCTACCAGAGCATTTTAGATCTTGGACACTGTCTCGTGGGCCTAACGTTATATCCTAATTTGACTTTGGTGCAGGTCATGTTGTTCTTCACATTACCATCTCTGGCAAACACATACTATATCAAATCAAATCAAAGTTTATTTGTTACATGCACAGGATACAGAAGGTGTAAATGGTACAGTGAAATGGTTACTGCATAGTGGAGTATTTTGTTTAGACATGTAGCTAGCTAGCTAAACAAGGAACCATAATCCCAACTCATAACATTACTACCCGGCATGAAATTGCAAGTAGCTAACCAACCAGGTTCATTGTTGGCATTGCTGGCTCTGAGATACGAATAATAGTTATTCACAGATCATACACGTAATGCTAGCTAGCTAACATTATGTTTTAACTTGCAAAGATAACAACTTTCGGACAAAATTAGAAATGTATAATATGTGAAAATTTAGCTAGCTCTTTTACGGGTATACGTGGATGAACGCTTCTCCCTCCCTGTCACGGATGCCATGGTTGCCCTTAGTTTGAAGTTGTAATCCAGAGACAGGTGTTTTATACAACAGCCTTCTGTGTGTTCTCTTTTTGACTCCCTCTACATATTTGCAATCAAAGCCATTTTCCCAATATCAGCGTTAGAAAGGATTACCTACACATACTGACCAGCTCATGTCATAGACAGAAAGAAGTGTGCTACATGGCAGACCATTCCAAACTCATCTCTCGGCATGTCCAGCTCACACAATATCTCAGACAATCATGGCTAGCGGGAAGGTTCCTGTCTTTTCCTAAATCAACTCGGCTCCAGTGATGGAAAAAGTACCCAATTGTCATACTTGAGTAAAAGTAAATATACCTTAATTAAAATGACTAAAGTAAAAGTGAGTCACCCATTAAAATACTACTTGAGTAATAGTCTAAAAGTAGTTGCTTTTAAATGTACTTAATCTTGAAACTACTAACAATTAGGAGGCCTGCGTCTTCTGACCATATCGTACGTGTAGGTATGTACGGCAGGACCAAATCAGAAAGATAGGTAGGAGCAAGCCCATGTAATGCTTTGTAGGTTAGCAGTAAAACCTTGAAATCAGCCCTTGCTTTGACAGGAAGCCAGTGTAGAGAGGCTAGCACTGGAGTAATATGATCAAATTGTTTGGTTCTAGACAGGATTCTAGCAGCCGTATTTAGCACCAACTGAAGTTTATTTGGTGCTTTATCCGGGTAGCCGGAAAGTAGAGCATTGCAGTATTCTAACCTAGAAGTGACAAAAGCATGGATTAATTTTTCTGCATCATTTTTGGACAGAAGGTTTCTGATTTTTGCAATGTTACGTAGATGGAAAAAGCTGTCCTTGAAATGGTCTTGATATGTTCTTCAAAAGAGAGATCAGCGTCCATAGGAACGCCGAGGTCCATCAGTTTTATTTGAGACGACTGTACAACCATTAAGATTAATTGTCAGATTCAACAGAAGATCTCTTTGTTTCTTGGGACCTAGAACAAGCATCTCTGTTTTGTCCGAGTTTAAAAGTAGAACGTTTGCAGCCATCCACTTCCTTACGTCTGAAACACATGCTTCTAGCAAGGGCAATTTTGGGGCTTCACCGTGTTTCATTGAAATGTACAGCTGTGTGTCATCCGCATAGCAGTGAAAGTTAACATTATGTTTTCGAATAACATCCCCAAGAAGTAAAATATATAGTGAAAACAATAGTGGTCCTAAAACGGAACCTTGAGGAACACCGAAATTTACAGTTGATTTGTCAGAGGACAAACCATTCACAGAGACAAACTGATATCTTTCCGACAGATAAGATCTAAACTAGGCCCGAACTTGTCCGTGTAGACCAATTTGGGTTTCCAATCTCTCCAAGAGAATGTGGTGATCGATGGTATCAAAAGCAGCACTAAGGTCTAAGAGCACGAGGACAGATGCAGAGCCTCGGTCCGATGCCATTAAAAAGTAATTTACCACCTTCACAAGTGCCGTCTCAGTGCTATGATGGGGTCTAAAACCAGACTGAAGCATTTCGTATACATTGTTTGTCTTCAGGAAGGCAGTAAGTTGCTGCGCAACAGCCTTTTCTAAAAAGTTTGAGAGGAATGGAAGATTCGATATAGGCCGATAGTTTTTTATATTTTCTGGGTCAAGGTTTGGCTTTGTCAAGAGAGGCTTTATTACTGCCACTTTTAGTGAGTTTTGTACACATCCGGTGGATAGAGAGCCGTTTATTATGTTCAACATAGGAGGGCCAAGCAAAGGAAGCAGCTCTTTCAGTAGTTTAGTTGGAATAGGGTCCAGTATGCAGCTTGAAGGTTTAGAGGCCATGATTATTTTCATCATTGTGTCAAGAGATATAGTACTAAAACACTTGAGCGTCTCTCTTGATCCTAGGTCATGGTAGAGTTGTGCAGACTCAGGACAACTGAGCTTTGAAGGAATACGCAGATTTAAAGAGGAGTCCGTAATTTGCTTTCTAATAATCATAATATTTTCCTCAAAGAAGTTCATGAATTTATCACTGCTAAAGTGAAAGTCATCCTCTCTTGGGGAATGCTGCTTTTTAGTTTGCTTTGCGACAGTATCAAAAAGGAATTTCGGATTGTTCTTATTTTCCTCAATTAAGTTAGAAAAATAGGATGATCGAGCAGCAGTAAGGGCTCTTCGGTACTGTCTTTCCAAGCTAGTCGGAAGACTTCCAGTTTGGTGTGGCGCCATTTCCGTTCCACTTTTCTGGAAGCTTGCTTCACAGCTCGGGTATTTTATGTGTACCAGGGAGCTAGTTTCTTATGAGAAATGTTTTTAGTTTTTAGGGGTGCAACTGCATCTAGGGTATTGCGCAAGGTTAAATTGAGTTCCTCAGTTAGGTGGTTAACTGATTTTTGTCCTCTGGCGTCCTTGGGTAGACAGAGGGAATCTGGAAGGACATCAAGGAATCTTTGTGTTGTCTGTGAATTTATAGCATGACTTGATGTTCCTTGGTTGGGGTCTGAGCAAATTATTTGTTGCAATTGCAAACGCAATAAAATAGTGGTCCGATAGTCCAGGATTATGAGGAAAAACATTAAGATCCACAACATTTATTCCATGGGACAAAACTAGGTCCAGCGTATGACTGTGGCAGTGAGTGGGTCCAGAGACATGTTGGACAAAACCCACTGAGTCGATGATGGCTCCGAAAGCCTTTTGGAGTGGGTCTGTGGACTTTTCCATGTGAATATTAAAGTCACCAAAGATTAGAATATTATCTGCTATGACTACAAGGTCCGATAGGAATTCAGGGAACTCAGTGAGGAACGCTGTATATGGCCCAGGAGGCCTGTAAACAGTAGCTATAAAAAGTGATTGAGTAGGCTGCATAGATTTCATGACTAGAAGCTCAAAAGACGAAAACACAATTATTTTATTTTGTAAATTGAAATTTGCTATCGTAAATGTTAGCAACACCTCCGCCTTTGCGGGATGCATATCCCCATATGGTCACTAGTGTAGCCAGGAGGTGAGGCCTCATTTAACACAGTAAATTCATCAGGCTTAAGCCATGTTTCAGTCAGGCCAATCACATCAAGATTATGATCAGTGATTAGTTCATTGACTATAATTGTCTTTGAAGTAAGGGATCTAACATTAAGTAACCCTATTTTGAGATGTGAGGTATCATGATCTCTTTCAATAATGACAGGAATGGAGGTGGTCTTTATCCTAGTGAGATTGCTAAGGCGAACACCACCATGTTTAGTTTTGCCCAACCTAGGTCGAGGCAAAGACACGGTCTCAATGGTGATAGCTGAGCTGACTACACTGACTGTGCTAGTGGCAGACACCACTATGCTGGCAGGCTGGCTAACAGCCTGCTCCCTGGCCTGCACCCTATTTCATTGTGGAGCTAGAGGAGTTAGAGCCCTGTCTATGTTGGTAGATAAGATGAGAGCACCCCTCCAGCTAGGATGGAGTCCGTCACTCCTCAGCAGGTCAGGCTTGGTCCTGTTTGTGGGTGAGTCCCAGAAAGAGGGCCAATTATCTACAAATTCTATCTTTTGGAAGGGGCAGAAAACAGTTTTCAACCAGCGATTGAGTTGTGAGACCCTGCTGTAGAGCTCATCACTCCCCCTAACTGGGAGGGGGCCAGAGACAATTACTTGATGCAGACACATCTTTCTAGCTGATTTACACGCAGAAACTATTTTGCGCTTGGTGATCTCTGACTGTTTCATCCTAACATCGTTGGTGCCGACGTGGATAACAATATCTCTATACTCTCTACACTCGCCAGTTTTAGCTGTAGCCAGCACCATCTTCAGATTAGCCTTAACGTTGGTAGCCCTGCCCCCTGGTAAACAGTGTATGATCGCTGAATGATTCGTGTTAAGTCTAATACTGCGGGTAATGGAGTCGCCAATGACTAGAGTTTTCAATTTGTCAGAGCTAATGGTGGGAAGCTTCGGCGTCTCAGACCCCGTAACGAGAGGAGTAGAGACCAGAGAAGACTCGGCCTCTGACTCCGACTCGCTGCTTAATGGGGAAAACCGGTTGAAAGTTTCTGTCGGCTGAATGAGCGACACCGGTTGAGCGTTCCTACAGCATTTCCTTCCAGAAACCGTGAGAAAGTTGTCCGGCTGCGGGGACTGTGCCAGGGGATTTATACTACTATCTGTACTTACTGGTGGCATAGACGCTGTTTCATCCTTTCCTACACTGAAATTACCCTTGCCTAACGATTGCGTCTGAAGCTGGGCTTGTAGCACAACTATCCTCGCTGAAAGGAGAGTACAGCGACTGCAATTTGAAGGCATAATGTTAATGTTACTACTTAGCTTCGGCTGTTGGAGGTCCTGGTGAATCGTGTCCAGATAAATCACAAGTGAAATATAGTGAAACACAGCTTTGCCTTTTGTTAATCACTCTGTCATCTCAGATTTTGAAATTATGCTTTACAGCCAAAGCAAGACAAGTATTTGTGTAAGTTTATCAATAGCCTAGCATAGCATTATGTCCAGCTAGCAGCATGCAGCTTGGTGACGAAAATCAGAAAAGCAATCCAATTAAATTGTTTACCTTTGATGAGCTTCCGATGTTTTCACTCCCGAGACTCCCAGTTAGACAGCAAATGTTCATTTTGTTCCATAAAGATTATTTTTATAAACCGAAACTCTGAGAGCCACCAGCTGACCACTGACGCAATGTTGTCGTTCACGCTCGTTTTTTTTTATATATTTTTTTTTAACCTTTATTTAACTAAGAACAAATTCTTATTTTCAATGACGGCCTAGGAACAGTGGGTTAACTGCCTGTTCAGGGGCAGAACAACAGATTTGTACCTGGTCAGCTGGGGGGTTTGAACTTGCAACCTTCCGGTAACTAGTCCAACGCTCTAACCACTAGGTTACCCTGCCACCCCAAAAATAAATAAAGCCTGAAAAAAAAAAGCCTGAAACTATGTCTTGTGACTGTAGACACATTAGGGAAGCCATAGAAAAAGGAATCTGGTTGATATCCCTTTCAATGCTCAATGGTCCTTCTGTAGCTCAGTTGGTAGAGCATGGCGCTTGTAACGCCAGGGTAGTGGGTTCGATTCCCGGGACCACCCATACGTAGAATGTATGCACACATGACTGTAAGTCGCTTTGGATAAAAGCGTCAGCTAAATGGCATATATTATATAGGAACGCAGAGGTTTCAAAATAAGAGTCACTTCCTGATTGGATATTTCTCAGGCTTTCGCCTGCAATATCAGTTCTGTTATACTCACAGACAATATTTTTACAGTTTAGGAAACTTTAGAGTGTTTTCTATCCTAAGCTGTCAATTATATGCATATTCTAGCATCTTGTCCTGAGAAATAGACCATTTACTTTGGGAACGTTATTTTTCCAAAAATGAAAATACTGCCCCCTAGTCTCAAGAGGTTGTTAAGTATCAAAAGTAAATGTAAATCGCTAAAATATACTTTATCAAAAGTAAAAGCATAAATAATTTTGCATTCCTTATATTAAGCAAACTAGACGGCACAATTACATTAAAAAAAACATTTTTTACTGATAGCCAGGGGCACATTTCAACACTCAGACTTCATTGACATCAGAAGTGTTTGTGTTTAGTGAGTCTGCCAGATCAGAGACAGTCGGGATGACCGAGGATGTTCTCTTGATAAGTGTGTGAATTAGACAATTTCCTGTCCTGCTAATAATTCAAAATGTAACTAGTACTTTTGGGTGTCAGGGAAAATGTAAGGGGTAAAAAGTAAGTTAATTTCTTTAGGAATGTAGTGGAGTTAAAGTAAAAGTTGCAAAAAATAAATACTAAAGTACAGATACCACAAAAAAACTATTTATGTAGTTCTTTAAAGTATTTTTACTTAAGTACTTTACACCACCGCTAGGCTCATAATTTAACAATTGTATCCATATTTACAGATAGCATAGAAGTTTGTTATTAAGTCACATGAAAGTTCACATGTTCCAGAAGGCATTTCTGCCAAAAAAACACATTTTGATTTTTAAAAATTCAAATGTCTCTCCTGTGAAGTAGTGACATATGCCTCGTTTCCTGAAACGAGTCACGTATGCTGCTGCTACTCAGTTTATTATCTATCCTGATTTCCTAGTAACTTTTATCCAGGGCCAGCTCCAGAATGAATCAGTTGGATGGATTTTGTTAATGGGTCTGGGGAAGCATACAATTTATCCTACCGTTTCTATCTATCTGCGTGCCAGTTATGAATATTTTTATATGCGCATTTTCGTGGAAAAGTTTAATTTCAATAGTAATGTTTTCGTTTCTCAAAATTACTGTCATGTGGTTAATCATAAAAATTTGAATAAAAATAATACAAATGTAAAAGTTCAAATTCAACTAATACAAGAACACCAGCCTTTGCCATATGGACTCATTGATACACCATGATCCATTGGCAGCTATAGAAATTAGCGCATGGAACTCAAACACAGCCTATTGGCCAATGCAGCAGTAGGCCTATAACTTCAATTGTTAACTAAATAAAATGCATAGACCTAAAGCTGACAAATAAAATAAGAAAATAAGCTTATTTTTTTAAATAGCTGTGAATTGTTTCAAATCACAAGTGCATAGGCCTATGCCTATGCCTATTTGGGAAGCCAGAAATTTTGGCAGCGCGTGTGCCAATAGGCCTAATAGCTGATTATAGAGTTCCGGCTGTCATTGAAAAGCATCTCAAATGTGTAAAGATAATGTGTCTTGAGTATCATATGAAATGTTGAGACAAGAAGAAGGGGAGGGGCGTGTGGCGAAGATATGGGCATCTCTCTCCAGAATGCTTGCACTCAGCTCTCCAGAATGTGCCTCACTGTCTCCCGCCAATTATTGCACATTCATTGTTTCATTTGTGTGAATCTAATTGCCCTGGGATTGTTTATTTTGATCACATACAGAGACAGAGGGGTGCTGTGCTGTTTCGCTCTCTCGGATGCTTTATCTGAGATTGATGCGTCTCTGTTGTGTGCGTCTCGGTCAAATAAATTAGAAATATATTTCAATATTTTATTTGGACAGGAAAGGAGGTACAGTAGGGCGGGCCACCCTTAACCCAGGTCCTGCTTTTACCCCTACCTACTGTATATGTACTATACATATTACCTCATTTACCTCAACTACCTCATACCCCTACACATTGACTCGGTACCGGTACACCTTGTAAATAACCTTGTTATTGTTATTTTACATTGTTACTATTTCATTTTTTACATTTTTTTTAAACTTTTTAACTGCATTTTTGGGAAAGGGCTTGTGAGCATTTCAAAGTAAAGTCAACACCTGTTGTTTTCGACACATGTGACAAATAACTTTTGATTTGATTTGAAATTGGCATCTGTTTTGTCTGTGGAGGAAGCAGTTATGTAAGGCAGTTTTCTGTCATGCCATTGGTCTGACAGCACAGCACAGTTCATCTCTCTCCACACTGATTGCTACTCTGTTATGGAATGTGGCACAACTTATTTGGTTGTCATTTTAAATATTTCTACACACTTCTGCTTCATGGAGAAATTGGGTTGTTGTGCGCTCGGACGCAAAAATTCACTTTCAAAAAAAAGATATGTGAATGGGGAGTGAGTGCGAGCCTTACAAAAACCCAGGTTTCAGCAAATAAAACGCCTGATCTATTATTAACTGTTTTCCTGATTTCTTTATTGGTGTATGCCTTTGACCCCTTTTTCTCCCCAATTTCGTGATATCCAATTGGTAGTTACAGTCTTGTCCCATTTCCGCAACTCCCGTACAGACTCGGGGGAGGCGAAGGTCGAGAGCCATACGTTCTCCGAAACACGACCCAGCCAAGCCGCACTACTTCTTGACACACTGCTCGCTTAAACCGGAAGCCAGCCGCACCAATGTGTTGGAGGAAACACCGTACAACTGGCGACCAAAGTCAGCGTGCATGCGCCTGGCCCACTACAGGAGTTGCTACAGTACGATGGGACAAGGACATCCCGGTCATCCCTAACTCTGACAACGCTGGGCCAATTGTGTGCCGCCTCATGGGTCTCCCGGTCGCGGCCAGCTGCAACACAGCCTGGGATCGGACCTGGGTGTGTACTAACACCTCTAGCATTGGGATGCAGTGCTTTAGTCACTCGGGAGGCGTTTTCCTGTTTTCTGAGTCACATTCATAATTGAGAGCATTATATATTTGCTCAGATGTCTTTTCTCGAAGTACAATGCTTGTTGCTTGTTGTTCTTTGTTCATCACAACAATAAAAAAGGGAAATTTATGCTGGAAAGGGTGCCATGTGCCATATGCACTGTAGACAAACTGGCGTCGTTGTCCAAGCAGCATAAAGAGAGCTTTAGAGAGAGTGCATATTTATCTCTTTCAATCTCTCTTTCTTTCTGGCAAGCCTCAAATGAAGGAGATGTTTAGTGCCAGTGCGCTTCGGAGACACTGTGTGAAATGTATTGGCCCTGAGCCCTGCCATTTGACACACAAGACATGGCTAACAGATCTGGTGCCATTTCCATTCTCCTCCTGCTCCTGTGTAAAGCTGACCTTTGCTTCCTCCTGGCTATATTTAAACTCTGAGCACCGGAGACTGTCACTGGGAAATTATATTATGAATGCTCTCCATTTGTCTGCCCTGCCGTATATTCTCCTTGCATACAATTATATATATTCATATTGTACTGTTGCAAACAAGGGCAGTGGTAAACACCCAAGCCTTCATGTCCAGAGCAGGCACCTGTATTATTCTGTACGTAAATCTGAGAAGCTCCATTTAGTATGATATGTTACATTTCGTATGGTATGTATTAATTTGTGGAAGTCCATCACCCATTTTGTATGATATGTTTTGAATTACAATTTGTATTGTATGTTATGAATTTGCAAAACGTACAAGGTAGAAATTTACCAAACGTATTATGTTACAAATTCTAGCTAGGTGGCTAACAGTAGCTAGCTTACTAACGTTAGCTAGGCTAGGGGTTAGTTAAGTTTATGTTTAAAAGTTAGGAGTTAGGTTAAAGAGTTAATGTTAGGGTTAGGGGAAGGGTTAGCTAAAAGAGTTCAAGTTATGGTTAGGGTTAGCTAACATGCTAAGTAGTTGCATAATAGCTAAAAAGCAGTAAGTAGTAGAAAAGTTGCTAATTAGCTAAAATGCTAAAGTTGTCCGTGATGAGATTCAAAATCTCAACATTTGGGTTGCTAGACGTTCATGTTAAACACCCATCCATCCACCCTGACCAACCATCCTACTTTTGTTTTTTCCTTAAGTAACCATCTGTCTTACGTAACCATATCAAACATAACATATGTTAATTTTATGCTTATTATGTTATGTCTAATCTATGAGACCAGGCTGGAGCAGGGTAACAGTTATGTGGAGCTTCCCTCTGAGCTACAGACTCATATATATTACTGTACAGAGCAACTGTGTAACTGTATGGGCAGTACACAGCATGTCAATACAGAGTTATAAATAAATAGCTAACAGTGCACATCATACCAAGGACCAGAGAGTTGACCTTTTGTAGAAGCACAGTCTATAAAATGTCATGGTTTACAGACATTGATTTAGTCATTAGACGCCACTATTTTTAGTCATAGGAATGTGTGTTGATAGAGCTTATGGAAACACCATTACTTTCTCATAAAATATTGATCCTCTCCCATCTCTCTTTTTGTATGTGCTGCAGGTCAGATGTGGGTTTCCAGAGGGTCCTACAGGTGGATCTGGAGGTGGACAGCTTCCTGGGTCCACTGGGCAGCCGCTGGATCACGTGGCAGGTTGAGTACCCGGGCAGCCATGCCACCATACAGGAGGCAGAGACAGAGATCCGGCTTGCCCAGAAAGACCTGGGGGGCATTGTGCCCCTGGCTATGGTGAGTGGTGTCACTCAGTCAGTCAAAGTCACTACAACACATAGAGCAGATGGGCTGTGCCAGAGTTCTGAAATGTGTGTGTATCCTCCTGCTGTTCAGAACAGCATCTTATATTTACTTTTATACCGTAATGTGATTAAAATATATTGAACAAAAATATTATCGCAACATGCAACAATTTCAAAGATTTATCTGAGTTATAGTTCATATAAGGACATCAGTCGATTGAAATAAATTCATTAGACCCTATCTAAATCTATGGATTTCACATAACTGGGCAGGGGTGCAGCCATGGGTGGGCATAGGCTTACCTACTGGGGAGCCAGGCACAGCCAATCAGAATGGGTTTTTCCCCACCACTGGGCTTTATTACAGAGAGAAATACTCCTCAGCAGAAATACTCCCCATGGTTAAGCGTGTTCTGTGGTTGTGAGGCTGGTTGGACATACTGCCAAATTCCCTAAAACTACCTTGAACATTCCGTTCTTTGGCAACAGCTCTGGTGGAAATTGCTGCAGTCAACATGCCAATTGCACACTCCCCAAAAACTTGAGACATCTGTGGTATTGTGTTGTGACATTGTGTTGCCTTTTATAGTACCCAGCACAAGGTGCAACTGTGTAATGATCATGACGTTTAATCAGCTAAATGATATGCCACCACTGTCAGGTGGATGGATCATCTTGGCAAAGGAGAAAGGCTCACCAACAGGGATGTAAACAAATTTGTGCACAACATTTTTCAGAAATAAGGTGTTTGTGTCTATGTAATATTTCTGGGATCTTTATTTTCAGCTCATGAAACATAGGACCAACACTTTACATGTTGCGTTTATATTTTTTTCAGTTTAGTTAAATACAAATGTAAGAAGAACGAAGAGTTAGTTTACTGTATAGTTATCGTACATTACAAAATCAATATTAGATCTGATATAACTACACTGATTTGCAGACCTGTAGCTCCAGTGTTTTGCCTGTGGAGTGTGTGTTTTGGCATGGAGGAGTGGGTACATGTGGCCCTCAGCAGGCCCTGTGTCTGGGGCCCAGAGGCTCTCTGTGGCCTGAGGCAAGGCCTGGAGGTGTGTGTCTCTCTTAGGTTGCTATACAGATGAGCCTCTGCTGGGCAGATTCATCAAAGCTACTCTATTTAACTTCACAGAACATCTCACCCCATTTGCCTTGGTTTTCTAAACAGAGTTAGATCCAGAAAAGCAACTTAAAGATGCCAGAGAGATCAATTACACCCACTTACAAGCATGACATGTTGCTTGCCAGTGTTGAGTTATGGGATTGTGATGCATCTGTAAGGGCTTCATTTTGTGGTATGGTAAATGAATGTTGTGAGTGCACTGTCGGGACCTTCTTAAGGATCTGCCCCTTTTTTAATTTTTTTTTGCCTAAAATGACATACCCAAATCTAACTGCCTGTAGCTCAGGCCCTGAAGCAAGGATATGCATATTCTTGGTACCAATTGAAAGGAAACACTTTGAAGTTTGTGAAAATGTGAAAGGAATGTAGGTGAATATAACACAATAGATCTAGTAAAAGACAATATGAAGAAAAAACCAACCGTTCTTTTGTATTTTTTTGTACCATCATCTTTGAAATGCAAGAGAAAGGCCATAATGTATTATTCCAGCCACGGTGCAATTCAGCAGTGTATGTGCAACGTTTTAGACTAATCCAATGAATCATTGTATTTCTGTTCAAAATGTTGTATCAAGACTGCCCAAATGTGCCTAATTTGTTTATTAATAACTTTTCATATTCAAAATTGTGCACTCTCCTCAAACAATAGCATGGTATTCTTTCACTGTAATAGCTATTGTAAATTTGACAGTGCAGTTAGATTAACAAGAATTTAAGCTTTCTAACCAATATCAGATATGTCTATATGTCCTGAAAAATGTTCTTGTTACTTACAACCTCATGCTAATCGCATTAGCCTGCGTTAGCTTAACCGTTATTTATAATATATATATATATATATATATATATATATATATATATATATATATATATATATAATGTATAAATGGGTCCATTTTAGCAGTTTCTATAGCTACATTATAGGTGGCTGTGGGTGTAAGGCAGCCCCCATTTTTAAAAATGTATTAGGATCCCGTAAACTGTTGCTGAAGCAGCAGCTTCTCTTCCTGGTGTCAATGTCTCATGTCCCGGATAATTGATGCTATGTTTGCAGAGGTACAGTATATTATCCATATTTCCCTTTTCATATTCCTTTTCTTCTGATGTGCCAACAAAATGATAATTGCACCCACACTTTGCATTGACACAAATTGTATAGAGAATGTATCTTTCTCATATCAGTATTTCATACCGTCTCTGTGAGGGAGCTTTATGTGGGTACCAGAATGAGCATGATACCCACTTACGGCTCAGTCTTTTTTATTTGCAGATATATTAGCTAATATTTTAGTATAGAGTATTTGCAAACTTATTAATGAGGGAATACTATTTGAGATGTTTTTGTAGCTGTCAGAAGTGCAGACTGACTTGGGATCTTTGTGAAGTACTGTACATTCCAAGCCTGGGGCGTTGCCAGAATTTTGGAGCCCCGTGAAATTAACAAATACCGGGCCCCTAACATAGAAATCAGAATGTTTCAGATTAAAATAACGTACTGAACAGTATGTGTTATTAAATGTACTAACTATAAGCTTCTGCTGCTCTATGCTACAATTGTACAGATTCTCGTTTCCACCTTCATCCTTTGCTTATATTAATATTACTGCAAAACATTTTGGTTCCTAATGTTAACAAAAGCTGTCTGTGTCTTGAGATTTTTATGATGCTTTATTATAAATAACTACACAATTGGTGACATTTTTTAATATATGGTATTGTAGTCAGTTTTAATGAAGAAATTACTAATGATCCATGATTCAGATTAAAGAATGTATTACCAATTCTTATAAACAAGGCTAACTCTCTTCTGCCCTATGCATAATTCCTAAATAAATGCCTAAATAGCATACCCCAAATAAAAAATACATCCTAAACTATGTGGGGTGCAGGCATAAATGTGGTACCTACAGAGAACAAGCATCTGTGAAATTACAACTGTAGTGTCAAGACATTATGTGGGCATTCCTGAGTAAGTTCAACAGGGGATACACCATAGCAGAAAATACTCTGAAACAGTATTTTGCCCATCCCCGGGCAGGCTTGTGTAGAACAGGTTAAGGCATTTGTCCTTTTGCTTGTTCCCTGTAAACAAAACTCAGAGGTTACACTGCTCGAATAGCCCAGCATCAAGACTTCTTGTGAGCAAACTAATTTATAGTGCCTTTAAGGTTTAATTTTCTAGCTAACTGGTTTTCAATTGAAAGGATGGCATGGCTGTTCAACCTGTCTTGGCACATTGTCGATCTTAGATAGTTCTTTATACGTTTCGGCTTACTGAAGGCACGTTCACCCACAGCAAATGTTACAGACATTCGCAATTCAATGCTCACCTCTCCAAAAATGCTCTGTAGCTGCATCTTGTGGATGTCCTTTAGGATCTCTACAGGAGAAAGACCATCTGAAGAAGTGGCACCATATATCGTCTTTAATGTCACACTTCATTTTCAAATCCATCTGTGAGATCTTTGGAGTAATTCTTTCTCAATTTGTGGCAAGATACACACATTTGCTTTTCAGTCATTTTCCTAAATGTAAGTATTGATGAAAACTCCTTGCATATAGCTGCAATCGCGTGTCCAAATGACTGATTATACCATCCAGAGCCACATAAAACACTGTGTTGCAAAATCCAGTGTCTGACTTCTGTTAATTTGCTATGTCATCTTCAGTCTCATCAGGGAAACGTTTTCTTTATTTCTGGCGACTCCTCTGTTCACTGTGAAGCTGAGTAGTTACACCCATTTCATTTGCCACCATGGAGGCTTCTGCCAGCAGAGCGTCCCACTGATTACAAAGAGCCTGTATTTCTTCATGTAGTGCCTTATTAATGTGAGCTGATTCAGTGTCCAGATAAATATTTCCTGACTGAAGAATTAGACTGCAAAACCTTTACCCAGAAAGTGAGCAGGAAGATTGCCTTGAAAGACATGAAGTAGCTTTTCAGACCTTTTGCCTCAGATTTGGCTTTGGTTGTCAGGCTGCAGGTAGCAAGAAGCATGTCTAGAGCCTTGATGATAGACACCGGTCGGACCGCAGCAATACGCAATACGCGTGTCTGAAAGGCGGTTAAGACAGCAGCCAGTCTTTTCCTTGAGAATGGCCCATCGCTCTGGGCTGGAACTGAACAGATTGTAAAGATGATTCCCACAGCCAAAAAGGTTGATACTTCTGGGCACGACTGAGCTGCATGTACACCCACAAGATTAAGAGTGTGGAAGGCACAAGGTGAGTATGTGGCCAGTGGATTATTTTGCAGTATGTGTGCTTGAACTTCCTTCACTTTCCATGACATATTTGCACCATTATCATAGCCTTGACCACGGCAATCTGCTATTTCAATACCAGGCCCTTCCAATGCACTCAAAATCATTTCAGAAATGTCACTGCCTGACTTTCTAGAAAAGTCTTTAAATTCAAGAAAACATTTAATTATTTCCCAGTCACCTGTTCCCTGAACTTTATCTTTGTGTACATATCTCACCAATAATACATTTTGCTCAGTATGGGAAATGTCTGGCTTTGCATCACATATAACCGAGTAATAGATTGCATCTTCTCTTTCATAAAGTACTGCTTTCAAAACCCTTTGACCACATATTCCTATGAAGTCGTTTTTGCTCTCAGAGCTGAGGTAATGAGTCAGTCGTGCTCCTTTCTTTTTGTCTCTGACTTTCTGTAAGTGCACAAGTAATAGCGGGTCATATTATGCACATCATCAAGATCATCAGATTATTATTAGATGCTAAGTACAGTGTCACATCCAAAATCCTTTCTAGAAGTGCTGTGTTTTTATACATTTCTGCCTGGATTTGTTTCTGCAGCTGACTGTCTATACCTGTAGCTGTAGTTACGGTATGCTGCAGATTTTTCCATTTCCAGTAACAGTTCTTGTCAGACACACCATCCTCATGCTCTGGAAGTTTGTCATACATTCTCCACCATTTCACGGATGATATCTTATAGCCATCCTTACCATTCAAAGAACTGGGTGATGGTTTACTTTGCTCATGATAAAAAAGAACACAAGGAATGCAATGTAATGCCTTTACACTCTTAGTATAAATAAGCCAGTCTGCACCTTTTCTCTTCCGTTTGCTGACTTACTGTAAATAGTTGGGTAATGGCTTGCCTTCTGAGTCTGGGGGCATGATCAAATACAGTTCTGTCTCCTCACCACACCTGTTGGCTAGTCTGCAAACAATAGCTTCTCTTTCATGGTCTTGTACTTTCTCTGGCCACAGTGCTGGATCATCTAAAAGCTAATTTTCCTCACTTTGAATCTGTCCAATCTCTTCCCTTCCCTTATTACTTGCTTGTTCAATCTCTTCTGTCACTCCTTCACTGGCACTACTGCTACTCTTTAACTCCTCTTCCTCCTTCCTGCTCTCCTCTGCATCAGAGTCTGTCTGACAGCTTTCGGCTGAAATTTTGCCTGCCTGGGGCTCTCTAGGCACTAGGAAGTGAGTAAACAAAGGGAATTGTAGGTTTAATGTTCGCTCCTACGAAGGTTACCATACTAAAAATCTACCACTGAAAGAAAAAAACGTTTCAATAGAATACATATCAAATAGAATACGTATTTATGTGTGTCTAAGTCATCATGTGCCTATCTTTACAATTTAAAAATGGTCTAGTTATTCTGCTGCTGCTACAAAACAACTGCCTCACCTCCAAGGTCCGCTGTTTCAACTTCCTGTAGTAGACAGACGTTGGGATCTTTGTCTACAGCAGTAGTAGTAGCATCTACAGTATGGATAGGTAACGTGAACTAACTCACTTTTGTACATCGCACTGGTCTGTACAATTGACCTTTTTTTGCGCCCAAAAACCGTAATACTTCCAGATCAACTGTAATATCAATACCATTGTAAAGCACAATTTCTCCCATTTCCAACAAAATCTATAACGAGACCTTCATGATGCCCATCTCTGCATGATTCTGTCGGGTCTTTTTAAAAATGGCGGGTGGGGAAGCGAAACCTATTGCGTGATAGTTAGAAGGAGAGATGTGTGGGGAAACGGCTTTTTTCACTCGATCTGTCCATCTTATCACGTTATAGCCTCTAAAATGTAAATAAAACACCATAAAGAGTTTATATAATGTGTCATTACATACTTAT
Organism: Oncorhynchus keta; assembly: GCF_023373465.1. NCBI lineage: Eukaryota > Metazoa > Chordata > Actinopteri > Salmoniformes > Salmonidae > Oncorhynchus > Oncorhynchus keta. Next base: position 27,923,256 of record NC_068434.1, on the reverse strand, counting down.
TTGAAGGTTTGTGTCAAATTTGAATCGGGTATTTAGGGCGGTGCGAAAGGGATCTTCAGAAGTAAACAGCGGCTTTTGAGAGTCATGGTAGCTTGCAGTGATGACCGAAAAAATGACTAGATATCCCCCCCTTACCCTGTCCCTTTTTAAACGGTGAGAGTGCTACACCTGGTGGGGAGAAGCTGTAAGACAGAATTACTTGCTTTATGCGCGCTGTACGTTACATCGATGTGTCATGGCGTCGGAGGGGTCCGTTTTTTCAACTTTTCTCCAATACTATAGAGCCATTACCACGCCAATCAACATTTTGTTGTCAACGCAGTCGCTACAGTCACATTAGCTTTCTTTGCAGCCTCGTTTGAATGTCGCGGTTGCGCACATTTGTACGGAATGGGGTTAGCGTACGTTAGGCTACATGTTAGGTTTTAATTTTAGTTTGGCTAGCTAGCAAATATTGGGGAATACAGTTATAATAATATATAAATAAAAGCTAATTAGCTAGCCATAGCTGGTAGTGGTAGCTCATCATCGTGTTAATAATTACTGCTCTGACCGAGCAAGCTATCAAGCTAGCTATATTGGCTAGCTAGGCTACTCTGTTCGCAGGCCGTCTGCATTGACTTACCACTCAAATCCTTCTCCTCATTTTGTTTTCTGGGAAAAAACGTGATGAGTAATTTTTTTACTGAATTTTGCAGCATCTGTCTTTGTTTCCTTTGTTTCCTTTTCTGAAAACCCGATTTCGTTTCGATATCTCTCATGCTTAGGCTACATGCAGGAGCAACTGTCAGATCTCCTTGCGTAGAATAATGGACCAAACCATGTGCATTATGGGGAGGGGGGTACAAACTGGATGGTTGGGTAGAGATTCCTGATCTGATTATGGTTATACGTTTTAATTTTCATCACAGATTGTTTTGGTCTAACATTTTTTTAAATTATAAACAAATAATTCTCTAAACATTTAGGGGCCTACCAGGCTAGGGTTCATGAATCATTCATATTTACCCCCCCTTAACAACGCCCTATTACCCATCATTCTAATAGTATCTCATAATATGATGAAATCATTATGCATTTTGAGTGCAATAAGGATTTATGGTTCAAGGCCGATTATAAAGGTTTTTATAAAGCGACAAAGATCTATCATAATTAATCTGCTATTAGAATCACTTGCTAAACTTGGCAGAATCAATTATGGACATAATCATCATTGCGAGAGGCTCATATGAGAAGATGAAGGGTGTATTCAAATACATTAGAGCAGGTTACATACGTGTACAGTATGCTATGCAAACTCTGATGCTTAGTCATCCTTTCCTGATTCTATATTCTATTCAGGAAGCCTTCCATTAAGCCAGTTTTGACCTTGGAAATAGATGCCTGCTCGAGTGATTCTATTTTTATGGTTATGACTATATGTAATGGAGTGACTCAACATTTCAATGCATGCCTATCTCAGGACTGCACCTGGTCAATGCTCGGTGGACATTTCCATTGCTGATATTGACATTGTGAGCTGTTGTTGTCCAGCCTTACTCCAGTCCTATATCAACTCTTCATTCATTCAGTCTTTTTTCAATCATTCAATCTGTCTGTTTCTCTATTCCTTTCTTCCCTCCATTTGTTGTAGTGTCCAATCTTACCTACCTTTGTAGTTTCCTGGCTAGAAAAGTGCAGACTCATGTCAGACCATTCTCATGTTCAGTATACAACCGGGTCTTCTCTCAGTGCCTCTCTTTTGTAAATTGTCTCACACAAAACCCACACAAAATAGACTCATATTATGTACACAACTCACACACACAACCTCAGACATATTTTTTACCAGCACGTCACATGTGCAACCAGAAAAAAAAACTGTTGACCAAATTTACTCCACAAACACAGATGAATACAAAGCTCTCCCCCGCCCCCCATTTGGCAAATCTGACCGTAATTCTATCCTCCTGATTGCAGCTTACAAGCAAAAAATAAAGTAGGAAGTACCAGTGACTCGCTCAATGCGGAAGTGGTCAGATGACTCGGATGCTACGCTACAGGACTGTTTTACTAGCGCAGACTGGAATATATTCCGAGATTCCGAGATTCATTCAATGGCATTGAGGAGTATACCACCTCAGTTTATCGGCTTCATCAATAAGTGCATCGACGGCGTCGTCCCCACAGTGACCATATGTACGTACATATCCCAACCAGAAGCCATGGATTACAGGCAACATCCGCATTGAGCTAAAGGCTGGAGCTGATGCTTTCAAGGAGTGGGACACTAATCCGGACGCTTATAAGAAATCCCGCTATGCCCTCAGACTAACCATCAAACAAAAAAAGCGTTAATACAGGATTAAGATTGAATCCTACTACACCGGCTCTGAAGCTTGTCGGATGTGGAGGGGCTTGAAAACTATTACAGACTACAAAGGGAAACCCAGATGCGTGCTTCCCAGTGACGTGAGCCTACCAGACAAGCACCAGCAACACTGAGGCAAGCAACACTGAAGCATGCAAGAGAGCACCAGCAGTTCTGGATGACTATGTGATAACGCTCTCAGTAGCCAATGTGAGCAAGACCTTTAAACAGGTCAACATTCCCAAAGCTGCGGGGCAAGACGGATTACCAGGACGTGTACTCAAAGCACGCGAGGACTAACTGGCAAGTGTTTTCACAGATATTTTCAACCTTTCCCTGACCAAGTCTGTAATAACTACATGTTATAACTACACGTAGCACTCACGTCGGTAGTCATGAAATGCTTTGAAAGGCTGGTCATGGCTCACATCAACAGCATCCTCCCGGATACCCTAGACCCACTCCAAATCGCATACCGCCCCACAGATCCACAGATGAAACAATCTGAATTGCACTCCACACTGCCCTTTCCCACCTGGACAAAAGGAACACCTACGTGAGAATACTATTCATTGACTACAGCTCAGCGTTCAACACCATAGTGTCCACAAAGCTCATCACTTAGCTAAGGACCCTGGGACTAAACACCCCCCTCCGTAACTGGATCCTGGAATTCCTGACGGGCCACCCCCAGGTGGGAAGGGTAGGTAGCAACACATCCGCCACACTGATCCTCAACACAGGGGCCCCTCAGGCGTGCATGCTCAGTCCCCTCCTGTACTCCTTGTTCCATCATGACTGCATGGCCAGGCATGACTCCAATACCATCATTAAATTTGCTGATGACACAACAGTGGTAGGCCTGATCACCGACAATGACGAGACAGCCTATAGGGAGGAGGTTAGATACCTGGCCGTGTGGTGCCAGGACAACAACCTCTCTCTAAATGTGATCAAGACAAAGGAGCTGATTGTGGACTACAGGACAAGCCTGGCCGAACAGGCCCCCATACAGGGCTGTAGTGGAGCGGGTCGAGCGTTTGAAGTTCCTCGGTGTCCACATCACCAACAAACTATCATGGTCCAAACACTGCTGAACAATTAATCAATTGGCCAGCAAACTATTTACATTGACACCCCCTCCAATTGTTTTGTACACTGCTGCTACTCGCTGTTTATTATCTATGCATAGTCACTTCACCCCTAACTAAATGTACAAATTACCTCAACTAACCTGTACCCACGAAAATTGACTCTGTACCAGTACCCCCTGTATCCTCGTTGTTACTTTTTTATTATTTTTTACTTTAGTTTATTTCGTATATATTTCCTTTACTCTTCTTGAACTGCACTTTTGGTTAAGGGCTTGTAAGTAAACATTTCACGGTAAGGTCTGTTGTATTCGGCGCATGTGACAAATAAAGTTTGATTTGATTTGAGTCACAGAGCGCAATCAGTGTCTTCAGAGAGTATTCAGGCACTAAAAGTATTTTCCACATTTTGTTGTGTTACAGCCTGAATTTCAAATGGATTACTTTTAGATTTTGTATCACTGATCTACACACAATGGTCAAAAATGTCAAATACAATCGAGTAGTGAATTTCAAGCACAGATTCAACCATAAAGACCAGGGAGGTTTTCCAATGCCTCGTAAAGAAGGGCACCAACTGCAGTGGCGATTTTAGCATGTCAATCTTGGTGGCGCAACAACAACAAAAAACTAGTGGGATGCATGACAGCTAAGCCACTACACTACACAACACAACACTAACCTATACATGAATTGCACTATAACAGTGACAAACGGTACCCACAAACTGTTAGGTGTCACATGTGCTCCCTCTCCGGCCTCTAGGTCACCAGGCTGCTCATTACGGAGCACACCTGTCATCATCGTTACGCGTCATCAGACTCACCTGGACTTCATCACTTCCCTGATTACCATCCCTATATACAGTATGTAATTCCCTTTGGTTCCTTCCTCAGGCATCATTGTTTCTGTTTCAGTTTCATGTCTGTGCGTTCTTCATGTTTTGTTTTATATTTTGTTCATTTGTTTTATATTTTGTTCATTTACTAAATCATTCATTCCCTGAACTTACTTCCTGACTCCCAGAGCACACATTACATTAGGACCTACATAAAGCTGTCCCAACAGCAGTCCCAACATCTTACCTCTGCTACACCTGGCTATCAGTGGAGCCTTGTCTAGCAGCGAAACAGTTAATTCAGCCTCATTTACTGCCTTTAAAAAAAACATAGCTGATATGGCTAACTTGCTTAAACAAAGGTGGTTTATAATGACAAGTGCGATGTACAAACTATGGCATAAGGGGACAATGAGCGAATGAGAGTCAATCGATTAAAACATTAATGAGCGTGCTAGGACGGACATAGTCAATATAACAATTTGTTGTGCTGTGCTCACTTGAACAGAAAGGTTGTGCGGCGGTCCTTCGTGGGCAAATTATGTCATCAAAGTCTGGCACTCTCTGGATTTATGGTGCTTTTCAAAACACGGTTAAATCATGATGATGTCATTGATCTTCAGGTCGTAGCTCTAGAAAGAGGCCGGATTTACAATTCCGAGTTGAATGACCATTCAAAACGTATTTTTGCAGTCGGAGCTCATTTATTCCCAACTTCCCAGGTGTCTTGAACTCACTTAAGTCAAGTTTTCGCAGTTCCGAGTTACAGTTGTTTTGAGCACGGCACAAATCATGCTTTATTGACAGAATGGCCAATGTTGAATGTTTATCTGGGATTAAGAGCCCCTTAATCCCAGATTTGGGACAACACAGCCACTGTCACTGATTCCGTCTAAACCACTCATTGTTGAATTTGCAATTTCCAACTTGTTGTGTAATGTTTATGTCCAATGGCCGTTGAGCATCGATACCTTTTATCTATAATTTGTCTTCATTATTTATCTTCATATGACAAGGATTAAAAAGGATTTGCCAGTAGATTGGAGATTTGATTCATGATGATGACTGCTAGCTACATTTTTTGTTGACATGATCAATCCAATCAAAGCTACTGTACATATAACGTGATTTGACATCCTTTTATCTGTGGCCAATGACCTTGAGCCTTCTTGGACGGGCACTTCTAATGTAACTCTATGGCAGCAACCAAGGGGCTAGAATTTTTAAAGTCAACCCTTCGACTTGGCAGTGATGTAGTGTCCCCATGAGTGCCAGACCTCTGAGCCAATAACGGCGCAACGCTCCGTATTTTCTGCTGGCTTGCTCCACCACCACAGAAAGCATTGAGCTAGGCTGAAACACCTGCATTTTGGAGCTGCCTTACTCAAGAAAACAAAAAAGAGACCATGTTTGTATACAACTTTATTAACTTAATGATATATATATTTTTACATTGTTTGCAAACTATTATGTGACACATATTAATGCCAAAATAACATGCAAAACAAGCTATCCCCAACAAGAAAACAATACTTTTTTAATACATTTTTTTTCTAAAAATGTGGGGCTCAAAAACAGAAACAGGGTCGCCTCTGACCAATTGGTTGACAACAGAAAAGTAGACATTGAATATCCCTTTGAGCATGGTGAAGTTATTAATTAGGCTTTGGGTGGTGTATCAATACACCCAGTCACTACAAAGTTACAAGCGTCCTTCCTAACTCAGTAGCCGGAGAGGAAGGAAACTGCTCAGGGATTTCAACATGAGGCCAATGGCGATTTTAATGGTTGTAATAGGAGAAAACTGAGGTTGGATCAACAACATTGTAGTTACTCCACAAAACTAACCTAAATGAACGAGTTATAAGAAGGAAGCCTATACAGAATAAAAAATATTCCAAAATATGCATCCTGTTTGCAACCATGCACTCATGTAATACTGGAATAAATGTGGCAAAGAAATGTACTTTTTCTCCTGAATACCCAACATTATGTTTGGGGCAAATGCGATGTTGATTATGGCAGCCCCCTGCACCTCTCTGATTCAGAGGGGTTGGGTTAAATGCGGAAGACACATTTCAGTTGAATGCATTCAGTTGTACAACTGACTAGGTATCCCCTTTCCTTTCAACACAACACATCACTGAGTACCACTCTTCATCTTTTCAAGCATGGTGGTGGCTGCATCCATGTTATGGGTATGCTTGTCATCTGCAAGGTCTAGGGAGTTTTTTGTTTTTTTTAAAGAAATGGAATACAGCTATAAGCACAGGCAAAATCCTAGAGGAAAACGTGGTTCAGTCTGCTTTCCAACAGACACTGGGAGACTAATTCACATTTCAGCTGGGCAATAACCTAAAACATAAGGCCAAATCTACACTGGAGTTGCTTACCAAGATGACATTGAATATTCCTTAGTGGCCTAGTTACAGTTTTGACTTAAATTGGCTGGAAAATCCTTGGCAAGACTTGAAAATAGCTGTCTAGCAATGATCAGCATCTTGACAGAGCTTGAAGAATTTAAGAAGAATAATGGCAAATATTTTACAATCCAGATGTGGAAGCTCTTAGAAATGTACAACAAAATACTCACTGCTGTAATTGCAGGTATTTCGAAAAAGTATTGACTCAGGGGTGTGAATACTTATGAAAATGAGATATTTCTGTATTTTTCAATACATTTGCAAACATTTCTAAAAACAGGTTTTCACTTTGTTACTGTGGGGTATTGTGTGGAGATGGGTGAGAAAAAAAACATATTTAATCCATTTTGAATTCAGTCTGTAACACAACAAAATGTGCAAAAAGTCAAGGGAAAGTGTATGAATACTTTCTGAAGGCACTGTATGTTCACTCACTCACACACACACTCACACACACACACAGAGAGACTTGAGTATGTGTCGGAAAATGTGTTTGTGTATTATGCATGCTTCAATGCAAGAGAAGGCACACCAGCGAGGAAGGCTGAATTAGATTACTTGGAATCACTCTGGCATGAAAAGCCTCTCTGCTCCTCTCCTCCCCTCCCCTCCTATCTTCTCTTCCTCTCCTCACCCTCTCATCCTCCCCTCCTCAACCTGCTGATGGAATAGAGGAAGTAAGGTAATATAAAAGCAGTTGTTGATTCTGCTCCACTTCCCCCCTGCCAGAGGGAAAACATGAACAGAAACTGTGTTTCTGCGTTACATTCTGTCTCTTTGGTAGGACAGGACAGGAGACTGCACAAAGGCCTGAATCAGTGACACAACACTGATGTCTTCCAACTGTTGATCCTTTTTGTTTGGGGTGTAGAGGGTTCAGAGAAGAGAGCAGGCAGCTCTCTATAGAGAGGAGTGGTATAGTAGCCGAGCAGAGAGTGGTATAGTAGCCTAGCGGTAACCTAGAAGGTTCAGGGAGGAGAGCAGGCAGCTCTCTATAGGCCAGGGAGAAGAGAAGAGCATTATTATTACTGATGGGTGACAGAGAACCAGATGGTGGTAGCTTAGTGGTTAGAGCGTTGGGCCAGTAACCAAAAACTCACTAGTTCGAATTCTGGAGCCGACCAGGTGAAAGATCTGTCAATGTGCTCTTGAGCAAGGCACTTAATCCTAATTGCTCTGGATAAGACCGTCTGCTTCATAACTAAAATGTAAATGTACCAGAACCCACTGGATTCTCCAATTACATTGAATGAACTACTGGACCAGATATAAAAATCCTCCAACCCATAAAGCATTGATGGTATCCTAAATGAAATGATAAACTATACAGACCACAAATTCAAATTAGCTATACTTTAACATCACCCTCAGCTCTGGCATCTTCCCCGATATTTGGAACCAGTAGCTGATGACCCATCCACAAAAGTAGGGACAAATTGGACCGAGTGTACAAAACATTAGGAACACCTGCTCTTTCCATGTCATAGACTAACCAGGTGAATCCAGGTGAAAGCTATGATCCTTATTGATGTCACTTGTTAAATCTACTTCAGTCAGAGTAGATTAACAGTAGGAGACAGTTTAAAGAAGTATTTAGAGAGCCTTGAGACAATTGAGTCATATATTATGTAAACCCAGTAACAACAAAAAACGTCCCTTTTTCAGGACCCTGTCTTTCAAAGATAACTAGTAAAAATCCAAATAACTTCACAGATCTTCATTGTAAAGGGTTTAAACACTGTTTCCCCTGCTTGTTCAATGAACCATAAATAAATAATGAACATGCACCTGTGGAACGGTCGTTAAGACACTAACAGCTTACTGAAGGTAGGCAATTAAGGTCACAGTTATGAAAACATAGGACACTAAAGAGGCCTTTCTACTGATTCTGGAAAACACCAAAAGCAAGATGCCCAGGATCCCTGCTCATCTGCGTGAATGTGCCTTAGGCATGCTGCAAGGAGGCATGAGGACTGCAGATGTGGCCAGGGCAATAAATTGCAATGTCCGTACTGTGGGACAGGTACAGGATGGCAACAACAACTGCCCGAGTTACACCAGGAATGCACAATCCCTCCATCAGTGCTCAGACTGTCTGCATTAGGCTGAGAGAGGCTGGACTGAGGGCTTGTAGGCCTGTTGTAAGGCAGGTCCTCACCAGACATCACCTGCAATAACGTCACCTATGGGCACAAACCCACCGTCACTGAACCAGACAGGACTGGCAAAAAGTGCTCTTCTCTGACGTAGTTTTGTCTCACCAGTGGTGATGGTCGGATTCGCATTTATCGTCGAAGGAATGAGCGTTACACCGAGGCTTGTACTCTGGAGCCAGATCGATTTGGAGGTGGATGGTCTGTCATGGTCTGGGGCTGTGTGTCACAGCATCATCGGACTGAGCTTGTTGTCATTGCAGGCAATCTCAACGCTGTGCGTTACAGGGAAGACATCCTCCTCCCTGATGTGGTACCTTTCCTGCAGACTCATCCTGACATGACTCTCCACCATGACAATGCCACCAACCATACTGCTCATTCTGTGCATGATTTCCTGCCAGATAGGAATGTCAGTGTTCTGCCATGGCCAGCGAAGAGCCCGGATCTCAATCCCATTGAGCACGCCTGGGACCTGTTGGATCGGAGGGTGAGGGCTAGGGCCATTCCCCCCCAGAAATATCAGAGAACTTGCAGGTGCCTTGGTGGAAGAGTGGGGTATCATCTCATAGCAAGAAGTGGCAAATCTGGTGCAGTCCATGAGGAGGAGATGCTCTGCAGTACTTAATGCAGCTGGTGGCCACACCAGATACTGACTGTTACTTTTGATTTTGACTCCCCCTTTGTTCCGGGACACATTATTCCATTTCTGTTAGTCAGATGTCTGTGTAACTTGTTCAGTTTATGTCGCACTTGTTGAATCTTGTTATGGTCATACAAATATTTACACATGTTAAGTTTGCTTTTTTTTTTTTTTTTTTTTTTTTGCTGAGTTTACGTATGCTACTCAAAGGGTGAATTTGCAAGACAAAAGATTTAAATGCCTCCGAACAGGGTATGACTGTGTCAAGACCTGCAACGCTTTGGGGTTTTTCACGCTCAACCGTTTCCGGTGTGTATCAAGAATGTTCCACCACCCAAAGGACATCCAGCCAGCTTGACACAACTGTATGAAGCATTGGCGTCAACATGGGCCAGCATCCCTGTGGAAAGGTTTTGACACCTTGTAGAGTCCAAGCCCTGACTAATTGAGGTTGTTCTGAGGGCAAAAGGGGGTGCAACTAAATATGACGGAGATGTTCCTAATGTTTGTATACTCAGTCTATATACTGTATCAACAAATTGGTCAGGGCACTAGACCAGTCTGCAGCACCCGGCCTCACCCTACTAGAATCTGAAGTGAAATGTCTACTGTTTTCTGATAATCTGGTGCTTCTGTGCCCAACCAAGGAGGGCCTACAGCAACACCTAGATCTTTTGAACAGATTCTGTCAGACCTGGGCCCTGACATTGAATCTGAGTAAGACAAAAATAATGGTGTTCCAAAAAGGTCCAGGAACCACGAATACAAATTCCATCTTGACACCGTTGCCCTAGAGCACACAAAAAAACTATAGCTACCTCAGCCTAAACATCAGCACCACAGGTAACTTCCACAAAGTTGTGAATGATCTGAGTGACCAAAAAACATTCTATGCCATAAAAAGAAACATAAAATTCTCAATTAGGATCTGGCAAAAAATACTTGAATCAGTTATAATACCCATTGCCCACTATGGTTGTGAGGTCAGGGGTCTGCTCACCAACCAAGAATTTACAAAATTGGACAAACACCAAATTGAGACTCTGTATACAGAATTCTGCAAAAACATATTCCGTGTATAACCTAAAACACCAAATAATGAGGATGATATCCGCTAATTATCAAAATCCATAAAAGAGCTGTTAAATTCTACTACCACCTAAAAGGAAGCGATTCCCAAACCTTCCATAACAAAGCCATCGCCTACAGAGAGATGCACCTAGAGAAGAGTCCACTCAGCATGCTGGTCCTGGGGCTCTGTACACAAACACAAACAGACCCCACAGAGCCCCAAGACAGCAACACAATTAGACCCAACCAAATCATGAGAAAACTAAAAGAGAATTACTTGACACATTGGATAGAACTAACCAAAAAACGAAACAAACTGCAATGCTATTTGGCCGTAAACAGAGAGAGTACACAGTGGAATAATACTTGGCCACCGTGACTGACCCAAAATGAAGGAAATCTTTGACTTCGTACAGACTCTGAGCATAGCCTTGCTTTTGAGAGAGGGTGCCGTAGGCAGACCTAGCTCTCGATGGAAGACAGGCTAAGTGCCCACTTCCCACAAAACTAGGTGGAAACTGAGCTGCACTTTCTACCGTCCTGCCAAATGTACAGTGCATTCGGAAAGTATTCAGACCACTTGACTTTTTCTACATTTTGTTACGTTACAGCCTTATTCTAAAATTGATTTTTTTTTAAAATTCTCTCTACACACAATACCCCATAATCACAAAGCAAAAACCGTTTTTTAGACATTTTTGCAAATTTATAAAAAATCATAAAACTTAAATATCACAGTATTCAGACCCTTTACTCAGTACTTTGTTGAAGCACCTTTGGCAGCAATAACAGCATCGAGTCTTCTTCGGTATGACGCTACAAGCTTGGCACACCTGTATTTGGGGAGTTTCTCCCTTATCTATTAGGTAAAATATCACAGTGTGCCATCCCAGCAGCAATATTTGTGACCTGTTACCACAAGAAAAGGGCAACCAGAGAAGCACAAACACCACTGTAAATGCAAACTATATTCATCTGTCCATTTATTTTCCCTTCGTACTTCAAATATTTGCACAATGTTACACGACTATACTGTACACAGCCAGTAATATAACATTTGAAATGTCTCTACTCTTTTTAAACTTTTGTGAGTTTTACTGTTCCATTTGGTTTATTATCTATTCCACTTGCTTTGGCAATGTAAACATCTTTCCATACAAATAAAGCCCTTTGAATTGAATTGAGAGAGAGAAAGAAAGAGAAAGAGAGAGGGTGCTGCTCTAATCTCTTTAATCTAGTTGAGTGGGGGAGACTTCAGAGAGAATGCTGAAGGCATCTGTTGATTTGCGCATTGCTTTGGTTTAGAAAAGGATTTCATCTGTAATTAGGACTAATTAGGCTAATAGGCTAGATTGTCTTTTGCCATAACAGAGAAGCTAATTTAGACCAGAAATAATCCCTTAAACAAAAATGGGGAATCCATAAGTGACCATGCTGCAAAGGTTATTATGTAATAAAGCTAATGACTATGAATAATGGCAAGCATATTCAGGGTTGGATCACATTTATGGCTTATTGTCACAGTTTCTCCTAAACTAATTTATGGCATGACCTAAATTACTGTGCCTTTGCTCTAATTGATTATAACAAAAAAAACAAATGTTATTACATTTCCAGAGCCAAGTGATAGCGATTTACAGTAGGTGACACCTCTGAGAGAGAGAAGAATGTTTTGAAATATTAACACTCTTTCTTTTGTCTTTGAAGCATCCTCCTCCTGAGCGTTATAGCAGGGACACCTACACGCTGCCAGCTCACAATGCTGTTCAATGGTTTGTCACCCATTTCAAACCATGAAGCAGGATTTCTGGAAGTGCCCAAAAATGTCATAGGGAATTCAGATATATGGTAAATAGAAATCAAAACTGGATGGTCTATAGAGACAGATGGAAGGGGTTGAGGGAGCTGAAGGATGGGACTGGATGGTCTATAGAGACAGATGGAAGTGGTTGAGGGTAGCTGAAGGATGGGACTGGATGGTCTATATAGACAGATGGAAGGGGTTGAGGGTAGCTGAAGGATGGGACTGGATGGTCTATAGAGACAGATGGAAGGGGTTGAGGGTAGCTGAAGGATGGGACTGGATGGTCTATAGAGACAGATGGAAGGGGTTGAGGGTAGCTGAAGGATGGGACTGGATGGTCTATAGAGACAGATGGGAGGGGTTGAGGGTAGCTGAAGGATGGGACTGGATGGTCTATAGAGACAGATGGAAGGGGTTGAGGGTAGCTGAAGGATGGGACTGGATGGTCTATAGAGACAGATGGGAAGGCTTGAGGGTAGCTGAAGGATGGGACTGGATGGTCTATAGAGACAGATGGAAGAGGTTGAGGGTAGCTGAAGGATGGGACTGGATGGTCTATAGAGACAGATGGAAGGGGTTGAGGGTAGCTGAAGGATGGGACTGGATGGTCTATAGAGACAGATGGGAGGGCTTGAGGGTAGCTGAAGGATGGGACTGGATGGTCTATAGAGACAGATGGAAGGGGTTGAGGGTAGCTGAAGGATGGGACTGGATGGTCTATAGAGACAGATGGAAGGGGTTGAGGGTAGCTGAAGGATGGGACTGCATGGTCTATAGAGACAGATGGGAGGGGTTGAGGGTAGCTGAAGGATGGGACTGGATGGTCTATAGAGACAGATGGAAGGGGTTGAGGGTAGCTGAAGGATGGGACTGGATGGTCTATAGAGACAGATGGGAGGGGTTGAGGGTAGCTGAAGGATGGGACTGGATGGTCTATAGAGACAGATGGAAGGGGTTGAGGGTAGCTGAAGGATGGGACTGGATGGTCTATAGAGACAGATGGAAGGGGTTGAGGGTAGCTGAAGGATGGGACTGGATGGTCTATAGAGACAGATGGAAGGGGTTGAGGGTAGCTGAAGGATGGGACTGGATGGTCTATAGAGACAGACGGGAGGGGTTGAGGGTAGCTGAAGGATGGGACTGGATGGTCTATAGAGACAGATGGAAGGGGTTGAGGGTAGCTGAAGGATGGGACTGGATGGTCTATAGAGACAGATGGGAGGGGTTGAGGGTAGCTGAAGGATGGGACTGGATGGTCTATAGAGACAGATGGAAGGGGTTGAGGGTAGCTGAAGGATGGGACTGGATGGTCTATAGAGACAGATGGAAGGGGTTGAGGGTAGCTGAAGGATGGGACTGGATGGTCTATAGAGACAGACGGGAGGGGTTGAGGGTAGCTGAAGGATGGGACTGGATGGTCTATAGAGACAGATGGGAGGGGTTGAGGGTAGCTGAAGGATGGGACTGGATGGTCTATAGAGACAGATGGAAGGGGTTGAGGGTAGCTGAAGGATGGGACTGGATGGTCTATAGAGACAGATGGAAGGGGTTGAGGGTAGCTGAAGGATGGGACTGGATGGTCTATAGAGACAGATGGGAGGGCTTGAGGGTAGCTGAAGGATGGGACTGGATGGTCTATAGAGACAGATGGAAGGGGTTGAGGGTAGCTGAAGGATGGGACTGGATGGTGTTCAGAGATAGATGGGAGGGGTTGAGGGTAGCTGAAGGATGGGACTGGATGGTCTATAGAGACAGATGGGAGGGGTTGAGGGTAGCTGAAGGATGGGACTGGATGGTCTATAGAGACAGATGGAAGGGGTTGAGGGTAGCTGAAGGATGGGACTAAAATCAAACAAAAGATAACTCATGTAAAATATACTGTTTCTGTAAAATGTATATAGTATGTATAAGCTGGAAGTAGAAGCCTATGTGTCGTTGTCCATTAGTTTAGGGGATGGGTGGGATGGATGGGATGGGTGGGATGGATGTGGTGGGTATGGTGGGATGGGATGGGTGGAATACCTTAAAAATATTTTTTCTCTCCCCCTTTTTCTGTGGCTCTCCTTTTCTCATTTGTGCTTTTTCAAAAGAGCTCTCCCTCACATTTTTTTACTCCTCCCTTCTTCCTTCTCTCCCTTCCTCCCTTTCTCTGTTTACTTCAGACAAACATACAGTGCATTCAGAAAGTATTCATATCCCATTTTGTTCCGTTACAGCCTTATTCTAAAATGTATTAAATTATTGAATCTGCAATCCCATAATGACAAAGCAAAAACAGGTTTTTAGACATTTTTGCAAATTTGTAAAAAAAAAAATAAAGAACTGAAATAGGACATTTACATAAGTATTCAGATCTTTTACTCAAGACTTTGTTGAAGCACCTTTGGCAGCTATTACAGCCCCACGTCTTCTTGGGTATGACATTACAAACTTTATTTGGGGAGTTCCTCCCATTGTTCTCTGGAAGGTTCTCCTATCTCCACAGAGCAATTTTGGAGCTCTGTCAGAGTGACCATCGGGTTCTTGGTCACCTCCCTGACCAAGGCCCTTCACCCCCGATTGCTCAGTTGGCCGGTCGGCCAGCTCTAGGAATAGTCTTGGTGGTTCCAAACTTCTTCAATTTAAGTATGATGGAGGCCACTGTGTTCTTGGAGACCTTCAATGCTGCAGAAATATTTTGGTAACCTTCCGCAGATCTGTGCCTTGACGCAATCCTGTCTCGGGGCTCTATGGACAATTTATTCGTCCTCGTGGCTTGGTTTTTGCGCTGACATGCACTGTCAACCGTGGGACCTTATATAGACAGGTGTGTGCCTTTCCAAATCATGTCCAATCAATTTAATTTACCACATGTGGACTCCAAACAAGTTGTAGAAACATCTAAAAAATGATCAGGATGCACCTGAGCTAAATTTCGAGTCTCATAGCAAAGGGTCTAAATAGTTGTAAATACATGTAGATAAAGTATTTCTGTTTTTTACTGTTAATAAATTTGTTCAAATTTCTAAAAACCTGTTTTTGCTTTGTCATTATGGGGTATTGTGTGTAGATTTATGAGGTAAAAAAAATATTTCATAAATTTTAGACTAAGGCTGTAACAAAATGTGGAAAAGTCAATACTTTACAAATGAATTGTACATTGATATTAACAGTGTTGATTAATTGCTCTCTCCTGACATCTCCCCACTTACTCCCCATGGCTTCTCTTCTCTCCCCAATAGTGGGATGTAGCTGTTTGTTTTTTGGGTCACTTAAAGATGGATCTTAGACGAAGTAATTGGAGGCTAAGCTGATTCCTCAGCAGCACGGCAGGAGGCTGGTCTATTATCTTTTACCATCCTGAAGTAATATGCTCCTGTCCAGCCCAGCCTCATCATCATTACCCATGCTGCACTGCCCCAGTGATGGAGAGAGACTGAAAGGACAGGGCATATATCATATCACCACTCGTATGTCGTCCTGTCCCAGTCTTCCTCGGCAGCAAACTGTGCTCACTCACACACAGCACGTTCAAACAGCATGGAGATGAGGAGAAATGAAAGGAGCAGTTTGTATTCATGTGCGCTCCGAATGGTATCGTTAAACAATAGATCATCACCCTGGTCTTCTCCGGCTACTTTGTCTCTCACATGATATAGTCATCAATCAACAATACTCAATTGAATGTTTCATTATTTATTTGTTATTTTCAACAACAACAAAAATGCCTTGCACCTTAGGACACAACTTCTCGGCCAGGCAAGTGAAATAGCAGGATAGGGATTTATCAAACCCTACCAGACACACGGGTATGAGAGCAGAACATGCATCCAGCACCCAGCCAGACATGTGCTCTGGTAACAGGATATGAGCACACAGACATCACAGTGAAGTTTATACACTGTTTTCAGATCAGGGTCTGGGTGCGGATACACGAATATACAACTGAATACTCCAAGTATTAAGGTACAGTGCCTTCAGAAAGTATTCATACCCCGTGACTTATTCCATGTTTTGTTGTGTTACAGCCTGAATTCAAAATTGATTCAATATTAATTTGTCTCATCCATCTACACACAATACCCATAATGACAAAGTGAAAACATGTTTTGAATGTTTTTTGTCCAAATGTATTGAAAATGAAATACAGAAATATCACATTTACATAAATATTCATACCCCTTTGCTATGACACTCCAAATTGACCTCAGGTGCATCCAATGTCCTTTGATCATCCTTGAGATGTCATTACAACTTGGAGTCCACCTGTGGCCAATTCAATTGTTTGGGACATGATTTAGAAACAAATACCTGTCTATAATGTCCCACAGTTGACAATGCATGTCAGAGCAGAAACTATACCAGGATGTCCAAGGAACTGTCTGTAGATCTCCGAGATAGAATTGTGATGAGACATATATCTGGGGAAGAGTATAAAACAATTTCTAGAGTGTTGAAAAACTATTCTGTGGTCTGATGAGACAAACATTTACATTTTTGGCCTGAATGCAAAGCACTACAGTATATCTAGAGAAAACCAGGCACAGCTCATCACCCTTCCAACACCATCCCTACCATGATGCATGATGGTGGCATGCTTTTCAGCGGCAAGGACTTGGAGACGGGTAAGGATAGAGTGAATGAATGAATGAAGCCAAATACAGGCAAATCCTTGATGAGAACCTGCTTCAGAGTGCATATGACCTTAGACCAGGGCGAAAATGTACGTTCCAACAGGATAATATCCCCAAGCATGCAGCCAAAGCAATGCTGGAATGGCTTCAGACAAGAATGTGAAAGTCCTTAAGAGGCCCAGCCAAAACCCAGACTTGATTCACATTGAAAATCTTTGGAAAGACTTGAAGATTGTTGTTTCCTGCTGTTTGCCATCTAACTTAATACAGCTGGAGAGAATCTGCAAGGATGACTGGGAGAAAACCCCCAAATCCATATGTGCAAAGCTGATACAGACATACCCAAGCTGTAAACGCTGCCAAAGGTGCTTCTACAAAGTATTGACTCAGGTGTGTGAATAATTATATGAATGAGATATTTCTATATTTCATTTTCGATAAATGTATATAAAATTAATAATATTTAAACAATTTTGAATTTAGGCTGTAACACAAAATATTTGGGAATAAATCAAGGGGTATGAATACTTTTTGATGGCACTGTATAAGTCTTCTGGTCTCAATCAATGTCTGAACAGCACACGACACGACACTACACTGCACTGCACTGAATTACACCACAGTACACTACACTACACTAAATTAGACTGCTACACTACACAAAATTACACTATACTACACTAAATTACACTGCACTTCTCTACACTAATCAATACTACACTAAACTCATCTATACTACACTAATCTACACTACACCAAATTACACTACACTACAGGGACCTGTATTTGCCCCCTAATTTCATGGCACTCAGGCACTGCTATAGCTGATTGCTTTGCCAGGGTAAAGCATTGCATTTCTTTGCATAGAATGACTCATAGAGTCTACAATGGAGGCTGATGTATGAATCCCGAATCCATTAGAAGCTGGTACAGTATAGCTGGGAGGTTGATGAAAGAGAGCACTAGCTTTGAGCCTACTGCGGTGTTCACGTGTCATAATACATAGAATGTTAATGAGTACAACATATAATGAATGGTCCTCTGATCCGGAACCACTCTCTCCTTGATCACAGAGGACTCGCTGTTTAAATACCTTTTTAAACTGCATTCTAAATGAGATGGATCAGTTCTATCTATCCATGTTCCGTCTCTACAAAGCCTTCTCTACAATAGGCTGGAATAGATAGGCAGAATGATTCTCACTTGTTGTTGATAAGGCTTCTAGCGGCAAGCCTAGTGTGGGCGGAACTAAGTTTGCAAGTTTGCCATTTTCAAAAGAGTAGAAGTGCTTATTTTAATGGTGTATTCTTTTGGTGTCAGATGTGAAATACAGAGTGTCTTGAAATGTCTACATAATTGAAAGGCACATTTTTTTGTTGTGATTGTGGCTTCTTTTAAAGTTGACTTTTTTTATGGGTGTATACAGGAGTAGAAGCAAGCCCATGATTAGAATCTCCAAAGTTTTGCTCTCCAAACATCAGCCCAAAATGTAGATGCCCCACTGATGTTTTCTGAACAATGACGTTTCCTGCCCTGTGTCAAACTGATAGATCACATTACGGTCGCCCTAAGGGACAAACCTGCTTTCAAAATAACAGCCTGCAAAGTTTGGTAATATGATGCAAAGTGATTTACAGGAAAACACTGGAAAGAGAGGATTGTCAAAAATAAGCATTTCTTGACATATCTCAATGGCAGTATTTTCACAAATGGTCTATATTGGTCTGTAATGGTCTGTATTGGTCTGTATTGGTCTGTAATGGTCTGTATTGGTCTGTATTGGTCTGTAATGGTCTGTATTGGTCTTGTATCTGAATGCAAACGTGATCTTGTGAAGCTTGAGAGAAAACAGACCTGGTTTTATTTGGGGTTGGTAATGGACTTGGCAGTGGAGTTGACCTTTGAGCCTGCGGAGGGGGGTTTCTGTCCAGAGGGCAGCTAAGCCAAGCTAAGCTGGCTGTATGGATCTTGATCGGAGCCGGGTGAGGAAATCAGTCAGAGAGATCAGGAGGTCATTCCCACCAGACCTGAGCAAGAGCATAGGAAGAGCTCTCTATCGATCGGCTGAAAGTGATAGATAGGAGGCTGAAATGGAGCAGGCTGATACAGACAGAGTTGCATCCCTGGCTGCATCTCTAGAGCCTTGAAGCCCAGGCTCCACAGCGGGAAGTAGAGCATCAGCAGAGCATCAGTACAGCATCAGCAGAGCATCGCTATACCACCACCAGCACATCCAGATGCATTAGCCCCACTGCTGCTGCCCTCATTCTTCCCCAAACCATGTGTGTGCTTTGGGGCAGGCGGAGAGCCTCTTGTGTCCCTAGTGCATGACCTTGGTGTCTTCTCTCCTGGAGCGCTGCAACTCACTGTCATTTTTACTCATCAGGGATAAGGACTCCTCCCACCCACCTGACTCATTCATCTATACTCAACAAAAATATAAACGCAACATGTAAACATGTTGGTCCCTTTGTTTAATGAGGTGAAATAAAAGATCCCAGAAATGTTCCATACGCACAAAAAGCGTATTTAATCTCTGTTAGTGAGCATTCTCCTTTGCCCAGATAATCCATCCACCTGACAGGTGTATCATATCAAGAAGCTGATTAAACATCATGCTCATTACATAGGTGCACCTTGTGCTGGGGACAATAAAAGGACACTCTAAAATGTGCAGTTTTTTCACACAACACAATGCCACAGATGTGTCAAGTTTTAAGTGAGCGTGCAACTGGCATGCTGACGGCAGGAATGTCCACCAGAGCTTTTGCCAGAGAATTGAATGTTCATTTCTCTACCATAAGCTGCCTCCGTTTTAGAGAATTTGGCAGTACGCCCAACCGGCCTCACAACCACGTCAGCCCAGGACCTCCACATCCGGCTTCTTCACCTGCGGGATCGCCTGAGACCAGCCACCCGGACAGCTGATGAAACTGAGGAGAATTTCTGTCTGTAGTAAAGCTCTTTTGTGGGGGAAAAGGGCTGAATGAATTAATTTCAATGGACGGATTTCCTTATATGAACTGTAACAGTAAAATATTTTAAATTGTTGCATGTTGGGTTTATATTTTTGTTCAGTGTAGATGTACAATGTATCAGATATGGTATTCATGAACTCTGCAGGGGATTTGTCCTATAAAGTTAAAATATAGTGGTTCTACTTCCAGCCATGTTTTATTCACCAGCTTCCTAGCCCAGCATGAGAAGTAGCAATTCCTCGCCACTGTGCTCCAGAGGGTGGTTCACTTCCTGTCTGTTCACTATAATAGCCAAACCTCAATACCCCCTGAAAATGACCTTCCAAAAGAAAGGTCATTTGTACTTAGACAGAGTTCTTATATGTTTACAGTGCCTTGCAAAAGTATTCACCCCCTTGGCAGTTTTCCTATTTTGTGGTATTACAACCTGTAATTTAAATGGATTTTTATTTGGATTTCATGTAATGGACATACACAAAATAGTCCAAATTGGTGAAGTGAAATGAAAAAAATAAATGAAAGAAAATAAAAAACGGAAAAGTGGTACGTGCATATGTATTTACCTCCTTTGTTATGAAGACCCTAAATAAGATATTGTGCAACCAGTTACCTTCAGAAGTCACATAATTAGTTAAATAAAGTCCACCTGTATGCAATCTGTGTCACATGATCTGTCACACAATCTCAGTATATATATACACCTGTTCTGAAAGGCCCCAGAGTCTGCAACACCACTAAGCAAGGGGCACCACCAAGCAAGTGGCACTATGAAGACCTTGGGGCTCTCCAAACAGACCAGGGACAAAGTTGTGGAGAAGTACAGATCGGGGTTGGGTTATAAAAAAAAAATCTGAAACTAGGAACATCCCACAGAGCACCATTAAATCCATTATTAAAAAATGGAAAGAATATGGCACCACAACAAACCTGCCAAGGCAAGGAGGGCATTAATCAGAGGCAACAAAGAGGCCAAAGATAACCCTGAAGGAGCTGCAAAGCTCAACAGCGGACATTGGAGTATCTGTCCATAGGACCACTTTAAGCCGTACACTCCACAGAGCTGGGCTTTACGGAATAATGGCCAGAAAAAAATGAACAAACATGTTTGGTGTTCGCCAAAAGGCATGTGGAAGACACCCCAAACATATTGAAGAAGGTACTCTGGTCAGATGAGACTAAAATGGCATTTTGGCCATCAAGAAAAGGCTGTCTGGCGCAAACCCAACACCTCTCATCACCCTGAGAACACCATCCCCAGATGGTGGTGGCAGCATCATGCTGTGGGGATGTTTTTCATCGGCAGGAACTGGGAAACTGGTCAGAATTGAAGGAATGATGGATGGCACGAAATACAGGGAGATTCTTGAGGGAAACCTGTTTCAGTCTTGCAGGTTACCTTCTAGCAGGACAATGACCCTAAGCATACTCCTAAAGCAACACTCGAGTGGTTTAAGGGGAAACATTTTAAATGTCTTGGAATGTCCTAGTCAAAGCCCAGACCTCAATCCAATTGAGAATCTGTGTATCTGTGTTTTCCATTGAAGAAATCAACCAGAAGTTGAAAGCGTTCTCAGACATTATAGACTTTCTTTAGACAGTGGAAAGAGCAAAAAAGAGCTTACGAGAGACATAACATTGTTACAAAAACAACAAAAACAAACTAATACATTTTTTAGAAGCCATGATTCATGCTGTTGTTTTTAGAGCTTCAACTTGCTTTTGTAGTTTTGTGGTTTGTCCACCTTGTATTTTACACCACTCAACTCACATCGCAAGGTATTTTGTTTTTGATTGAAAACTTGTCCATGTCAATTATGGAATGGAGCACAATCCATAATGTACTGTAATTAATATTTTAAGGAAGGATTTGTCCAATCAGCAGAGTGTCATTGAGACACTTTGGTTGCTGAAGGACAGGTTCACCCATAAATCATGTGTACTCATAAATAATGTAGAACTATAGCAAATCAATGAGACTAAAGGGTCAATACTATCTATGAGCTGTCATATGGATTGCCATGCCCCCGCAACCCCCTCATACCATCCATGACAGACAGAGGGTTCTCTGGTTTAAGCATATGTACAGAGCAGCAATTCACCCAAAGTATTTTCCCTAGTAGGAGATGATATCTATGAATTTTGGAACCTTATAAATCAGTGAATACTACACTTTTCATTAAAAAAATGTGTTTAAATGATAGTATTTATTTTTAGTGTGACATATGGTTGTGTCTGAATGTTATCTCTCCACTGTGGATATTCTCCTGAATCTTCTCTCTTCAAACCCACTCCTCCTTTCCTCAGGGCATTGCAGTTAGTTAATGAGTGAGTTTATTTAAAAAAAAATGTTTTTAACTAGGCAAGTCAGTTAAATTCTTATTTACAATGTCAGCCTTCCCCAGCCAAACCCTAACGACTCTGTGCCAATTGTATGCCGGCCTATGGGCCTCACAATCACAGCCGGATGTGATACACCCTGGCATCGAACCAGGGTCTGTAGTGATACCTCTAGCACTGAGATGCAGTGCCTTGGACCGCTGAGCCACTCAGGAGCCCGAGTGACAAAAAATACAGCTGCACAGTAAGAAAAATGGAGGAGGTCCAATGATTCTCATCTAGATCTTGGGTTGATTTTTTTTGTGTGATGTGGATTATATTGCACAGCAGAAACGCCAACAGTTCAGAGGAGAATTGTTTGCTTCCTTTTGAATCTGTCCTTTTATAGCAACCATATGTACCACTCGTTATGAATTTAACTGGCAATCAGCTCATACAATTTTCCGTACTGAACAGACATGATGTTGTAAACTGCCAGGAATGGGCAGAACAGGTGAGGAATAATGAGAAGTTGTTGGAAAGAAGGATGCACATAACCATGGTTATGATGAGTACTGTACTGTTGAAGAGTTGTGTGTCAAGTGTGAAGCACTGACATGGCCGTATAGTGATACCTCTCCAACTGAAATTATATTGTACATCACTAGCATACACTACATTATCTTATTCACAGGGGGAGCCAGGAGCCTCTTCTTAGGCCAAATGATCCCATTTAAAATAGTTGCATACTATGGTCCTTCCAGGGGGATTGATCCAAACTTACACACTGTCATATTGAGGTGAATCAGTTTTCCACCCTACACAAACATCTATACCATGTCATATTCATACGTATAAAGCATACTTCTGCATCCTTTGCCTCAAGCTCTGCATTCTGACAGTTAGAATTAGAACAAAGCAAGCAACTTGACAGACATATAAAAATTATTCTGTTCTTCTCTGAAAATATATTAACCGTTTTTGTTCCTTGTTTTCCTTTTTAGAATACAGCCATTGTCAGCAGAGTTCTGTGTTTTCCAGGAAATGACCAACTCTCTCTATAATGCCCCTGAATTAAGTCAAGATAAATGAAATGTAATACCACCAGCCAAATGAGGCCTCCCTCGTGATAGCGGTGTTTAATTTCCTACACCAATAGGCCGTGGCCATGGGATTACCAGCATGCTCTCTCATTAGACCTCTGTTCCCAGGCTGGCACTCACTGAAAGATCTCCACTATCAAAGCAGCCATTGAATCCAGCAGCACTTCCCACCTTGTCTCCCCTGTACTGGCCTGTGGAAGAGAGACAAAGAGGGAGAGAGAGTTGGCTTGGTCTCAGGTGGAGAGAAAGAGAGAGAAACAGAGAGACCCTCATTAAAAGGCAGAGTTCATTTTACAAACATCCCCAACGTTGTCATGCAGTGATATATCGTCATGTGTTCCCCTCTCCTCCACCATACTTACTTCCTCCCAATTTAAAGCCCTTTGGACTGAGAGAGAGGAAGAGACACTGGGAACTACACAGAGAGGAGAGTACAGTGGGTGAAAGGATGTGTCTCTCTTAGCCTGCTTAATAGCATCCTGACACAGTTTGACACTCATTTTATGCCTGGATCATATTCATCATCATGTTATTCTGCTCGTATCATTTTCTCTGGTCACAAATAATGTGAAAAGTAGAAAACACTTATTTCAGAGAAGTGGGTTATCTAGTCACTCAAATTTCTTGACTGTTGAAGGACTGTCACATTTGAAGTGCACATTCTGTCTTGTTCAACCATCACATGCTCATGTTGAAAATATATAATGAGTGGCCCAGTATTATAATACAGTTATCAATCAAATGTAACATATTAGGGATTAAGCTGGGTTTACAACTGACACAGTGGTGTGTTGACATTAATAAGTATATATACAGTACCAGTCAAAAGTTTGGACACACCTACTCATGCAAGGGTTTTTCTTTAGTTTTACAGTGTAGACAAATAGTGAGAACATCAAAACTATGAAATAACACATGGAATCATGTAGTAACCAAAAAAAGTGTTAAACAAATCGAAATGTATTCTATTTTTGAGATTCTTCAAAGTATCCACCCTTTGCCTTGATGACAGCTTTGCACACTCTTGTCAATCTCTCAACCAGCTTCATGAGGTGGAATGGATTTCAATTAACAGGTGTGCCTTGTTAAAAGTACATTTGTGGAATTTCTTTCCTTCTTAATGCATTTGAGCCAATCAATTGTGTTGTGACAAGGTAGGGGTGGTTTACAAAAGATAGTCCTATTTGGTCCATATTATGGCAAGAACAGCTCAAATTGTCACGCGGAATGACGCTGGAGAGACGAAGCAGGTACGGGGAGTAAAACATTTCATTATAACAGACAGAGGCGAGACAGGAACAGCGTCAGAAACCAATTCAAAAGACAACAACAATACAATGCAGCAGTGGGGAACAGAGCAGGGAACTGACAAATATAGGGGAGGAAATAACAGGTGATGAGTGAGTCCAGGTGAGTGCAATAACACTGAAGCGAGTGACGAGGGAGGACAGGTGTGAGTGATGATGGCAGGAGTGTGTGATGCAGGGTAATCTGGCGCCCTCAAGCGCCAGGGGAAGGGAAGAGCGGGAGCAGACGTGACACAAGTAAGCAAAGACAAACAACAGTCCATCATTACTTTAAGACAGTCAATACGGAAAATGTCAAGAACTTTGAACGTTTCTTCAAGTGCAGTCACAAAACATCCAATCAAATCAAATTTGATTTGTCATATGCACCGAATACAACAGGTCATTAAAGAGCAGCAGTATAATAACAAGAGCGCGGCTATATACAGGGGTACCGGTACAGAGTCAATATGCGGGGGCACCCGTTAGTCAAGGAAATTGAGGTAATATGTACATGTAGGTAGAGTTATTAAAATGACTATGCATAGATAATAACAGAGAGTAGCAGCAGTGTAAAAGGGGGGGGGGGGCAATGCAAATAGTCAGGGTAGTCATTTGATTAGATGTTCAGGAGTCTTATGGCTTGAGGGTAGAAGCTGTTTAGAAGCCTCTTGGACTTAGACTTGATGCTCCGTACCACTTGCCATGCGGTAGCAGAAAGAACAATCTATGACTAGGGGGGCTGGAGTCTTTCACAATTTTTAGGGCTTTCCTCTGACACCGCCTGGCATAGAGGACCTGGCTAGCAGGAAGCTTGGCCCCAGTAAAAAAACATTTAGCAATATGATGAAACTGGATTTCTTGAGGACCGCAACAGGAAAGGAAGACCCAGAGTTACCTCTGCTGCAGAGGATACGTTCATTTGAGTTACCAGCCTCAAAAATTGCAGCCCAAATAAATGCTTCACAGAGTTAACAGACACATCTCAACATCAACTGTCCAGAGGAGACTGTGTGAATCAGGCCTTCATGGTCAAATTACTGCACAGGAACCACCACTAAAGGACACCAATAATAAGAAGAGACTTGCTTGGGCCAAGAAACACTAGCAATGGACATTAGACTGGTGGAAATCTGTCCAAATTGGAGATTTTTGGTTCCAACCGCCATGTCTTTGTGAGACGCAAAGTAGGTGAACAGATGATCTCTGCATATGTGGTTCCCAATGTGAAGCATGGAGAAGGAGGTGTGATGGTGTGAGGGTGTTTTGGTGGTGACACTGTCAATGATTTAATTAGAATTCAAGGCACACTTATCCAGCATGGCTACCACAGCATTCTGCAGTGATACGCCAAATCATCTGGTTTGCGATTAGTGGGACTATCATTTGTTTTTCAACAGGACAATGACCCAACACACCTCCAGGCTGTGTAAGGGCTATTTGACCAAGAAGGAGAGTGATGGAGTACTGCATCAGATGACCTGGCCTCCACAATCACTTGACCTCAACCAAATTGAGATGGTTTGTGATGAATTGGACCGCAAAGTGAAGGAAAAGCAGACAGGTTCTGAGCATATCTGGAAACTCCTTCAAGACTGTTGGATAAGCATTCCAGGTGAAGCTGGTTGTGTGTGCAAAGCTGTCATCAAGGGTGGCTACTTTGAAGAATTTAAAATCTAAAATATATTTTGATTTGTTAAACACTTTTTTGGTTACTACATGATTCCATGTGTTATTTCATAATTTTGATGTATTCACTATTATTCTACAATTTAGAAAATAGTAAAAAATGAATGAGTATGTGTGTCCAAACTTTTGACTGGTACTGTATATCCACAACAGACGTGTGTTTACATCTCTCCTCTCTCTTTCTCTCCTCTTTCTTCTCTCTCTCTCTCTTCTCTTCTCTTCTCTTCTCTTCTCTTCTCTTCTCTTCCATGGCTCAACAGTGTGCTAGACCTGCTCTAGTGGGAGCACTGGCCAAGTTTCCTGGGTTAGAATGTGGATGTTTTAGGGCAAACAGAGGCAGATGTGGTGAGCGGATCACTAGCCTGTAGGCTGGGACAGCATTCGGAGCTTGGCTGGCTGCTTCTCATGCTGGCTGTGTCACTCTGGCTGACACCATAAATCTCACTTATTTTCAGATCCAAGCCAGACGCAGGCAAGAATTATGGTCCAGACAACATTGCCAGGCAGCGACTGCACCGTGCTGAATGCTAACAGAGAACCGCATGATAAACTGGGCAGCCACTTCTCCTACACGTTACAGGGCAAAGGCTGAAAAACACTCTCAATCTGTGTGGCTGAGACAGGGCTGATTGGCTATCAAATAGAGTTCAGAACTGGTAGCTATTTGCTCCTGGGTCGCAAGACAACACGTATCAAGGCCATGTGAGGTAGTCGCTCAAAATAAGTGGGTTGTAGGTATCTGGTTTCTCAGGTACAAGAGTGACAGAAATGTATCCCATACTTAAAGAGTCTAACTTTCCCAGTCAGGTGGTAGCATTACTAGTTAATAGAGTAATCATTCCTATACTACAGGAATCTGGCTCATATTTCCCTATGACCTCTGTCCCATATAGACTCAGCTTTAAGTAACTCTCCTGTTGTGCCCCAATGCTCTCCGTTTTGCATTAAATTGCACTGTCTGTGTGTGGCTGGCTGTGTGGGCCATTGAAGCATCTCTGTGACATTCCACTGTGGCTTATTACTGCCAGAACCTGCTCTCTCGCTTCTCCTGCTGGTTCCAGCCTGCTGGGTCACTTCCAGCCTCTGTAATGCTCTGTGTTTCATCGAGTCTCAACCATTTACCTCATCATCTATTATAAAAGACCCTCTGGAAATGGAGGAATCCCAGCAGGGACAGAATTAATTTACTGCAGCCGCTAATTCAGGGAATTTGAATCAAAGTCAGCAAAGTCAGAATCTATATGATTCTATATGCTATATAACAATGTTACAGTCTATAAAAAATATAATGAAAATACATTTGAAGATAGTGCCACATTATTGATTTTGTGAGTCCTTGGTATTTTTTGTCTCAACCAATAATAATTTCACTCAAGCCTGAATGGACTGGTAATTGACGCTTACAAACGTCCATGCTCCTTTTAACAGAACTTAATCCCCCTTTTCTCTCTTTTTTCAATGCCTCTTATTCACAAGCACACAAACACAAGTGAAAGTCTTAAGGAGCAGTGTACAAATCCATGTGTTTTCCCCTCATGCAGAGAAAGGGCAATGTTGACAGGAAGTCAAACACACGGCAGCTAGAGCCTGTCACAAGGTGTCAGTATTAGTGATATGAAAGGATAGAGACGTCGTTTTAGAATTAGGTTAATATCCATACCTAAATTCTGCATAATGTCATGCTGTCGTCAAAGCATTTGAGAGCCAAGTCTTCAATACAGCTTTAACTGAGCAAAGTAAAGAGGACCGCTCAGTTTCTGCCCATTGTAAAGCCCTTTCAAAGCCAAACCATTGAAATGATTGTGAACCTCTTTATAGAGGTTTCACAGTAGCAATTAAACAAGACGACCTTGCTTGGTATGACCTTTTTCACTCTATAGGATTCAATTGTCATGTGGGTTCCTCAATAGAGCAAAGAGCAGACAGTCCTCAATGACTTAATGGCTGTGTACCTTGGCTCCAAGGCATTTCTAGTGGTGGTTCAGCTTATTTAGCCGTCTAATTGAAATTGAGATGTAGTGAATGGCTATAACAGACAATGTAATGTTCATGTCTGGCTAAGACAGTAAAGCCTTTCCCGAGCCTATCTTAATTGAACCAAGTATATCTTCTGACAGTGTGATGGCTGTGTAATGAAAGTTTAAGAGCTCTATTGGGAGTAATGAACCCCTGCCGATCCTCTTTCTCTACTAGGGTTCCCATTCACTAACAGTACTAAGGTCAGACACAGCTGCCCACTCACTAATAGTACTGAGCTTGCTTCTCTACCCAGAGCTGTGAACTCACTAACAGTAATGAGTCAAAAGCGGTGTTCGTTCTAGAGCTGTCCACCTAGTAGCAGTGCTGATTCTGGAGCTGTCTACTCCACAGCAGTCCACTCAGTAATGGTGCTGATTCTGGAGCTGTCTACTCCACAGCTGTCCACTCAGTAATGTTGCTGATTCTGGAGCTGTCTACTCCACAGCCGTCCACTCAGTAATGGTGCTGATTCTGGAGCTGTCTACTCCACAGCTGTCCACTCAGCAATGGTGCTGATTCTGGAGCTGTCTACTCCACAGCCGTCCACTCAGTTTATGATGCTGATTCTGGAGCTGTCCATTTTTTGAGATTTTCACTCTGTAATCGTGCTGATTCTAGAGCTGTCCACTCAGTAATGGTGCTGATTTTAGAGCTGTCCATTCAGTAATGGTGATGATTCTAGAGCTGTCCATTCAGTAATGGTGATGATTCTAGAGCTGTCCACTCAGTAGTGGTGATGATTCTAAAACTGTCCATGGTGCTGTTGTAGAGCTGTCCACTCAGTAGTGGTGATGATTCTAAAACTGTCCATGGTGCTGTTGTAGAGCTGTCCACTCAGTAGTGGTGATGATTCTAAAACTGTCCATGGTGCTGTTGTAGAGCTGTCCACTCAGTAACAGTTCTGATTGTGCAGCTGTTTTTCTCCTTAGTGTATTCTGATATTACCCTGTGTTTGACTGTGATGGTCCCCTGTCTCTCTCTCAGGACACAGAGATCCTGAACACGGCCGTGTTGACAGGGAAGACAGTGGCTGTCCCGGTGAAAGTGGTGACCATCGGAGCAGACGGCATGGTCACTGACGTCTCAGAGGCAGTGGACTGTCGCTCCACAGATGAAGATGTGGTCAAGGTCAGTCAGGGGAAACTAATCCAAAATAAATTATTTGAGTCATAGACAACTAAAAATCTTTATTATCAAACTTATAATAAATGTTTTTCTAAGCCTCATTCTTGCATTCTCTTCTCACTAGCAGTGTAATTTTGAAACATTGTCGCTCAAATTACCATAACATTTCAAGTAATTTATGTGCATATTGAGTTTGTATATGGTTAGAAAATATTGCTGTTCGAAAAAGTGGCAGCATGTTTGCATGAGCGTCATGCAATTTTTACTTTTTTTTTTACATGTTGGTATTATTTGAGTGTGCAGATGTCTTAATTGAATTCCAGTGACCAGTGTTTAGTGACCAGTGTTTAGTGACCAGTGTTTAGTGAGTGAGATGGAGTTTCCAGTGAGATGGGTTTCAGCTAGCTCATGGAAGGTGGAGCGTATTGAAGAATGGTCAAGTGCAGTTGCATGGTCATTTATTGTTGTATTGACTGTAGTCTGAGCCTGACTCGTTGCCAGTTGCAAGAAGTGACAAAACTCAAGTACGTTTAGAAAAATGTATTTGTATTTCATTTTTCATTCATCCAAACTCTTTTCAGTCTTCAGACTTTGGATATGGACTTCATTCCACACATAACACTGCTTTGAAGCACTGTGTTTTTCTTGTGTTCACATACAGTGGGGCAAAAAAGTATTTAGTCAGCCACCAATTGTGCAAGTTCTCCCACTTAAAAAGATGAGAGAGGCCTGTAATTTTCATCATAGGTACACTTAAACTATGACAGACAAAATGAGAGAGAAAAAATCCAGAAAATCACGTTGTAGGATTTTTAATGAATTTATTTGCAAATTATGGTGGGAAAATAAGTATTTGGTCAATAACAAAAGTTTATCTCAATGCTTTGTTATATACCCTTTGTTGGCAATGACAGAGGTCAAACGTTTTCTGTAAGTCTTCACAAGGTTTTCACACACTGTTGCTGGTATTTTGGCCCATTCCTCCATGCAGATCTCCTCTAGAGCAGTGATGTTTTGGGGCTGTTGCTGAGCAACATGGACTTTCAACTCCCTACAAAGATTTTCTATGGGGTTGAGATCTGGAGACTGGCTAGGCCACTCCAGGACCTTGAAATGCTTCTTACGAAGCCACTCCTTCATTGCCCGGGCGGTGTGTTTGGGATCATTGTCATGAAAGACCCAGCCACGTTTCATCTTCAATGCCCTTGCTGATGGAAGGAGGTTTTCACTCAAAATCTCATGATACATGGTCCCATTCATTCTTTCCTTTACACTGATCAGTCGTCCTGGTCTCTTTGCAGAAAAACAGCCCCAAAGCATGATGTTTCCACCCCCATGCTTCACAGTAGGTATGGTGTTCTTTGGATGCAACTCAGCATTATTTGTCCTCCAAACACGACGAGTAGAGTTTTCATCTGACCATATGAGATTCTCCCAATCTTTTTGTGGATCATCCAAATGCTCTCTAGCAAACTTCAGACAGGCCTGGACATGTACTGGCTTAAGCAGGGGGACACGTCTGGCACTGCAGGATTTGAGTCCCTGGCGGCGTAGTGTGTTACTGATGGTAGGCTTTGTTACTTTGGTCCCAGCTCTCTGCAAGTCATTCACTAGGTCCCCCCGTGTGGTTCTGGGATTTTTGCTCACCGTTATTGTGATAATTTTGATCCCACGGGGTGAGATCTTGCCAGCCTGGTGCAGGTCTACAATTTTGTTTCTGGTCTCCTTTGACAGCTCTTTGGTCTTGGCCATAGTGGAGTTTGGAATGTGACTGTTTGAGGTTGTGGACAAGTGCCTTTTATACTGATAACAAGTTCAAACAGTTGCCATTAATACAGGTAACGAGTGGAGGACAGAGGAGCCTCTTAAAGAAGAAGTTACAGGTCTGTGAGAGCCAGAAATCTTGCTTGTTTGTAGGTGACCAAACACTTATTTTCCACCATAATTTGCAAATAATTTCATTAAAAATCCTACAATGTGATTTTCTGGATGTTTTTTTTCTCATTTTGTCTGTCATAGTTGAAGTGTACCTATGATGAAAATTACAGGCCTCTCTCATATTTTTTCCCCACTGTAGTTTAATTATAATCTCAACTGCTATACAGAGGCTGTAAAGTGCCTTAGGATTCTATTCAGGTTAGCCACTGACATGTGACAAATAGGCACACATTATTTTCATTTGCACAGCAGTAAAGACAGAACAATAGGGGTGCATATGGGTGTGCCTGATTATGCAACAACTAAGACACTGGGAATTATTTATTTGAACTAAATAGGATTGAA
Source organism: Oncorhynchus keta (assembly GCF_023373465.1). Lineage (NCBI taxonomy): Eukaryota > Metazoa > Chordata > Actinopteri > Salmoniformes > Salmonidae > Oncorhynchus > Oncorhynchus keta. Next base: position 27,891,471 of record NC_068434.1, on the reverse strand, counting down.
TGAGAGCAAATATGCAATGATTGACAATATACATGGCATTTTATCCTTGCAAAGAATTGTACGTTCAAGCTTACAGTATGTTAAATCAATAAACAAAACCGGAACAGACAAGAAAACTCTCTATTTTTAGAGTGTCTGTTTTCAGATTTAAGCCCCAAGACAGGATACACATTTAATAGGGAAACATCAATGACAGGTCGCTTGAGTTTTCTTTTCTTTTCCGTGACTCTCTCAAACCGAGGGCACACTCCACAAAACACAACACCAAGCCCAGAACAGTACAGTGGGATTCAGGCAGAGCCTCCACATCAATGGCTCACTTCTGTTCTCTGAGAAATCCTCCTCCTGACTCACAGTGACTGGTTCATTATCAATGGAATGGCTAACTCTCCAAAACACCAACTGGAGTAGAGACAGAGCCTTCAATCTGTCCACAGTCTGTTTCCCATCCTAACTGGCTGAGCTGTCAACAGACAGGTCCATTATGTGCCAAAGGCTCTGCCAGTTGATGTCGGTTTCCCTCTCTTTGAACATGTCATGAAGATGAATTCAGCCAGGGAGACGACAACCTGGGCCATCCTAATCACAGGCACATTTATTATTAAGACATCCAATAGAGCTTCCTATAAGCCCAGTATAGTGTTAACTGACCATTGTAAAGAAAGAGGTAGCTACTCTGTTTACTCTGATGAGCTACAGGGAGGATGGAATTTTGGCCTTGTTTTTACACTCCACATCTAAAAGATGATTTTCTTCAAGTGTGTTTTAGAGGAAACTTTTTCTGTCGACTACTCTACCACATTAGCATTGTGTTGTCGGCAATAGTTAGAAAACTGAAGACCCTCCACACCAGAGTGATTTTCTGAGGAAAGGAACAACCGCATATAAAGAGGTTGCTGATACAGGATGCCTGTGCTTTGAGTAGAAATACACGTGTTTAATGTATAAACCGGTTGGGTGAAGAAGAGCTAGATTGTGTCAGTTCATTTCTAGTCATGAGTGTAAACATAACTACTTCATGTCATTTGGGCCTGGGGAATTGAAGGCAGTGTTAAGTAAACACAGGGTGCCACATCACCTGAATAATGAATCACTGTGCTCATTTCCTGCTGCTTTATTCACTCCGTAGCTTTATAATTACACTGAATCATTTTAAAAGGATGCCTCATCTGACATTCTCCCTTAACCCCAGCTAGAGAATAACGCTACTTAAAAACAGATCTGTGTTGACAGGTACAGGCAAAAATTTGTCCATATTATCATTTGTTTGAAATTTGTATACATACTTTTTTTGGGGTGCATGGCTTTGACAGGCCTGCTAAAGGACTGATGAGACCCAATGTAGGCAAATGTGCCAGCAAAGAGAGTAGCGTATGTGAGCGGCCCACACTCTCCCCTGGTTCCAGATCAGTTCGGTGTCCCACTCTGTGCAGTATTTGTGGGTACACTGAGGTTATTAGTCCGACAGTAGTTGAGATACCCTCTCCAGGAGGTGTAAGGCATTCTGCTCTGCAGAACGTGTGATGTTTGGGTTCTGTGTGTCCCCTCTCTCAGCCAGCCTCTGGAATCTCATTGAAGATACTGGTGAGGGAGAATGATTGCTCACATTCAATCACTATAGCTCCTCTGCTAGACCTAGCGTCTACACAAACCGCCCATGTAGGTTTGGATTTTTTTTAAATGTTGACGAAACTGACGCAGGGAGCATGAAATCTTGCACCTCACCATGCACACGCTAGTCTAGGGTACATATTCTCACTTTGAATTACACGGTGAGAGCTAAAGAGAGTAGGAGAGAGCAAAGGAGACAGAATAGTCATCACAAATACCATTCCCTTTATCAGGCTGCCTTGATTGGTATGACTCTTTTGCTGTAACTACCCTTTGTTCATCCTTTGGCTTTACTCTGACAATCATGTATGTGGTATTTATGTGGTATTCTTTCCTATCGCCTCCTGCTTGAGATTGCTCAGATGAACCCATTGTTGTACTAGTTAACCCCGTTTAATCCATATCTCTGTCATCCATAAAGCTACAAACTATAGGTTGAGTCAGTGCAGAAGTACTATGACAGATGAGATCTGGGGTATCAATCCTCCTCTCCCAGCTCCACTGAGCGCTGCTGTCACCACTAGAACCACTGCACTCAGGATAAATGATAGCTGTATAGACCAGTTCTCAGGAAAGCAACATCATCACTCATTCTTGTTTTCTCCACCTCTGATCTGTGTAGCGTGAAAGATACAAAATGTTTGGGACATTCTACATGTAACACAATAGCCTTGGTGTGAAAGTGAAACCAATAAAACTCTCAATCCCAGACCTGAAACATTATGTCCAATAACAGTCCTGGTCTGTAAGTGAAGGCATTGTTCATGAAGAGCACAAGTTCATTTAGATTGCCATTTCAGGTGCGTCACTCAATTCATTTGTATGAATTTAAGCACTTGTCTTTGAAGGGAGAGATCTGATTTACGTGGATTCCTGGTCTGTTTATAGCCATGTAGATGGGTTCCTCCAACCAGGGAGGGGTCACAGGAGGATTCACGGGTGCCCCTAGGTGCTGTGCTGATATGAGTGGCATGGCTGATGTGGACCGTGGGCTGCTTAATTGATTCTGTCAAGCCAACTCCTATATTCAACACCTAGCCCTGCCCACCGTCATGCTTCTCCAATCCCATCCCTCATATCTACCACTGATTGTATCTGTCTGGCAAGTCGTTCATTTCCTGGGCTAGATCCCGAGACAGCCTTAATGTCCTCCGTAAGTATTCTCCCGTTAGCTGCCTAATGTGTCTGATTCATGTGCCTCTGGATCCTCCTGGACGTTTATGATATCTTGAGGGATGAGTGTGACAGAGACTGTATAACTCACAGTGAAGTGGTCGCTTCCCTCCAGTCTTCTACAATACCAGCCTTCCCGTGTCAGCCTACTGAGGAGGAGGATGGTGAGTGTGTACGTAAAAGTATTGATTGTGAGTGAAGATGGCTGATAATGTGCCACTGGGGGCCAGTGTTAGTCCGTGTAATGTGTTAGGATGGCTGGACTTCATCTACCATGTCCTCCATAATTGTTTCTGCTCAGATTATTGTGAATTAGAGAAGCTGCAGCAGGCAGTTACTGTCAGGTGCCATAGTGTTGTATGTGAATCAATCCCAGCACTTAGACAAGCTGTTAGGACATGTTGCTGTCCTCCACACTCACCCCTGACAGATGTAGGTTTAATATAATATCGCAGACAGTGATTATCTTTGTGGCCAAAGCACTGCTGTAAATCATAAAGCGTTGCAGTGTGTGTGTGTGTGTGTGTGTGTGTGTGTGTGTGTGTGTGGGGGGGTACATCAAATGGCACTTGAAGAAATGCTGCTTAGTGTCATTTTGTTTATCAGTGATGTTACAACCGTGATGTGCTGTGCAGACCTGTTGTAAAGTTTCAACTCTAGGGAAATGGCTTTGACATTGTCTGTCGGTGGCACTTTACGAGAGAGAGAGAGATAGAGAGACAGAGACAGACAGACAGACAGAGAGAGAGAGAGAGAGAAAAGAGAGAGAGAGAGAGAGAGAGAGAGAGAGAGAGAGAGAGAGAGAGAGTGCAAGGGTGAAGAGAACAATAGAGCCTGATAAGAAGTGAGGACTCCTTTGACATCTTTATCAGTCCAAACAGACTCACACATCAAGCTCTGACAGAGCAGAATCCGCTCAGTCTGTTGTGAAGAAGCATAGTTTTAATAACTTTATTAGAAACCAGTAGCAATACAGCAATGCTGCCAGTCTTTGCACAAAAACAATTACATCATCATCATCCTCTTCATTATTTGTGCCATTCTAAGTTGTAGAAATAGTAGTCCTAATATGTATTGGTTTAATACAGAATTACTATTCCCCAGACCAGGAAGAAACAATAAGACATAGTGTGGTGGGTTCACCTTACAAAGCTTCCTATTGCAGACGTAGAAAACTACAGCAGCATGCTGAGCGAAGATATCCAGTGGTAAAAAATCCATTTTAGAATTGAAGTCTAAAGCAGTCCTTTGAAGGAAGCTCTGATAGTTGACTGTAGCCCTTGGGCTGCCCTACAGTGTAACCCAGACCTCCTTAGAAGGATTCATGTCTGCGAGAGCAAATAAGTAACAAAGGCTTGAAACCCAGAAAGGCTTGTGCTTTTGTTTGGTGAAAGTGAGGGAAGGACATGAGCAACAACAGGAGACATGGAGCATTGAGAAGGTGGGAGTCTGGGGTTCTAAAGCTGCCTCAGACGAGCAGTGATGCAGGGAGAGGAGAGTTCGGGAAGAGCTGGGTATCTGTCACACAATCCTTTTTCCTTGAAGACACACTGTACGTTCTGTGAATGATGATTGCTTATTCATCTCTTATATCTGGCAATAAAGAAGCAACTTGGAAATGGGAAAATATATTTTATGATTTCATCACAATTCATCTCATTGAAGTAGTAAACTGCTAACGGGAGCTTTCTCAAAATACCTGCTTTCAAAATAGATCAATTCCCTACTCTGTATGCTTTTAGAAGTGTGTGAGTGTGTGTATGTTTGTGGCTGGGCAGGTGTGTGTGTGTGTGTGTGTGTGTGTGTGTGTGTGTGGGGGGGTGTTCCATGTTTGTGTGTTCGATGCACTCCTGTAACTTCCGGCCACCCCTCTGAAGGCCCTTTGAGGTTTTGTGTGTATTTGTGGTGCTACATGGCTACATCATAGGGCTTTAAGAGAGAGAGGCTGGGTGTGGATCAAAGACTAGTTGCTAGTGAAGGAGCGAGGTCAGGCAGCTAAAGCAATGAGGAGCTGTGAAGCCCTGCTTCTTTCAATGGCATGCAATTGGCCCAGTGATTTCCTCTAAAAGGCCATTTATGAAACAGATGATTTTGAGTTTGTCATGTTATCAGCGGAGACCTGCCTTCCTCTCTCTAGCTGCCATCTGTTGGTGCTGCATTTAGCCCCGGGGCATATCTAGGTCATCTAGGAGGCTGCATTGCAACCCTCTATCCACACATTCAAAGATGTGCCCCTGCCCTCTTCTCTCCTTTTGTAGTTGGGAATAAATAGAGGGGATGGCAATAAATAATGCTGAGGGACACAACACTTTATCTGGCCTATAGTGCATCTCATTCTGTAAGGGTCGAGATAAAATACATCCTACAGTACAGTACAGCACAGTTTGGAAAGTGTGTGTGTGTGTGCGTGCCAGCATTGTCTGTTGAGTTGGGTTTGGCTGGTCCTGATGGTGCTGCTTTGTCTGGGTATCTCCTTGTGATAATTACACATGCTTCTCTCCCCCTCCTCTCCTATTCCTATCCAGGTGTCAGACAGGTGTGACTATGTGTTTGTGAATGGGAAGGAGATGAAGGGCAAGGTGGGGATGATGGTGAACTTCACCTACAGCTACCTGAGTGCTCAGCTGGAGATGAACGTGTGGATCCCACGGCTGCCCCTCCAGATCGAGGTATCTGACACAGAGCTCAGCCAGATCAAGGGGTGGAGGGTGCCCATCATGGCAAGCAGCCAAAGGTATGTGTCCCTCTTCCCCTTCCATAGAATCACAAGCTTGAGCTTGTGTCCTCAAAAGTTAGTACACCTCAGCAATTTATTTTAAAAAATACCAGAAAGGTGAGTTCCCGAGCTTTCTAAAGCTATGCAACATTACCAGTTATTGTTTATAGCCACACAGGGCAATGAGGGCTGTGTTGTGTTGGACACAACTACCATGGTTGCTTCTGGCTCACTGCAGGGCCTGGCATTATTAGAGCTGTCTGAAGGTCACCCCTCTCTCCCCCGAGGCCTCGTCTCCAATAGCACCTTACCCACCATTCTGCTGGCCTCACACTCTTTGACACCCATCAATGGAGGGAGCAGACATAGGTCAACATACTATAATTAGTACTGGACATGTTCACTATTGGACCTGGTTTGAGTCCCCTCTCTCACCTGCCAGCCTGGACATGTTCACTATTGGACCTGGTTTGAGTCCCCTCTCTCACCTGCCAGCCTGGACATGTTCACTATTGGACCTGGTTTGAGTCCCCTCTCTCACCTGCCAGCCTGGACATGTTCACTATTGGACCTGGTTTGAGTCCCCTCTCTCACCTGCCAGCCTGGACATGAAGGCGTCTGGCTCCTTTCTAATTAGCTGTTATCTTATTCAACATTTTCACTAACTGAGGTGAGAGGCATATAGTTTGGATTTGTGGGGGCTTGTTGTGCTATGTTGTTTTCCTATTGTGTGTTGGTATGCCCCTATCAGCAGGGACAGTCCATTTCTGTTGTACTTGTTGATGAGTGTGTTTGGTCTGGCATGGAAGCTGACAGACCGCTGGGAGTTTGTTTCCTCCCTCTCCTCCTCTCATCTTTGTTTATCAGGGAATAACAGGCGTAACCTTGCAAAATAGCGGGGTGACTGGTGACGAGAGCGGGCCCCGGGCACCCGTCCACAGTCCAAGGAACCCACAGAGCACGGGCCCATTCAGAGCCTCAATACCAAGAGAAGGGACCTGCCTTCGTCAGATAGGCTGCTAAGTGTGCCACAGAGACAAGACAGAGAGAGAGAGAGAGAGAGAGAGAGAGAGAGAGAGAGACCATTGGGATCCAGATTATGTGTGTCCAGGCCTGGGAGTGGGATGCTTGCCAGAATGCTCCACAGTCTTGCATTTGCGGGGTTTGCCTCCCCCTCCCAGCAGCCCCAATCAAAACATGGACAAGATAAGTGTTTACAGGCAGGCACATGAATGAATTCCCCTCGCTCAGGGATACAAGTGTGCTCTCTGTGAGGGATGTGCAACATGTCATGATGATTTTCTTCTCATGGCAATGTTTCCTTTGTTCCGGGACCGGGTAACGTTTGTGAAGGGTTCTTATGTTCTGTTTTAAGAACATCTGCATGTTTCTTATTATATAAGTGAGTGTATGTTGTCCTCAAATGCTGAACTTGCCAAAACAATGTCACTAACTGTCCTCTTTCGACATTACAATTTGGACACGGTCTCTCCCCCGGGGGGAGAGATGTGTTGGCCAGAGAGCTGATCTCTCTTGCCTGTCTGACTGCCTGCTCCCCGCCTGCCCTGGTCCGTCTCTCCCATTCTGGTACAGGTGCACTCGCCACTCTCTCTCTCCACATAGTTTTGCTCACCTACATCATAGTCATACATCACTGACTTCTTATTGATCTGCTGTAGGACTATTTGATTAGTGACTCTTAGGACAATAAACGTACATGTTGCTGTTGTTCATTTTGCTGTTGTCTACCCTTGGCTTTTACAATGTCGGCGATACTTTTCTAACCCATTGCTCTATGAATGACAAAATATATGACTGTTTCTCCCTCGAGTTTTGTGAGAAACCCCACGCTTGCTCCGAAATGCACGTGAGAACAATGCACATTTCTCCCAAACAATATGGGAGAAATCGGACTCTCGCGCTCACATGTCAGGACTGTTCTCTTGGTACTTAACCAGTCAGGACTATTCTCTTAATACTCGGTTTTACACATCTCCTGAAATATGTCACGTTAAAGATTCTGGTGACTATAGATTCTCGTTCAAGTGCTGTCTGTAAAATCCAAATGTTGTAACCCTCGACCTAGACTTACCATTATCTTGCTGCTTCTATGGTCTGGAAATGTGCAATCTAACCCAGGTCCTGACGTTCTTAACCCTGCCAAATTAAGTAGTCAGAGTGGCCTGAAGTTTTTGCATATGAATGCAAGAAGTCTTCTGCCGAAGCTTGATTTTGTGAATATATTGATAAAAACTGCCGACCATGATGTATTTATGCTTTCTGAAACCTGGCTACAAAAATCTATTACAGGCAAAAATAGTGGCATAAATGGCACAATGTTTTTCGTACAGATCATAAATCTGAGGGTGGTGTTGCTGTATATGTAAAAGACAAGTTCTCGGTGGTCATTCTGACTTCTGTTACTAAACTTAAGCAATTTGAATATCTGTCTTTGAACCTAAACCTTGGCAAATTTTTAAATATTGTTGTATCTTGTTGTTATAGACCTTTATTTACTACTGTTGGTTCTCTGGATTGTATTTTCAAATTGTTATCACAGCATGTCAACTCTGAGTTTGTCTGGATGGGTGATCTGAATCAGGACTGGTTGACATCTCGCTCTGATCAACTCTAAATTCTATGCAATACCTATAATCGCACTCAGATTGTCAACAGTATAACTAAGTTGAATATAAAATATCCTCTGAAATCCTCTTTGATTGATTTGATCTTAACCAATACTCCTCATCGTTTTAATGCTTCTGGTATTTTTGCAAATGACATAAGTGATCACTGTGCTATTGCCTGTGTGAGAGATGGTAAAATTCCTAAGAAATCTCCATGTCATTATGAAAAGAAACAGGAAGCGGTTTGATATTCAAGGTTTTATACATGATGTATCTAACACTGAATGGAATAGAATGGAATGAATCCATGATGTTGAACTACCCTTTTCCACAACACATTCCAGGATGTATGCAATATTCCCTTTAAATAAATGCAGGATTAAAGGCAAAGAGAACGAAAGCAATATGTAATTATTATCAATGACAAATTACATCCTTTAAACAAAAACACATTGTTCTTAGGGTAAAACGTTGAGCCAATTATACTTTCAAGCTGGTAGCTCATTTGTACTAAGGAACTTACTAAAATCATAAGGGAACAAAATGCTATGTGGGCTAAAGCAAGAGGGACTGCTTCGGCAGATTATTGGATGGCTTTTAAATGTCTTCGAAATATGGGTTTGGCTATGATCCATAAATTGAAAGCAGACCACTACCTAAAAACTACTTCAGATAATTTAAATAATCCATCCAAATTCTGGCAAGTAGTGAAGGGTTTGGAGTGCAAAAAAGATACACAGCTTCCCAAACAATTGTTGGTCGACACACATATTGTAACTGAGAGAACATCCGTTCTGAAAGCCTTGAATCAGCATTTTTTTTATAGATGCAGGCAGTTTATTTGAAAAGGCTAAAGGTATAATTGAGCCCCCTATGAATTTACCTGACACCCCTGTGCACTCCTTCACCAGGTTCTCCTTTTCATCCTTCTCTGTTTCAGAAGTGTGTAAAGCACTGAAAGAAATTGTTGGAAAGAAGTCCCCTGGCCCTGATGAACTAGGCCCCCACTTCCTGCACCTAGCTGCAGACATCATTGCTCCCCCTTAACATGTATTTTTAACCTCACGCTTGATGTTAAGGAAATCTCCAAGTTATGGAAATCTGCTTTCGTACTGCCTCTCCTGAAAGGTGGAGATCCTTTGCTACTTGACAACTTCAACCCATATCAAAATTCTCTGTATTGTCAAAGGTACTGGAGTCCTTAGTTATTAGGCAGCTAAAGGTCTACTTCCAAGAAAACAACATCTTAAATGGAATGCAATCAGGTTTCAGGTCTGGCAGCACTGTTTCAGCAACATTGAAGGTTTTAAATGACTGTACTCTTGACATTAAGTTACGTTTTGTGTGAGTCTTTATTGATTTGTCGAAGGCGTTTGACACCGTGGACCATACTGTGTTAGTGCAAAGGTTAAAATGTTGTGGAATTACTGGTCATGCTCTATATTGGTTTATAAATTACCTATCAAATCGCACACAAAGTGTATTGGCAGATGGTTGTAAATCTGAGTTCATAGAGGTGTGCTCAGGTGTTCCGCAAGGTTCTATTTTTGGCCCATTGTTGTTCATTGTGTATATCAACAACATTGGGGATCTTATTGAAACAGCGGATGTTCATTTTTATGCAGATGATACTGTTCTTTATTCAAGAGGTTGTAGTTTATCTTTAGCTTTTGAAAATGCCCAAAAAACATTTAACATCATACAACAGGATCTGTATGATTTAAAGCTCGATCTAAATTTGTGTAAAATAAAATGCATGGTATTTTCAAATGCCAGGCATGTTACTAATCATGTCATTGCTACAATGGCTGGGCATACTATAGCAAGTTATAACAAGTTAAAGTGTACAAATATTTGGGTGTGTAGGTTGATGATAAGCTGAGCTTCGCTGTGCATGTAGAGAACTTGATAAAGAAGCTCAAGCTGAGAATAGGTTTTTATTACCGGCATAAGGCTTGTTTTTCTTTGGAGGCCAGGAAGGAGCTGGTACGATGTACATTACTGCCAGTTCTAGATTTTAGTAATGTTATATATATATGCAGGCCTCAACCACTACCCTGCGAGCGCTTGATTCAGATTATCATGCAGCCCTCGGGTTCATTACAAATCAGAAACGTCTAACACATCATTGTGATTTCTACAGCGCTGTGGCTGGTCATCATTGACCTTGTGTAGGCTTAAACACTGGTATACACTGATTTATAAGGCCGTATTGGGTAAAATGCCATTTTAATGCCAGTTCTTTTTTAATCAGGTCGGTAAATTATGGTCCCATTCTCATTTGCTTCTAACAGTATCAAAAATTATAACAGGTCATGGTAGAAAGAGTTTTAGTTACTCAGCTCCGTGGTCCTGGAATTCTCTCCTGAACATTTAAAAATTTGATGATCTAGTTTGATCTAGTTGGTGGAGTTTAAACACTTGATCGATGTATATATCATAGAAGAGTGTAATTGTCTTTAGGACAGATGTTTTTTAGTCAAGACTTTCGTGTTTTTTAACGTAATATGTCATTGTTGTTCTGTATGTGTGTTTATAGTTGTGTTAGTGTATGTAAGTTGTTCCCCCTGCTGCTATTGGACCAGGTCTCTCTTGGAAAAGAGATGTATGAATAAAGGATCAAATATATATAAATAAATAAGCGGCTGGTAGTCTAGCAATTAAGAGCTCTTTCCCCAATCACATCCTCACTCTGCACCAAGCACATCCTCCCACTCTGGCCCAAACACATCCTCCCACTCTATCCCAATCAAATCCCCCCACTCTGCCACAATCACATCCTCATACTGCCCCAATCACATCCTCACTCTCTGCCCATACTCTGACTAATCCTCTAGACTGGAGATAGTCACTAATCAGACCCAGGTCCTAGGAGCTGGAAGACCCTCACTGTAGAGAGTATGAGTGGATGAAATTACAGTAATCTGTCAATAAATAAGATAAGCTGAACCATAACCACAGTTAAGTTGGAAATGTCACACTACAGTGTAAAAAAAAGGCAGACAGGCGTTTGCAGTTCTTTATTCACTTTTCTTTTCGTATTATTTCTTACTGAAGACTAATTCCTTGATTTGAGTGCTTGTGCATGTGAAATAACCCTCGTCCTGAAATTCCTCTTATCTTGTCAGTGGAAGTGCTGTGCCTTAACTCTACTACTCAAGGCTGATCTCTAACACTCTCAGCTCGCGTCTTCATTGCCAGACCCTAAATAGAGACAATGCGAGAGGATAATCACAAGAATAACATTTCAAGTGAATAACTTCACTCTTTTCTCTCCCATCATGATATCAAACCTTATGTGTGTGTGTGCATGTGTGTTTGTGTGCATGTGTGTCCGTGCATGTGTGTGTGTGTGTTTATGGCCAGACATGATGTGATTAGATGATGAGGCAGCAGGACAGGCGAAGCCCTGTGATTATTACACTGTTGACGACTCACATTCTTGCTGTGAGATGTTACCCCACTCTTCCACCAAGGCACCTGCAAGTTCCTGGACATTTCTGGGGGGAATGGCACTAGCCCTCACCCTCTGATCCAACAGGTCCCAGACATGCTCAATGGGATTGAGATCCGGGCTCTTCGCTGGGCACTGACATTCCTGTCTTGCAGGAAATTACGCACAGAACGAGCAGTATGGCTGGTGGCATTGTCATGGTGGAGGGTCATGTCAGGAAGAGCCTGCAGGAAGGGTACCACATCAGGGAGGAGGATGTCTTCCCTGTAATGCAGAGTTGAGATTGCCTGCAATGACAACAAGATCAGTCCGATGATGCTGTGACACACCGCCTCAGACGGACCCTCCACCTCCAAATCAATCCCGCTCCAGAGTACAGGCCTCGGTGTAACATGACTTAAACATGACTTAAATGACTGAAATGTAACACTCATTCCTTCGACGATAAACGTGGATCCGACCATCACCCCTGGTGAGACAAAACCGTGACTCGTCAGTGAAGAGCACTTTTTGCCAGTCCTGTCTGTTCCAGCGATGGTGGGTTTGTGTCCACAGGCTACGTTGTTGCTGGTGATGTCTGGTGAGGTCAGCTGTCCGTCCTATCTCCCTGTAGTGCTGTCTTGGGAGTCTCACAGTACAGACATTGCAATTTATTGCCCTGGCCACATCTGCAGTCTTCATGCCTCCTTGCAGCACGCCTAAGGCACGTTCACGCAGATGAGCAAGGACCCTGGGCATCTTTCTTTTGGTGTTTTTCAGAGTCAGTAGAAAGGTCTCTAGTGTCCTAAGTTTTCATAACTGTGACTTTAATTGCCTACCGTCTGTAATTAACAACCGTTCCACAGGTGCATGTTCATTAATTGTTTATGGTTCATTAAACAAGCATGGGAAACAGTGTTTAAACCCTTTACAATGAAAATATCTGAAATTATTTTGATTTTTCCTAATTATCTTTGAAAGACAGTGTCCTGAAAAAGAGACATTTATTTTTTTGCTGAGTTTATTTATCTCACGGGAAGTGTGCTATGTATCTATGATATACAATCACTTTTTTAAAGCAACTTTACAGGTGAATTCCACAAAAGCAACATTGTAACCTTGAAAGCCTTGTTTTCACATTGCAATAAATATTCTCATTGAGACACAGTCCATTCTTTAAGAAGAAGACTGGTTGCTTATGGCAACTTGAACAGGATTTGCTGTCAGTGAGTGGGTGTTACATGTTCATGTTCCACTTAGTATGTTCATTTTAGACATGTCCAGTGTTGGGATTAGTTTAGGCTTTCATGTTAAAAGACTGCCTCTGTTTGTGATGGCAGGTCTGCGCGGGACAGTGATGATGAGGATGATGAAGACCGGAGAGTGAGGAGCTGCACGTTACAGTACCAGAATGCCATGGTTCGAGTTTTGACACACTTTGTGGCCGAATCCACCAACCCACGTGGTCAGCCTGCCTTCATGCTAGGCAGTGATTGGCAGGTGGACATCACTGGGCTGGTGTGGGACTTCCTGAAGGTGGAGAACCCCCAGATAGCTAAGCTTCAGGACAGACGTATACTGGTGGGACTGGACATGGGGATGACCACCATCCAGGTACGCTGTATATATGTGTGTTATAATCAGCAGTTTCCATTCAACGGCAGAGCAAAAATTAACAGAGCAAGTCAGTTAGGAATGAGGGAGGATGGAAGGAATTTGAAAATATAACCGTAAAACATCCCTTTGTTTTAATCATAGGGCTGGCAAATACCTTATAACAGTCATCTTAAGTCAGTTATAACAATGGGATGGGATAATATCTATATTTTTGTTTCACCAACATTTTCCTTATCACTTTGTACAGTCAGCCAGGCAGATTGTTATCAATGGTCCCATGTCCCCAGCTTTAGTCTGTGGTGACAGTAAATGGGGCCTCACTCTGGTGCAGAAAGAAAGGAGGTCATCTCTCACTAGCAGGGCCCCTTCATTTGTCAGCCTCCGCTGGCTAACTGGATAAACAGCAGTGTGAGACTGATCAGCAGCCTGACAGTGTGGACTCATCCATCTGTCTGCAGGCAGACGTGCCCTCATCTCCACACTCATCCATACCCGTCCCCTGGCTCCTGCCTCCCGTTAGGCTGGGCACAGAGGAAAACACCCTCCAGCCCAACAGTGGAAAACAGCACGAGATGAGACAAAACTGTGAAAAACGTTCTGTTTGTCTGTCACACCGACTACCTCACAGAGAGCTGGTAATGGGTTTCTGTGAAAAATCTAATTTATTTTCAAAATGACATTAATGAAATTAGATTTGCACTAATTAGATTACCAGGAAAATTCCATTAACAGCTGCAATTAGCACTTGATTGGTCCTTGCCTCCCTCCGTGTGAATGATGATGGTTTTCTGTCCACACCAACATTTGATGAACGTTTTATGAACAAACACCTGGCAGTGAATACTGGAAGGGCTTGTTCAGGTCACCCCAATTACTGACAAATAACTAAATATATATACTCATCATTGTAATTGGAAGCCAGCATAATGTTGGAAGGTATCAAGGTCAGAGCTGAGAATCACTGCAGGATTTACAGAGCATCCTAAAAAAATAACAGGCTCCCTACCTAAACAAGGTAATGTGGTTGCGTGACAACACAGTGAAGGTGATGTTTGATGTCCACTCAGCCGTGAGCACATGCATATGAATGAGTGTGTGGCATTATACTCAGGGGTATACCAGCCTTTTATATACAGTGCATTCAGAAAGTGTTCAGACCCCTTGACTTTTTCCATATTTTGTTATGTTACAGCCTTATTCTAAAAAAAAAACACTCATCTATCTCACACAAGAATCTATAATGACAAAGCAAAAGCAGGTTTTTATAAATGTTTGCAAATGTATAAAATACAAAAAAACTGAAATATCACATTTACATAAGTATTCAGACCCTTTACTCAGTACTTTGTTGAAGCACTTTGGCAGCGATTACAGCCTTGAGTCTTGTTGGGTATGACGCTACAAGCTTGGCACACTTGTATTTGAGGAGTTTCTGCATTTCCTCTCAAGCTCTGTCTGGTTGGATGGAGAGCATTGCTGCACCGCTATCTTCAGGTCTCTCCAGAGATGTTCGATCAAGTCTTGGCTGGACCACTCAAGGACATTTAGAGACTTGTCCCGAAGCCACGCCTGCGTTGTTTTGGCTGTGTGCGTAGGGTCGTTGTCCTGTTAGATGGTGAACCTTCACCCCCAGTCTGTGGTCCTGAGTGCTCTGGAGCAGGTTTTCATCAAGGATCTCTCTGTACTTTGCTCCGTTTATCTTTCCCTCGATCCTGAGTAGTCTCCCAGTCCCTGCTGCTGAAAAACATCCCAAAAGCATGATGCTGCCACCAACATGCTTCACCGTAGGGATATGCCAGGTTTCCTCCAGACGTGATGCTTGGCATTCAGGCCTAAGAGTTCAATCTTGGTTTCATCAGACAAGAGAATTTGACCAGAGAATTTCTCCTTTAGGTGCCTTTTGGCAAACTCCAAGCGGGCTGTCATGAGCCTTTTCCTGAGGAGTGGCTTCCGTCTGGCCACTCTACCACAAATGCCTGATTGGTGGAGTGCTGCAGAGATGGTTGTCCTTCTGGAAGGTTCTCCCATCTCCACAGGGGAACTCTGGAGCTCTGACAGAGTGACCATCCTGTTCTTGGTCACCTCCATGACGAAGGAGCTTCTCAGTTTGCTCAGTTTGGTCAAGTGGCCAGCTCTAGAAAGAGTCTTGGTGGTTCCAAACTTCTTCCATGTAATAATGATGAAGGCCACTGTGTTCTTGGGGACCTTCAATGCTGCAGACATGTTTTGGTACCCTTCCCCAGATCTGTGCCTCGACACAATCCTGTCTCTGAGCTCTACGAACAAGTCCTTCAACCTCATGTCTTGGTTTTTGCTCTGACATGCACTGTCAACAGTGGGACCTTACATAGACAGGTGTGTGGCTTTCCAAATCATGTCCAATCAATTGAATTTACGACAGGTGGACTATAAACAAGTTCTTGAAAGTTATCAAGGATGATCAATGGAACCAGGATGCACCAGAGCTCAATTTCATGTGTCATAGGAAAGGGTCTGAATACTTATGTAAATAAGGTATTTCTGTTTTTTATATTTAATACATTTGCAAAAAGGTCTAAAAACTTGTTTTCGCTTTGTCATTATGGTTTATTGTGTGTAGATTTAAAAAAAAATGTTTTAGAATAAGGCTGTAACGTGACAAAATGTGGAAAACGGGAAGGGATCTGAATACTTTCTGAATGAACTGTATCTAATGAAATGTGTTGAAAGACCAGCTCACCTCACATCAACCGTATATCAAAAGAGTTCAGGTTTGATGATGTTTGGGTAAATAATTTGTCCTCACAAGTAACTTGTTTCTTTCAAAGAGAATACTTTTCATGTCCCGCCCATAATCTGGATCCCAATGGTCTCTCTTTCTCTCTCTTGTGTGTACTGGCCCAGGTGCTGTCCCCCCTGTCTGACTCCATTCTGGCAGAGAAGACTGTGACGGTGGTAGATGACAAAGTGACCATCACAGAACTGGGGGTGCAGTTGGTCACCGGCCTGGCTCTGTCCCTGCAGCTCAGCCCAGGAAGCAACAGGGCCATCCTCGCCACGGCAACCACACAGGAAGTGCTGCACAGCCCCAAACAGGTCTGTTCAACATTCTGTATATCTTCAGAAACTACTGTCCTACTCGGTTAGTAGTCCTTTTGAGTAAGAGGGGGGATTTTACCACGGTGATGCAACTGTAACAATGTTAATTACTGTAGTTTATTTAATGTGAGCCATGACTGTTTTCATCCCATTTTACACAATTGCAGTCCTTTAATGTAAACATTTAGTAAGTACTGCAAACTGTGTGTGTGTGCGTGCGTGCATGGTTGGTTGTGTGTATTTATTTGTTCCACTGCATTCCTAACCCTCTTTAATTCCAACTCTTGAAAAGGCAGCGTAAGAGAATGTGTTTCCTTAGGCATCTAACAGAAAGGGAAGCTTAATCTCAGAGCGTGTAAAAGCAACACTGCTCTAGCTGTCCTATCGTCTTCCGCCTCCCTTTCTCCCTTGTTCTCCTTCTCTCGTGACCTCTTTGATCTGTCCATCAGCTCGCCCAACACACCCTCTATCTTTCTTTTCCTCTCATCCCTTTCTCTTTCTAGTGAGGGATAGAATGGAGGACAGGCTAGTTTTATCAGTCCAATCTCTGTAGGGAGGATGTCCGTGCGGAGATAAGCGGCCAGTAATTCCCTAGCGGATCTGTAATTAGAGAGCAATGGCGGACTACTGAAGGGATCTCCACCCCTGCTCCTGGGGATTTGTCCTGTGGCCAAGATGCTTGTATGTGTCAAATCCCGATTTGCATGAACTGTCTTTAATGTGACTGTTCTTTTCCCTATCTCTTATTCTGTGGGCCCTCGGCTCTCAGAGCACAGCAGCTGAGTTAGCGAAACAGTGGGTCTTAGTTAGCTATCCTCTACCCTCCCAATTCCTACTATTATAGTATATGAGTCTGTATGACTCCCAATGGCGTAGGCCTACATCTCTAAAAGTAGTACCAAAAATGTTTAACCTTTATTTAACTAGGCTTGTCAGTTAAAAACAAATTCTTATTTTCAATGACAGCCTAGGAACAGTGGGTTAACTGCCTTGTTCAGGGGAAGAACAACAGATTTTTTACCTTATCTGCTCAGGGATTCGATCTTGCAACCTTTCAGTTTCTAGTCCAACACTCTAACCACTAGGCTACCTGCCTAACAATTACTCTACAAGGTGCTGTATACAATTAGCTTGCCTAATGAAATAACAGCGCAGGAAAAATGCAGAAATTGTAAGTGAATTTTAAATTGGTATTTTTGAAGCCTTCATTATTCTCTACTTATGTTGAGATTGCTGTAGCTCTTCAAAATGTGATAATGTGACCTGTGTGAGGTCACTGTCAGTGTTACATTAGAAAAATATTTGTTTTTATTTGCTCTTTTTTTTTGCTCTTGTTCATTGTAAGTAGTCATGTCTGTGTTTGGTTCTGTGTGTGTTACCTACTCACTGTGTATTTGTGTGTATGTGTGTGTTTGTCCAGGAGGCCCTGATCAGCGCGTGGCTACAGTTCAGTGACGGCTCCATGGCTCCTCTGGACATGTACAACCCAGACTACTTTGTCCTGACGGCCACGTCTCTGGATGAGGAGGTGGTGACGGTGCAGCAGGACCCCTCCTGGAAGTGGCCTGTGATCGTAACCGAGTCAGAGGGCCAGGGCCTGCTGGTCAGGGTGGAGATGACTGTCTGTGAGCTCTGCCAGAAGTTCAAACGCCGCAGCGTGCTGGCTGCAGGGAACTGCAACGTCAGGGTGAAGTTTGGCCAGAGCGACAGCGGCACCTCCAGGGGCAGTGACTACGGTCCGGAGGGCGAGGAGCTAGAGAACAGGGCCAGCGACCGCAGACAGCAGTCCCCCTCCCAGGACAGGACTGGTCTGGACGGCCACTACTACGGCAGCTCCATCTCTGACATGGACAACGGGGTCATGAGGAGGGTCACCACCACCACGAGTACCATCGTCCGGAGGCCCAATGGTGACAAGCTGTCAGATGATGGGAACCAGGTCCAGAACATGCCAGACTTCTCTGAATTCCCTGCTCATGTGGACCTCCCTCGCAGCCGCAACATAGACGATGATCTGATTCAGACAGCCCGGGGCCTCACTGACCTGGAGATTGGCATGTACGCCCTGCTGGGGGTCTTCTGCCTGGCCATCCTGGTCTTCCTCATCAACTGCATCTCCTACACCCTCAAGTACCGCCACAAGGAGCTGTCCATCGAGGGCCAGGAGAGCATGAACCACGCCCATGACTGGGTGTGGCTGGGGAACGAGGCGGAGCTGCTGGAGAGTCAAGTTAGTCTGTCCCCCCAGCAGGACGAGCTCACCTCCATGGTGGACTGCACCGCAGGGTTGGAAGAGGGTAGCCACCTGCTCAACGGGGCTTCTGTCCATAAGAACGTGCAGGGCCAGGTGCACCGGGCAGCAGACACGGAGGGCTGCACAGCCAAGGACAGCAAAGGAGACTCGCCGACCACAAAGAGGAAGCGTGTGAAGTTCACCACATTCACTACCATCCTGCCGGACAATGGTTGCCCCACTGTCAGCACACTGAGCATGGGCCACAGCCAGGACATTAAGTGGGTGTGTCAAGACGTAGAGCTAGGGGACTCCAAGGAGCCCTGGAACTACATGGAGAGGTTGAATGACAGTGCTTTAAAAGAGGTGGCGTAGTCTGTGTGCTCAGTGCACTTATAGCGAACTCACCCTTATGCCTTTCACAGTGAAGTTGGCCTGGACAGCACCTAATACTAAACCCTGAGGAGGTTGAAATCTGGAAAATGTATTTAAGGGGACAAAATAGTAATGATACCACACAGGAATAATGGCAAATCATTAACTTGAAAGAAATTAGGATGTCTGTTTATTTTTTGATATTTGTTTCTCTCTTAATATCTTCCTACCTTTTTATCATTATTTCATTATGGTTATTTTGTAGGTAGACTTAAATCATGTTCCCAGACTAGCTCTGCATTATTGACAAAACTATGAAATGTTACGCAGATGATATGTAGATTTAAGAATGTAACATGAATAAATATTTAAGATGTATATAAAGTACTCATAGAAAGGTTTTGGAAGTTTTGTAGCATTTTGAATATTGATTTCCTATTCCATGTCGTTTTTTATTTATTCATTTCTTTATAAGTGGCTGGCCTCCCAGAATAGACCAGAGTTAGTCTTCAGAACATCCTGCATGTGGTTTGAAATAAAGGCACAAATGTTAGGTTCATCCTCATCTTTACCAGAAGACACAGAGAAACAGCTATGTATATACTGAACAGTCCTCCTACAAGCCATTGTATTGTTGCTCTGTATATTGTATTTTCATATCTATCATTTAAAGAATATTCAACAATGTAAAGTATGCGTGTCCACTTCTATCCACCAACCACATGGAAATACATCAAACAAGCCCACACTAACTTCTCTTTGCTGCCCACTATCTTCAATGACTGGAGATTAGTGCTTTTCCAAGTTATGTCTTTATATAAGCCACACAGTATAGTTAATATGGTGTAGGAGTTGTAATCGACTACAGTAATTACCAGTAATGGAATCATTTCACAAAGGCTACATTTCCTTGGTGAAGAAAACTATTTACCCATTAGGCAACTGTAAGTAATTTGCTGCTCTTCTATTCTCAGAATTTAGCCAAACATACTTAACTCAACTGTATATTAGACCAATCCATTAAGCTTGGTAGCACAACAGCTAGATTTGGATAAAGGATGAAGATGTCACCAATTATTCTACCAGCAACTATTAGAGTGATTCTCTACAATAACATGAAGCCTACCTCATGAATACTGATTGTACTACATGTCAATGTGACATTTCCTCTACAACCCCTCACATTTAAATGCCAATTATGGTCAAATGAACCCGTCTCTGTGCCTGCAGAAACGCTTGGTGAGGACAAAGTGGAATAGCATTTCTTTTGAAATGAAAAATTTCCATCATCAACCCTAATAAATAGGCCAAGCCTTCTACTGTAGACGGGAAAGAGGATGGGGAAAACATTTCCACTGGAGTTACTTCAAATATGAGTCATTTAGCTAACCAGCACAGCCATAATATCAATAATCAATGTAAAGTTTGTTACAATATCTACTGCTAGGGAGTAGACACCAAACAGACGGACGGACAGACAGAGACAGACAGTGAGCAAACACTCCTCTAAAGTAAACAGCTGAGCCAGCAAATTACAGCAATATCCTTTCCACTGCTGAGTTAAACTAGCTGTTGTCTACGAGGCCCGTTGAATAGTGCTCTCCTGAAAGCTCCTGTGCACTGATAGGGACCCTCCTCATTCCTTTATTCATTTAGTTCAAGTAGCTTGTCTACATGATTCCCTGCTGCTCCTGCGGTTCCTCTATTGATCTGAGGCTCTATGGTGAATGAAAACCTCCCTTCTATATCTGTTTCTCTCTTCCTTCTTCTCTTTCCCTCTGTCTCCTCTGCTTCTTTGTTTGTGCTTCTCCCCTGTCCTGATGAATGATTATTTATTTTTCCTCTGCTCTTATTCTTCCCCCGTGTGATTTGACCTGTGCTGTGGCTCTATCAGTGGAGTGGAGGGGGATTGATGTGGGGGCTGTGTGCAGTGCAGTGCGCTGGGACTGTGAACGCTGTGCACTGTGGACTGTGAAGGGCGCAGAAAGCCAGCTAGGCTTAGGAGGAATTTAACATGATTGATGGAGGGCCCTCTGTAATTAACACACCACTATCACTCTGTTTCTTTGCCCAGTGGTAGCCTTGGCCTTTTTACGTAGAGACAAAGCAGCAGCACATGGTATTACAAGTCCCCTCGTTTTTCCCCTCCTGAGTCTCTGTGTTTGGAAATAGGTATACCTATATTAAATTAAAGATATAATACATGCTTGCTTGGTACAGGCAAATAGAAATAAACCTCCCATAGGACTCCACTTGGATAGACTTAATTTAATTGATTTTGAGATCAGCAGTACACTCACAGTAAATTATGAGCTGTTCTTTTCTCCCCATGGTAGTGATGTACACTCTCTGTGCTTACTCTCTTGACATTCACTGATTGACTTATATATCTTTTTTTTCTTTCTTTTTTTTGTAAAAAACGTTCAGTGCGCTGTACTAACACACACATCATTTGAGGTAGAGTTCTCAGACTGCTGGTGATCCTTCTAAATTTTGGAAAACAATAAATGCACTGAGTGTGGAAATTCCTCTCCTTCCCTGCCTAAGCAAGTTGTGTCAGACTCTGCCATCATTACTGAGAAAAATAAGATAAGTGATGCTTTTAATCAGCATTTCATCTCTGCAGGTTTTTTATTTGAAAAAAATGGTGCTTTAATTAACCCTGTTCAATCAGTCGACTGCTCTTCCCTCTCCCACCCTCCAGTTGGATCATTGGAAGATCAGTCAATTTATAGCAAATCTTGATGAATTTTCTACTTGTGATGGCTAGATGCCTTCCTTAAGATGTTAAAAAAATAAATCCACTGGGGGTGATTTGCTTGATCCTTTCTTGATGCAGATTTCTGCTCCCGATTGTGGAGTCAATAACCAGGTTTCCATCCAACCTTTTCATGTGAGTAAAGTGCATGTCGAATACAAAATGTCATGACAGGCCTGATGGAAGCATAAGATTTTTCATGAAACTTTCCAAATGTCAACAAAAATAAACACGCTAGAAAAGGGGGGATCTTTTTATGTTGGTAAAATTATAATAACTGTCATATCGAAGTAAACTTGGAGTCACGCGAGGTTGTGTGATCCTCCAACTACTGCTCGTCAGGAAAGCATGCAGTTTATTATGCTAGTTTAACTTCTTGCGTCGAGCCATCCCGGATCCGGGATCGTGAATACAGCCTCAAGCTCATTACCATAATGCAACGTTAACTATTCATGAAAATCGCAAATGAAATGAAATTAATCTATTTGCTCTTAAGTTTAGCCTTTTGTTAACAACACTGTCATCTCAGATTTTCAAAATATGCTTCTCAACCATTGCAAAACAAGCATTTGTGTAACAGTATTGATAGCTAACGTAGCATTTAGCGTTAGCATTCAGCAGGCAACATTTTCACAAAAACCAGAAAAGCATTCAAATAAAATCATTTACCTTTGAAGAACTTCGGATGTTTTCAATGAGGAGACTCTCAGATAGCAAATGTTCAGTTTTTCCTGAAAGATTATTTGTTTAGGACAAATCGTTCCGTTTTCTGCGTCACGTTTAGCTACGAAAAAAAACCTGTATCCAGGATTGTGTAAATCTATCCGCAAGCTCATTAGCATAACACAACGTTAACTATTCATGAAAATCGCAAATGAAATGAAATTAATCTATTTTCTCTCAAGCTTAGCCTTTTGTTAACAACACTGTCATCTCAGATTTTCAAAATATGCTTTTGAACCATAGCTAAACAAGCATTTGTGTAACAGTATTGGTAGCCTAGCATAGGATTATGCCTCTATTTCAGCATGCAACATTTTCCACAAAAACCAGAAAAGCATTCAAGTAAAATAATTTACCTTTGAAGAACTTCGGATGTTTTCAATGAGGAGACTCTGTTAGATAGTAATTGTTCCGTTTTTACAAAAAATATTATTTGTGTCGACTAATCTCTCCGTTTTGTTCATCACGTTTGGGTAAGGAAAAATATAAATATATATATATTAAGTCATTAAAACCTGAACTTTTTTCCAAATTAACTCCATAATATCGACAGAAACATGGCAAAACGATGTTTAGAATCAATCCTCAAGGTGTTTTTCACATATCTATCGACGATAAAATCCATCGTGGCAGTTGACTTTCTCTTCTGAAGAAATGGAACGTGCATGGACCTACAGATTACGCAATAATTTCAAAACAGGACACCGGGCGGGACACCAGGTAAATGTAGTCTCTTATGGTCAATCTTCCAATGATATGCCTACAAACACGTCACAATGCTGCAGACACCTTGGGGAATAGACAGAAAGCGCAGGCTCATTCCTGGCACATTCACAGCCATATAAGGAGACATTGGAACACAGCGCCTTCAGAATCTGGGGCATTTTCTGTATGAAACTTCATCTTGGTTTCGCCTGTAGCATTAGTTCTGGGGCACTCACAGATAATATGTTTGCAGTTTTGGAAACGTCAGAGTTTTGTCTTTCCAAGGCTGTCAATTCCATGCATAGTCGAGCATCTTTTCGTGACAAAATATCTTGTTTAAAACGGGAACGGTTTTTATCCAAAAATTAAAAGAGCGCCCCCTATCTCGAAGAGGTTAAGAAAAAATATAAGTTATGAACTTCATAGGATGGTGAAAGTGCAAGGGGATGCATGATTCTTCTTTCTAATAAATGTCAAGGGTCTTATTCTGTTGACATTAAATAAAAATAAATAAATAAAAACAATCTCATCATGTAGGCTATACATGCGCTCTAGCCAACTGCACAGATACCATACTGTATCTGCGCCCTGTGCGCTGTTGGCTAGAGCGCACCTGTCAATAACAGTCGGCACACTCGCTATATATCACACACATTTCTGTGAGAAAACAAGAGTTGAAAAAGTGATGTTTTATTTGGTACATGGGATATTTTTTATGTGCACTACGTCATCACGCACAGCTTTTATCAACAATTACATTTGATGGAAACACACATCTGGTGGGAAAATGCAGATTTTAGAATATTCACATGAAAATATGTCCCCAAATGGACAGAAACCTAGCTATTGACATTTTTTATCTGACGATTATCTCCGGTGCCATCCCCTCCTCCTTTGGAAGGAGGCCCATGTGCTCCCTCTCCACAAAGGTAGATCAATGCATTGCACTCTACATTTCGAAAGCCCTCCTGCATAAACTTCTGCCATACCTTACTTCATTGTTAACCTGTTGACATAGGAGTTACAAGATCTGGTCTCAGGGTTGGCTAACTCTGGAGATCTCTTTCATTTTCACCACAGGAGTCTGCTCAGGGGAGTACAGCTCATAATAATGTAGAAACAGAGAAAACGGAATGGCAAACACCTGGAAACCATGTGTTTCATGTATTTAATACCATTCCACCGTTCTGCTCAAGTCATTACCACGAGCCCGTCCTCCCCAATTAAGGTGCCACCAACCTCCTGTGATCTCCACGAGTTGGGTAGATCTGCTTTTAACGGCTGTTAGGGAATCTTTTTACTGAAGAATGTGTCTGTTTATGATTGTGTTTTTCTTTTCATGTATTGTTGTGTATAATAACATGTATTTTAATGTCTATCTGGATGTGCAGTTTAATGTGTATATTGTATTTTGATATGTATTGTTGTGCTAAACAGGGCTCATCTAAAAAAAAAGAGACCTTGGTCTGAGCATCGACTCCCTGTTAAAATAAAGGTTAAATAAAAGGAAAAGAGCAGCTGTCAAGTTCAGCTTGCCGTTCCAGTCTAACCATATTTTATTTTACAGATGGAGCCCTGGGGAACTGCAGACTGCATTGTTAAAAAACACAACCCTGGTGCCTGAGCCAAGTAGCTGTGCCTTGTAAACAAAGCCTCCCGCCTGACCTGTGCACCTCAGTGGGATGACAAACAACAACATTCCCCCCACTCCCCACCCCCCGGATCCACTACAGAAAATAGCAGTGATGACTCAAACACCCAACGGCAATGAAAGATTGGCTGGCAAAAAGCCTCCAGCTGTAAGATGAAGGGTGCACCCAACCATGACATATAGTGAGGCTGGTTGGAAAATGTACCACTCCAAGACCTGGTGGGACATTTTAAACCGGTTTGAAAACAAGTGAAGGTCACAAGGCCAGAGCGATATACAGCTGATGATAGCAGCAAGCTTTGTCAAGGCTGAGGAAGATTTTTATATTTTAATAGGACACTGGCTGTATGCCTACATAAACAACCCTGGCAGATAAAGACACAAATCTTAGCAATACATCCTGGTACATACAACATACCTACAAATATGTTTTTCTGGTTATCTGTTCACATGTCTGGCCAAACTAATGTGGCATACCTTAACGCTCCCCTGCCACACACCCCGGTGCTATGGAAACCGGCACTGACAGTGACAAAACATGCTGTGGTACTGAACAAAAGATACGTTAATAATAACAACAGGTTAAAGAAGGATTTTTAAGCCTTGAGACATGGATTGTATGTGTGACATTTAGAGGGTGAATGGGCAAGACGAAAGACTTAAGTGCCTTAGAACGGGGTATGGTAGTGTCCAGCCAACTTCACATAACTGTGGGAAGCATTGGAATCAGCATGGGCCAGCATCCCTGTGGAACACTTGCGACACCTTGTAGAGTCCATATGCCCCAATGAATTGAGGCTGTTCGCAGGGCAAAAAGGGGTGCAACTCAATATTTGTTACACTCAGCGTATAAACCAAGTGATGTATATAAATCATTGGTATGAACACTAAATTACTAGTGTATTATTATTTTGACCAATTAGATAAGCTCTGAAAAAGATCTGATGTGATTGGTCAAAAGACCAATTAGTGGAAAAAAGATCAGAATTAGAATGCCTGTGTAAACACAGCCTTTAAGGCTCAAGCAATTAAAAGGTTTTAATGGTCCCAATCTTAATGAACAACATGTGAGAAAATGTGAGATAATACCATCTTACTCAATAATTACAACTGCAAGACTCAATTATCGTTAGTGAGGGTGTTTGATAACAGGGTTGGGTAGGTTACTTTCTAAATGTAATCCGTTAGTTACTAGTTACCTGTCCAAAATTGTAATCAGTAACATAACTTTTGGATTACCCAAACTCAGTAATGAGATCGCATTCCGTTATTTTTAGATTACTCTCCCTTTAAGAGGCATTAGAAGAAGGCAAGAATGTATGTTACCAATTGAACGACATCTATTGCAGGATAAATCATGTTAAAGTTTACATAGCTGGCCATATATGGATGTAACATTTTACTTTATGGGTTGGTTATGTAGGCTTCTTCAAAACCATCGCTTTCTCCTACAAATAATAACACGATTAAATTATATCTTTACATTAAAAACCAAAGTCTATCAGAATTTCACTCATTCCAATAAATGACTGGAATTCATAAACAGAGTAGGGCTGGCTAATAAGTCCTTAGTTTTGGGGTCATGCTCAGGTAAAACACAAAATCTTGAATGAGTAGGTGTGTCCAAAGGTTTGGACACACCTACTCATTCAAGAGTTTCTTTATTTTGACCATTTTCTACATTGTAGAACATTAGTGCATACATCAAAACTATGAAATAACACACATGGAATCATGCTGTAACCAAAAAAAGTGTTAACACAAATCAAAATATATTTTATATTTGAGATACATCAAATTAGCCAGCCTTTCCTTGATGACAGCTTTGTACACACTTGGCATTCTCTCAACCAGCTTCATGAGGTAGTCACCTGGAATGTATTTCAATTAACAGGTGGGCCTTGTTAAATGTCAATTTGTGTGATTTCTTTCCTTCTTAATGCATTTGAGCCAATCAGTTGTGTTGTGACAAGGTAGGGGTGGTATACCGAAGATAACCCTATTTGGTAAAAGACCAAGTCCATATTATAGAAAGAACAGCTCAAATAAGCAAAGGGAAACAACAGTCCATCTTTACTTTAAGACATGAGGGTCAGTCAATGTGGAAAATGTCAAGAACTTTGAAAGTTTCTTCAAGTGCAGTCGCAAAACCCATCCAGCGCTATGACAAAACTGGTTCTCATGAGGACTGCCACAGGAAAGGAAGACCCAGAGTTACGTCTGCGTCAGAGGATGAGTCCATTAGCGTTACCAACCTCGGAAATCAACTGCACCTCAGATTGCATCTCACAGAGTTCAAGTAGCAGACATCTCAACATCAACTGTTCAGAGGAGACTGCATGAATCAGACCTTCATGGTCAAGTTTCTGAAAATTAGCCACTACTAAAAGGACACCAATAATAAGAAGACATGTTTGGGCCAAGAAACACGAGCAATGGACATTAGACCGGTGGAAATCTGTCCTTTGGTCTGATGAGTCCAAATTTGAGGGTTTTGGTTCCAACCGCTGGTGTAATGGTGTGGGGGTGCTTTGCTGGTGACGCTGTCTGATTTATTTATAATTCAAGACACACTTAACCAGCATGGCTACCACAGCATTCTGCAGCTGTACACCATCCCATCTGGTTTGCACTTAGTGGGACTATCATTTGTTTTTCAACAGGACAATGTGTAAGGCTGTGTAAGGGCTTTTTAACAAAAATAATGATGGATTGCTGCATCAGGTGACCTGGCCTCCACAATCACCCGACCTCAACCCAAATGAGATGGTTTGGGATGAGTTGGACCGCAGAGTGAAGGAAAAGCAGCCAACAAGTGCTCAGCATATGTGAGAACTCCTTCAAGACTATTGGAAAAGCATTCCTCATGAAGCTGGTTGAGAGAATGCCAAGAGTGCAAATCTGTCAAGGCAAAGGGTGGCTACTTTGAAGAATCTCAAGTATAAAATATATTTAGATTTGTAACTTTTTTGGTTACTACATATGTGTTATTTCATAGTTCATGCTTTCACTATTATTTCACAATGTAGAAAATAGTAAAAAATAAAAACCCTTGAATGAGTAGGTGTATCCCACCTTTTGACTGGTACTGTATATACACTGCTCAAAAAAATAAAGGGAACACTTAAACAACACAATGTAACTCCAAGTCAATCACACTTCTGTGAAATCAAACTGTCCACTTAGGAAGCCACACTGATTGACAATAAATGTCATATGCTGTTGTGCAAATGGAATAGACAACAGGTGGAAATGATAGGCATTTAGCAAGACACCCCCAATAAAGGAGTGGTTTTGCAGTCAGTCATGGTGTGGCATTTCTTTGGGGGGGCACAGCCCTCCATGTGCTCGCCAGAGGTAGTCTGACTGCCATTAGGTACCGAGATGAGATCCTCAGACCCCTTGTGAGACCATATGCTGGTGCGGTTGGCCCTGGGTTCCTCCCAATGCAAGACAATGCTAGACCTCATGTGGCTGGAGTGTGTCATCAGTTCCTGCAAGAGGAAGGCATTGATGCTATGGACTGGCCCGCCCGTTCCCCAGACCTGAATCCAATTGAGCACATCTGGGACATCATGTCTCGCTCCATCTACCAACGCCACGTTGCACCACAGACTGTCCAGGAGCAATTGGGAGGATGCTTTAGTTCAGTTCTGGGAGGAGATCCCCCAGGAGACCATCCGCCACCTCATCAGGAGCATGCCCAGGCTTTGTAGGGAGGTCATACAGGCACATGGAGGCCACACACACTACTGAGCCTCATTTAGACTTGTTTTAAGGACATTACATCAAAGTTGGATCAGCCTGTAGTGTGGTTTTCCACTTTAATTTTGAGTGTGACTCCAAATCCAGACCTCCATGCGTTGATACATTTGATTTCCATTGAAAATGTTTGTGTGATTTTGTTGTCAGCACATTGAACTATGTAAAGAAAAAAGTATTTAATAAGAATATTTCATTCATTCAGATCTAGGATGTGTTATTTTAATGCTCCCTTTATTTTTTTGAGCAGTGTACAATTTACAAGTACAAAAGTAGATGTAGCAACTACAGATATGTCACGCTGGCATAAATTATTTGGGAGACAGGTGCAGGGCATGGGGACAAAAACCAAACAAACACGTAACAAAACACAGGGTTGAAACCCAAACAAAAGGATTAACAAGGATTAACACACAGGACGAGACCCATAATCACCTGCGCAAACCACAATGGCACGAAAGCCAAAACACACAGCACAGGTACTCACACACACCAACGGACATTGTAACAATAATGGACAGCCCAATGGAAACCAAAGGACACACTTAATACAAATACTAATCTGTGGGAATATGGGACAGGTGTGCGTAATGAACGTTTTGGAGGGATCCGTGACAAGATTGCTACTTTAAGTCTATGAAAAGTGTGTGCAAGTTTGAGCATGTGTCCATTAGGTCAATAGAAAAATGTTTTATCAGCATTTATCAGGTGCTTCACTATATCACATTTGACAAAAAAAATTTACAATGATGGAAAGACCTGTGTGTTGTCCTTGTTAATGCAGACAGAGAAGAGCTCCAACTTCTTAATCATAGCCTCAATTTCTTCCTGCACATTGAATATAGTTGCACAGTCCCTGTAATCCTAGATTCATCATGTAAGCGGTCAGTCAAATGAAAATGGTCAGTAAAGAAAACTTTAAGCTAGTCTCTCAATTAAAAAAAACATGTCAATACTTTGCCCCTTGATAACCAGTGCACTTCTGTATGTTGTGAAAGTGTTACATGGTCACTGCCCATATACTTGCATAGTGCAGAAAATACATGAGAGTTCAGGGGCGTTGCAGCAAGAGCCTCTCAGTGGATGCTACAGTGTACCCAAGTGGCATCAGGAGCAACTGCTTGCATGTGCGTTACCACTCCACTATGTCTCCCTGTCATGGCTTTTGCCTCATCAGTACAGATACCAACACGAGCAGTAGCTATGCTTGTCTACATACGGACCGTTTGTGGAATT
Organism: Oncorhynchus keta; assembly: GCF_023373465.1. Classification (NCBI taxonomy): domain Eukaryota; kingdom Metazoa; phylum Chordata; class Actinopteri; order Salmoniformes; family Salmonidae; genus Oncorhynchus; species Oncorhynchus keta. The sequence continues at coordinate 27,861,773 of NC_068434.1, read as the reverse complement.
CCCGCAAGAGAATAACGGTTAATGTGATGGAATGTTCATTATTTGACTAGGCTACCTGTATTTGACATTGAGTTGTTATTTCGCTGAACAATAGATGGTTTAATTTTATTTTTGGTAGTGAAACGAGGCTACTCAGGTGAGAAATGTAAAAGATATATAAAAAATAAAAATCACCCAAATGTATAGCCCCGTTGCTTGAAAATGTGTAAGTGTTTAAAAATAAAATGTGAATCACATTTTTATTTGGCGTACCCCTGGACGGCATTGTGCATACCCCAGTTTGGGAATACCTGGTCTGGATAATGAATAGAAATACACAGAAACAATTGACTCATAAATAGCTTACAGCACGACAACTCTACTGCTTTGTAAAGCCTGGCCTATAAATCTGACCTAAACCCAGAACCTCAAAAGCAATATCTCAATTATTCAGTATTTTTCAATGTTATTGCCCTTCAAGACTTCCTCCATAACCACTCATATCTGCCAAAAAGTCATCTTGTGAGAAAGAAGCGGCCACACAGCTACAACCTGGAGGCATTGTGTTAAGTTCAAACATCAAGCTGTCTGTTCTGACACGCGTGTGTGGTCTGAATCTAACCACCAGACTCTATCTAATTTACTATACAGGAAACAGCCCGGAGTTGTTGCCTCGGCTGTAAGGCCTAAGCATTAACACATGATTTGTGGGGACGTGCCAATTTCAATCCCGGTCTGATGAAACATGCATTCGCCTCACTGGAAATGCTAAATTTCACCCATGAGTCACAATAAGAGCTCTGTGTTATGCAAACTACTCTATGCCAACCTGCCAGCGGGTGTCTCCCATGTCCAAGAGGAATACCAGGGTAACAAAGGACTGGAAGAGGCTTACCGTAATTGATAAATAATATAACCCTGACTATGGCAAATATATGCTAATGCTCATGCTACCATAACAGTTAACATAGTTGTAAAACATACAGCATCAATATGACTAAAATGCTTATGGTTTGTTATTTACCCATCTTTAAAATAGACAACAATCATTACAAGTCCTAAAGGATAAGCAATCTCAAACAAAGTGTTTCCCTTAGAGAATCGAATGTATAAAAGACAGATTTTAATATTTTATTAGCAAAAATAACCTCACAAAAAACATTAAAGACCAATGCTCCAGCATAATTAAAACAGAATACATTTTCAGAAAAGGTTTCTTCAAAAGCTGTTAAGTTGACACAAAAAATAACCACCATTCATCCAACAAACACTATAATAAAACAGCCAAAATAATGTTTTCAGCCATTGTCAATGAGTTAGTAAATGGTTTCAATGTGTTAGCTAAAAAGGTCAATTCAAGCCACCAACCTGAGAATCTGTAAACAACTGTACTTCATGAGATCTCAAAGACAGTTAACTAACTCTTCTAAACAATTGTATTGGTATTCTTTAAGAATTCAATTATTCTACCTCCCTTGAACCCCGAGTAGATTTTGGTTTGTAAAATACCTTACTTTCAGCTCGAACGTTCTGCACTTAGGTCTACTGTAGGTAAAGCAAACCTGCAGATCACTCCTAAACAATCACTTGTCGGGTAAAGGAAAAAACACATTGTGGATCTTGCTATTTAACAGAACATACATAGTTTTGTAGTGCCAGAGTCAATGATTAAAGAGCTTTGACTGGGGTGAAATATACCAACTACATGGAGTGCTCTGAACATTGTCTACCATATGATAAGTACACAGTCACAACCCCCAAAAGCTACAGTATTTAAAAGTCCATAAGGACACCATGTGGTGACTACAGACATCCATTAACACATCCAAATCTGAGGCTAGACATTGTCAACAGTCAGACTAATACTGCAAATTAACATTTTCATCTTAACCGTCACCCCAAGTGCATAAAGAAACCGGTAACTCTAAAATTGTGGTTCAGTCTGAACTAATGTCAACTTAATGAAAACATTTACTTTCACGATACAATTCACGTTGTTTTCTGCTGCAGCAATCACAGAATAACACGACATTGTGCCATTGCTGGCTAGGGATGATTATTCTGAGTAAATGATGGTAAATATACCAAAATAGTTTTCAATTTGAACCAACTGGCAATATATACATTTTTTTGTAATCATATTAAAGTTTGATTAAATCATTGCATAGTCGAAAAGTAGTAGTCTAAACGTTATTCATGGATTTAGCAGGCACGTTTAATTAAAGAAATACATTTGATATTTAAGTAACTCTAGATCAACGGCTAAAAGACAAAGTGCATGTATACACAGTGTACAAAAAAATGTGGAACGCCCCCCTTTTCCATGACAGACTGACCAGGATCCCTTCTTGATGTCACTTGTTAAATCCACTTCAAAATCAGGTGTAGATGAAGGGGAGGAGACACGTTAAAGAATGATTTTTAAGCCTAGAAACAATTGAAACATGGAATGTGTATGTGAATGGGCAAGACACAATTGCCTTTGAACGGGGTATGGTAGTAGGTGCCAGGTGCACTGGTTTGTGTTTGACACAGTCCCCTGTGTGTCAAGAATGGTCCACCTCCCAAAGGACATCCAGCCAACTTGACAACTGTGGGAAGTATTGGAGTCAACATGTGGCACACTTGACACCTTGTAGAGTCCAGAATTGAGGCTGTTCTGAGGGCAAAATGGGGTGCAACTCAATATTTGGAAGGTGTTCCTAATGTTTTGTACACTCAGTGTATAAGCAACAGTATGACATCAAAATTAAAGACTGAAAACATAGCTCCATATTGAAAACACATACAGTAAGTGAAAATAATGGTTAGCAAAAAAAAGAAAGTTCTATTTAATCTATACATGCCAATCAGAAACAAGTTTATACAAGTAATATAGCAAACACCAAGCCCCTAATCACAATTGAATAATGTCCATTACAGTGTGAATATGGCACAATTCCTCTAGTGCAAATGATCAAAGAAAACAAACAAGAGTACAAATCTGATCAGTCAGTTGATGAAGCCCCAAAGTTTCTTAAAATGGTGTGCCTTGTTTAAAATTGTTCATTGATCTATGGCACCAGTGAAAAGGCCACAGTCGTGTAATGCTTACTTATCTGACAATAGGAGTGAGCTATTTGGAATTAATTTGATCAGTTTACATTAAATAATTGGTTTAAATTATTGAACATTACACCATTCATATTCAAGGGAACCCTGAACAAACACAGTAATGATGTTTTAAATAAGGTACTGTACAATAAATATACATTAAGATGAACTTGATCTCCTGTGAGGGATGTGAGAGTGTACGGTAAAAATATTTTTTTGCTTTGAAAATTTAATAATCTTACAAACCCATTAAGTAAAAAGAACAAACTCTATCCGGTACCAAATCAAGATTCCCTAAAAACAACAGGTTAGGAGAATTAACATAGCAGGTTAGGAGAATTAGGTTAAGGTTAGGAAAAGGGTTAGAGTTGGATAAAATGCTCTCTTAACCTGCTTCGAAAAGTAACTTCCGGTCATAGCTGTATTGAAATGTCATGTTTTTAGTGAGTCCAGTACCAAATCAGGCAGGTGTTCTGGCACTAACTACTACAAACTAAGGCAGGTAGGGTGAGGTCAGATGGACAGGGGTCAGTCATGGGACCAAGACGAAGTGATACCCTGCCTCTGACTTCCTGCTCTACTACTCTTCTGTTTGTCGTACTTGACTGACACGATGAGGAAGACCAGCAGGGTGAGGCCCTGGATCCCCGCTAGCAGGAAGAAGTAGTAGTTGAGCTGGGAGTCATTGATGTTACCTAGAGGAAGGGAGAGGGGCACAGGGCATTATGACAGAAAGCAGTGCAACATCTCAGAAACAGACACCACAAGAACCTGCAGAGAGGAAGAGATGGAAAGAGAAGAGGGTATGATGCAGATGTCATAAATCGCGAGTCACAATAAATAAGGGGTATTGAAAGAGCAAAACATGACAAACAGCAGTGGTTGATGCAACCTGCAGAGAGGGAGAAAGGGTCAGATGGATGGGAGCATGACTGCAACATCACAAAGCAGTGTTCCACATTAAAGGGATGCATACTGTTGATTCAGGTATACAGATGTAGGATCTTAATTTGAGCCCATTTGCTACAGCAGGAAAATAATCCTGCAGTAACAGGAAAAATGTATTAATTGTGTGGATTATAATGGAACGGACATTTTTGTAGGGGTTGATACATTTTTGGTTAGGGCAAATCAAGTCAAATTTGTTAGTGGAAATTACAAACTTTAGAAGCATTTGTAAAACTCAAATACACCACACCAACAAAATTTTATAACTTAAGACCCTACATCTGCATGGGCATAACCTGGCAATGTCACATGGCAACAAAAGTGGTTCTGTTTTCATGTTTAGCTCACTCTTTCCAGATAAATGAAAGGAGATCTGTCTGAAGTGGCTTGTGCATGAGAAGAAACAGCTCTGTTAAAGTGCAGAGGGAAGCTGCTTTCGTCTGGTCTTATTTACTTATGAGATGTTCGATGCAGTTTGACCCCACACTTCAATGATCATATGGAGGCCATTATTGAGGATATGGGATTTAAGCTTGAGAAATAACAGAACAGTCTGGACCCTCAGCTGTAAGGCGAGGCAGGGAGTCTCAACACAATTATTAAAGGACTGTTTCCTCAGAGGAACACATACAATAAAAAGCTAAAATCACAATGATGCTCACTTCCTTGTTTGACCTTCACTCTGGCTTAGTGGGATTGAAATAGAAGCTGTGTGTGTGTGTGTGTGTGTGTGTATTGGAGACACTGGCACAGCATGTCATAGAAAATGTGACTATTTTCAGTACAAACTGACTGGTCAGCAACCCTATGCAAACCATACCACCATCTTGTATCTGTAGTAGTATAGAATTCAAATTGTCCAAGACAATATTACCCTTCGGTCTTAATAAGATAAATTGGAATCCTTCTTTCTCAGTTAAATATCACCAGGCTCCAGTTTCAGCAGTGGATCATTACTAAGAAGCCTCTTCCCGAGGTTTATATTTGCACCCAGCTATTGCAGTCTTTACTTCTGAATGTTGGCACTGCTAATTAGTTGTCCCTATTCAAACAAACACTGGAGGGGATTTCTAAACAAAATCTTGTTTTTCCCCCGCTATAGTTTGACATGAAGGGAAAAGCCGACAGCTGCAGTAAATCCTCCATTTTGAAACTTAAAAACGGAACATTGTCTGACAATTTTGTTGGCATTAGAGAAGCTTTCCACCCCTGGCAGTCTGGTTTACTGGCCTTGCTGTACAGCCAGAAGCACTTCTAATGCAAATCACAGCTATTCATTTGACGGCTGTTCCAAACCTCTGCCAATAACTGCACATTTTCAGTTTTCCGCTCTCCACCTCAGACGACTCCCAGACAGTCCTAGTAAAATTCTTGCATGAGAAATTTCTCTTGGCTAAGAAGCTTTTTTTTCCTTTTTGACCATCTTTACTGAAAACTAATCACAGTAAGGTACTTAATTGTTATTCAGAAATGATTTGATAGAGAAAAACGGCTGCATTGGACCTTAAACCATGTAGTTAGAAATTACATACGATTGAACAGCGCTGCCCATCTATGTGAATGTAATTTCACTCATTGAAAACATTTCATCTAACATTCAAAAGGACAGGAAATTTCTCTCCTGATTAGACTGGCGACAGTCATTTTGTGATTCTACAATAGGTAAAGCTCCACCAGTGTATCAGTGTAGAAATAGCATGGAGGAGCCAAACACTACATCTTTTTCCATCTCAGGCCTTGTTAGTTGATGCTCCCCACCTCACTCAAGCTGGGACATGTTTAAAATGTAAGTAAAACACCAAAGAATATTCCCCCCCAAGCAGACACATCGATGGCTCTGAACAAAACTTTATTTGACTCTTTGCAAACTGGAATCCATACATCCTGAGGCTGCATTCATTGTAGCTGGGGATTTTAACAAGGCTAATCTGAAAACAAGACTCCCTAAATTGTATCAGCATATCGATTGCGCAACCAGGGCCGGAAAAACCTTGGATCATTGTTACTCTAACTTCCGCGACGCATATAAGGCCCTGCCCCGCCCTCCTTTCGGAAAAGCTGACCACGACTCCATTTTGTTGATCCCTGCCTACAGACAGAAACTAAAACAAGAGGCTCCCACGCTGAGGTCTGTCCAACGCTGGTCCGACCAAGCTGATTCCACACTCAAAGACTGCTTCCATCACGTGGACTGGGATATGTTTCGTATTGCGTCAGATAACATTGACGAATACGCTGATTCGGTGTGCGAGTTCATTAGAACGTGCATTGTCGTTCCCATAGCAACGATTAAAACATTCCGTAACCAGAAACTGTGGATTGGTGGCAGCATCCACGTGAAACTGAAAGCCTGAACCACTGCTTTTAAATCAGGGCAAGGTGACTGGTAACATGACCGAATACAAACAGTGCAGCTATTCCCTCCGCAAGGCTATCAAACAAGCCAAGCGTCAGTATAGAGACAAAGTAGAATCTCAATTCAACGGCTCAGACACATGAGGTATGTGGCAGGGTCTACAGTCAATCACGGACTACAAGAAGAAAACCAGCCCAGTCACGGACCAGGATGTCTTGCTCCCAGGCAGACTAAATAACTTTTTTGCCCGCTTTGAGGACAATACAGTGCCACTGACACGGCCTGCAACGAAAACATGCGGACTCTCCTTCACTGCAGCAGAGGTGAGTAAAACATTTAAACGTGTTAACCCTCGCAAGGCTGCAGGCCCAGACGGCATCCCCAGCCGCGCCCTCAGAGCATGCGCAGACCAGCTGGCCGGTGTGTTTACGGACATATTCAATCAATCCCTATACCAGTCTGCTGTTCCCACATGCTTCAAGAGGGCTACCATTGTTCCTGTTCCCAAGAAAGCTAAGGTAACTGAGCTTAACGACTACCGCCCCGTAGCACTCACTTCCGCCATCATGAAGTGCTTTGAGAGACTAGTCAAGGACCATATCACCTCCACCCTACCTGACACCCTAGACCCACTCCAATTTGCTTACCGCCCAAATAGGTCCACAGACGATGCAATCTCAACCACACTGCCCTAACCCATCTGGACAAGAGGAATACCTTGGGCCCTCGGAGTGTGGTGCCAGGAAAATAACCTCACACTCAACGTCAACAAAACTAAGGAGATGATTGTGGACTTCAGGAAACAGCAGAGGGAACACCCCCCTATCCACATCGATGGAACAGTAGTGGAGAGGGTAGTAAGTTTTAAGTTCCTCGGCATACACATCACAGACAAACTGAATTGGTCCACTCACACAGACAGCATCGTGAAGAAGGCGCAGCAGCGCCTCTTCAACCTCAGGAGGCTGAAGAAATTCAGCTTGTCACCAAAAGCACTCACAAACTTCTACAGATGCACAATCGAGAGCATCCTGGCGGGCTGTATCACCGCCTGGTACGGCAACTGCTCCGCCCACAACCGTAAGGCTCTCCAGAGGGTAGTGAGGTCTGCACAACGCATCACCGGGGGCAAACTACCTGCCCTCCAGGACACCTACACCACCCGATGTTACAGGAAGGCCACAAAGATAATCAAGGACAACAACCACCCGAGCCACTGCCCGCTATCATCCAGAAGGCGAGGTCAGTACAGGTGCATCAAAGCTGGGACCGAGAGACTGAAAAACAGCTTCTATCTCAAGGCCATCAGACTGTTAAACAGCCACCACTAACATTGAGTGGCTGCTGCCAACACACTGACTCAACTCCAGCCACTTTAATAATGGGAATTGATGGGAAATGTAAAATATATCACTAGCCACTTTAAACAATGCTACCTAATATAATGTTTACATACCCTACATTATTCATCTCATATGCATACTTATATACTGTACTCTATATCATCTACTGCATCCTTATGTAATACATGTATCACTAGCCACTTTAACTATGCCACTTTGTTTACATACTCATCTCATATGTATATTCTGTACTCGATACCATCTACTGTATCTTGCCTATGCTGCTCTGTACCATCACTCATTCATATATCTTTATGTACATATTCTTTATCCCCTTACACTGTGTATAAGACAGTAGTTTTGGAATTGTTAGTTAGATTACTTGTTGGTTATTACTGCATTGTCGGAACTAGAAGCACAAGCATTTCGCTACACTCGCATTAACATCTGCTAACCATGTGTATGTGACAAATAAAATTTGATTTGATTTGAATAGATTCTGAAGTAATGTTGAATAATTCATAGGGAATAAAACAGTGCGCACAGAAGGCTAGCACAGGGGGTATGGGTATACAGGCAGAGAGTCTGCTGCTTGTATTTCAAAATCGATAGCTGACACTCAGAGTCTGAAAGCACAGCTTTAATTAAACATGGTTGATGGCTTTAACGTCTCTAGGGTATGTGGGACAAAACCAAGTGAGATTGCGGAACGCCAAATTCAAATCCAGAAATACTCATTATAAAAATTCAGAAAAGATAACTATTTTACATAGGTTTAAAGATGAACTTCTTGTGAATCCAACCACAGTGTCAGATTTCAAAAATGCTTTACGGCGAAAGCATACCTTACGATTATTTGAGAACATAGGCCAGCAGACAAATCATTACAAACAGTAACCAGCCAAGTAGAAGAGTTACACAAGTCAGAAATAGAGATAAAATTTAATCACTTACCTTACCTGATGATCTTCATATGGTTGCACTCAGAAGACATTCAATTATTCAATAAATGTTTATTTTGTTCGATAAAGTCGCTCTTTATATCCGAAAACCAAGTTGTTTGCGCGTTTTCTTCAGTAATCCACAGGCTCAAACGCAGTCACAACAGACACAAAATCCAAATTGTATCCGTAAAGTTCATAGAAACATGTCAAACGATGTTTATATTCAACCCTCAGGTTGATTTTAGCCTAAATAAATCGATAATTTTTAAACAGGACAATAACGACGTTAAAAGGTAAACAAGAAAGGCACTCTCTCGGTCGTGCGCATGAAAAACCTCTGGACCCTGCCTTGTCACTCATTCAGACTGCTCTTACTCCCTCATTTTTCAGAATACAAGCCTGAAACTATTTCTAAAGACTGTTGACATCTACTGGAAGGCATAGGAACTGCAATTTGAGTCCTAAGTCAATGGATACTGTAATGGCATTGAATAGAAAACTACAACAACAAAAATAAATCCTACTTCCTGAATGGATTTTTCTCAGGTTTTCGCCTGCCAAATCAGTTCTGTTATACTCACAGACATTGTTTTAACAGTTTTGGAAACTTTAGAGTGTTTTCTATCCAAACTATATGCATATCCTGTCTTCTAGGCCTGAGTAGAAGGCAGTTTAATTTGGGCACGCTTTTTATTCAAAATTCCAAATGCTGCCCCCTAACCCTAGAGAAGTTAAGGGGACTGGGAGAGCAGAGGCCAAGGCAGAACTGCAGCTGAATAAATACATGTTGAGGGGAAACAACACCCCCATTCATTGACCTTAACTTAAGGATCGGCATTACGTCAATGGGACAGTTGTAAATCATTCAGCGCGTTATCAACATCGCAGATTTTAGAGAAACAACACGTCGGTACATTGAAGTGTCTTATATTGGCTGAAAGCTTAAATTCTTGTTCATATAACTGCACTGTCCAATTTACAGTAGCTAATACTGCGAAAAAATGCCATGCTATTGTTTGAGAGCTCCTAACAAACCACTTCTTCAACACGATAGGTTTGAAAATTCACCTCTGAAGGTTAAATGTGTAGTTACATTCTGAAATCTTGCTTTGAGTTATCATCCAAAGGGTCCTAGAGATAACATGACGTGTAATTTTGTTACATAAAATCCATTTTCATATCCTAAAAAAAGGTTCATATAGCACACACGATCGATTTTGTATTACCACTCGTTCAATTTGCAAAGAAAGGAATCTGTCCCTAAACCCTGTTTGAACGAGTCAAATCACGTTCCTTCCCATCTATTCCTCAGAGATCCTAGAAGGTGACAAGACTTCACTAGGGGTGTAGTACATCCTGTAGGACACCATATTTGGTCAGAGAGCGCCGCCTTCATGGCACGTCATCACTTGAACGGCTGTATCGTTGTCAAATCAGGGTCAAACAAAGCTAGCTAGATAGCCAATGAGCTGGGCTTTACGGGAGTATCCGGAGTTCATGTACATGTGGTAAAATGTAGGTGCTAACCTTGTACGACAGCATACCTTTTAATTTTGGACAAAAAAGTAAGGATATTCAGAGTTATGAAGTTATGAAAACTGGTTGTTTTGCAAATGTTTAACATATGATATGGCTACTAATACTTGGAAAGCTAAATCAAAGTTGAAGTGTACAGATTTGACGATATTCTTGCAGAAAAATGGAATATGAATGTGAATGTCTCCTTCACGATTTGCCCAAATGTCTCTGGGGACTTCACACTAAAATTCTTGTCGGTCAGTCATTCTTCAAGTTATCCATCTGAAACTTTGCACAGTTGGCCACAAGATGGCAGCAGTGTATCGGAATTATTTATCTTGCATTACAAAAATGGTGGTAGAAATGTTGTATTTGTATTTTCTTCTACCAGACCTATTGTGTTATATTCTCCTACATTCAATTCACATTTCCACAAACTTCAAAGTGTTTCCTTTCAAATGGTACCAAGAATATGCATATCCTTGCAGCTGAATGAATCCATGTTGGAGGTGAAAGAGCACCCCATTCATTGACCTTAATTGTGTAGTATTTTATAGATTCAATAAACATCACTGGAGAATAAGTTATATAACTGGCTCCGGGGGAATATCAGGGGACGACTGATTAGCGAAAAACATGTTTATGGGGTGTGTTTGAAAAATTGCGCAAGGTTTACATTTTTTGTAATGGTACTTACCGAATTTCATTAGTCTGCCTGCCCCCCAGAGCCCACTTGGCTGCTAAGCACTTTCAAAAGTGTGGTAATTACGGCAGCAAAAGAAAAAACATGTATAAACCATTAACGAACCACATTAATATTTTACAAGTATTTAAAAACAGCCAAATGCTGAGTAGGGGAGGGAAAAGTGCAACTCAATCGATATGTAGGAGGAACGCAGCGCTACCCAGAGTTGGGACGCTGAAGGGAACTTCGTGTCCGTTTGCCACCGAATATGATTCTAGCCACCACGAGTTCATTATGCAATAATAATAATAATAATAATAACAACAACAACACAGACCCCTGAGATCGTCATCAGTCATAGCTGAAGGGTCTTTTTTTACAGAGTGTATGGCAATAACCATGCCACTGTATGGCTGGGCTGTTGTACTGTATTTGAGCAAGTCATGTTGTGCAGAGATGGATCACGTCAATATCCATTTAAGGTTTTTTAAATTGATCAATAGATTTAAGCTCTCAATGCAAATGTTCCAACAGTTTCACACTTCAAGGCATTCAATACCATTTCCTGGTACAAAATTAATTTAGTGAAGGGAATTAATGCAGGTTATGTTTTCAACTGTGCCTGAACATATTCTGCTGCAAAACTTCTGGATTGACTAGACGAAAAGGATTCAGTAGAGCAAGCATGAGTATCGGTAATTATAAATACATTGATAATTGTATCTATCAATACCATTATTAGCTTATCTATAGAGAAATCACTATGCAGAACTTTGACACAATTAAAGGAAATAACAGGCTTCTGCTGTTAGATTCATTGTTAAATTTAAAGTTATTGGGAGTTGATCAGATGGCATTTACAGAATTAAAAAAAAACTGATTTTCTTCCTTTCATAGGGAGACATTTTGCTGTAGTATTTACATGTACAGTACATGTACAGATGAATTCGGAAGTTTACATACACTTAGATTGGAGTCATTTAAACTCGTTTTTCAACCACTCCACAAATTATAGTTTTGGCAAGTCGGTTAGGACATCTACTTTGCGCATGACAAGTAATTTTTCCAACAATTGTTTACAGACAGATTATTTCACTTATAATTCACTGTTTCACAATTCCAGTGGGTCAGAAGTTGACTGTGCCTTTAAACAGCTTGGAAAATTCCAGAAAATGATGCCATGGCTTTAGAAGCTTCTGATAGGCTAATTGACATCATTTGAGTCAATTGGAGGTGTACCTGTGGATGTATTTCAAGGCCTACCTTCAAACTCATTGCCTCTTTGCCTGACATCATGGGAAAATCAAAAGAAATCAACCAAGACCTTAAAAAAAAAATGTAGACCGCACAGAGCTGTGCATAAAAGACTGACCTATCCCATGGGGAAGGGAGAAGGAGGAAGGGGTGGACCCCCACCCCGCCATACTGGCAACACTTTATGGGTTATTGCACTAATAATGGCGCCGACTAGGGAAACGTTGCCGCTATTCTGTTCTTAGTGCCAGTCTGCAGGTTCAAACTAAAACAACGTAACTAATAAATGGCATCTTTATGCTTTCATTAATAAAATGATAAAAAAATACTCTTTCAAAATGCCAATGTTTATTTAGTCATGGATCCATAACATATTACTATAGGAATAAATATCACTGAATTACAGAAATATCCTCCAATCCTCTATGTAATTATTGGCGGAGAGTCACGTCATGTTATTCGATATACTGTAGGTCTACCGTAGGCAACATGAGTCTCACTAGCATTGAGTAATGTGCTGTTAAAAGTGGTGTAGGTCTTATTTATTTAAAGAGCATAATGAAGTTAGAAGCAATAGGATTTGAAGCAATAGCCTACAACTATTTTAGCACCGTTTCGCACTACTCTGAGACAAGCATGGCGACTGGTCTTGATAAAATCAATTCGATTTTTATTTTCATTAAAATCTCTGTTTGGGTATTAGTTAGACTAGAATTAGAAAATTAGGGTGTTTAAATTATGCTCATAGTGTAACCTTTATTTAACTAGGCAAGTCAGTTAAGAACAAATTTGTATTTACAAGGACAGCCTACTCCTTCCTCCCTGTCGGGAAATGAACTCCGGTCTCCCGCGTGCCCGCAATCTCTAGTACAGCCATTATTAAAGGCTACCAAATGCTTCTCAAAGATTCCGTCTGGTGGTCAAACTAGCACTAACTAGTATTAATGGTACTAGTGGTTCACACTTAAATAACATGCCATAGAATTCTGTGGCACCATACAAGCTGCGCTGCAGTACGCTGCAACTTTTAAAGGAGGAACCACTGTACCTACCCGAATGCATAGTCCCAACTGTAAAAATGTGGTGGAGGTGGAATAATGGTTTGGGGGCTGTTTTTCATGGTTTGGGCTAGGCCCCTTAATTCCAGTGAAAGGAAATGTAAACGCTACAGCATACAATGACATTCTAGACAATTCTGTATTTCCAACCGTGTGGCAACAGTTGGGAAGGCCCTTTCCTGTTTCAGCATGACAATGCCCCTGATCACAAAAACGAGGTCCATACAGAAATGGTTTGTCGAGATCAGTAGAGGAAGAATTTGACTGGCCTGCACAGAGCCCTGACCTCAACCCCATCGACCACCTTTGGGATGAATTGGAACGCCGAATGCGAGCCAGGCCTAATCCCCCAACATCAGTGCCGAACCTCACTAATACTTGTGGCTGATTGGAAGCAAGTCCCCGCTGCAATGTTCCAACATCTAGTGGAAAGCCTTCCCAGAAGAGTGGAGGCTGTTATAGCAGCAAAGGGGGGACCAACTCCATATTAATGCCCAGGATTTTGGAGTGAAATGTTTGACGAATAGTTGTCCACATACAGTGCATCATATTATTAAGAATACCAGATACTGTAGCTGTAATCTCAAGAGTTCTTGAAAGATGAATAGCTCTGAGCATTTCTCCTTTTCTGGAACCTTTGCTCCCCCATTAAAACACTGACATTTCACTAAGCGTCACCCAATGGTCCATGAGCAGGATTTGAGGGTCTCAACCCAAACTGTGAATGTCCAAAATCCCCAGCCATCTGATCCTGGATCTGTCAGGACTTGAAATCGGTACAATAAAAATAAAAGGCAATTTCCTGGTCTTGACTGCAGCTACATACTCAGAGCATCATGCATCTGTGTTCCTAAAAGTCAATGATGTATGAATAAATACATCGGGCAACAACTGAAAGGAGCACCCGTTTCAGCAGAATAAACCATCTGTAGGTGTACAAGCAAAGGCAGAAGGTTGACCTTTCGTTGACTTTACCCGTGGGGTTAACTGAGCACATTGCAGTCTCCGTCAGAGGAGACGATGGCTGCCTTTTCTAGGACCACATAAAGGAATGTGATAATGACCAGTCATACAGTATGTGGCGTCACCAAGTCGAATACATAATACAAATACTAGTTACCAAAAGCATATGCTTTTACATTTGGACAGATTTTGTCTGTATCAATGTATCTAACGTTGTTTCTCTACCTGTGCATGTCTGCTGCTAGTTTGTGTGGATTAGAAGAGAGGAGGTGGTGTGGATTAGAAGAGAGGAGGTGGTGTAGTGCGACAGAGGAGGAGGTGGTGTAGTGCAACAGAGAGGTGAGTAGTAGCCTCCAGCATGCCAAGGAGGTAGCTTGCTAGCTTGCCTGCTCTCTGGTGTGCCCAAGTGGCAGCTTTACTCAAGAGGAGTGGGCTGTGTAATCAGGCCCCCAGCCTGTGATTAATATTGGGTGTCTGTCCCCAAGCCTGCACCACTCTAAACAGGAGCTTGGTGAGCCGAGTAATCCATGCTTTACTCCGCCTCCGCCTCACACATCCCTCAGCCATGTAAATGAGAGCGCTGAGTCACAGGAGTGTGGTGGTGGTTGGGGGGGGGTAGAGACCGGTAAAGTAAGTGGAAATAACAACAGCACAACAAACTGATTTCTGACAGGCTTTGAGGCTAAAGCTTTGATCGACCGCCTTATGCTGTCCGGTCTCTCTTTAAATGACTTTTTCAAAAAGGAGAGAGAGCGAGAGAAAGAAAGCTCGCAGGCAAACTGGGGTCTTGTTTAACAATCAAATGATGCTTACTAAACAAACAGCCCCTAGGGAAGGAAAGGGGTGGATTTAGGAAGCCATGCCAAGCATCTCCAAGTGCTTACATCATCAAAAATACCTCCCAACCTGTCGGCACACTGTATTAATGAGCTATTAGGTGTTTATGGGTAAACAATTTACAGTGTGGTCTTATTTACCGCACACTCCCAGGAAGGTGCATTTGGGCCAGGAGGCTCCTCTCTCCAGGGAACACATCCGTTTATTCTATCACTACGACAGAGTTACACAAACCTTTTGTTGTTAGTCTGACATCTCTATTTATGACGGAAAACACTGTTGAAACAAGGGAATTGAACCAGGTCATTTTGTCTTCTTCGGATCAACTAATTTACTAACTCCTTGAGTAGATTTTAAAATCAGGACGAGACATGAAAGTTCTTGTCCCCCAGGAAATGCATTTATGTTGACGTTGTGAGACTAAATCATGCTGAAGTAATCCAAGTGCCAATACGGTGTTCTGCTATATGAGGGCAACAGTACATTTGTCACACTGCTGATGTTCCTGTCAAATCAATTTCACAGTAACATCTATAAAAACGCAAGACATTGAGCATGAGAAGCATAATATCATAGTTTTCATCATCCCCGGAAAACTGTGTTCATAAAGATCAATGACCAGTGTGGTGATGGCAGTTCAGAGGCTGTTTAAGGCCCATTGCGCCGACAGGTTTCCCTAGAGTCCGTATACAGATCATTATACAGGCTGAGTCGATACAATGCACCATCATTCTCAATCACATTGCTTCTTTCTGAAGAGCCTGTCCACCTCCTCTAACGTGAGTAATGAACATTGTTTCATAAGAACCTGCTTTAAGAGCTTGTATTGGCTGTGCGTTTGCGCTCTTACCAAAATCCTTGTGGGAGGACATCCAGCCAATCCCCTTGAGGGAGACTATGGACAGTAAGCCGGAACCCACGAAGGAGCCAATTCCAGAGAAGAAGAAGAACAGCCCCATGATGGCACTCTGCATGGACTTGGGGGCAGCTAAGTAGGCAAACTCCAGACCTGGAAGAGGAGACAGAGACACTTAACTCATCGAATAAACTATAAATACTAACAAGTCAACCCTCATGCAGTACATCTGGCCATACAGAGTAAACATTGACTGATGCTAACATTGATCCAAACACATTTCTAGACTCTGGGCAAACAACATCCATATCTGTACCCTGGCTGGGGGTGGTGAACAGTTCAAAGTGTTTTCGATGACTTTGGCAGAGGACAGCCCATTGGCCATGTGTGAATGTGGCTGTAGTATAGTGGTCAGCAGCAGACTGTGTGTCACAGTGAGTATGACTCATTACCCACGGGTCCCACCTTGACACAGTAGCCAAGGGACAATCACTACGGAATCAACTCCAATGAATCACTGTAAAGCTCCAATTTAGAGATAAGATTTATATTAGAATAACAGGCCTTTCATCCATAACAACTTGACAAATGTATATACATGAGATGGAGGCTTTGGCCCACTGCAGCATTGTTTGACTGCTAAATATCAGTGAAACGTAAAGCTATTCTCCCCCCAGCAGGCTACCAGTCTGAAGCACCTATTCAGCTGCTATTGTTTCTGGAAAAGTCCCTCAATATTTTGTGTTGTGAGACAGAGGGGATTGAGGGGGAGGGAGGGAGAGCAAGAGGGGGGATCAAATAGTTTTTATTTTGCCATGAGAGTTGCCTGCCTGCTAGCTGACATTGATCATTAAATGTCGCGTCAAACCTGTGATTTTTCAAATGAGGTCCTATGACTGCAGCTGTCAGGAGAGATTAGGGAGCCTCTGTTATCCAATGAGTCCCACTAACGTTGACGCGTTTATCTACCATTGGATTAATCTTTCTTCTTCATCCGTAGATATTAACCATTAGTCTGTGTGATTAACGGGGGCTGAGCTAGAGCTGTGTTTGAGACAAGGACGTCTGTAGAGTGCAAATTAATAAAAGCCATCTATGAAAAGCTGAGACTCACAGGAACATGTAAGTGTAAAATGTTTTGACACAAGCCACACAAAAGTCATTAGAAGGTAAATGG
This sequence comes from Oncorhynchus keta, assembly GCF_023373465.1. NCBI lineage: Eukaryota > Metazoa > Chordata > Actinopteri > Salmoniformes > Salmonidae > Oncorhynchus > Oncorhynchus keta. Next base: position 27,844,762 of record NC_068434.1, on the reverse strand, counting down.
TTCTTCCACATAGACTATAGGAAATCACAGGACATAGTGTCTATAATACAATAATCAGCTCATAGTGGCTGTCAAACTCCAAATGCCACACATTTATCTCTGACTAGTTGGATATTAACTTCCCAGTGAGCAAAAATTTTACTTACAGCATTTATATAAATTCATTTATCAGGGTTTTGCTTTGGCTGACCTTTTTTTTTGTTAGTACGACTAATGAACGCAAACGTTTGTGTCAAAATGATTGTGTTCTACTTCTAGCTCTGGTTGTCCTGAAAATAAAATGGTAAAATACTTCATTGTGAAGCTAAATAAAGGCTGGACATGCAAAGAAATGAAAGTCAGATAAATGAGAAGTCGATTTTTGATGGAGTCTCAGAACATAAGGTTTTAAGAATGCCCTCTTTACACCTTCCTCTGTGGGAAAAAGTACCAAAAAATGCATGCGACACATGACTCCTCTCACAGTTACCTGGACTGGGACTATTGTAGCTTGTTACGCTACATGAATCCTCTCACAGTTACCTGGACTGGGACTAATGTAGCTTGTTACGCTACATGACTCCTCTCACAGTTACCTGGACTGGGACTAATGTAGCTTGTTACGCTACATGACTCCTCTCACAGTTACCTGGACTGGGACTATTGTAGCTTGTTACGCTACATGACTCCTCTCACAGTTACCTGGACTGGGACTATTGTAGCTTGTTACGCTACATGACTCCTCTCACAGTTATCTGGACTGGGACTAACGTAGCTTGTTACGCTACATGACTCCTCTCACAGTTACCTGGACTGGGACTATTGTAGCTTGTTACGCTACATGACTCCTCTCACAGTTACCTGGACTGGGACTATTGTAGCTTGTTACGCTACATGACTCCTCTCACAGTTATCTGGACTGGGACTATTGTAGCTTGTTACGCTACATGACTCCTCTCACAGTTATCTGGACTGGGACTATTGTAGCTTGTTACGCTACATGACTCCTCTCACAGTTATCTGGACTGGGACTATTGTAGCTTGTTACGCTACATGACTCCTCTCACAGTTATCTGGACTGGGACTATTGTAGCTTGTTACGCTACATGACTCCTCTCACAGTTATCTGGACTGGGACTAACGTAGCTTGTTACGCTACATGACTCCTCTCACAGTTATCTGGACTGGGACTATTGTAGCTTGTTACGCTACATGACTCCTCTCACAGTTACCTGGACTGGGACTATTGTAGCTTGTTACGCTACATGACTCCTCTCACAGTTACCTGGACTGGGACTATTGTAGCTTGTTACGCTACATGACTCCTCTCACAGTTACCTGGACTGGGACTATTGTAGCTTGTTACGCTACATGACTCCTCTCACAGTTATCTGGACTGGGACTGACGTAGCTTGTTACGATACAGAGGGAGGCCTGAAACAAAATAAAACATTACTAATAGAAAAAAATAATGTGGGGTGAAAACTTTATTAGACTGTCAAACACTCTGCCACAACATACCTGACCTTTCCATTTGTTTCCACCTGAAAACATTTCTTTATTTGTATCCTCGGGTAACCTTTTCACAGCAAATGAAAAAAGCTGTAATAGCCTACATATCATAGGGGGAATGCATGAGGTTTCTCGGACAATGCACAGCAGTACAATGGGATCTGTAGTGAAAAAGTGGTATTTGCAGGACAATTTTCAATGAATCCCCTACTTGTCTATGTGGAGGTGGATACAATGAGTCGAGATGGAATAATAATGATGTCCGCTTCCCAACCATACGCAAAACTAAAACAGCCTGACCTTCTTGCACCAAGAGGCGGAATTATTCAAAAGGGAACCAGAAAGTTAAAATATTTTATTAAGCTTTCTCCCGAGGGCTGTGTTGCAGGGGTGATTTTTCATTCTTGGAAAAAAAACATTAGCCTTTAACATTTTCAAAAGAGCAATACATAATTAAAAATCCCAGAGGGGAACATTTTGCAAAGTTTTCGTATATTCTTAGTGCCTGAAAGCAGGAGAACTGCGGGTGGTGTATGAGCACAGAATTACCCTAGTCCCTCTGAGGCTGAAGGAATTGTAGTGGGGGAGGTGGGAACGTAGATGTATTAAAAGGATTTATTCAAACAGAATAAGACCAAGGGGAAACTGTTTTTCCAGACATATGTCACAATTCAGTCAACCAATTTTCCTTGAAGATATCCCCAGTGGGGGAAGTTTATTTTAGGGCTCCCCACAGCTTTCTTCTGTCTGTATTTGAATTTCATGGGCATTCTGATATGGGAGTAAAGTGTGACTGCCAGTGGTTTTTTAATAGACACCTCGGGCAAACCAATGTGTACGCTGTTCCAAACATAACTTAATCATGTTCAATTGATTTAATCCGGTTAGTTCATTTTCTTTGTATCTGTGCAATGTCTTTACATCCGCCCTCAGCCACACAACATCTACCTACAGTGTCTTTTTCCCCTGGTTAGGACGAGTCCTAGTTTAAGTTGGAAGCAGAAATGCTTCCAAGGTCCATAAGGTGGCAGAGCTGGCATTGACACCAATCCTTCCACAACAACCAACATGGTTGGCCATTGTAATGGCATCTAGGGGATCCACAGAGCTTATGGCCATGACACAGTCACAGCTACTTCTTTAGACTGAGTCAGTCTATGGGTGCCAGAAGAAAGTGGATGACTGGATGCCGGGGGCTTCACTCAAGACAATGTTGAATGTTTTGGCAGACCACTCAGTCGTCTGGCTCACATTTCAGCCTACCCCACGAGGCACAATACAAAGACTAAACACTGACTCACTAAAGGTCTCCTTTGTGAAGATGACATTTTTGGGCTAAGGAAGAGAAGAAACACAATCTCCAGAAACAACTAGCAATAACTAACACATTATAGATTATGTATGAAAGACATGTTGAAGAAAATGTGGGAAAAAATGATTCCTCTTATATGATACAATAGACATCGTGGACTTGTTTTTTGAAACTATGAAATGTAAAAAAACATATGGTGACGAAGTGACTGCAATGACAGTGCACCGAATAGACAGATGGGAGGATAACGTAATCATGAAGAGAGGTGTCAACAACCCCAGTCATCCAGGTAATTGATATCTGTCCGAAACAGAAGCCCGAGCCTGGTAATGATCATGATTTCAGGAGAAATAGAAAGAAAATAATGAGGTAGGATTCTATTGATTTCAATGGCACTCTGCTTGTAGAGTCAAAATGGACAGCTTATGTAATATCTACATCTAACAATACCTCAACCTTCAAAGATATCTAGGAGCAACAGTTGTTCAATCAAGGGCAAGCAGAAGAAAATAGCCTGTCATTTTGTGCTTGTAGGCTTTGCAGTTGACAAGTGTGTCACCACACACAGGAATGACAAAGATTTGACATGCAAAGGATTTCTGCACAACTGACAATTCATATCCACGATTCAAAGCATAACTTTACTTTCTCTGAGTAGAACAGCGTGAATTTGTTTAACTTTCGAACATATGAATGTTGGCATAATAATTCTCTACAGAACCATATTGTAGCATCTTCTTTGATCTTTGCCACGCCCACACACTGAGCCCACATACAGTGCATTCGGAAAGTCTTCAGACCCCAGGACTTTCTCCCAATTCTGTTACGTTACAGAATTGGGACGTTACAGTCAAATTTACAGTCTACAGTGTATACATTTTTAATGTTGTAAATGACTATTGTAGGCATACAGAGGGCCATTATCAGCAACCATCACTCCTGTGTTCCAATGGCACGTTGTGTTGGCCTTTTTAAAATGATAAACTTGTATTAGCTAACTGATCATTAGAAAACCCTTCTCCAATTATGTTAGCACAGCTGAAAACAGTTGTTCTGATTAAAGAAGCAATAAAACTGGCCTTCTTTAGACTAGTTGAGTATCTGGAGCATCAGCATTTGTGGGTTCAATTACAGGCTCAACATGGCCAGAAAAATACCTTTCTTCTGAATCTCGTCCGTCTATTCTTGTTCTGAGAAATGATGGCTATTCCATGCGAGACATTTTGTACGATATCTTCAGTTTCTTGGCAATTTCTCACAAGGAATAGTCTTAATTTCTGAGAACAAGAATAGACTGACAAGTTGCAGAAGAAAGTTCTTTGTTTCTGGCCATTTTGAGCATGTAACCCCCCCACACAAATGCTGATGCTCCAGATACTCAACTAATCTAAAGGCAGCCAGTTTTATTGCTTCTTTAAATCAGAACAACTGTTTTCAACTGTGCTAACATAATTGCAAAAGGGTTTTCTAAATTATCAATTAGCCTTTTAAAATTATAAATTTGGATTAGTTAACACAACGTGCCATTGAAACACATGAGTGATGGTTGCTGATAATGGCCCTCTGTACGCCTGTCTAAATATTCCATTAAAAAAAAAAATGTAATCAGGCGTTTCCAGCTACAATAGTAATTTACAACATTAACAATGTCTACACTGTATTTCTGATCAATTTGATGTTATTTTAATACAAAAGTGCTTCTTTCAAAAACAAATACATTTCTAACTGATCCCAAACTTTGAATGGTAGTGCAAATGTGGTATATTGCTTAATTTTATTTGCGACCAAAGTCTAACAAAATATCACAAATGAGAAAATGTCACCTGCCCCTTTAAGGGCGGGAGGTTACCATGGTGATGCGACTTGAATCATGTCTGTGCCTGTGAGATTGAGTCTGACGAGTAGCCGTGTTGTCTTCTCGACCCAACAGTCATAGCCGCAGGACGTAGTTTGGGGGTGGGGTCGCTGCTGATTTTTCAAAACTAAATGCATTTGTATTTGAGTGTTTACCAGCATTTGTAAACACTCAAATAATTATCTGTACAAAACAGTTAATCTGATAATACTTGTGGAATATAAAAATACTTGCTTTATAAGTTTTCCAGTTTCTTGAAATACTTTAGATGCTGATATCCAAAGAAATTTACAGTAGTGAGTGCATACATTTTCATATGTTTTTGTATTGGTCCCCCATGGGAATTAAACCCACAACCCTAGCTTTGCAAGCACCATGCTCTACCAACTGAGCCATATCATCACAAACCACTTGATGTCTCAATGAAGGCAATTACTGTATTGTGCATGGTTTTTCTCCATGGTGATGGAAAGTCTACAGGAACAAACCTAGAGTACCAGCCTATGTACAAAATAGTAATGTACATTTACATTAAGGGGTTTGTAAGGATGATGAATTAATTCTGCACAAAAAGGGGTTGTTTTCCATGTCATTAGATAAAAAATATTTGTGTCTTTGCTCATACCTTTGCACCTTTTCATGTAAATGTTTGAGGACAGGGTTTTGTTATTTGTGGATTTCATTTGAATGACATTTCACAGAGGAGTAGACATGGCAACAACTATTGAACCCTGCAAGATACTGTACATGATTATACAGCAGAGATGCTGGAAAATAATGTTTTTGCTGGTGCTAGAGATGTCTATATTGGTCCGCTAATACTAGTAAAGGCCCAGTGCACTACCTTTGTGAATAAAAAAAATATATATATATATATGAAAAGAAAAATGTCATTCAGATTTCTCAGGGGGGCTGCAGCACCCTTAGCACCCTACTTCCCGCAGCTATGCTACCAGTTGGAACTCAAACATAGAAAAACTGAGGCCAGACAGGCAGTGTAGCAGCGCGAGGTGGGATAGGCTATCAGATTCGCAGTTATTTGACTTAGTGCAATTTATTTATCATCTACGAAACAAAAACAGCAGAAAAACTTTGAAAACAGCTACTGCTCATTTATTTTGCTACAGTATACTGTAAAATGTAATCCTAGTTGACTATTTGTATTCACAAACGCGAGAGACATGCTCGCACTGTGGAGCCCTGACCACCTGCCAACATGGCTGTTGAAAGTCATCTTACCCGCCAATGCCAAAATCTACCCGCATTTGGCGGGTGTTAATTTTAGGTCCTGGGAAAAATCAATCCCCACTGATTGATCCCTCCCTCCTTACCTAGCAATTTCAACAATAGCTCAGACAACGGCTGCTACACAAATGTAAGGATGCAGAGGAAGGGTTTTTGTGTTTTAGAAAATAACCATTGATTGGAGTCTTAAGAATGAACAGAGGAAACATCAATGTCAGGTTGTTCAAAGGCTGGAGGAGAGGAAGACTATTCATCACAACGCACGCTAAGACTACTTTACTTTTACATTGACTACTGCACTTCAACTTGCCCTTTAACAAAACCTGCCATTATTGCCTACCGGATAATGGTAGTGCTGTAATCAAGATAGGAACGCTAACCATCTACCATCTAGTATTGACTGCAAGACCAAGTTAGAATTGTTAACCAAATCTGTTAGACAATTATCATCGTCATTATCAGATCTCTGCATCTCTTTATAATGGTATATATCCACTGGGCAACCGAACAGCTTTCTACTCACCTGCGATGCTGGCAAAGATTTCGCTGATTCCAATGAGCACATACTGAGGTACCTGCCACCATATGGGCAGATCTGCTGCGTAGTAGATGACGTCGCCAAAGACCTGGTCGAATGTGCCATTAGACTTGATGATCTCAAGTCGTTTTGTCTCCAGTATACCTGTAGGGGTAAACGTATTTAGTTCGAGATGCTTGAATTATGTCACTGCATATATACAAGACACAGATGGAAACAAAAACGTGTTCCCGTCTTTCAGAACTCTCTATTATGGATTATTAAAATATTTAGGTACTTTTACATAACTAATGAGGGAAAAGAAAACACTACGAAAGAAATCAATGGCTATCCACCTTTGCTGATATTAACTTGGACCGATTCATCTTTTAAAAACTTTCTTTGCCGAGATGCACCACTTTCTCAAGCCCCAACAAGTAATAAAAATGGCAGATGCATTCACACCGTAAACAGGGCAGAAATACAACCATCAGAAAAACAGAATACTTGTTAAAAGTCCTAAGCGTTCTATATTAAGAGACACAGACAGCCAAACATATTCTGTTGCAGGAGTTAGGGGGATCTGACAGTCCATTAGGGCTTAAGTGTCAAATCAAAGCCAGTACTTCATTAAGATCACATTTGCACGCTCACACTCAGTGATTACAGAAGTTTGTAATGGAAGAGAGAGCCATCAACTTAACAATAACACCCCTAGCAGTTGTCATCTGCAGCTGCTGATTCCTAAAAGCTTTATTTGATAACAATTATCATGGAAGCAGCAGCTATTTCTAGATAACTCCCAGAGACATACTCCTATCGTCGCCCCACAATTAATGCTGTATTTGAGAGGGGATGGGGCCTTATAATCCATCTAGGCTATAATACTGCTTGTCCATCCAAGGCAAGGCGGTTGCTGCCCTGCCCAGAGCAACTTCTTACACGCACAAATATACTGCTTTTTTAACATCATATAAGGCATTTGAGCCCTATTCCTGGGCGTAAAAATAAATAAAACTAACTAACTACTACTTTTGGACATCTAATATAGAACATATTCAATACTAGCTAAACAGATTGTTGAAAGTGATAAAAAATGCAATGTCATTGGCCTTAAATTCAATGTCAAAGCTTCTTTGGCATGTTTCCCACACCATGTGGTGAGGGCCAGCGTTGTGGTTCACAACTCAACAAGAGCAGGTCGGCATAGCGATAGATGCCAACCCTGTGAACGGAGGATGGCAGGTGTGCAAGGCAGTGTTGATGCTAGCTGTGCCCGGGGCAACATACCACTATGACTGATACACAGCTGCACATCTGTCTGTGTCCTATGGTGTGTGTTCCCTATATAGTTACATCATGAGGTCAGTTATCCTACAGTGTTCCCCATCTATACACTAGGAGATGAGTTAAAGGAAGCAGAGGGCGAAGGCTTCTTTAATATAATGGTTAGCAGGAGTAACAGAGTACCAACCTTCAATAGAATTAAAAGCCCTCTCCGAAGGGGAACATAGCATGTTACAGACAATGAAAAGTATAGGACAGTGTTTCCAAAAGTAATGAATATACTATAATGTCTCTGTGATTTGCTGCCTTATACATTAAAGAGAGTATTTCATACAGTACTGTCTAACCACAGTGATGCAGTATGAAGAGGTGGGAACATGCAGGGTATAGTGAAGGAGCTGTGCAGCATTCACCACTTCCATGTCCTCTGTGTGACCAATGGCCACAGTAGATGATGCTGCGCTGCCATAAACAAAATTGTTTCTGAAATATTCAAGCTTTTTCAAGTGATGCAATTTCCTTTTAAAATGTTCTTATGGTAAATAAATGGCTGAAAAAAAGCCTTCCAACATCTGAAATAAATACAGCTCCAAAAGTAGTGGGACATTGAAAAATGTTTTGTTGTTTTAGCTCCGTACTCGAGCACTTTGGATTTGAAATGATACAATATCATGAGGTTAAAGTGCACACTGTCAGCTTTAATTTGAGGGTATTCACATCTGCATCAGGTGAACCGTTTAGAAATTACAGCAAAATTCTATTGGGCACAAAATAATCAAACACAACCAAAACAAACAAGCCCATAAAGTCACAAGCTTGATGTAATCATTGTGTGCTATGAATAAGGGACATAATACTCAACTTTTGACTACTTATTATATTCTATTCGTCCCAATACTTTTGGCCCCATAAAAATGGGGAGACTATGAAAAGAAAGTGCTGTAATTTCTAAACAGTTCACCCAATATGGATGAAAATACTGTTAAATTAAAGCTGACACACTGCACTTTAATCTCAGTCATCGTATCATTCAAATCCAAAGTGCTGGAGTACAGAGCCAGAACAACAAATCATTTGTCAATGTCCCAATACTTTGAGCTCGCTGTATATAGTCAATAATAAATGACATAGTGAGCATCTAGACAGCACTGTGTCCAAAGAATAGCCTAATTAAAAGTGGTTAATCTAACTTTACAATGGCAAACAAAACAAACACTTTGTCTACTGGTGCTGTTGAAGTTCTGTCTCATCAGACAGGCTAAAATAAATATCTTTCCTGCCTACCTACAATACCTTGTGTGCACGTGCAGACACAAAGTTGGTAAGTAGATGCTCCTGCAGAGTGCCTGTGGTTGGCTGTGGTTTATTAATGACGATGCTGCAGTAGTGAGTGGGATCCAGCCAAGCCGCTCCGTCACTGGCGAGGGAGGGGCTGTTTCTCTGGGGCTTTCATTAGGCTCTGATGACATCCCCACACAGGGTACCAGCTCGCTAAAGCCTCTGGATCACTATCCCTCTATCCACTATGACACAGACATACAGCAGAATATAAATGTAATAACTACAAGAACAAAGCATTGACTACCAGGACTGCGTTTGTGGGGGTGTTGTTTAATGCTACTGTAAATGAAATATTTTACGCCACACTAGATATTAATTATCCTCTACAAATGGTTGTTAACAGCATTCAGCTGTGAAGACAGGATTCAATATCCCAAATGTCATAGTGGACACCAACACATTTGAAGTGCTCATTATGCTGGAGCGAAAAATAAAATTAAATGTGCATTTGGTTCTCAAGCGTGCCACTGATTTGAGAAAAGCTATTTTCGCTGACTTTAGGCTCGTCTCACTCAAAATGTTTTTGCCTGAATATATGCTATTCAATCTTCACAGAATAATACATTTAAAAAAATTGATTTTATTCCAAATTGAAATGTCAAACTGTCAATTCAAATGAATTTGATTAGACTTTATTTCAAAAGATAATCCACAGTCCGTTATGCAACAGAAGCCGTTTACTCCAAACAAAAACAAGTTTCTATTAATAAGTAGGTCCCTTCCCTGTTTCGTTTGCTCTGTTTGGAAACTGTTTACCATTTTAAGAACCAAACGCATTGCAAGACTTAATAAACACCCCCCAGTTGTCAGGTCTATGAATGTTTAGGATTTTTGCGAAATGATCCCTGGCTGCCTGCCCTTTACCTCGTTAAACTATGTTGAAACATGATCCACATACTGATAAAATAAAGCCAAGCAACAGAGTACCACAGTATGAGTCATAATACCCATAAAACCTAGTGGTCAAACAGGGAAATGGTTACAATCGTTTTTCAGGGTAGGCAGGGTCTAAAATTAACACCTGCGAGATGATTTTGGAATTGGTGGTTAAAATGTCTATTTCACCATCCACATTAGCGGGTGGTCAGGGCTCCATAGTACTCGCATTTGTGAATAAAAATTGTTATGTATGATCACATTTATAGTCAAATAAATGTTGCAGTAGCTGTTTTCAAAGTATTTCCTCAGTTTTGTTTCAAAGCTGGTAAATAAATAACTAAAAATGTTTTTTGTTTTGTTTTTTTAAAATCAAGTCAAAGACCTACGAATCCTACATAGCCTTTTCTGCCTAACGCTGCAACACTACCTGGCTGGGGGCTGTGCACATGTGAAGAATGGAGTAAAATATTCATTTTTAGAAGCGCTGAACACATGCATAAAAGTTGGTCTAATTTACTTGAAACTAATGCCTACTGAAGTCAGACTGTCCTTGTGTTTGACTATTTACATTGTTTTGCTCACAAGCTAGGTTGTTTTTCTATGTTTGAATTTCAACAGCTTGGGAAGAGAAGACAACACTTCTATTAGTCAGACTCAATCTCACAGACACAAACAGCGTCACACTACCATGTAACCTCCCGCCTTTAAAGGGGCAGGTGAACATTTTTGTTTTTTCTGTGACACTATGGTTAAAAGACTCAGGTCACAAATGTAATCAATCAATATACCACATTAGTTACTTTTTACTAGTAATACATGTATTGTTTTAGAAAAATTACAAAACACGCTCATCCGTTTTTTGATGGTGTAATTTTAGCAGCATAAATGTTCTTCGCCTGGTAAAAAAAAAATCAGTGCCTTGTCGATTTATTTTATCTACCTGCCACAGTGCCTGGTATTATGACAACTTCACTATAGGCTAGCTCGTCCTGTTTGCCTCATGAATCCTGACCAATGATGTGTGTATAAACCCTGGATTGCTGATGCTATGTAATGGCCAACGACAGTGCCATATTGGCATTTCCCAGAAGGAGCAGTCCTCCCATAGCAATTAATGGAATTCTGCAGTATTTCAATAAAATGTTAAGAACAAAATTACATGCATTTACATATTTCTTTGTTGTAGTAGGGAAAGTAACATTAGTAGAAATATATGCTTTTGTTATTTTTTTATGTTTTTTATTCATGTTCAGTAAATATATTGGCTCAAATATGATATTAAGGAGATTTGAATTTAACATTGAGCTTATAGTTGCGCTGTTCACCGTATAATTTTTTAAACATGCATTAAGGTATCTAATAGAATATACTTGTCAAAAATGAATAGACATTAATAAATGCATTTCTATAGCTTCCAATATATGTTTTTACAATGGAAGAGAGCACAAAATGGCTGCGCAGTGGCTTCAAACAGCACACCCTGTCAGTCATCTAGGGTTGATACACATCATTGGTCCTGACATCTACCAGTAATGTCCCCCACAAAATAAGGAACCGCAACACAGATCATTGAGAGATGTGAGATCAAGGAGTTGGGTTTTTCCCCTAACATGTGACACTTTAAATGTGGGACATATCATAGTGAACAGTATGAAATGATGAAACTGTGGCTTGAAGAGGATGTTGGGTGGTTTAAATGGAAGATTTACTAGCATGAACTACAATTAAAGTCTCTCTAGACATGCCACGGAATAAGTAAGGGTTAGCTGTTGCACTCAGTGTACTCCACTCACCAGCCGCCACAGCTGAACACATAACGAAGAACATCCCCACTGCGATCCTCTTGAGGGAGGAGGGCAGCAGGCCTCTGCGTTTGAGGATGGGGTCCACCACTTTGTCCTTAAGAGGGATCAGCATGAGAATAAGCAGTGCGTCGAACATCGTCAGCCAGGCGGCAGGGAAGCGGAACGTCATCTGCCGGGAATTCAGAGGGGGGAAAAAAACAAGAGAATATGTACAAGAAGTGAAAAGCATGAAAAACAATAGACAGAGTGCCAGTGCACTACAGTCCAGTGCTTCAGGGGTGAGAGGGGATGTGCTGATGGCCTCGACACTGTATTGGCGCCCTCGAGTGGACAACACTAAAACTGAACTAAAACTTTATGAAAGTATCCTTTACATTTCACTAAATTATAAATACAAAGATGAATCCTACCAATCCAAAGAACAATGAATCATTGACCAGGATCATTCAGAATTTCTCAAAGCTATGTACTGTAGGTTTGTTAACATGTCCCAGCAGCAAGTGTGTTAAGGTGTAATGGGAAATAGATAACTGCAGTAGCAATTAGCATTAGCAAATGACCATAGAAGGAGCGCACAATATTAATTATAATATAGCTATAGATCTAGAAGTCCATTGACAGAATACTCTTCGTAATTATTCACATGAAAATATTAGATAAATTAAATAAATATGGAAAAACATTTTTAAATATCTCAAAACGTAGCCTACAATTCAGTTATTTCTGCTAGAATAAGAAACAATGCTACAGCAAACTGCATAGGCCTGATTTATTTTGAATTTCAAATGTTAAGTGCCTCCTGAACTCCCAAAACATCTTTAGTTCTAAACATCTGATTTATTGCCCTACTGAATTTACATTTCTTAGACTAACTGCTGGTAATTTAAACATTGTGCCTTTGCAGTAGGAGTGCGTCATAGCATACTTTCATGTTTTGGATAATCATTTGCACCCAGGTGAATCTAGTTTGAGAGGCAGAGGTGCCCCAGTTGGCACACTTTAACAGGGGTAAGGAAGCACATTAACATGGGTAAATGTTAAGCAGAAAAATAGCCCAGACGAGAACAGCTACTCTTCCCTTGGACTGAGTATGCACAGAAGACACCTTAAAAACACAGGTGGACAAAAGTCTGGAAAATGTGGCTTTTTATTCAAGAAGTCTCTGCACTTTGGAAGACACATTCATATTTTTGTTTTTTCCTGACCTTTGATAGGAGTTTGCTGGAAAAATAAAACCACAACTCTAAGATACAGCTCAAATGTGTCCTCAGAATCTAAGGAGCACAACATTACTAAGGTAAAGATATCTCACTTCCCTTTTCATTTTAAAGGACTGCTTAGAGTAGGGTGAAAGCGGTTCCTTTTTTTGGAAACAGATATTGCATGCTGAGAATGAAAATAAGTAATTACATTTCCAGTTTAAATGACACTTGAAAATGTTATGACCTTTTCATAAATATCACTATCTGAGAAATGTTCATTTCACCTGAAAGCAGTTTTGAAAGATAGTATTGAAATACAAATGGAAATCTGAATAAGTGGAATGCTTTTGCTCTTTTAGGACTTAAAGATGGATGTTTTAGCATGCTAGAATGTGTGGTTAAAGAGCAAGTGTTTCAGTTCACATTTTACTCTACACTTCCCTTACCAAACGCCAGAGAGACAACGGAATCTAAAAGTAGCAAGTAGCAACAAACCCAAAACACTCTTTAACAGCTGCTCGTCTCTCCTTTGAAGTCATACAGTATGCATATATTATTGTGGATTAGCCAAACACCTCAAATAGGCTACTCCCTGGGAGAAACGGGGGCACACACTACAACAGATGGACTGGCCTAGTCTAGTCAAGAGCATCACCCAGGAACATTATGTCTGACAGAAGCACAAGAGATGCAATAAAAAAAACAGATTGCTCATGTGATTAGGTCAAACTTTTGATTTAATCCTCTGGGCTTTAGGAACCTTGACTGCTTCCAACTGTTGCCTCTGATTCATTATCACCGACCTACTGGCTTATCTCTACAGGGAAAATAATCCTTCCCATTCTGAATCAGGACAGACACCTGTAATATTTAACCTTCAAGTAAAAGTAATGGCCAAAATGTAAGAGTATCTAGCATTTGTTCAAAGCAACAGTCACCATCATCATAGCACAAATGCTGGCACACATACAGATAGCAATCAGCTGGGGCACATTCTTTTTAAAGGGACATTTTAAATGGGTTTTATAGTAACGACATGTAATTTAACTGTAAAAATGTATTACCTTTTAAACAACCAGTCATGATGTTGTCATATCATTGTTAAACAAATCACTTCATAGGGGGCATGCGAGTTTCAAGTTTCCTGGTCTCCCGAGTGGCTCAGTGGTCTAAGGCATCGCAGTGTTTGAGGTGTCACTACAGACTTGGGTTCAATCCCAGGCTGTGTCACAGCCAGCCATGACCAGGAGACCCATGAGGCGGCACACAATTGGCCCAGCATTGGGGAGGATTTGGCTGGCCCATCCTTTTCCCATCGCAATCTAGCCACTCCTTGTGGCGGGCTGAGCGCTTGCAAGCTGACGGTGTTTCCTACAAAACATTGGTGCGGTTGCCTTCCAGGTTAAGCGAGCAGTGTGTCAAAAAGCAGTGCTACTTGGCAGGGTTGTGCTTCAGAGGATGGCTCTCGACCTTTGCCTCTCCCGAGTCGGTACATACGCTCTAGAAAAAGTGGCACGTGGCTGAATCTAGTTGATGATCTTTTATGATCACTCTTATCTCCTGATTTTGAGAAACGTGCATGTGAAAATCATAACTGGCACGCAGATCGGTAAGATAAATTGGCCTCTAGGCCAGGGTTCTAGGCCAAGCTTTTACCCCTTTTCCAATTAGTAATAGTAGTCTTGTCCCGTCGCTGTAACTCCTCTCCCCAGCTGGTACAGGAGTTACAGCGATGGGACAAGACTACTATTACCAACTGGAAAAGGGGTAAAAGCTTACAATTTATCTTACCGATCTGCGTGCCAGTTATGATATTCACATGCATATTTCTCAAAATCACTGTGTCTTGGTTTATCATAAAAATCTGAATTAAAATTATAGAAATCTAAAAGTTAAAATTCAACTAACGTGTCTATATGCCATATGGACACTGAAGCAGAGTGAACCATTGGCAGCTAAATAAATGAGTGCATGCATGGAATTGAGGAGATAGTCTAGAGTAAGGATCATCATCTAGATTCAGCCACGTGGCACTTTTTTCTAGAGCGTATGTTTGGGGTGCCGGAAGATAATTGCAAATCATTTGTAGACTGCAAGAAGAAACCACCCCCCAAAAAAAGTATTATATTTTTTTAATGGCTCAGAAAACTTGGGGGCCAAATAAAACCACCCCAAATTGGTTGGGGAACCAGTTGGGGAACCCTGGCCTAGAGGCCAATGCAGCAGTAGGCCTATAACTTCCAATGTAAACTGTGTAAAAAAAATACATAAAGCCTACAAATAAAAACAGCAGAGAATGTCCTGATGAAAATGTAGGTTCTTTAAAAATCACATCCATCTCTCTACTTCGCCTGTCTGCCTCCCTTTCTATCAGTCATGACTTGAACTAGGTCTATCACTAATGAAGTGCAACATTGTATCAAATCAGCTGGGTACATCTGGAAGAGGTGCAAACATACAACATTGTATCAATTAGCCAATTCCTGGCCCCCTAAGACTTTCCCACACCAGTGTACATTTCACAACTTGGTGATTAGTAATCACAGGCTTGGTGATTATCGAGGGGGAAGAGTATTTTTGAAATACGGTGAAGATTGAGAAATGTATTATTCACAATGGATGTACTTTATTTAATTTTTTAAAGACTTCATTGACATACTGTGCGAGGTGCAGCTCAGTTTATTAGTGCTGGAAGTGGTGAGTGAAAACAATAAGAAATCACATCCCCAAATAGGCACTTTCCTACATATGCGTGCACAGGCATGCACACTCCCTCAACATTAACAGGACAGAGAAACCAGACGTGCTCATGTCTCACATGGAGCACTTCAAACAAAAGACAAAGAAAAAAATGGACTAAACTCATAAATTATGGTTATGAAATAAACCAAATTTGTTTCTCGCAAGTGTAGCTGGTTGTGAACTACGCAAACGTTTCCACCCTGAGAATGAGAATGGTAAACGACAAATTAATGCATTATTTGATAACACTTTACTTGACACCCAGTGTCACAACACATTATGGCACAGTCATAACAGCTGTCAACCTGCCATAATAGTCACAACACTCAAGACACATTTATGCCTGTTGTGAGATTGATATTTTATGGCTGGTTATCACACCTACATAAGGGTCGAAACCCACATTTAGTCAATTGTTTAGTGTCCCTACCAAGAAGTTTCCTTTTGTTTGAAAGTTTAAGTTTTGATATTGTAATAAATCAGTGCCACGCACAGACATTTTGGGTGGCAGGTGCTCAACAACACAAAAAATACACAATTAAGGGCACCCACAAGTCTTATTGAGCAATTATTACAAGAACAAGGGAAAGCAGCCCAAGCCGATGAGTATTTTGCAAAACTATTATGAACTGGAATAACTACTGCACTTAACAATGACCAATACAATTCCAGTCGAAATAGAAGATAGCAACAAAAAAATAAAATAATAATAATACTGTAGCCTACCTACCATTACTATAATCCAAATCCATGCCACTATCATGTATCCCAGTGGTTTCCAAACTTTGACCGCAACCCCCAAAAAGGAATGGTAGAAAACGTGCGACTCCCACGCACGCAAATGTATGCACAAATGTAGCCTGTCATTACAGCCATAAACGGTGACGCAAAATAGGCTACAGAAATAAACTGCATTTTACACCTGCATTTGGAGCTGAAAGTCATTCATGTTAGCAGCCAATATCAACTAGGTATACACTACCGTTCAAAAGTCACTTAGAAATGTTTTTATTCGATTTTAATGAAAAGTACATTTTTTGTCCATTAAAATAACAAATTGATCATAAAAAGTGTAGACATTGTTAATGTTGTAAATGACTATTGTAGGCTTACAGAGGCCCATTATCTGCAACTATCACTCCTGTGTTCCAATGGCATGTTGTGTTAGCTAATCCAGGTTGATCATTTTAAAAAAAAGGTTAACTGATCATTAGAAAACCCTTTTGCAATTATGTTAGCACAGCTGAAAACTGTATTGCTGATAAAAGCAACAATATAACTGGCCTTCTTTAGACTAGTTGAGTATCTGGAGCATTAGCATTTGTGGGTTCGATTACAAGCTCAAAATGTCCAGAAACAATTAACTTTCTGAAACTCGTCAGTCCATTCTTGATCTGAGAACTGATGGCTATTCCACGCAAGAAATTGCCAAGAAACTAAAGATATCGTCCAACGCTGTGTACTACTCCCTTCACAGAACAGCGCAAACTGTCTCGAACCAGAATAGAAAGAGTGGGAGGCCCCAATGCACAACTGAGCAAGAGAACAAGTACATTAAGGTCTAGTTTGAAAAACAGATTAGTCAGTTAGCTTGGGTGTTTGACTGCAGTTGTGAGGTCAGAAAGCTTGGATCAACCCTACTGCTCGGCCAGAGCGTCCAGTGCGCTCTGAACGCTCCAATTTACGAACAGACAATCTCACAACACTCTGAATTTACTAACGCCCAGAGCACACTCTGGCACTCCAAATCGAATTTACGAACACACCCTTGGACTAAGAAAACACACTTTATGACACTGTCAAGAAGCAGTATGACCATCATAATCATATAAGCCAAATAGGCCTATCACACAGTTAAAGTCAGAAGTTTACATACACCTTAGCCAAATACATTTAAACTCTGTTTCACAATTCCTGACATTTAATACAAGTAAAAATTCCCTGTCTTTGGTCAGTTAGGATGACCACTTTATTTTAAGAATGTGAAATGTCAGACTAATAGTAGATAGAGTGATTGATTTCAGCTTTCATTTCTTTCTTCAAATTCCCAGTGGGTGAGAAGTTTACATACCCAATTAGTATTTGGTAGCATTGCCTTTACATTTTTAAACTTGGGTTAAATGTTGAGTAACATTGCACAAACTTCCCACAATAAGTTGGGTGAATTTTGGCCCATTCCTCCTGACAGAGCTGGCGTACCGGAGTCAGGTTTGTAGGCATCCTTGCTCGCACATGCTTTTTCCTGTTCTGCCCACAAACTTTCTATAGGATTGAGGTCAGGGCTTTGTTATGGCCACTCCAATACCTTGACTTTGTTGTCCTTAAGCCATTTTGCCACAACTTTGGAAGTATACTTGGGGTCATTGTCCATTGAGAAGAGCCATTTGCGACCAAGCTTTAACTTCCTGACTGATGTCTTGAGATATTGCTTCAATATATCCACATAATTTTCCTACCTCATGTTGCCATCTATTTTGTGAAGTGCAGCAAAGCTCCCCCACAACATGATGCTGCCACCCCCGTGCTTCACTGTTGAGATGGTGTTCTTCGGCTTGCAAGTCTCCCCCTTTTTCCTCCAAACATAATGATGATCATTACATAATGATCATTGTGGCGAAACAGTTTTATTTCTATTTCATCAGACCAGAGGACATTTCTCCAAAAAGTACGATCTTTGTCCCCATGTGCAGTTGCAAACCATAGTCTGGGTTTTTTATGGCAAGCTGCCCTCGTGCACTGCCCTATGGGACTCCCAGTTGGCAAGTGTTTCTCTCCCTCCAAAAACAAATACATTTTTGGCCTAATACATTTTTGGCCTTTACAAGTATTATTTGGGGCATTATTCAGATTACAAATCGCTCACTTTAATTGTTTAAAAAAATAAGAATAATTAACCTCCAAAATATCATTCTATATTATCAAATTGATGGCACAGTCATTTAGCCCAGCACCTACATAAAGCTGAGTGACTCACTCATTCATGGCTTTGGATCCAAATAAATAAGTACCAACATTCTTTCTATTAAAGAAATGTTTTGGTTATCCTGACCTGGACACCATGTACAGTATTAGAATAGCCCATAGCAGGACAATATACCTTTACCAACACCTCTCTGTATTTTGATAATTTATGGATGGGGCTTCCCGAGTGGCGCAGCTGCATCACAGTGCAAAATGCGTTGCTACAGATGCAGGTTCGATACCTATGCCGGCCGCCACCGGGAGACTCATGAGGCGGCGTTTGGTTTTCAATTTAGAATCCTCTATGCAATTATTGGTGGAGAGTCACGTCACATTTTTCCATATACTGTAGGCCTACCGTAGGTGACATGAGTCTCACTAGTGTTGAGTAATGTGCTGTTAAGTGGTGTAGGTCTTGGGTATTGGTACTGCAATTATACAATTAGGGTGTAGAAATGTTATGCTCTTAGTGTAACCTTTATTTAACTAGGCAAGTCAGTTAAGAACAAAGTCTTATTTACAAGGACAGTCTACTCCTTCCTCCGCATCGGGGAATTGAACCCCGGTCTCCCACGTGCCCGCACGACACAGGATTCTTTAGCTAAATAGCCCAGTACTGTAGCCTACTGTTGCACAGCCCCATATTTTCCGTTCCATCCTAACGGAAACTCAAGAGGGTTTTTAGCTTTTCTTGGAATAGAAACATTAAGCAACATTTCTTAAAATCAGTCCCATACACCATGTTCTTACAAAAAAAGGTTGTAAAATCTCTAGTACAGCCATTATTGAAGGCTATCAACTGATTCTCAAAGATGCACTCTGGTGGTCAAAATAGCATTAATGGTAACAGTGGTTGACACTTAAATAACTTGCCATAGAATTCTGCCGCACCACGCAAGCTGTGCTGTAGTACACTGCAACTTTTAAAGGACAAATCACTGTATGCACTTGTGATAAAAAAAGAAAATAAGATCATGATCCTCTGTGGCTCTATGAGCGCTCTGATGGAGTATTTTGAATGATTTTATTTCAGGAGAAAATATATACATTTTGGCAAATTTTTATTTGCTTAAGACTATTGGATATGACGTATTTTCAAAAAGTAGGTTACGTCCGCATGACTGCAGGAATTATTTGACAATAAAAAAAGTACACTGTGCACCCGCCAACTTCCCTTCAATTTGCATGGCTGAAAATATCTTACCGGAGAAAGCATCTGAACAACCGAAACGGCGCCCCTCTGTCTTACTATATGATGCCAATGGATCTGATACCGTCTGGCCGAGAAGAGTATGGCATGCCATAATCTTTTTTACAAGACAGCATCAGATGCAAAAACTAATCTTAAGTAGCGTAGAAATTCTGCACATAGAACCTATTGCGTTTTAGACGTGCATTCAATGAGAACGACAGATCTATTACTCACATTTTGTCGGGTCAAATTAAATTTTATTTGCCACATGCACCGAATACAAGCCCGAAACCAACAATGCAGTTAAGAAAATAGACTAAAACTAAAAGTGAAAAAAGTAACAATACAATAAAGAGGCTATATACAGAGGGTACCGAGTCAATGTGCGGGGGTACAGGTTAGTCGAGGTAATATGTACATGTAGGTAGGGGTAATGTATGTATGCATAGATAATAAACAGTGAGTAGCAGCAGTGAAAACAAAAAATGCAAATAGTCCGGGTAGCCATTTGATTCATTGTTCAGTAGTCTTACGGCTTTGGACCTGGCGTGCCGGTACCAATTGCCCTACTGGAGTCATTGACAATTTTTGGAGTCTTCCTCTGACACTGCCTAGTCTAGAATTTGGATGGCAGGAAGCTTGGCCCCTCTAATGTATTGGGCCGTACTACCGTCTAGAAGTCGGATGCCAAGCAGTTGCCAAACCAGGCGGTGATGCAACCGGTCAGGATGCTCTTGATAGCGAAGCTGTAGAACTTTGAGGATCTGAGGGCCCATGCCAAATCTTTTCAGTTTCCTGAGGGGGAATAGGTGTTCACGACTGTTTGGTGCATTTGGACCATGATAGTTTGTTGGTGATGTGGACACCAAGGAACTTGAAGCTCTAAACCCGCTCCACTACAACCGCATCGATGTGAATGGGGGCATGTTTGGCCCTCCTTTTCCTGTAGTTCACGATCAGCTCCTTTATCTTGCTCATGTGGAGGGAGAGGTTGGTCTCTGACCTCCATATAGGCTGACTCATCGTTGTCGGTGATCAGGCCTACCACCGTTGTGTTGTCAGCAAACTTAATGGTGTTGGAGTCATGCTTGGCTATGCAGTCGTGGGTGAACAGGGAGTACAGGAGGGGCCCCGCGTTGAGGATCAATGTGTTGTTGCCTACCCTTACCACCTGGGGGCGGCCTTATAACACCTTCCAGAATAAGAAAAAAAATCAACCGAGGCTCAGTTTGAGTTTACCTGGTCGGTGCCGGCGCTGCTGTTGGTGCCTGTGCTGGTGTCGGGAATCCTTAAATGTAGGCTCTGGAGGAAATATGTTGTCTGCATCTATAGCACAATGAAAATCAAATAATTACACTAGCAACGTAGGCCTAGAGTACATGTTCAAAGTCGCCAAACTATCACTATTTCTTCAGTTGTAATTCTATTCTGCCTGCAATAACATTGAACGCACCGTTGCTGATGTTACGTCATGTTGCTATGAAAAAAACTAAAGCTGCTTTGTTACCATAAGGAGGAGAGGTTAATACAAATCTCTTACCTGAAAGTACACAGTCCAGTATGGGATAAGAGCAAAGAACACTGGAAGAATTTTCAGCAGTGCTTTCACCTCCTCCACTTTCTCCTCAGGGAATCTCCCTCCATAAGTCACCTTAGCTCCATCAAGCATGGTTGGCTTAGCCCTTAACAAGAGAAGAATAACACAATTTAACAACTTTAAAAAGATCTACAAAGCGGCTACTGCACGTTTTGATAGGGGCCGTACAATTCTGTAAATATTCCTTAAACATAAACTCAGCTACTATTAAATTAAATGCTGGAGATAAGACTTAAAAATCAGGCCTTTTTTGTTTATGTCTCTCCTTTAAATAAATGGCACTTCTGGCAAAAGGACCCATTTTCTACTAAAGCCTATAATCCCTATCTCTTGAGAAAAAGCCTTAATAAGGAATTCTTGAAACGCTGTAGGATTGGCCAACTTAAAACAATGTTAAGTTCTTGAACAGATTGTGCTACTTAGGTTCAAAGTCAAGCAACAGCACTTCAGAATAACTTCCTCCACAATGAATGATGATGATGAATGCCAGGGAAGACCACAACAAAAAGTACAGGCTGGGGATCAAAGAAGGGTTTAACATAAAGATAGGGTGACCAGACGTCCTCGTTTTCCGGGGACAGTCCCCGTTTTTGGTGGCATGTCCCCGGCTGGAGCTGTCCCCGGAAATGTCCCCATTTTTAACTGTGCGTTAAGAACAGACTGCAAAGTGAAATAATATTATACGTGGCAAGATCGGGCAGCAGAGCCTACCGGTTGATGTTTCAATCGCGTTGTGCTTGTTTTGTCCAGCAGAGGGGGCTGCTAGCTATATCCGCTTCATTCACTCTTCTTCTTCTAACTTCTTGCTCACGCTAGTTTTAGAGAAAACTGCTGTGGGAAACTCAGCCAGAAGCTAGCAAGTGTCAAGTGAATTCACAACATCACCACAAACAAACGTTACACTTGTTTGAGATACTAGCAAATGATGTCGTCACAATTTCTTATATAGATAGATGCTCTGCTTTATAAGGTTTTAAATAGCTAATGTTAACTTAGTCAACATAGCTAGATAGCTAGCATAACCTAGGTTGCCAGCCACTGTCATGGTAACCAGGTAAAAAAACGTTCACATGTAAATATGTAGTGGACGGGCTATTTTGAAAATAGGATTATATTAAAATGCACAATTTTTATGAGAATATTTATTTGTAGATTACACTTTTAATGATTTGGCATTATAAGTAGTGTGAAAATATATTTTGACATTTTCATGGATACATTAGCATAATGTTTTCCGTTAGAGAGTGGAGAGGAGGAAGACTGGATAGGAAGAAGCATGAAAGAGATAGGAGGAAAGGTAAAGATATGATTACAGAGCCTGCCAATTTATTATTGCAAACCATTTTTTTAGATAAAATACAAAAATGAGGCAAGCAATGGGAATCTTAACCAAAGTATTTTATCTAATATATATATTAGTGTAGGGGGCAGTATTTTGATGAAAAACATACCCAAATGAAACTGCCTATTTCTCAGGCCCAGAATATGCATATAATTGTCAGATTAGGATAGGAAACTCTAAAAAGTTTCCAAAACTGTAAAAATAGTGTCTGAGAGTACAACAGAATTGATATTGCAGTCAAAAACCTGAGGAAAATCCAACCAGGAAGTGCTGTTTTTCCTGAGACCTCTGTTCCATTGCATGCCTTCCCTTATTTTAAAGGGAAATCAACCATATTCCTTTCTCTATGGCTTCCACATGGTGTGTACAGTCTTTAGACATAGTTTCAGGCTTTTATTCTGAAAAATGAGAGAGAAAGATCACATCGCATCAGTGGTTGGCTGGGTGCCAGCAGAGTTTTGCATGCGCAACAGCTTGGAGCAGACATTATCTCTCTCTCTCCTATTGAAAAAGCTATGGTCCGGTAGGATTGATAATAAAAAACGTTTGACATGTTTTTACGGATACTATGTGGAATTTTTCTGCACCGTCGTGACCGCTCGAACCTGTGGATTTCTAAACAAAACGCGCAAACCAAATAGAGGTATTTTGGATATAAAAATAATCTTTATTGAACAAAAGGAACATTTATTGTGTAACTGGGAGTCTTGTGAGTGTAAACATCTGAAGATCAAAAGGTAAGCGATTAATTTTATTGCTTTTCTGACTTTCATGACCAATCTACTTTGCTGTAATGTTTTGGCTGCTGAGAGACATAACAAACGCTTGGATAGCTTTTGCTGTAAATCTTTTTTGAAATCTGACATGCCAGGTGGATTAACAACAAGCTAAGCTGTGTTTTGCTATATTGCACTTGTGATTATGAAAATTAAATATTTTTAGTAATTAAAAATTTGGCACTCTACAATTCAGCAGCTGTTGGCGAAAATGATCTAAAGGGATCGGTGCGCCAAGAAGTTAAGGGAGTAAAAAGAGTGAAGCGAGGAGAGTGTGGAAGAGTGAGGTGGAAAGGAAGAAAAAGCAGGAAGACAAGTGGAGAAAGATTGGAGGAGAAGAAAAAGTTAAGAGAGTAAGAAGAGTGACACAAGGAGAGTGAAGAGCAGATAGAGGTACAAATGGCTCTTTCCAAGAAACAGAAATACCATTTTAATGACATGAGAGAATATCCATTTATACACTCAGGTCAAGACGATAGAATGGTTAACTGCACCCTTTGTAATTCCTCTTTTTCAATTGGCAGCGGGGGAAGAACAGCAGTGGTAGAACATCAACAGACAAAAAAAAGCATAAAGCCCCCCTGATTGCCCATGTTGGTATGCCCTCTGTCACCACATTCTTCAAGAAGGTAGAGCCTTCCCAAGAAGAATATGCTTTAGCTGTGAAGGAGGGTGTCTTTGCATACCACACTATGCGACACAATCATAGTTACAGATCTATGGACTGCGCAGCACAACTGACACGAAAGCTTTATGAGCCGAAGTCTACATGTGCTAGGACAAAATGCGAAGCCATAGTGAGTAACGCGTTAGCACCATGGGCAACTACTTTGGTAACAGGACCTAGACCACGTTGAATTTGTGTCCCTGTCCATTGATGCGTCCAATCATGGACATGTAAAGCTGCTGCCAGTAGTAGTCAGATATATGGTGGCAACACATCTGTGGAAACAAAACTGCATGATTTTGTTGAATTGAAAGGAGAAACAGCAGAGGAGGTTGCAGCGGTGGTCAACCAAAAATGTAATCTGCAAAACAAAGTTGTGGCATTCTCTGCCGACAACACAAATACCAACTTTGGAGGACTGAATAGGCTGGGGAGGGTCAATGTCCATACCAAAGTTAAAAATGCTCTGCAGTGGGAGGTGATTGGCATCATTCATAACACGGCCAGAACAGCTTTGGATATGATTCCCCTTGATGTTGAATACCTGCTCACAAAGATATTTGGATAGTTTCATATTTTCACCATCAGCGTAAAAGACTGAAGAGCTTTTGTGAGTTTGTTGGCCAGGAGTACCATAACATTTTAGGACACAGCTATGTTCGCTGGCTGTCCATGCTCCCTGCTCTAGAAAGAGTGTTTAAAAGGTGTGTGCCATTGAAATCCTTTTTTCTTTCTGAAGACAAATGCCCTGTTGTCCTGCGAGCAATGTTCGAAGATCCACTGACTGAACATTGGCTGGCCTTTGTCCATGGAAACTTGACCATATTCAGTGATATTATCAGGATGCTTGAGTAACAGGACTGCTGTGCTGTGGAGTCAGCTGCAATTCTGAGAAACATCAAGGCAAAATTGACTGCAAGATGTGATGACAACTTCATTCCGATTTTGGTCAGAGGACTTCTGAGAGAGCTAGAGGGAAATGGAGCAATGTCTAAAGAGAGCTTTCTCAAAACATCCCAATCATTTTTCACTGTGGCTGTGAACTACTTGCAAGCATGGGGAAAGCACACAGATAATCTAAAATATTTACATTGTCTCCTTTTAAGAAGGCAACCTCTGCGTGAAGAGATCCAGAAGGCAGCAGGCACACTGCAGGAAAAATGCCCCAATGTGATCATCAATGAGGATGCATTGTTTGATGAGGTTACTGGCCTGCAAGCGTTCCTAAAGGGGGGGAATCGCTTGAACAAAGGAAAACATCTGAGATACCGCTTAGTCAGAGATGGAGCACGGTGGTTACCCACTTCAAAGAGAACGACATCCCACACTAACGTGGCTAGATTAGCATTTGTTGTCAAGTGCTTACCTGGAAGTAATGCACCAGTCGAGAGAGTGTTTTCCAAATGAATGATATATGGACAGCAGCAAGAAATAGGTTCACTGTTCCTACCACCAAGACCATGCTTATTGTGAAGACGAACTTCAACCTCCCCTGCCAGGAGTTCATGGAAAAGCTGGCCAAAGACAGAGCAATCCTGAGGAAGATACATTCTGCTGAGAAATATACAGATTAGGTTGGTATAAGTATATTATGTAGTTACCAATCTCATCGTCTTATTTCTTAATTAAGTTGTTAAGTACACTTCTCAAAAAAATAAAGGGAACACTAAGATAACACATCCTAGATCTGAATTAATTAAAAATTGTTATTAAATACTTTTTTCTTTACATAGTTCAATGTGCTGACAACACAAATCACACAAAAATGATCAATGGAAATCAAATGTATCACTCAAAATTAAAGTGGAAAACCACACCACAGGCTGATCCAACTGATGTAATGTCCTTAAAACAAGTCCAAATGAGGCTCAGTGGTGTGTGTGGCCTCCACGTGCCTGTATGACCTCCCTACAACACCTGGGCATGCTCCTGATGAGGTGGCGGATGGTCTCCTGAGGGATCTCCTCCCAGGCCTGGACTAAAGCATCCGCCAACTCCTGGACAATGCAACGTGGCGTTGGTGGATGAAGTGAGACATGATGTCCCAGATGTGCTCAATTGGATTCAGGTCTGGGGAACGGGCGGGCCAGTCCATAGCATCAATGCCTTCCTCTTGCAGGAACTGCTGACACACTCCAGCCACATGAGGTCTAGCATTGTCTTGCATTAGGAGGAACCCAGGGCCAACCGCACCAGCATATGGTCTCACAAGGGGTCTGAGGATCTCATCTCGGTACCTAATGGCAGTCAGGCTACCTCTGGCGAGCACATGGAGGGCTGTGCGGCCCCCCAAAGAAATGCCACCCCACACCATGACTGACCCACCACCAAACCTGCTTTCATCTGTGAAGAGCACAGGGCGCCAGTGGCGAATTTGCCAATCTTGGTGTTCTCTGGCAAATGAAAAACACAACCCCCACCTGTGGACGTTGGGGCCTCATACCACCCTCATGGAGTCTGTTTCTGACCGTTTGAGCAGACACATGCACATTTGTGGCCTGCTGGAGGTCATTTTGCAGGGCTCTGGCAGTGCTCCTCCTGCACCTCCTTGCACAATGCAAAGGTAGCGGTCCTGCTGCTGGGTTGTTGCCCTCCTACGGCCTCCTCCATGTCTCCTGATGTACTGGCCTGTCTCCTGGTAGCGCCTCCATGCTCTGGACATTATGCTGACAGACACAGCAAACCTTCTTGCCACAGCTCGCATTGATGTGCCATCCTGGATGAGCTGCACTACCTGAGCCACTTGTGTGGGTTGTAGACTCAGTCTCATGCTACCACTAGAGTGAAAGCACCGCCAGCATTCAAAAGTTACCAAAACATCAGCCAGGAAGCATAGGAACTGAGAAGTAGTCTGTGGTCCCCACCTGCAGTACCACTTCTTTATTGGGGGTGTCTTGCTAATTGCCTATAATTTCCACCTGTTGTCTATTCCATTTGCACAACAGCATGTGAAATGTATTGTCAATCAGTGTTGCTTCCTAAGTGGACAGTTTGATTTCACAGAAGTGTGATTGACTTGGAGTTACATTGTGTTGTTTAAGTGTTCCCTTTACTTTTTTGAGCAGTGTATTTCACATTTACTATTGTCTGTTTTTTTTAAATTTTGCTCATGTTCTCTTCTGCTCTTATTCTACCAGGACCACTGAATGGCTGTTCAGATCAGACAGTTCTGTCTTGTCTGTAGTGTTTCTGTAATATAGTTGTTCTCTGTCTATCACAGTGTGCCTGTTAAGACTAAATACATGAAACCGGAATTGTCCCCTTTTTTATTTCATAGATAATAACATTGGATATTTTAATGATAGATTGACCGCCGAACTGGAAATGTCCCCGGTTTTAATGTCAGAAATCTGGTCACCTTACATAAAGAGCTATGATCAACACCTAGTGGTGTGGTACTATCTTGGATTAGAGAACAACCATAACATAGCCTTCTTTTTTACTCCCAAAGTAGATTAGAACATGTTTGCTACAAAGTCAAGATTGTGTTTCCATTGAGATCAGATAGAGCACAGCCTCTTTCACACCTTTATCTAGCCTACATATAGATACTGATACTACTAAAGATGCATTTCCATTGGAATTTTTAAGTCAACCCAGGTTGGGCTAACTATTGCGTTTCCACTGCCTCCAGAAATGACAAATGATGTCATGTTGCGAGGTACCCAATATGTGACTGCAGCTAGCTTAGCTAATGTTACTAGCTAGCAAGATGTTGAAGACTTGAATTCACCCTCACCATGCAGTAAATAACATTACTTATACTCCTGCCAGTTCCAGCCAGACTCAGCCATGTATGTAGCTTGCTGACATTAGCTATCTAGGTAAACGGTTAGCGCTGTTGCTAGCATAACAGCGTAGCTAGCATTCGAGAGCTGACTTTTCTTATAAAAGTTTGTGTAGTACAAAAATGAATGAAGGATCCAGCTATGGTGGTAATTTGCACCATGTGTGACTACTGCAGTAGTGCTTGTCCATGTGCTAGCTAACAGCAACAAGCCCAGACGAGCTATCCAACTAAAAATGTTGATCAGCTTGGTGGCTGTATAGTAAAAGGCGTGACCAACTAGAATTCTAATCGAGCTGGCACCAGTTGTGAAACTGGGCTGCGCTGGCCCGGATTTCCCTCTACCCAACTTGAATTTGAGATTTCCATTTGAGCCACCTTGAATTTGGCCCTAATTGTATGTGCCATTGGAAACGGGGCTTTAGTAACAGCAGTGATCTGCCTGGCCCCTCTTACCGTAGCAGGTTGGGCTCTTTGGGCTGTGTGTTGCAGAAGGCATAAACCAGGATCTTGAACAGGTCAGTGAAGGCACTACCGTCAGCAGGCTTGTTGATGAAGACTGTGCGCCCCAGCAGGAACACCAGGAAAGAGACACCCAGGCACACAGCTGGAATTATGTACCCCAATTGGAAGTTGATGTTCTGCTGGATGTAGGCCACGCCACCCAGGGACAAGATGGCACCCAGGTTGATGCACCAGTAGAACCAGTTGAAGAACCTGCGAGTGGCCTCTGGGCCACGATCTTTTACCTGTGAGGCAAAAGGGATTGTCATGGCATTCTGCACTCCATGAGCATCTTTAGGAAACAAAACAGAATAGTAGTATCATATCAAACTGAAGACATAGGCCTAACATTGCTATCTAATAAGAGAAACACCCTGATTATATTAAACATTTTATTGTATAGCCCATCATTCAATGGCAGCGAATGAGTGTATAACATCCACGTGATAAACAGTGCTATCATCTTCCTTTTATTCCATGCTTGACAAAAAACAAATAGGAAGAGAACTTTGTGAAAAGCAGTAAGTTATTTCTAGTAACTTATGAATGGGCTAATCTAATCACGTTTTACAGGTGAACAAGATTTCTATAAATCCTGCTCAGTGGCATTTACCTTTTTTCCTCAATATTACTTTGTGAATCCCATAGAAACTTGGGCAATCCAAATTAAACAAATCTAAACCAATCACCAATCAGAAATGTGGTAAATGACAATGGGATTGAAATCTATGCTAATCAGTCACAAACTCTGAAAACATTTTGGGACAGCCTGGGTTAGCTAGATCAGATTTCCCACTGAAATGGGATTTCCTCTTTCATTAAGGGTCTTACAGGTAGGCCTAATCTAGAATTGTGATGAGAAACTTAACAGGACAAATGTGAGTTTCACTTCCTAAATTGATGTACAGTTACTCATCTAGCATTCTTCTTAGCCTTAGATGACTGGTGTGTTGACCAGACCTGATGGATGGCATTACCCAAATGTAACTTCATGATGAAAATTACAAAAGGGTTAACCAGCAGGGGCCTGGCTGATTGAGTTCTCGTGGTAAATGTAGAGATGACAGGCGTACTAGATCAACATTTAGCCTATTCCACAACTACCATTTCAGTCCATATACAAGGCTGGCCAAAGTTAGATCATGTTCAGAACCTTTCAGACTTTATAAATTAGGCTGTTATATATTCTCTTAAACTGACATATGGGATAACAGTAGCAACAATGCATTAGCAACAGTGTAAAGTACAATACATTGAGTTTTCATTTGACCTTAGAAGCCCTTCTGAAGAAGTCTTAATTGAGAGAGAATGCTTTGTTTATTCATAAGCTTTACTGTACCTGGTCGGCCCCAAATGGAGTGATGTTGGACTTCACTGTTCCTACACCTAGGGCGATGAGAACAAGGCCAATGTAGATCACTGGCCCACAGTAAGGTGCCCGTGTGGGGCAGGTCACATTGCTTGGAGTACTGTTTGAGCTCAAACACTCGGCAGGTTGCACCGGAAATGCAATTTCATCACCACATAGGGCATTCCTGGAGTAGTCATATGTGATAAATGGGAAAAACAGCATGCCAAGGAAGTATAGAATCAAACTGCCAGCAATGGTCCAGAACTTGCCCAGATATGCATCAGCCAGCCAGCCAGCAAATGGTGAGATCAGGTATGTAACCCCCATGAACATCAGGGGGGCCTGGCTGGCCTCAGTCCCGTCCCAATAAAATGGGCTACTGTTAAGGAAAAGAACCAGGTTGGAAGTGATGCCATAGAATGCGACTCGTTCCAATGATTCTGCAAGCAGAATCGTTGCACACGCCAGTCTTCTGCCCTGGAACACTGACACAGTCCTGCACACAGAGCTGCTGTCCAAAAGAGGGGTGTTCTCACTGGCATCCCTGCTGGCCATCGTCAGCGGACTTGTTGACTTGAGATGTTTACTGGAAACGGTCAACACTAAAACAAAATGAACACGAGATTATGATACGACGCGTTATGACAATAATTGCAACAGTTAAGATGGAGAAATTACAACAGGGTTGCTCAGTTTGAGAGACACTTGTTAGCCAGCTCAGTTTGAGACACTTGCTAAATTTAGTGTGCTTCCTGACACCAGCATACTAACTTTAAGCATGCTTATGATTTGCATATTAACATTGAGAAGTAGTATACTGTACCTTCAATTAATGACACACTTTCCAACGTCTGGCATTTAGCCTCCTATCTTATCAGTTTGTGCTCGGCATGCCACAAAATAAATTGTTCAGAAGAGTGAATATCTACTCGGGTAACTAGTAATGAAACGGACACTCCCACACTGCCTGTCAAAGCACTGGCGCGTGACTGTATAAATTCGTTCAGCAACATCTAAATTGTGTTTTTTTTTCGCATACCGTAAATAGATGGATCGACGTCACAGTTTAAGCGAATGATGCAGTTAACACCTACATTTTACAAATCTGCGTTTTGTTCAGTTGCTGTGCTATTTAGTCCGCCCACTTAATGCATTTAGTGAAGCTCCATTGACCGGAATGGAAACAGGCTTATACGCTATTGGTCGAAAAGGAAGATATTCAATACTGTTTTCTTCAACACTTCCTGGAGGGCTTGCAGATACGTAAGAAGGCGGGGTACGGGGGTATGAATAGTCATGAGTCTCGACATAGATCCCGTTGGGTGATTGGTTGAGCCTACTTCAGTGCGTGACGCCACATCGACCAATTGTGAAACCCAGCTTCAGCTTGGTTACCAAATTAATTGGGAAATAAAAGCCTCACCAGCTACCTACCAATCTATTTGAGTTTAACTGTCCAGTCGTTAAAAGAACGAGCACACTAATTGTTATTTTTACCTTCCCACAAACGGTCTGGTATGTGTTGCTTTATGTAAGAAAGTTAACCCAAATGTATCAAATAGGTCATGCATCCACGATTAGTTAGTGTGTACTACCTGGCCAGTAAACTCGCTAACTAGCTATCCTCCTAAATCCGGTGGTCAGTGGATAAACCAAAAAATATTATTAAAAAAAATATATACATGAAAATATTTGTCGCCAGTTATTGTTGCCGATGGTGTAATTATGTCTAACCAATTATTTATTTACACTGGATGACCGTTATGGGGGCGCTGTGTTGAAGCCTCCGTGCCTCCATCTTGGCACGAACTGACGTAAAAAAAATATTTTGGAAGCTGTAGAAATGCATTTCTTAATATCTACATTAGTTTTTGCCACATTTATTCATACAACTACATGCATACTTTAAAAGTATTGCAAGGAAACAAGCAGGGAGTAGGCCTCGAACCCTCGACCTACTAGCCCGAATTCCAGCGCGCTTTCGACTGTGCTCCAAAAGCATGCTCGAGCTGAAGAGTCGTTACATTATATTCTGTGCACTAAACATTCATTTAAAGTATTATATTTTTAGATGACTGTCCTCATTACAACAGCAAAAATACTTAAATACATGTACTTTGTCCTTGAAACTTTAAGTTGAAATACTGTGGAATTCAATGTATTAATATGGAGGGGAGTGACAATGTCGCCGAACGGTGGCTTCAAAGCCTCTCAATGGCCAATACATAGCATTTACAATCTAGGGTTTATATACATTATTGTGTCTAATCTTGTGGCTGTCTTTTGGCGTTCACAATTATCTACTTACTGCATGGTCAATATGCGAGCTAGCTACGATTCAGTCAGTAGCTATCCTTCTAAATGCGGTGGTCACTGGATAAGCTATGAGTTGAACATATGTGGCTGAAAACGAACGAGTAGCTGGTTTTGTTACTCATGGTGGAAGATCTAACCCGCTGATCCTGAAGCATATTTCCCTATGAACTCGCAACGCAAGTCTAGCTAACGTCGCGAATTATCATTTCGCTAGCTAGCTGAGTTGTTTTATTATAAAACGGCTGATATGAATCAAACACTGTAGCTCATCGGTGACAATGTTCTTGGGGCACGGGAATGTCAGATTCGCATTTCAATTGGATGTTTATTGTCATTGAAGTTGGTGGCTACTACTGGTTTAAATTTCGGAGCGAGCGAAATTGTTTTGGTAATGCTGCGTTCAAAACAACTGGGAACTCGGAAATATTTGACTTTAGAGCACTCGAGATAACTGGGAACTCGTGAAAAAAAACGACCTCACACTGAAAAAAAAATAGTTTGGAACAGGCATCCAACTCTGAATTTTACGTCGGGACCTCGGGCATCTTTCTCGAGCTCCGACTTCCCGACCTGAATATATTAGGGTGTTCGTAAATTCAGAGCATTCAGAGCGCACACCGAGGAGTAGGGGTGTGTTCGTAAATTCAATCTGGAGTACCAGATTGCGCCCAGGATGTTCATAAATTCAGAACGTTGTCAGATTGTCGGTTAGTAAATTCAGAGCGCACACTGGACACTCTGGCCGTTCATAAATTCAATCTGCAGTACCAGACTGTGATAAATTCAGAGCATTGTCAAATTCAGAGCATTGTCGGATTTTAAATTCAAATAGTTTTTTTACTCTGGGAGTGTTCAAAGCGCACACTAGACGCCATCTATTGCCTATGCCTTTCGGTCATCGCTCATCCATATATGTATATGTACAGTGGCAAGAAAAAGTATGTGAACCCTTAGGTTTTACCTGGATTTCTAAATAAATTTGACATCAAATTTAATCTGATCTTCATCTAAATCACAACAATAGACAAACATAGTGTGCTTAAACTAATCACACACAAATTATTGTATTTTTCTTGTCTATATTGAATACATCATTGAAACATTCACAGTGTAGGTTGGAAAAAGTATGTGAACCCCTTCTCAAAAAGCTAATTGGAGTCAGGAGTCAACTTACCTGGAGTTGAATCAATGAAACGAGATTGGATCCTATATCCATCCTGCCCTGCCTTTCTAAAGTCTTCGAAAGCCAAGTTAATAAACAGTTCACTGACCTTTTCGAATCCCACCTTACCTTCTCCTCTGTGCAACATGGTTTTCGAGCTGGTCATTGGTGTACCTCAGCCACGCTCAAGGTACTAAAAGATATCATAACCACCATCGATAAAAGACAGTCTGTGCATCCGTCTTCATCGACCTGGACAAGGCTTTCGACTCTGTCAATAACCAGATTCTTATCGGCAGACTCAACTGCCTTGGTTTCTCAAATGACTGCCTCGCCTGGTTCACCAACTACTTCTCAGACAGAGTTCAGAGTGTCAAATCGGAGGGGCTGTTGTCCGGACCTCTGGCAGTCTCTGTGGGGGTACCACTAGCATCACTACTGTCGTGTCTTTGGCTATGACGGATTAAGTGATATGACATGCTATTCTATAAAATCCTTTCTCCGTAATTAACATTACCTGATTGAGCTAATCATGTAAATATAATTAACTAGAGAGTCGGGGCACCAGGAAATAATATTTATAGAGCTGTAATCTTCCAAATAAACTCTTGCAGACCTAGTAATATTTTACATCAACAGCAGTCAATATTAATCGTCACCTTAATTCCGTCTCATCTGAAAGTTGTAAATTATTGGATATCTTCATGAACCCTGGCTATCAAGTTGAATCAGCAATACAAAATTGGGTTTAATTATTTATTTACTAAATACCTGACTAATCACACAGAATTACACATACACATAATTAATCATAACTTGATTACAAATTACGTCATAAAGGAAAACGTCCCTAGCGGGCGGAACAGATATGACAGCTTGTTACACAAAAGAGGCTGGGTTTGAGTGAAAGAGCGGGAAGACTGAGAACCAAAGGAAGAAGCTGTGCTATCGTAAATACAGTATTTTATGCATTCTACATTACCGCCCATTTGGAAAAGGAAAATGCAATAAATATTTACTCTGAACTGTGCTTCGGTAGGTTGGTGGTAGATGGAAGGCCGTGTTGCCCAACCGAGTCCTTTGTCCTTTGAAGAATGTCTCTGGTGGTCAATTGGATATGTTGTAGTAATGTCGTTGTGTGATAGACGGGATACTCTGTCTGTTCCTTCCTAACCCTCGTTTGCAGCTGCTGTTGCTAACTCAACGGCTAGGAGGTATCACTTCTGTAGTGAATAAGAGTTCAAAGTTCATACCATTCACAACCAAAGCTCACACTGAAGTTGGCTTCGTTCTGTAGTTATTTTCTGAACCATTCTGACATCAGACCGTCGTCCTCACATCCTCGGAACAGGAGGTTATATTGTCGTCAAGGCTTTATATAGCAGAGCGAGAAGGGTGTGTCTGAAAAGTTTTATAACCCATGACTCTTCATAGGGACGGGCCACTGATTTAGCAGAACCCTAATCTTATGAAAACCCAATTCTCACATTTTAGAAGCTAAAATCACATTTCATCACATCACAAATAATTTCATATTCAAACATTTAAATTGAACAACAATTCCATGTGAATCCGATAACTCTGATGTGTAGACTTTCCACTGTAGAGTTTGTCATCTTATCATTGATGAGAATGTCTCAGATGACAACCGAACTGACATCATATTCATTAAGTACCACCGCATATGTTCAATTGGTCAGATTACCAGAATATAGTTAATTTCCCCCCACCTTCTGACGTTCCCAGAATCTCTATGTTAACCAAGGGTTTTGCAAATGTAATATCATCAGGGTAGAGAGAGGAAAAAGGGGGGAAGAGGTATTTATGACTGTCATAAACTTATCCCCAGGCCAACTTCATGACACTACTCTGGAGGTTCTGACTTAGAATATGTTTACAACTGCAAATACCTAGGTGTCTGGCTAGGCTGTAAACTCTCATTCCAGACTCATATTAAACATCACCAATCCAAAATTAAATCGAGAATCCGCTTCCTATTTCGCAACAAAGCCTCCTTCGCTCATTCCGCAAAACATACCCTCGTAAAACTGACAGTCCTACCGATCCTCGACTTCGGCGATATCATTTACAAAATAGCTTCCGATACTCTACTCAGCAAACGGGATGCAGTCTATCATAGTGCCATCCGTTTTGACACCAAAGCCCATTATACCACCCACCACTGTGACCTGTATGCTCTAGTCGGCTGGCCCTCGCTACATATTTGTCGCCAAACCCACTGGCTCCAGGTCATCTATAAGTCTATGCTAGGTAAAGCTCCGCCTTATCTCAGCTCACTGGTCACGATAGCAACACCCACCCATAGTACGTGCTCCAGCAGGTATATCTCACTGGTCATCCCCAAAGCCAACACCTCTTTTGTCCGCCTTTCCTTCCAGTTCTCTGCTGCCAATGACTGGAACGAATTGCAAAAATTGCTGAAGCTGGAGACTTATATTTCCCTCACTAACTTTAAACATCAGCTATCTGAGCAGATAACTGATTGCTGCAGCTGTACATAGCCCATCTGTAAATAGCCCACCCAATCTACCTACCTCAACTAACTTACCATATTGTTTTTGTTTACTTTTCTGCTATTTTGCACACCAGTATTTCTACTTGCACATCACCATCTGCTTATCTATCACTCCAGTGTTAATTTGCTAAATTGTAATTACTTCGCTACTAAGGCCTATTTATTGCCTTACCTCCTCAAGCCATTTGCACACACTGTATATAGACATACTTTTTTCTATTGTGTTATTGATTGTACGCTTGTTTATTCCATGTGTAACTCTGTGTTGTTGTTTGTGTCGCACTGCTTTGTTTTATTTTGGCCAGGTCGCAGTTGTAAATGAGAACTTGTTCTCAACTAACTTACCTGGTTAAATAAAGGTGAAATAAAAATAAATTGAAGATTTTAGTTAGAGCTGCACTGCCCCATTAAAAACACTCACAAAATTTGAAAAAGCTTTGCCTGATGTGAACCTTGCCTCAAACAAAAGAGATTTCAGAAAACCCAAGATTAAGAATTGTTGCCTTGCATAAAGCTGGAAAGGATTACAAAAGTATCTCTAAAAGTTAGTCCACGCTAAGACAAATTGTCTATAAATTGAGAAATTTCAGTACTGTTGCTACTCTCCCTAGGAGTTGCCGTCCTGCAACGACGACTGCAAGAGCACAGCGCCAAAAGCTCAATGAGGTTAAGAATAATCCTAGACTGTCAGCTAAAGACTTACAAAAATCTCTGGAAGATGCTAACATCTCTGTTGATGAGTCTACGATACGTAAAACACTAAACAAGAATGGTGTTCTTGGGAGGATACCATGGAATAAGCCACAGCTTTCCAAAAAAAACAGTGCTGCATGTCTGAAGTTTGCAAAAGAGCACCTGGATTTCCACAGAGCTATTGGCAAAATGTTCTGTAGACAAATTAAACTGAAGTTGTGTTGTTTGGAAGGAACAAAAAAAAAAGGCACAGCACACCAACATTAAAAACCTCATCCCAGCTGTAAACTATGGTGGAGGGAGCATCATGGTTTGGGACAGCTTGCTATCATTGATGGAAAAATGAATTCCCAAGTTTACCAAGACATTTTTCAGGAGAATGTAAGGCTATCTGTCCGCCAATTGAAGCTCAACATAAGTTAGGTGTTATAACAAGACAAAAACCCAAAAGAAGGAAGTAAACCAACAATAAAATGCCTTGAACAGAAGAAAATGCGCCTTCTGGAGTGGCCCAGTCAGTCCTGACCTCAACACGATTGAGATGCTGTAGCATGACCGCAAGAGAGTGGTTCACACCAGACATCCCAAGAATATTGTGAAACTGAAACAGTTTTGTAAAGAGGAGTGGTGCAAAATTCCTCCTGACCGTTGTGCGGGTCTGATCCGCAACTACAGAAAACGTTTGGTTGAGGTTATTGCTGCCAAAAGAGGGTTAACCTGTTATTAAATCCATGGGTTAACATACTTTTCCCATCCTGCACTGTGAATGTTTACAAGGCGTGTTCAATAAAGACATGAAAAATTATCATTGTTTGTGTTTTATTAGTTTAAGCAGACCATGTTTGTTTATTGTTGCGACTTGTAAAATGTTATGACCAATTTATGCAGATATCCAGGTAATTCTTAAGGGTTCACATACTTTTTCTTCGCACTGTATATTTTCTTATTACATCCCTTTACTTAGATTTGTGTGTATTGGGTAGTTGTGGAATTGTTAGATTATTTGTTAGATATTACTGCACTGTCAGAACTAGAAGCACAAGCATTTCGCTACACTTGCAATAACATCAGCTAACCATGTGTATGTGACCCATAACATTTGATTTGATTTAGCTGATAGCCAGGCTAGGATACTTAGCTAACCAGAGTCTGCCTCCTCTATCCTCCGGAGTATAGGCTGGCTAAGCTAAGTCAGAAATTCTTGCGCTTTTTGAGAGATCAACAAGGGGTGGATGAGGATCTTGTACAGACCATCGTCAATGAAAAGGTAGGCCTGGCAATGTGGTTGCTAACTTTTATAACAAAATAGCTATAGTGCAGGGATGAGAGTTTATCATTGACATTCATTGCACCTGTTAACACTGAAGCCTCGAGTCCAAGAAATGATTAATTTCTGCCTCTGACAATGAAACAATCATAAACACATCTAGGCATTTGCCTGAATCAAATCATGATGGCTCTATAGCAAGCACATTTCTTTCTGGGTGGCGAAAGTTGTGTTCGGTGCATGGTTGTGCTCTGTATTTACAAATCAGCAGTACGGTAAGGAGCAGGCAAAACAGACTTTCCAATAACCTGAACCATTGTCATGTTACAGTGCTATTTCATGATTTGATCTTAAAATTATCCAGCAGATGACGCTGTTCATGTTGTTCATGTGGCATACATCAGAGTTTGCGCATAGTGTCCTTCGTTTGCATCACAAACATGCATAATTCGGTTATGACAGCTAGCGAGGGTCCTGACTTTTCAGGTTATTGAAATTATTAAGCCTGAAAGTGTAATGAATACCAAGGGAGAAAAAGGTGTAGATTCACATGCAGAGCGCGGCAGGTGTTTATTTCGCCTTCACAGAAGGCAGGAATCATGGTCACAGGCAGGCAATGGTCATACACAGGTAGGCAAACAGGCAGTTGAATCAAAACTAGGACTGGAGGCGAGAACTGGTTTTCACAAATGAGCTAGGAAAAGGCTTAGTAGAGTCAAAACGAACAACAAAAAGGCACAAACAGAATGAACTGAACTAAATAAGGAGCTGATGAGACTAAATGAGTAACTAACACAGGTGAAATCAATTAACAAAAATTAAAGAAAGGGCTACGTTCAAGAACACAAAGAAACAGGGCTACGTTCAAGAACACAATGAAACAGAACACAAGGTTGACTAAGAAAATAAATATAGAACCTTACAGAAAGTCTACGAAAGGAGAACGCCGTTCTTAGAGCTACACAAATCCACAGAGTCTGGAGTAGACTCATGTTATTTTTTATTATTTTATATACTGTATGTATTTGTGTTACTTTTACCCCCTTTTCTCCCAAATTTCATGATATCCAATTGGTAGTTAAGATCTTGTCCCGTCGTTGAAACTTCCCTATGGACTCGGAAGAGGAGAAGGTTGAGAGCCATGCGTCCTTTGAAGCACGACCCTGCCAAGCCGCACTGGTCCTTGACACACTGCTCACTTAACCCGGAAGCCAGCCTTACCAATCCAGCTGGCGACTGAAGTCAGTTTACAGGCGCCCGGTCCGCCACAAGGAGTTGCTAGAGCGCAACAGGTCAACCACCAACTCGGATGACGCTGTGCCAATTTTACGCCGCTCCCGGTGACATTCAGCTGTGACACAGCCTGGGAGAGTAGACTCATGTTAACTATAAAGTCAGCTATATCAGCCATGGTTCTGAAAAGGCAGTGAAAAAGGCAGTAAATGAGTTTGTCTCAATAATATATTGTAATACTATACAAGCAATGAATTCATAAGCTATTGTAATTGCCAAAAGTTGTAAGGAAATTAAATTACTAATGAATGCAGTTCAAAGCATCAAAGAAAAGTGTCTCGTTGCAACAACATTCTAGTCACATAAATCAGGTACATCAGAAGAATGTTGTCCATTAATCTAACCATTAACAGCTGAAGAGCTTCACAAAATAAAATAGATATCAAAGCCACTAAAGGCAGTCATATTACCGCAAGGCTGCCTATCGGCGCATGTAACAGCTGCCCTGTAAATACAAACAATGACAGATACAGTGTATTCAGAAAGAATTCAGACCCCTTGACTTTTTCCCGTATCAATCTACACACAACACACCAAAATGACAAAGCAAAAACAGGTTTTAAACACATTTATTACAATTAAAAAGCGGAAATATCACATTTACATAAGTATTCAGACCCTTTACTCAGTACTTTTTTGAAACACCTTTGGCAGCGATTACAGCCTCGAGTCCTGTTAGGTATGAAGCTACAAGCTTGGCACACCTGTATTTGGGGAGTTTCTCCCATTCTTCTCTGCAGATCCTCTCAAGCTCTGTCAGGTTGTATGGGGGAGCGTAGCTGCAAAGCTATTTTCAGGTCTCTCCAGAGATGTTAGATCGGGTTCTAGTCCGGGCTCTGGCTGGGCCACTCACAGACATTTAGAAACTTGTCCCAAAGCCACTCCTGCATTGTCTTGGCTGTGTGCTTAGGGTCATTGTCCTGATGGAAGGTGAACCTTTGCCCCAGTCTGAGGTCCTGAGCGCTCTGGAGCAGGTTTTCATCAAGGATCTCTCTGTACTTTGCTCCATTCATCTTTCCCTCAATCCTGACTATTCTCCGAGTCACTATTCTCCGATTGCTCAGTTTTGCCGGGCGGCCAACTCTGGGAAGAGTCTTGTAGGTTCCAAACTTCTTCCATTTAAGAATGATGGAGGCCACTCTGTTCTTGGGGACCTTCAAAGCTGAAGACATTTTTTGTTACCCTTCCGCAGATCTGTGCCTCGACACAATCCTGTCTCGGAATTCTATGGACTATTCTTTTGATGTCATGGCTTGGTTTTTGCTCTGACATGCACTGTCAACTGTGGGACCTTATATAGACAGGTGTGTGCCTTTCCAAATCATGTCCAATCACAGGTTTACTCCAATCAAGTTGTAGAAACATCTCAAGGATGATAAAAAAGAATGTTAAAAAAAATTCAACATTTGCAATAATGTCTAAACCTGTTTTTGCTCTGTCATTATGGGGTATTGTGTGTAGATTATATAATCTATTTTAGAATAAGGCTGTAACGTAACAAAATTTAGAAAAAGTCAAGGGGTCTGAATACTTTCCGAATGCACTGTAAATCAACAAATAAATCTAGGCTTATGATGCATGGAAAAAAAATATCTTTGTTTTCAGATTAACTGCACTGTAGTCGAGGTCATGATGGATGCCAAACTCCCAAAATACGTGCCCAGAGTTGATGATCGTAAGGCTGTACTGCAAAAGAGAAGTGGCTGTACTCCAGGGATCCAGTGTGTCCAAAGTAGCAGAAAGGCTTATAGAAATAAAAGTCATGAGAAGTCAGCAAAACTTTGTGGAAAGTCCAAAGCTAAGAAAACAGAGCTTACTTTCCAAATTGGAAGTTGGATTCAACTCATTCTGCCAAGTCAGAGAGAAAAAAGTGGTGGGACAAGACAATTAAAGGCACCAAAGACGGCTACTGTGGCAAAACTGTGGAAAAAGTTAACTATGGCATGTCAATGATTTTGAATTCACCAAGAGCTAGATCCACTACTTCATTAGTCAAACAGTACGAACTCAGAAAAGTACAACTGTTAAGACGATATCTTTCCAGCAAAAAACCCCATCGTGCAGCAAATGAAACTCTCATGGCAGCTTCCTCTATCTCCACAGGGAACAATAACAGAACCAAGTACAGCAGAATCGTCAATGTTTCCTCATCCGGCGACGAAAGCTTGTGTTGGGTTCTGAACAAACAGAGTAAAAACTAAAACGGACAACTAGAAAAACCTCAAACCAAGTTTTTTCACCCACTGGTTCATACAGCTGCAAAGACAAAGCATGATTACACAATCACAAATATGTATAACCTCTTACTAGACAGGGTCAACTCCTTACACATCTAGACAGGCAATACATCTCTGTTGCTAGGCAGGAACTTAATTGGTTCCTCTCACTGGTGTTGTCATGGCCCTGCCTGATGCTAGAACCTTCGTGGGTATGGAAGTGTATGCGCGTGAGATAGGACTGTAGTAGGAGGCTTGTTGTGGTGGGCCCATCTGGCCCCTCTCCCAGAGGTTTCTTCTCACTTCATCTGTTGACTTGACCTTGAGCCGAATTCCCCGCTCCTCTCTAGTTCCGCAGCTGGCCTGCCTTTTCAGGAACTGAAACTAGACTGTTGCCATTTGCATCCCTCCTTAGGAACAGAATATGAACTTTCTGCACTTCCCCTTGTCTCATTCAGTAACTTTCCATACACCAAATTCTTATCCACCCTTCTTTGAAACCAACATATAGAGTACCAGTTGTTTACTATTTTCGACGTTGTAGAATAATAGTGGAGAAATCAAAACTATGAAATAACACATATGGAATCTTGTAGTAACCAGAAGTGTTAAACAAATCAAAATATATTTTATATTTGAGATTCTTCAAAGTAGCCACCGTTTGCCTTGATGACAGCTTTGCACACTCTTGGTATTCTCTCAACCAGCTTCATGAGGTAGTCACCTGGAATGCATTTCAACTAACAGGTGTGCCTTGTTAAAAGTTAATTTGTGGAATTTCTTTCCTTAATAATTAATGCATTTGAGCCAATCAGAACATTTCAAGTACTTTCAAAGTTTCTTCAAGTGCAGTCCCAAAAACCATCAAGTGCTATGACAAAACTGGTTCTCATGAGGTTCGCCACAGGAAACGAATACCCAGAGTTACCTTTGCTGCAGGGGATAAGTTCATTAGAGTTACCAGCCTCAGAAATTGCAGCCCAAATAAATGCTTCACAGAATTTGACAGACACATCTCAACATCAACTGTTCAGAGGAGACATTTATTATATTTTGTCTGAAAATTTGAACATGTACTGTTACTTCAAGACACAATTCTTATCCATTGATTCTCAAATAATGACTCGTAAATACCTAGTACACTGTATTTATGAGTGGTAGAGGGAGAATTAAATAGGCCTACAGTCTCAGTCAAGCATCCCACCATGGACTCACAGAGGTTTAAAAGTACCTTCAGCTCTTCTCTTAGCATGAGGTAGAGGTCAAGGGTCATGTATGCACCTGCAGGAACAGGAAGATTGTTCTCTGCAATGATGTAGGAGCACAGGGTGTACACCTCCTCATCACAAGATATGTCGTGACGGTGGACACACTGGTCCTCGCAGCTGCTTATGTCCTCCTGTGACACATGCACCACACAAGTAATAATGTGTATCATACAACTCTGGAACCGTGTACATGACATCAGGCCGACCATCTGAGGGAATGGTTTTAAAAAAACAGAGGGAATAGATTTTTTAAAAACCTGAGGGAATGGATTAGCCTGGCTGTTTTTTTTAATGTTTTTTTTTTACCATGATGCCGACATATCAATTTTCTAATGTCCGAGTTGCAAAGTCCCAAGGATTCTATGAAGAACGTGTAAACAATAGTCCCACGTGTGCAAACTTTGACGTAAGTAGCAAGCTAGCTTTCAGCTGGATGAGCTAGCTATATGTTAAACAGCTGACCTTGTAACTCAGGTAGTTCTACACTAATTTAACATTATTTTATAGCTAACCAGCTGGATCAGTGCTCATACATCTAGCTAGCCAGTCAACTTACACTTCAAGACATAGCACGGTATATAGTGCTAGCCAACTTTTTCACGACAATCATTTGAATTCAGGGCACACATTGAATCTGTTGGTCACACCTGTGAGCTTCGAGATGCCAAGGATTTCCATTCGTTGGCAGAGGTGGCCAGTTTGACAGAGCAGAAGCCATCCTTTGAGGGTGCTGTTGCCATTTACCTGTTCAAACAAGGGAGGCTCCTTCTAAGTGAAGTTATATTATCCTCTTATCATCTTGTTCTATTCCCTTATTGATTCACCCTTTAATTTAAGTGAATTGTACTGATCATGTCATTGATAGTTAACTAGCTAGCTAATAATATAAGAATAAAGGTTCCAACTCCTTCAACTTGATCAACATCATAATATAAACTTCTTTTTCAAAAATAACGTTTGTTTTTACTTTTTATACCTGATATCCAAGTGCCCTTAGGAGTAGCCTTCGGGGGAAGGGACATTAATGAAGATGTGACAGTTGAGCAGAAGCATGCAGTTATGGAGAAGGTGCTGCTGAAAGCCAAGTGAAGGTGTAAGGGGCT
The DNA here is from genome assembly GCF_023373465.1 of Oncorhynchus keta. Taxonomy (NCBI): domain Eukaryota; kingdom Metazoa; phylum Chordata; class Actinopteri; order Salmoniformes; family Salmonidae; genus Oncorhynchus; species Oncorhynchus keta. The sequence goes on along the minus strand of NC_068434.1, from coordinate 27,801,055 downwards.
TAATACAGTTGTATTCCAGCCACTAGGGGGTACTCTGGTGAAGCCCATGTGAAATAAAGAAATAAAGGAAGCAGTAGATGTAGTAGAAGCAGCACTAATCAGAGCTGTGAGCCCAGGGCTTAATATGAGAGTTATCTGGAGGGAAAAACAGACATGACACTCTACGTACTAAGGCAAATCTTGAGGACACATTATGCAGAGAAGGATGCTACTGAACTGTATCACAAGTTGACTAAAGCAACACAAGAGCCGGGAGAGTCTGCCTTGGACTTCCTAGTCCGAGTCGTTGACCTGAGACAGATAGTGTTATCAGCCTCAGCTCGTGCCCAATCAGGACTGAAATATGGCACAAAGTTAGTTAAGAGCCAATGCCTGCAGGCCATTGTTACAGGATTAACAAATGATGATGTCAGGGCAGAGATGAGAATGCACCTCCAGAATATTAACACCAGTGATGAACTGTTGCTTGAGAAAATGTAAATTGCCCAGGGCAATGAAAGTGAACTCATGCAAAAGGCCTGGATTTCACGTAAGTTCACACCCACACGAGTGAACGCAGTACAGAGTGAGGATAATGGGGATAGCGGAGAGGAATGTGCACAGGCAGAGCTTTCACAGACCACAGTCCGAAAACAAAGGAAATTACAATCCTCTCTTGAGTAAAATGTATGCAAACGAAGCAATCAAAGAACTGCCCTGTCAGGTAGCCTCATTAGTACAGTCAGTGCAGGGCCAGAGTGACAGTTCACTTAGGAATCGCTCCAACAGAAAACCAAGTCCAACCAACAGGGAGACCTGCCATCATTGCTACAAATGTGGCAGTGATAGCCATTGGACAGTAGGCAGTAGGATGTAGGGCAACGCACATCCATCGGGAGATGCCTGGGGTCACAACCATGGAACGGGGAGTGACCTCAGATACATCTACTTCCATCCAGTGTTACAGTGGCTGCAGTGCAAAGGTAGAGAACCTTAGAGTTTAAGTTGTGTTCATTGTGTCATAAAGCTGCCTATTGTTCCAAAGTGTGCCAACAGGATCATTGGAAACAGCACCAACATACATGTAAGACTGCCCACAAGACTGACCACAACGCCCCTTGTCCCATGACACAGAGAGAATGGGGGCCAACTACCCCAGCTACCACAGGACATTGTAATATAGCACAGCTCATTGGAAAAAAATGTCAAGTGTGGTGTTATATGGAGGGTGTAGACCCTAGCACTATGGGACACAGGGGCTCAGGGATCCATCATAAGTGAGGAATGGAGAAAACATAGTTTGTCATGCAACACAAATTAGACCACTGGCAGCCATCATGGGCAATACAGAGAAACTAGATCTGAGGGCAGCCAATGGCACTGAAATTCCCTTTCTGGGTTGGATGGACATTTGTTTTAGTTTGCTTGATGCCAAAGCTGAGGTCATTGCTGTCACACCCTGATCTCTTTCACCTGTCCTTGTGATTGTCTCCACCCCCTTCAGGTGTTGCTTATTTTCCCCTGTGTATTTATCCCTGTGTTTCCTGTCTCTCTGTGCCAGTTTGTCTTGTATGTCTTTCAAGTCAACCAGCGTGTTTTCCCGTACTCCTGCTACTATCCTCTTTTTGCTAGTACTCCTGGATTTGACCCTTGCCTGTTTTCTGGACTCCGTACCCGCCTGCCTGACCATTCGGCCTGCCCTGACCTCGAGCCTACCTGCCACTCTGTACCTCCTGGACTCTGAACTGGTTTTGACCTTTTGCCTGTCCGTGACCATTCTCTTGCCTACCCCTTTTGGATTGATGAATAAATATTAAAGACTCAAACCATCTGCCTCCCGTGTCTGCATCTGGGTCTCGCATTATGCCCTTATAATTGCAGGAAAACAGTTGAGGGTTCCGATATTAGTCACAAATGAAAGACTGGAGAATCCAATCATTGCGTTTAATGTAATTGAAGAAATAGTTCAAACAAAAAGTAACAAGGAGCCCTCAGAGCTGATGTATACAGTAAAGATGCTAAGAAATGCACTTAAGCTAGGACAGGGAAAGGCAAAGACTACGCAATCTGTTTCAGCACTCAGAGTACACGGAGGAATGCTTGATTAAAGCAGGCAGACGTGACGTTGTCATTCCAGGTGGACAAACTAAATGGATTCATCCCTGTACCCCAAGAGAGGCCCCATTCAATGATGAAATTGTGTTATTTGATCTGGACGTGAGAGTGATCTGTGGCCTGGACCAACAAAGACAGGACGTGAAAACATCAAAACGGCCATCTAGAAAAGTTGACATTGCAGTGGTAAATACTACCAAACATGACATTACCTTACCAAGACAAATAGTGATAGGGACATTACAGAGAGTAGTAGCGTGTCACCAGGTTCCTGTGCCCAGTGGAGAAAGGGTTACCGTAGCACAGGTTCTGGACAGATCCCCACTGGAGCCTGGCCCTGACAACGTCACATAGAGTGGTGGGACCCACCTGTAGATGTTCAGCAGTTGAGCCACGAACAACAAGAATTAGTCAAACAGATGCTCAGAGAGGAATCAGCAGTTTTCGCCAAAGATGACATGGACATAGGGTGTATTGAAAATCTCAGAATGGAGATAACATTGACTGATAACATACCAGTGACAAAGAGATACAACGGTGTGCCACGGTGTATGCTAAGGTGAAAAGCCACCTTCAGGGGCTCCTGAACAAAAACTTAATCAGGAAGTCAACTTCATCATACGCATCACCTCTGTTCTATGTACGGAAAAAGGATGGGAGTTTAAGACTTTGTGTTGATTACAGGGGATTAAACAAGAAAGAATGTTCTGGACAGGCATCCCATATCCCATGTACAGGAAAGACTTGATGGTTTGGGAGAAAACTCGTGGTTTACAGTTTTAGATCCAGGAAAGGCTTACCACCAAGGCTTTGTGAGAGAGGAGTCCAGAAAATAGACTGCTTTCAGCTCCCCTTGTATGAATGGAATATAATTCCCTTTGGCTTATCAAACAGTCCCTCTGCCTTCCAACGAAGCATGGAGGAAAGTTTAACGGGTATAAGAGATATCTGTATACCATATTTGGATGATGTTCTTATTTTTAGTCAGTCATTTGAACAACATGTGGAAGATGTCCGTCAGGTACTCAGACAGCAAAATAAATGGGTTATTAAACTCAGGGCTGATAAGTGTGACCTATTCAAGAATGAGGTCTGTTATTTAGGAAAAATAATGTCTGCGGTGCAAGAACTGGTAAACAGGCCACCAACAAACGTGAGAGAGCTGAGGAAACTTCTGGGGTTTCTAGGGTACTATGGAGGTTATGTACAGACCTTCTCACAACATGCTAAATGTCTCTATGACTTACTAGCAGTGAATTCGGAGACCCCAGCATCCGGGAAGCGAAGGACCAAGGTAGCTATGCAGTCGGGACAGGCTCTGCCCCACCAGAAAGTTATAATGGAAGATGCTCACCAGAGAGCATTAGAACACTTGGTGAGTGTGTTGACTAATTCACCTGTGCTTGCTTACCCAGATTTCGAGGACCCTTTTATCCTGCATGTTGATTCCTCCGAAGAGGGATTGGAAGGTTTGTTATACCGACGACAAAGTGGCAAACTGAGGGTCATTGAATATGGCTCCCGCACCCTGACTCAGGCAGAGAGAAACTATCACCTTCACTCAGGGAAACTGGAATTCTTGGCCCTCAAATGGGCAGTGACTGAGCGGTTCCGAGATGACCTATTTTATGCTCCTTCTGTGACAGTGTACAGTGATAATGACCCCTTGACATATGTACTAACTACAGCAAGACTGAATGCCACCGGTCATCGCTGGGTGGCAGAGCTGTCTGACTGTAATCTCACACTGAAGTATCGTCCTGGAAAGGTAAACACTGACGCAGACTTCCTGTCACGCTCTCTTTTGCATGTGAACATTACCTGAAAGAATGCACAGAGAGACACTCACTTGAGATGGTAAAAGCAACACTCAATGTTGTTCAGACACAGCAGAATGACTGTGTAACTTGGATATCCGTGGTCACACTAAAGCCATCCGTGCAAGATGAGCTGTCATTTTGGGGGGGAACAGTTACAGACCGACTGTCTCCACACGATCTCATCAGGCTCAGTTAAAGGATGCAGCTGAATAGTCAAAGGACTAAGCCTAAACCAACAGAATGTCAACAAGAGTCATGCAAAGTCAAACAGTTACTGCAAGAGTGGAACAGGCTCCATGTCTCACCAGATGGATTATTACAAAGGAAAACAGCAAAAAGAACACAAGTTGTGGTACCAAGTCAGTATAGAACACTGATTTACAAGTACTTACACACTGAAATGTCCCATCTAGGAACAGAAATAGTGTTGAACTTTGCTTTTATTTAGAGTGTTGAACTTTGCTTTTATTGGCCACACATGCAACATGACATTGAACAGTTTATCAAGAAAGTGTATAAGTGTATCAAACAAATTAAATCCAGTGTAATAACAAGGGCCCCAATGCAACATGTACAAGTTACAGCTCCTTTCGAGATTGACTATGTGCATTTGGACAAAAGCAGAGGGGGCTACGAGTACATTTTTGTTATTTTAGATAACTTTACCAAATTTGCACAAGCCTACCCCATCAGAAATAAGTTAGGGAAAACTGCAGCTAAGCTTTTCAATTATATTTTCCCAAAGTTTGTCTTTGTTTCAAAAATCCATCAAGATCAGGGAAGAGAGTTTTAAAATCAGTTATTCAAAGCCTTGCAGAACTGTACGGGAATAGCCAATTCCAGAACCTCTCCATATCATCCACAGGAGAATCCAGTGAAGAGATTTAACTGTTGTCAATGTTGAGCACAGTAGTTGAAGAGAAAAAGGCCACCTGGGGTGATTATCGGAACAAGGTCATTCTGTCACACGTGACGAGGGTGGGTATGTGTGTTTTTGTCATGTCTAGGGTTTTTGTATATCTATGGGGCTTTTGTATGTCTAGGTAATGTAGGTCTATGGTGGCCTAAGTTGGTTCCCAATCAGAGGCAGCTGTTTATCGTTGTCTCTGATTGGGGATCCTATTTAGGTTGCCATTTTCCATTTTGGTTTTGTGGGTTATTGTCTATGTGTAGTTTCCTGTCAGCACTCACGTTCATTTTGCTACTTTGTTAGTTTGTTAAGTGTTCTTCGTTTATTAAAAGAAGACTGTATTCTTATCACGCTGCGCTTTGGTCTCCTCTATATGATGAACGTGACAGAATAACCCACCATAAAAGGACCAAGCAGCGTGTTAAGGAGGAATGGACCTGGGAGGAAATTTTGAACGGAGCAGGACCCTGCACGCAGGCTGAGGAGTCGCCTAGGAGCAAGAGAGGACAGCAACATGGTCAGGGAGGTAGGCCACAGAAACCCCAATAATTATTTTTGTGGGGGACACATGGAGCAGTCTGCGAAGTTGAGGGGTGAGTCTGAGATTGTCAAGGAGTTTTTGGACAGATTGGAGGAGAGTGAACAGAGGGGAGATTATGAGACCTTCGAGGAGATGTTGATTAAATTGGAGGAGAGTGAAGAGAGAGAGCTATTGGTTTGGCGTAGTATGCTCGGCATTCGCCCTGAGGAGCGTGTTAGCTGTCCGATGCCACCTGTGTCAGTTCCTCGTACTCATCCTGAAATGTGTTAAAGTTTCTGAACAATTGATGCCGGCTATACACACCAGGTGTGTCCTGTTCCTACTCCTCGCACTCTTCCTCAAGTGCGCCTCTAGAGTCCAATACGTCCTGTTCCTCCTCCCCGCACTCGCCCTGAGGTGCGTGTCACCAGCCCGGTATCACCAGTACCGGCACCACGCATCAGGCCTACAGTGCGCCTCGGCAGTCCAGAGCGTCCGTCGACAGTACCCAGTCCAGAGCGTCCGGCGACAGTACCCAGTCCAGAACGTCCGGCGACAGTACCCAGTCCAGAGCGTCCGGCGACAGTACCCAGTCCAGAGCGTCCGGCAACAGTACCCAGTACAGAGCGTCCGGCGACAGTACCCAGTCCAGAGCGTCCGGCGACAGTACCCAGTTCAGAGCGTCCGGCGACAGTACCCAGTCCAGAACGTCCGGCGACAGTACCCAGTCCAGAGCGTCCGGCGACAGTACCCAGTCCAGAGCGTCCGGCAACAGTACCCAGTCCAGAGCGTCCGGCAACAGTACCCAGTACAGAGCGTCCGGCGACAGTTCACAGACCGGAACCTCCAACGACGGGCCACAGTCCGGACCCTCCAACAACGGGCCACAGCCCGGACACTCCAACGACGGTCCACAGTCCAGAATCTCCAACGACGGGCCACAGTCCGTACCCTCCAACGACGGGCCACAGTCCGGAACCTCCAACGACGGGCCACAGTCTGGAACCTCCAATGACGGGCCACAGTCCGGAACCTTCAACAACGGGCCACAGTCCGGAACCTCCAGAGACGAGCTCCAGTCCGGAGCCTCCAGCGACGATCCCCAGTCTGGAGCCTCCAGCGATGATCCCCAGTCCGGAGCCTCCAGCGACGATCCCCAGTCTGGAGCCTCCAGCGATGATCCCCAGTCCGGAGCCTCCAGCGACGATCCCCAGTCTGGAGCCTCCAGCGATGATCCCCAGTCCGGAGCCTCCAGCGACGATCCTCAGTCCGGAGCCTCCAGCAACGGTCCCCAGCCCAGGGTCTCCAGCAACGGTCCCCAGCCAGGGGTCTCCAGCCCGGGGCCTCCAGCGACGATCCCCAGTCCGGGGTCTCCAGCGACGATCCCCAGTCCGGGGTCTCCAGTGACGGTCCCCAGTCCAGAACATCCGGCGATGATCCACGCAGCGAGGGTCCCCAGCCCGGGGTCTTCAGCGACGGTCCCCAGTCCGAGGTCTCCAGCGACGGTCCCCAGTCCGGGGTCTCCAGTGACGGTCCCCAGTCCAGAACATCCGACGATGATCCAGGCAGCGAGGGTCCCCAGCCCGGGGTCTACGGCGAGGATCCACAGTCCACAGCCTCCGGGAATGAGCCACGGTTCAGCTTAACAAAGGCAGAGGGACCCGTGTAAAGATGGGGGGGCAGCGTCCAGAACCACAGCCGCCACCGAGAGTAGATGCCCACCTGGACCCTTCCCTATAAGTTCAGGTTTGCGGGCGGGAGGCCGCACCTTTTAGGGGGGGTACTGTCACGCCCTGACCTTAGTTATCTATGTTTTATGTATTAGTTTGGTCAGGTCAGGGTGTGACGAGGTGGGTATGTGTGTTTTTGGCCTGTCTAGGGTTTTTGTATATCTATGGGTTTTTTGTATGTCTAGGTAATGTAGGTCTATGGTGGCCTGAGTTGGTTCCCAATCAGAGGCAGCTGTTTCTCTCTGATTGGGGATCCTATTTAGGTAGCCAAATTTCCATTTTGGTTTTGTGGGTTATTGTCTAAGTGTAGTTGCCTGTCAGCACTCGTGTTATATAGCTTCATGTTCGTTTTGTTACTTTGTTAGTTTGTTAAGTGTTCTTTGTTTATTAAAAGAAAAATGTATTCTTATCACGCTGCACTTTGGTCTCCTCTATATGACGATAAATGTACCACCAGTGATGCTACTGCTACTGTATTCCCTGCTATTTGGAAGGTCTCCACTGCTACCTGTTGACCTTGTCTTTGGGTTACAGATAAAGGAACAGGAGAAATCATACCAGGATTATGCTAAGAAGTGGCAGCAACAGATGACGGAACCCTATGACATCGCCAGTAGAAACCTGGAGAAATCAACAGCAAAGGGAAAAGCCTACAACGATCGGAAGAAAATGAGTTTGGTGAGGACCATGTCAGAACGTGGGGGGGGCCGGGAAAACTAAGATCACACTGGGAGGACCAAATACACGTGGTGTTAACCAGGAATGGTGATAACAGCCCTGTCTATGAGGTCAAATCCGAGAGGGGTACAGGCTGGGCCCGGGTTCTGCATTACAATATGCTCAAGTCATGTAATTCCCTACCATTTGAAGAACCTGTTGAAACACCCAGTAGAGGTCTGTGGAGAAGGGAACCACACCAGCAAAAGCAGCAAAATGGGAGAGTCCTGAGTCTGAGAGCTCAGATGAGGATTCTTATCCAGTTTTCATCAATAGGCCACGTAGGGATGAAGAGAGCAGACAGAGTAGCACACAGCTAGTATCAGATAATGGTGAGGAATGGGTTTAGACTGATAGAAACTTCACTGTGAAGGAGTGCCAGCCAGTCCTCAGAGAGAGCCCAGAGATGACGGGGGTAAATATGGAAACAGCTGAGGGCTATTGTAAGGGGCTTAATACAGTGGTATTCCAGCCACTAGGGGGTACTCTGGTGAAACCCATGGGAAATAAAGAGACCGTTTAAGTGAATTGGGGAGAGGAAGAATAAAGGCTTGTTACATGTGCTGACATGATTAAAAGTGAAGTAAACTGTACCTTTCATGTTGTAGTTTATATTATAAGCTCATAGAAAGGGTAACAAAGGCACGCCTCTCAGATTCTAGATATATGAAGGGAAACCATTCATGTCCAGTAGAACCACAGATTATGCTGACTGCATGGCACACTAACCATTTTCAAATACTGTGCTATGGGCAGTTCCCTTGATATTATGTAATTTTTTATGTGGAACTCTACACACGCTGCGCCTTGGTCCGTCCATGATCAAGAACGTGACAATCTGGCTATGTGCCATGCCATCGGCTGCAGGCTTGTTCATTTAGCAGACAAGATATGCTTATAAGTCCCATGCCATTATTTATATACATATTTTTTTACAATAAGAAAAATATAATTTAACAGCTGAATAAAATAGAATGGATATTTTTCCCATTCTGAGTGCACGTATGAAGTGGCTATGTTGAGCGTAAAAGTGATCATTTGAAACAGGTCCTATACGCTAGATTTATAATTATTTGGCAACTGTAGTTGTGAATGATACAAACTTTAGCATGTCTTAGAAATCCAAACATATATGGGCTGCATGATGTGACTGTCACGCCCTGACCATAGACAGACCTTGTTTCTCTATGGTGTAGTAGGTCAGGGTGTGACTAGGGGGTATTCTAGTTTATAATTTCTATGTTGTGTTCTAGTTTATATTTTCTATGTTGGTGTTTTGTATGATTCCCAATTAGAGGCAGCTGGTAATCATTGTCTCTAATTGGGGATCATATTTAAGTAGCTATTTTTCCCACCTGTGTTTGTGGGATATTGTTTTGTGTTTGTGCATGTGCACCACGTCGTCACGTTTTGTTGTTCGTTTATAGTTTTTGTTTTGCTTAAGTTCCACTTGGAAATGAAGATGTGGAACTCTACACACACTGCGCCTTGGTCCCGTTCTTACGACAACCGTGACAGTGACCATAAGCTTTTAATGATTTGAGAAAGTCACAAAAAAAGCTTGCGCTCTGTTCCTTGCCTCAGGTTGCACACGCTGTTCTCTCATCAAGTAATCATATTTTCACCCATCAGATTACTCTCAATTTACCTTGTCTTTAAAAATATGTTCAATTATTTTCGATTTAGAATGGCCCATTATCAAATGGGCAGAAACATGGCCAGGGGAAATATACATGTTGAATAGCGAATGTTGGTTTTTCAATCATGCCTGGTAGGCTACGCCGGTTATTTCACCTCAAACATCAACCACTGCTTGAGGAGTATGCAGCTTCTAGCTGCAGGATGTGATATTCCACCCAAATTCTGTATTTGCCTCTTCAACCCATTGCCTCTTCAACCCTGTTCCTGCAGCTACCCAGTGCTTAATTTGGAAAACCAAGAGAAATCAGTCCGGGAACATGATAGTAACATGTTTTCACAACAAAACATATTTAATTAAACTGTTGACAGCCCCTCTAACTGCGTGCTCGAGAAAGGAATGAAGGACAGCGAGTAGGAGGTGGAAACGCACGTTGGTGAGATATTCTGTAGCTAAAGGTAATATGTCAGCCTATTAATTATGAAATATAAAAAATGCCCTATTACTAGGCTATTCAAAATCAAATACAAATTCACTATAATCATAGGCTAACTCTGTAAGCTGCCCTGCACAGTCAATGAACCAACAGCATCGCCTAGGCCTCTACATTATCTCCCAGACTCATGGATAGAAAGTTTGGAGAAGAGCATAAGGTAACTAGTCGATCCAGTATGCATAATAATGCAGTCCACACTCAAAGGTGATTACTATATATAATTTGTTTAATTTTGGACTATATGCTAGACCAATTATGTACCAAATTGTTCTACTTTTCTGCTGTGCGTAATATGCAGTAAGCTATGTAGGCTATTGTATAACGGCACAATCAATACATTTTTGGGGGGTTTGGGCTCATGTATAGGGACAACGATTGACAGCTGCCTCTGATTGAGAACCATACCAGGCCAAACACAGAAGAAATCCCAAATCATAGAAAAAAAGAACATAGACAACCCACCCAACTCACGCCCTGACCATACTAAAACAAAGACATAACAAAATAACTAAGGTCAGAACGTGACAGTACCCCCAAAGGTGCAGACTCCGGCCGCAAAACCTGAACCTATAGGGGAGGGTCTGGGTGGGTATCTGTCCGCAGTGGCGGCTCTGGCGCGGGACGTGGATCCCACTCCACCATAGTCTTTCTCCGCCTCTTTAACCGCCTCCGTGGCCTCCATATTGTTATTTATCCTCTCGCTCTTTTGCACCCCAGTATCTCTACTTACACATCATCATCTGCACATCTATCACTCCAGTGTTAATGCTAAATTGTAATTATTTCACCTCTATGGCCTATGTATTACCTTACCTCCCAACTCTTCTACAGTTCCACACACTGTAAATAGAGTTTTCTATTGTGTTATTGACTGTACATTTGTTTATGGGTAACTCTGTGTTGTTGTTTTTGTCGCACTGCTTTGCTTTATCTTGGCCAGGTCACAGTTGTAAATGAGAACTTGTACTCAACTGGCCTACCTGGCTAAATAAAGGTGAAATAAAATAAAATTAAAATAAAAAAGACTAGCAGTGAAATGCTTACTTGCGCATCCTTTTCCAAAATTGCAGAGTTAATTGAGGCTGCCCTCAGAACAGCCTCAATTTGTCAGGCATGGACTGAACAAGGTGTTAAGAGTTCCACAGGGATGCTGGCCCATATTGACTCCAATGCTTCCTACAGTTGTGTCATGTTGGCTGGATGTCCTTTGGGTGGTGGACCATTCTTGATACACACGGGAAACTGTTGAAAAACCCAGTAACGTTGCGGTTCTTGTCACAAACCGGTGCGCGTGGCACCTACTACCATACCCCGTTCAAAGGCACTTACAATACCTTTAGAAAGTATTCATACCCCTGGACTTATTCCACATTTTGCTGTGTTACAGCTGAATACAAAATTGATTCAAATGTTTTTTTCTTCTCACACATCTATTTATACTCCATAATGACAAAGTGAACAGATTCGAAATGTTTGCTCATTTATTGAAAATTATGTTCAGAAATATATATTTTAGATATGTATTCACACCCCTGAGTCAATACTTGGAAGAAGCACCTTTGGCAGTGATTTCAGCTGTGATTTGTTTCTGGTGTTAGCAGTTGATGTTATTCTTCAATAACACGGACCCCAAAGCAAATCAAGGGGATTTGAAAAATAGGTTTATTCAAGGAGGACAAATCATGAATGTTATGTTGGGAAGAAGATGGTTCATTCTCCCCTGTCCTCAGTGACTTTATCAACAGAACAAGGAAACAGGGTGTAATTTATGACCTTCAACCCTAGCCTGTGGTTGACCAATTAGAATTCCTTGCAGTAAAATTGGCCCAATGGCCAAATATAAAGTATCCTGTTTCAGGCTCAATGTACAGACAATTCAGACCAATGAAAATGTGATACACGTAGATATGAGTCCAGGACTGACATTCCTACACCGATTCTAAACAGATGTTGAACTGAAAACCAACCATTTCCATTGAGCATTAATTCCCTATTGACCATTAGTACACTGCGGTGTGTTTTATCTTAAAATATTCTTACACTGTGTACGTCTCTAAAAGCTTTCCATAGATATTCAAGTAGATGTTTAAGTCAAAAATGTAACTCAGCAACTCAGGAACATTCACTGTCTTCTTGTTAAGCAACTCCAGTGTAGATTTCCCAGCAGAAAGGTCAATTCATCTCCCAGTGTCTGGTGGAAAGCACACTGAACCAGGGTCTCCACTAGGATTTTGGCTGTGCTTAGCTCCATTCGATTTAGTTTTAATCCTGACAAATTCCCTAGTTCTTAACGATTACAAGCATACCCATAACATGATGCAGCCACCACCATGCTTGAACATATGGAGAGTGGTACTCAGTAATGTGATGTATTGGGTTTGCCCCAAACATAACACTTTGTATTCAGGACAAAAAGTGTATTTCTTTTCCCCATTTTTTGCAGGATGTATGTTTTGGAATATTTTTATTCTGTACAGGCTTCCTTCTGTCACTTAGGTTAGTATTGTGGAGTAACTACAATGTTGATCCATCCTCAGTTTTCTCCTATCACAGCCATTAAACTCTGTAACTGTTTTAAAGTCACCATTGGCCTCATGATGAAATCCCTAAGCAGTTGATATCAAATGACATCAATAAGGGATTATAGCTGTCACTTGGTCTATTTCATGGAAAGAGCAGGTGTTCCGAGTTTATGTCCAGGGGTACGAGGTAATTGAGATAGCTATGTACTGTACATAAAGGTAGGGGTAAAGTGACTAGGCAACAGGATAGATAATAGACAGTAGTAGTAACGTGTGTGTGTGTGTGTGTGTGTGTGTGTGTGTGTGTGTGTGTGTGTGTGTGTGTGTGTGTGTGTGTGTGTGTGTGTGTGTGTGTGTGTGTGTGTGTGTGTGTGTGTGTGTGTGTGTGTGTGTGTGTGTGTAAGTATTTGTGAGTGTGTGGGTGGAGTCGAGTGTGTGTGCATAGATTCAGTGCAAGAAAGCTAGTGCAAAATGCTATTAGTCCGGGTAGCTATTTGATTAGCAATTCATCAGTCTTGTTTAGAAATCTTATGGCTTGAGGGTAGAAGCTGTTCAGGGTCCTGATGGTTCCAGACTTCCTGTGGGGTAACAGAGAGAACAATATGTGGCTTGGGTGGCTGGATTCTTGAAAAAATGTTTGGGCCTTTCTTCCTTCCTGACTGCCTTGTATAGAGATCATGGCTGTCAGGGAGCTCAGCCCCAGTGATCTATTGGGCCGTACACACTACCCTCTGTACCACATTGTGTTCAGATGCCAAGTAGTTACCATACCAAGAAGTGATGCAGCCAGTCAAGATGCTCTCGATGGTGCAGCTGTATAACTTTTCAAGGATCTGAGGGCCCATACCAAATATTTTCAACCTCCTGAGAGGGAAGATGTGTTGTCGTGCCCTCTTCACAACTGCGTTGGTGTGTTTGGACCATGATAGATCCTTAGTAATGTGGACACCGAGGAACTTGAAGCTCTTGACCCGCTCCACTACAGCCTCGTCAATGTGAATGGGGAGCGTGCTCGGCCCTATTTTTCCTGTAGTCCACGATCAGCCTACCATCGTAGTGTCATCGGTGAACTTAACCCACGCAGTTGTGGGTTAACAGGGAGTACAGGAGGGGACTAAGCATGCACCCCTGAGTAGCCCCATCAGCATTACAGATGTGTTGTTGCCTACCCTCATCACCTGGGGGTGGCCCTTCTGGTAGTCCAAGATCCAGTCCCAGGGACCTTAGATTAGGGATGAGCTTTGAGGGCACTATGGTGTTGAATGCTGAGAACAGCATTCTAATGTAGGTATTTCTTTTGTCCAAGTAGGAAAGGGCAGTGTGGTGTGCAATCGAGATTGTGTAATTTGTGGATCTGTTGGTGCGGTATGGGAATTTGAGTGGGTCCAGGGTGCCAGGGATGATGGTGTTGATGTAAGACATTGATGTTCTTGTTCACTGGGACTATGGTGGTCTGTTTGAAGCATGTAGGTATTGCAGACTGGGTCAGGGAGAGGTGAAGACTCTTGCCAGCTGAGTACGCATCCTGGTAATCTGTCTGGCCCTGCGGCCTTGTGACTGTTGACCTGTTTAAAGGTCTTACTCACATCAGCTACGGAGAGCATGATCGCACAGTCGTCCGGAATAGCTGGTGCTCTCACTCTTGGTTCAGTGTTGCTTGCCTCGAAGCGAGCATAGAAGGCATTTAGCTCATCTGGTAGACTTGTGTAACTGGGAAGCTCGTGGCTGCGTTTCTCTTTGTTATCCGTGATCATTTGTAAGCCCTGCCACATCCGACGAGCACCGGAGCCAGGTGTAGTAGGAATCCGTCTTAGTCCTGTATTGACGATTTTGCCAGTTTGATGGTTCGGTTCATCTGAGGGCGTAGTGGGATTTCTTGTAAGCGTCCTTGTTAGTGTCCCGCTCCTTGAAAGCAGCAGCTCTAGCCTTTAGCTTAGTGCAGATGTTGCCTGTAATCCATGGCTTTTGGTTGGGATATGTAAGTACGGTCACTGTGGGAACATGGTCATCGATGCACTTATTAATGAAGCCGGTGACTGATGTGGTGTACTCCTCAAAGCCATCGGATAAATCCTGGAACATATTCCAGTCTGTGCTTGCAAAACAGTCCTGTAGCTTAACACCTGCTTCAACGGACCACTTCCGAATTGAGTGTATCACTGGTACTTCCTGTTTGAACTTTTGCTTGTAGGCAGGAATCAGGAGGATAAAATTATTGTCAGATTTGCCAAATGGAGGACTAGGGAGAGCTTTGTTTGCGTCTCTGTGTATGGAGTAAAGGTGCACTAGAGATTTGTTCCCTCTAGTTGCACAGATGAAATGAGGTAAAACAGATTTAAGTTTTCCTGTATTACAATCACCGACCACTAGAAGGCCCTGTATGGCCCTATATAGGTAGATAGAGGTTATATAGAGGTTTTTGTGCCAGCATTGGTGTGTGGTGGTAAATAGATGGCTACGAAAAATATTGATGAAAACTCTTGGTAAATAGTATGGTCTACAACTCTTGAGGTATTCTAACTCAGGCGAGCACAACCTCGAGACTTCCTTAATATTAGATATTGCGCCCCAGCTGTTGTTCACAAAGAGACACACTCCCCCGCCTTTGAGTTTACAAGACACTGTTCTTCTGTCCTGCCGATGCATAGAAAAAACAACCATGTCCTCGCTCAGCCATGACTCTGTGAAGCATAGGATATTACCGTTGTTTTGGTCCAGTTGATAGGATAGTCTCGAACGGAGCTTGTCTAGTTTGTTCTCCAGTGATTGTACAGTCGCCGATAGAACAGAGGGTAGTGTTGGTTTATTTGCTCACCGCCATAGTTTCATCAGGCTGCCCCGACATCAGCCTCTATATCCCCGTCTTTTCCTCTTCCAAGTGTCAGGGATTAGAGCCTGTTCCCGGGTGAGCAATATGTTCTGCGCCGAGTCATTGAATTTGAATGATTCATCCAAATTGATGTCCAAAAGCTCTTTCGGCCATGGGAAACGACGGTGGAGACATTATTTACAAAAAAAAGTTTAAATCACAGCAAAAAAACACACAAAATAACATAATTGGTCAGGAGCCTGTAAAACGGCCACTATACATCCCTGTGTGTGTGTGTGTGTGTGTGTGTGTGTGTGTGTGTGTGTGTGTGTGTGTGTGTGTGTGTGTGTGTGTGTGTGTGTGTGTGTGTGTGTGTGTGTGTGTGTGTGTGTGTGTGTGTGTGTGTGTGTGTGTGTGTGTGTGTGTGTGTGTGTGTGTGTGTGTGTGTATTTGAGTGTCAGTGTAGTGAGTGTGTGGGTAGAGTCCAGTGAGTGCATAGAGCCAGTGCAAGAGAGTCAGTGAAAGAAAAGGGGTTCAATGCAAATAGTCTGGGTAGCCATTTCATTAACAGTTCAGCAGTTTTATGGCTTGGGGGTAGAAGCTGTTCAGGAGCCTTTTGGTGCCTGACTTGGGGCTCTGGTACCAAAAAGCCAAAAATCCCATGCAGTTGGTCTGAAAAATAGAACCATACAGACACTTGTAAACACTTGTATCATTGCTGCCATGACTGCACTATGTTACTAACGGTAAGTAAATTCAATATGCAATAACCTTATTTAACACAAAAAGTCAAAACTCAGAGTGAAGTTCAATTGTTTAATACCAAAAATGCAACAGCTGTAATGCGCACCCCTCGAGTGGCACAGCTGTATACATACTGTAAGTCTCGAGTGGCACAGCTGTATACATACTGTAAGTCTCGAGTGGCACAGCTGTATACATACTGTAAGTCTCGAGTGGCACAGCTGTATACATACTGTAAGTCTCGAGTGGCACAGCTGTATACATACTGTAAGTCTCGAGTGGCACAGCTGTATACATACTGTAAGTCTCGAGTGGCACAGCTGTATACATACTGTAAGTCTCGAGTGGCACAGCTGTATACATACTGTAAGTCTCGAGTGGCACAGCTGTATACATACTGTAAGTCTCGAGTGGCATAGCTGTATACATACTGTAAGTCTCGAGTGGCACAGCTGTATACATACTGTAAGTCTCGAGTGGCATAGCTGTATACATACTGTAAGTCTCGAGTGGCACAGCTGTATACATACTGTAAGTCTCGAGTGGCATAGCTGTATACATACTGTAAGTCTCGAGTGGCATAGCTGTATACATACTGTAAGTCTCGAGTGGCACAGCTGTATACATACTGTAAGTCTCGAGTGGCATAGCTGTATACATACTGTAAGTCTCGAGTGGCACAGCTGTATACATACTGTAAGTCTCGAGTGGCACAGCTGTATACATACTGTAGGTCTCGAGTGGCACAGCTGTATACATACTGTAAGTCTCGAGTGGCACAGCTGTATACATACTGTAAGTCTCGAGTGGCACAGCTGTATACATACTGTAAGTCTCGAGTGGCATAGCTGTATACATACTGTAAGTCTCGAGTGGCACAGCTGTATACATACTGTAAGTCTCGAGTGGCATAGCTGTATACATACTGTAAGTCTCGAGTGGCACAGCTGTATACATACTGTAAGTCTCGAGTGGCATAGCTGTATACATACTGTAAGTCTCGAGTGGCATAGCTGTATACATACTGTAAGTCTCGAGTGGCATAGCTGTATACATACTGTAAGTCTCGAGTGGCATAGCTGTATACATACTGTAAGTCTCGAGTGGCACAGCTGTATACATACTGTAAGTCTCGAGTGGCATAGCTGTATACATACTGTAAGTCTCGAGTGGCATAGCTGTATACATACTGTAAGTCTCGAGTGGCACAGCTGTATACATACTGTAAGTCTCGAGTGGCATAGCTGTATACATACTGTAAGTCTCGAGTGGCGTAGGACTTTCTTCCACTCCCCTCCCCACAAACTTCTTCAGCAGTTTTCCACTGTAATATAATAATAATATATGACATTTAGCAGACGCTTTTATCCAAAGCGACTTACAGTCATGTGTGCATACATTCTACGTATGGGTGGTCCCGGGAATCGAACCCACTACCCTGGCGTTAAAAGCGCCATGCTCTACCAACTGAGCTACAGAAGGACCACAAAGTCAACACTGTGGTTGACTTTCACCCTGATTTAAGACCCTGACAATAGTTTAATCATCATTTGTGCCACATCCTGTTCTCGTCCTACTATTACTCCAGATAACATGTTGGAGGTCTCCAGTCACCGGGAGTGCACAGACATTTTTACAAACCGACACACTCAATTTCAGCATAACACTTTTCTCTTTCACTATGACTTTGTAAGACAAAACATCCCAGAGACTTGAGCCATTATTCTACTTCTCCTTAATCACGCAAAAGCAATTCATCCCACAAACAGCACTTATTTACAATCTATCACTTTCTATAGTCTCAGTAGTGCATAACGCACCACAGTGGTTCCCATTAAGAACCAAAATAATGTGTGGGAAAATAAAGACAGGATTAGGCCTACTTTGAGCTACCACTAGGAGACCTAGGATATGGATTACTGGCATGAAACAGAGTGTGTTGAACTGTCTTACCAGGGAAGCTAACCCCAGCTTACCAGGGAAGCTAACCCCAGCTGTGCTGTTTGTGGTTCTCTCTTCTTGACATCCCGCCCTGCCCCTAATTCTGCTGGCTAGCGGTGCATTGACTCATCAATAACTGGGCCTATACCTTTAATTTCACATATAACTTTGTGTCTTTTATTTTCAAGGGTGTTGTTAGATTTGTATAGGCAGTAAGACACCCATCTACTGTGAGTGTAAAGGGATAATTGCCTCTGGGGAGTACTGGTGCAATCTGGTTCCCATGACTTCAAACTTCTCAGTCAGAGGATTCCTACTGCTGCTGCCTGTCCTCACGAACCTTGATCATGAAATTCAGTCATCCATAACTAGAACCTGTTGGCCCAATTCAAAATCCTTAAGCAATAAAGCGTACTACTGTCTTTTGTTCAACATTCCCTTTGTATTCTTAGTATATTCATGCAGAAATCCTTGCTTCTCAAACCCGAAGCAGCAGCTTCTCCACCCTCACCTACTCATCCTCAGTTAGGAAGTTCTTATGGAGTTGCTGTCATTCGCCTTTGATTTCTGCTCTGACATTTTCTCAACTGTTATTGTTTGGTAAGGAGTGGCATAGATGCCAACCCTAAAATGCAATTGTATTATCATGATGAGGAAAGAGATATGCATCCTGCCGTCCATAGGCCCTTGTAACTGTTTACTTTAAAATTATATTTATTATTGATTTGCTGTTGCATTTACTAACAAATTGAAAGAAGAGGATGAAGTATTTCTGGTAGCTATGATTCATTTATCAGTTTTCACGACTATCCGTAGTACAGTGCTCACATATGACAATTCTAATGTACATCTGTATTGAGGCAGTCGTAACTGCATTATGTGCTGATTTTGTGCAAAATCATGTGCGTGATATATGTAATGATAGACAAAACATGGCAGTCTAAAAGAGCAAGACATCTCAGAGGTCATTGTGGAAGCGAGCGAGTGAAATGTTTTTCACTTCCAGTTTACAGCACATCAAGAGACAGCAGGGCCCTGACAGCGTCAATAAATAAACAGAAGGGTTTTACTACCCAAAACACAATATCCTGCCCCGTTCCATAATAGTGTGGCATTAAAACAATATTACCATGTTTTATTTCCAGATTAGATTCCAGCCGTGTGCTGCAGGTTGAGGAGAATGGCATGCTTTATCTCTGTCATCTAGCAGTGACAGCATGCGGTCAGGAGAGGCACAGGGAGGAAGGGCCGCATCAGACAGAAAACACACATGGGGGATTGATCTAGCCTAACTCTGTGTGATAACATCCAGTCAATTTCCTTTACATCAACTGTGAGTTATTTGCATGGGCTCACCCCCTCTTCCTGGGATGACTATTTCTGCTTATTTTGAGGCCGTGACTGTATAAAATATGCCAGGGTTGAATTAGACTACCAAGAATGATACATTTGCTGTGATTATCCATTTCCCCTATATCAATATAATAATTTAGGTACCACCTAATGACAATATTTGATAACCATACACTTTACATAAACACAGACTATTGTTATCTGTGGGGGAAATTTGATCCATTATGAAAATGTCTCCATACTGCTAAGTGCTACTCAATGGGGTATGTCTTACCATGCAAATCATGTAGTATGTTTAAATTGTTTCATTAAACTTTCGTTATTTTTGCCAATATCATTTCCTCTGTTTTCATTCCCCCAGCTGTCTACGTTCAGCTTCAAGGTAAGCTCTGCAGGATGAAATATTCATTGCCAATAGCTCTTCTTCCCTATCTGTCTGTGGCAGTATTTGCTGTTAAATTAAGCAGCTTTAGCAGTTCTCCCACAATTATAACTTGCTGCAGCAGAGTATTTTGAGTCGCTCTTGCCATTGGCTGTCTGTCACACCACATGGGTCAGCCCAAAGCAGCACAGAGCAGTGTAGGTCTCCAAGTCGCAAATCTGCTGAGCCAATAGTGCCCCAGCTCAGCCCCACCGAAACAGACCAGATCTGCTAACCAACTGTATTACCTAAAAAACACCCGGAGAAATACCGCAATGACTCATGCGTGTTATACCCCTGTCAGCAGGTAGCAATCCCAGGTGTGTCATCTTACCTCATTTATATGTCACACAGTTGTTGCTAATTTCCATCACCCCATGTGGAGTATGTGTGATAAGTTGCACGGAGATTCAGAGCACATTAGCCTGTTCATTTGGAGGAGGCCAAGCTGATGATACTGTAACTCTATAATTGTAATTACAATGACCTTTCACAGACACACTATTTTCTTTGGTTCTGAAGCTCAGAGCTTCAGCTGGTTTGAATTTCTAAGGAACTAAGGTGCTGTCCCTTTTTCGCAACAGTTAACCTGGAGACAAACGGGGAAAAAACCATAGATGACAGATTTTTAAGCAATGGCGTTCCAGAAGACCTGAAGGCCTTTCTTTCATTCTTTCTTTCTTTCTTTCTTTCTTTCTTTCTTTCTTTCTTTCTTTCTTTCTTTCTTTCTTTCTCTGTCTCTCTGTGTCTCTCTGTGTCTCTCTGTGTCTCTCTCTCTGTCTCTCTCTCTGTCTCTCTCTGTGTCTCTCTCTGTGTCTCTGTGTCCCTCTCTCGGTCTGTCTCTCTCTCGGTCTCTCTCTCTGTGTGTGTGTGTGTGTGTGTGTCTCTCTCTCTCTCTGTCTCTCTCTCTCTCCCTCTCTCTCTCTCACTGTCTGTCTCTGTATCTCTCTCTGTCTGTCTCTCTCTCGCACTCTCTCTCTCACACTCTCTCTCTCTGTCTCTCTGTGTCTCTCTCTCTCTGTCTCTCTCTCTCCCTCTCTGTCTCTCTGTGTCTCTCTCTCGGTCTGTCTCTCTCTCTGTATCTCTCTCTCTCTCTCTCTCTCTCTCTCTCTCTCTCTCTCTCTCTCTCTCTCTCTCTCTCTCTCTCTCTCTGTCTCTCTCTTGCACTCTCTCTCTGTCTCTCTGTGTCTCTCTCTTTCTGTATCTCTCTCTGTCTCTCTCTCGCACTCTCTATCTCGCACTCTCTGTCTCTCTGTGTCTCTCTCTCTCGTTCTCTCTTTAGATCTACTCATCTCTTTCTTGCCCCCCCACTCTTTCTGTCAGCCCCTCATCTCACCACCATAGTAAATGTATGTCATTACTCAAAGCAGCTTCCACACAGCCCTGACTTTAAATTTAAAATTGTGGGCCGATTTCCATCCCAGGTACATCAGAACTCAGAGCTGTTCAGGGATGCAGCTCTCCAACACCCTGTGATTAATAGCTCTCTCATACAGGGCTATTCCTCACCAGGTTTCTACACTGGTGCAAGTAGTACTGTCCACTCCAGGAAGGCCCAAATTTTGGGGGGGTTTCTCAGATTGTTCTGGCAATGCTCACATAGAAACTTCATTGGGAGGAAGAATATTTGATATGCTTTTTACATTTGTATCACAAATAATTTGAGAACACACCCAAAATATTTTGGGCCTCCCTGGCGTGGAATTGCCCAACAGTCACTACCCCAATCAATATATATGAGAGAAGAGTCTCTGCCAGCTCAGCCGTTGTGTTTTCTATGTAGTATAGCTTCTGTATGATTCTTTGTAGTGGCATGACTGCATGTGTGTTTCTCTGCATGTATGTCTGAGAAAGCATAGAGTACCTTGTAACATGTCAACCAGAATTAATTAACAGTATCAAATTGGTAAGAATTTTTTTTTTCAGTGTCAGAAAGGGAGTTGATTTTAATGCAGTCTTGTGGTTGTTATTAGACCCTTGTTAGATGCCTTTGTGTCCATGTTGTTTACCAGATTAGTTGTTCTATTCCCTCTTTTGAGCCTTGACACGCTGAGGCTCTATTTCTCCTCCCAGAATAATTCATATTCATCCTTCATAACTTTATTTCTCGGCTCTTCTCAGACACAACAAAACGCGCTGGCAGAATCAACGCCTCCAGTATCAGAAAGAGATCAAACCCTTAGCCTGTCCTGTCAACATTTATCCCCTCCATGTCTTCACACTCAGGCACAGTGGGGGACACTTTCTCATCTGCCTGTTTTCTTTTTCAATATTATTTTGTTTCTATTTGTTTTTGTTTTGTTCAGAGTAAATCAGAGCATGTTCTGCCAAACAGGGCTTGTTTTTGTTTTGTTCAGAGTAAATCAGAGCATGTTCTACCAAACAGGGCTTGTTTTTGTTTTGTTCAGAGTAAATCAGAGCATGTTCTGCCAAACAGGGCTTGTTTTTGTTTTGTTCAGAGTAAATCAGAGCATGTTCTGCCAAACAGGGCTTGTTTTTGTTTTGTTCAGAGTAAATCAGAGCATGTTCTGCCAAACAGGGCTTGTTTTTGTTTTGCTCAGAGTAAATCAGAGCATGTTCTGCCAAACAGGGCTTGTTTTTGTTTTGTTCAGTGTGAATCAGAGCATGTTCTGCCAAACAGGGCTTGTTTTTGTTTTGTTCAGAGTAAATCAGAGCATGTTCTGCCAAACAGGGCTTGTTTTTGTTTTGCTCAGAGTAAATCAGAGCATGTTCTGCCAAACAGTGCTTGTTTTTGTTTTGCTCAGAGTAAATCAGAGCATGTTCTGCCAAACAGGGCTTGTTTTTATTTTGTTCAGAGTAAATCAGAGCATGTTCTGCCAAACAGGGCTTGTTTTTGTTTTGCTCAGAGTAAATCAGAGCATGTTCTACCAAACAGGGCTTGTTTTTGTTTTGTTCAGAGTAAATCAGAGCATGTTCTGCCAAACAGGGCTTGTTTTTGTTTTGTTCAGAGTAAATCAGAGCATGTTCTACCAAACAGGGCTTGTTTTTGTTTTGCTCAGAGTAAATCAGAGCATGTTCTGCCAAACAGGGCTTGTTTTTGCCCTCCTTTGCGATTGCGCAATGACACACAGTATAAAAATGACAGATACCTAAAACTCTTCTCTTGTATTGTAGGCAGGTTAGAATAGGCCCATTTAAGCTCCAAAATGTGTGCGGGGGAAGAGTCTTGGCACAGGGAGCACACTCCAAGATACCTCCTTAGTGAAACATGATAGAGGCCCAGGCATCCCAGCTGCCTGATTGAAGAGGAGTCTCTCTCTGTGTTACCCTTTGGTTGTGGTGAAACCTCCAAGGGCAGAGTGTAGTGTTAGGAGAATCCAGAGGCTGCAGGTCCATCTAAGAGGCCCAGTATCAGTGGCGTGTGTTGCCCCCCTGCTTAGTGCACTGTGTGGAGGGGGTAGATGGGTGCAGGGCCGGGAGTGAGGGCTGGGTCTTCTGAGGTGGAGCAGGTTTTATAAAGCAGGTTTTATAAACAATCTTCTGTTGATTTCCTCCAGTCCTGCCACATCTTGAGAGTAAAAAGTGTGTAAGAGTCGTATATTTCCTGGCAGTTATTGGGAATATTCTTGGTGGAAATCAGTTCCAAGTCTAACTCCCTATAATTTGCCCTAAATTCGGTTTAAATAATATTTGAAAGCTGCAGTGTTTCAGAAGCTCTTATTTAGCCTCTGTGTTCAGTGTGTCTCAAACTGTGGAAGTCTCCAGGCGTACTGACAAAAGCCGCGGAACACACACACACACACACACACACACACACACACACACACACACACACACACACACACACACACACACACACACACACACACACACACACACACACACACACACACACACACACACACACACACACACACACACACACACACACGCAATGACAGGGAGCTATGCAAAGTGTCCCTCAATATCAAAGGCAGAAGAACAAAACAGTGTTTCTGCGATACAAGAGAAAGGAGACAGGCCCAAAAAAACGCTGCTGGCACAACAGACAATTTATCCAATTCGGTTTCTCCCCTTAAGAAAGATGAATAGTTTCTAAATCTCTGGGGAATTCTATTTTCTCTATTTATATTGAGTTCTTCTGCTTGCTTTTACAGGCCTGCAAATACATTTTCCTCCATTCTTTCTCTATTTCCTATAAAATATTTGGCATGGATCCTCAGATCCTCAAAAAGTTCTACAGCTGCATGATCGAGAGCATCCTGACTGGTACGGCAACTGCTCGGCCTCCGACCGCAATGCACAACAGAGGGTAGTGCGAATGGCCCAGTACATCACTGGAGCCATGCTTCCTGCCATCCAGGACCTCTATACCAGGCGGTGTCAGAGGAAGGCCCCCGGGAAGCGGTACCGGAGTGCCAAGTCTAGGTCCAAAAGACTTCTTAACAGCTTCTACCCTCAAGCCATAAGACTGCTGAACAACTAATGAAATTGCTACCAAGACTACTTGCATTTTCCCCCCTTTTAAGCAGCTGCTGGTCTCTGTTTGTTATTTACATTTACATTTAAGTCATTTAGCAGACGTTATCTATGCATAGTCACTTTAACTCTACCTACATGTACATGTTACCTCAATTACCTCGACTAACCGGTGCCCCGGATAACCAACAAATTGCATTTGTTGGTTAACCTTGTAAGTCAGAATTTCACTGTAAGATCCACACCTGCTGTATTTGATTTGATCTGAAGTTGTGAAAACGTTATACCCTTTTTGTCGACACCGTTTGTCCTCCCCTGAATTGGTGGGATGCAATTCAGCTCAAATCTAACATTGTATCTTTTCTCTAATGCATCATAAACCTGTGAACATTTCACGAGGCCCTTCCTTACAAGCTGTAAGAAAGTCATAAGAACAGGTTGAGAGAGCGAAGGAGAAACCAAGCATTGCTGCAGCGCCAGGTTTCCATGTCCCTGCTGCAGAGACCTCTGCGGCACAGACGGGAGATTTTGCTGATCTCACAAACCAATACCCCAGGTTACACACAGGTTTTTTATTGCTTTGTTTTATATGAATTGAAGATGTGATAATGTAGGGTCCTTGCTTCCTCCCTCAGCTCCAGCAGGTCCAGGGTTAGTGACATGCCTGTCACACTCTGTACTGTCATTTTAAGATGTTCTGTAATAGCGTTAAAAGAGCTGCCTTATCCTCCTGATCTGGCCTTATCTAGACTGGTAGGAAGGGATTTCAGCACGGTCACGTGTTTACTGGGACTGTGTATGTGCAAAGCAATTGTGTTTATTTGCTTGTGAGTGAAATCATATTTTATTGTGAGTCTATGTTAGGGGTTAGTATGTACACTGAGTGTACAAAACATTAAGATATCGAGTTGCATCCCCACCCCCTTTTGCCTTCATAAAACCCTTAATTCAATAGGGCATGGACTCTACAAGGTGTCGAAAGCGTTCCACGGGGATACTGGCCCATGTTGACTCCAATGCTTCCCACAGTTGTGTCAAACCGGTGTTCCTGAGACCTACTACCATACCCTGTTCAAAGGCACTTCAATATTTTGTCTTGCCCATTCACCCTCTGAATGGCACACAGAAAAAACGTCTCAATTATCTCAAGGCTTAAAAATCCTTATTTAACTTGTCCCCTCCCCTTCTTCTACACCGATTTTAAATGGATTTAACTGACATCAATAAGGGATCATAGATTTGTTACGAATTGATTGGTAACCTATTATTATCTTATATCCATATTAATGTGTAATATTGTATTATGATAATATCTATTATCCATATTATATTCTAAATGAGAGAATTAAGTAATTGTAGACAATTATAAACCAAGAGTTCAAGTGTGGGAATTGGACAATACCTCGATACAGAAATTTAATTCTGGGAATTTCTATAGGTTGTTTCTGGTAAGGGCACTCTCAATTGTATCCTGGGTGCCTGCAACCTATACCTTGACACAACAGTAACCCCCTACCTACAGTCCTGCATTCTCCTGAAAGACTTTGTCCTAAACAACTCATTATACTTACTGTAGCATAATTTCTACCATTGCTGGTCCCTTTTGTCACATTGAATGACACATGGGTAATGCTACTAGGAGTGTCATACTGTTGACAGAGAGTCACACTGCAGTGCCTAGTAGGCCAAAGTGTGTTATTTAGGGCCAGGGGTTATTTAGGGGAATTGTGTTTTGATCTGCTTGGCAGGCCAAGTGCAGTGGTAGCTGGCATGGAAGTCCAGGCCCACTGCAGGCCAGCCAGTCCCCCACTAATCTGGGGGAGGGGGCGCATGGAAGGTGGATGATCTGGGAAAAGAGAAGATTAAGTCTGCATCTCAATTAAGGTCGTTTCTACAAAAACACTGATGTGGTTAGTCTGATATGGAGTCAGTCAAATTCTATTTAGGAATTAAATGCATCAATGTGACTCACAAATTCTGTATTGTACATTTCGATGAAACTGATTTGTCTGTAGTTGTTTTGTTTGCATGACTCACAGCTTGTAGTACAACTTCCCAACTTCCACCACTTCTCTTCTCCGTCGATGTTTCTGCTGTGATCTAAGAGTTATGTTAGAGCATTAGTCACTGCTGTCTCCTTCTCCTCATGACCTTGGCTGATGAATGGCTCTCATTATCTGCTGTGGTAGTTGCGCTGTTCATTATAATGGGTTGTGATACACTCAGCCATCTGTCTGTCTGTGTGCCTGTCTGTGTGCCTGTCTGTCTGTTCCCAGGCGTGAGTGGGGAGGATGTGCATGTGTTCCTGCTGGTC
The DNA here is from genome assembly GCF_023373465.1 of Oncorhynchus keta. Taxonomy (NCBI): domain Eukaryota; kingdom Metazoa; phylum Chordata; class Actinopteri; order Salmoniformes; family Salmonidae; genus Oncorhynchus; species Oncorhynchus keta. The sequence continues at coordinate 27,774,585 of NC_068434.1, read as the reverse complement.
TGTGGCCTGAGGACCTGCATGTGTTCCTGCTGTTCTGTGGTCTGAGGACCTGCATGTGTTCCTGCTGGTCTGTGGCCTGAGGAGGGAGAGAGAGGATCCTTCAATCTGCTGGAGGCAACCTCAGGATTACCCTTTAGCGCCAATATGCTGCCCTAAATAGATCCTCTGCCTTGACTTTCACTTGACAGAAGCCCTGCCACAATTACATGATCTAATCTGGTACCTGAGCTATTCTTATATTTGCATTTCCACACAGAAGCAAAGGGAAAGAAAGTAACTTGAATTCTGGTTGGCCTTCAGCCACTGTCTCTGGTTGATGTCTTTCAGAGTGGCACACTGAGAATCCCCTGGTAGTGCTCATCATCATCGGGCTTAAGGTGAGTGACCGTAATAGGATCAGGGTGATTGTACAGTTGAGAGGTCAAGCCTCCTGTGCCTCCTTTACTGCCTGCAACGTGCTTCCGGAGCCAGGTCAAAGGTACCTCTAATTGGATGTAGCATAGATAACAGCATTAGCCGGCATTAAACTGGAATAACGGGCGACATTGAGCATCTCCCGAGCTGCACACTAGGAGCCAGGGACAAGTTACTGTTTCAGTGCTGAGCTGACCCACCTGCCTGACTCCCACCCTGCCTGTTCTCTCAGAGCAGCTAGCCCACTGTGGTGCTGCAGTGCAACCGCTTGACGAGCCACAGCACCAGGACATCTGTTGGGCTAGATTATGGTCTGGCCCATCGGGAGTTTCTACCCTGCCTGGGGTAAGGTCACACTCCACTGGGCACCAGTGTCATAAAGGGCAGCATGGGATCAGGCCACTGATGTCACTCTCTCTCTCTGTCACATACAGCATTGTGTGTTAACTGAGGGCAATGAGCAGTGGTGTAAAGTACTTAAGTAAAAATACTTTTAAGTACTACTTAAGTAGTTTTTTGGGGGGTATCTGTACTCTACTATTTCTATTTTTTACAACTTTTAGTTTTACTTCACTACATTCCTTTAGAAAATATTGTACTTTGTACTCCAAACATTTTCCTTGACACCCAAAACAACTTCTTACATTTTGAATGCTTAGCATGACACGGAAATGGTCCAATACACACACTTATCAACAGAACATCCCTGGTCATCCCTACTGTCTGGCTGACTGCCTCTGATCTGGCAGACTCACTAAACACACATGCTTCGTTTGTAAATTATGTCTGAAGGTTGGAGTGTGCCCCTGGCTATTCACAAATTTAAAAACAAGAAAATGGTGCCATCTGGTTATATAAAGAATTTTAAATTATTTATACTTTTCTTTTGATACTTAAGTATATTTTAAACCAAATACTTTTAGACTTTTTACTCAAGAAGAATTTTACTGGGTGACTTTTACTTTAACTTGAGTCATTTTCTATTAAGGTATCTTTACTTTTACTCAAGTATGACAATTAGGTACTTTTTCCACCACTGTTAATGAGAGGTCCTGGCACAGTCACGCCGAGGGCCACACAGGATGTCTGGGAAGGAGGATAAGTAGAGAGCCACTGCAAAATAGTCCTCAGGTCAGGTTCACTCTTATCAATAGTAAGAGTTAGTTCTCACTAAAACCAGAAAGTTTTGCACTGATTTGATAGCAGTCTACTTTCCGTGCTTGATTATTGATCTTCTGAGAAGTGCTGCCAAAGAGTGGCTGTATCAATGGGCACCTTGGTACTTTTGCTCCTGCTGTTTCCCTGTGTGATCTTCACCATTGGCCATTTCCTATTGATTATGTGTGGGCATCCTCCCACATGACGCTACAAGTTTGGCACCCCTGATTTGAGGAGTTTCTCCCATTCTTCTCTGCAGATCCTCTCAAGCTCCATCAGGTTGGATGGGGAGCGTAGCTACAAAGCTATTTTCAGGTCTCTCCAGAGATGTTCGATCGGGTTCAAATCCAGGCTCTGGCTGGGCCACTCAAGGACATTCAGAGTCTTGTTCTGAAGCCACTCCTCCGTTGTCTTGAATGTGTGCTTAGGGTCCTTGTCTTGTTGGAAGGTGAACCTTCGCCCCAGTCTGAGGACCTGAGAGCTCTGGAGCAGGTTTTCATCAAGGATCTCTCTGTGAGAATATTGTTTCTCAGACGAGCTTCAATGCCATACAACTCTCCTTCCGTGGCCTCCAACTGCTCTTAAACGCAAGTAAAACTAAATGCATGCTATTCAACCAATCACTGCCCGCACCTGCTCACCCATCCAGCATCACTATTCTGGACGGGTCTGACTTAGAATACGTGGACAACTACAAATACCTAGGTGTCTGGTTAGACTGTAAACTCTCCTTCCAGACTCACATTAAGCATCTCCAATTCATAATTAAATCTAGAATTGGCTTCCTATATTGCAGCAAAGCATCCTTCACTCATGCTGGCAAACATACCCTCGTAAAACTGACCATCCTTCCGATCCTCGACTTCAGTGATGTCATCTATAAAATAGCCTCCAACTGTCAGGATTTTGCCAGGGTTGTTCCGGTTTTTGGTCATTAGATGCCCCCATTGTGCTTTTTGACCTTTTGTTTTCCCTTGATCCCCATTATTATTTGCACCTGTGCCTCGTTTCCCCTGATTGTATTTAAACCCTTAGTTTTCCTCAGTTCTTTGCTCTGTGTTTGTATGTTAGCACCCAGCCCTAGTATTCTGTGAACTCTTGTTGATCCCGGTGGACTCTCTTGTGGAATTCTGTTTTTTGTTCTTGTTTATTTATTTTTGAGTATCTTTTGAGGCTTTTTATGCTATACCACCTTGTGGATTTACCTTTTTGTCTTGGAGGATTACCTTTGTTCTTGTGCGATTCCTTTTGAGGTTGTGGAGTTACATGTTTTCCTGAAGGACTTCACTATTTACTTCATTAAATACACCGTCTCAAGTACTGCTGTGTCTGCCTCATCTTCTGGGTTCTGCCGACTATTCGTGGCTCAGTTGGTTAAGTGACTGTTTCTCACTCCGGAGACCCGGGGTCGTAACCGGGTCCTGACAGAAACACAGAGCCAAACATGAACCCAGAGGCAGCCAGTCCCCAGGACCTTGTTGCCATGCTTTCCCACCACCAGGAGACTGTCCAATGCCACGAAGCCGCCCTGGTTCAGCAAGAGGCCTTAATGGCGAGACATTCTCATCTTCTGTCGGAGATGCTGACTTCCATAAAGCAGATATCTGATCGACTTACCCCGGCAACAGTTCCCGTCCCAGTATCTCAGATTCACGTACCCATGGCAGTTAACCCCCTGGCTGAACCTCGTCTTCCACCTCCCCAACGGTTCTCAGGTGATCCAAGTGCTTGTAAAGGGTTTCTCACCCAATGTTCTCTCTCCTTTGAGCTGCAACCCTCGTCGTTCCCCACCGACCGGTCTCAGATCGCATATATCATCACCCTGCTCTCGGAAAAAGCCCTGGCCTGGGCTACTGCTGTGTGGGATGCCCATAGTTCCTGCTGTGCCAGCTACTCTGCCTTTGCTGAGGAATTCAAATGAGTGTTTCAAGGCCCAAGCAGTGGTCCTGACTCAGCCAAACATCTCCTGACTCTCCACCAAGGTCGGCGCAGCGTGACGGACTATGCCATCCAGTTCCGCACGGTGGCAGCAGCGAGTGGCTGGAACAACGAGGCGCTCACTGTGTGCTTTCTGAAAGGCCTTTCCGACACTATCCAAGATGAACTGGCCACTCGGGAACCACCGGACAATCTCGAGTCCCTGATCAAGTTGGCCTCACGCATTGACCAGCGTCTGAGAGAGAGAGAACTCAACCGTAGACCTCTAGCCCCTATCAGTCCCAGCTCAGAGTCCCCACCTTTATCCTCGCAGGCTCCACCGGAACCCATGCAGATTGGACGCATCTCCCAGGCTGAGAGAGACCGCCGGATGAGGGAGCGACGCTGTCTATATTGCGGCAAAACGGGCCATTTCCGTTCCACGTGTCCCGGGCTCCAGGGAAACGCTCTGTCCCGTACAGACCGGGGGGAACTGTAACGGGAAACATAACCTCCTCCCATCCGTCCAACTCCCGTCTGCTCATTCCAGTCACCCTTTCCTGGGACAACCACAAGCTTCACCTTCAAGCCTTGGTAGACTCTGGAGCCGCAGGTAACTTCATGGATGGTGTCTGGGCGAAGGAGAATGGCGTTCCCTCTGAACCTCTAAGTGACCCCATGAGGGTTACTACATTGGATGGAAGCCCTTTGGGATCTGGACTTGTCACTCATGTCACTATCTCCTTGCGACTTTCAGTTTCACAACACCAGGAATTGATGAACTTTCATTTGATCTCCTGTTCCGAGTTCCCTCTCGTCCTTGGATACCCCTGGCTTCATAGCCATAACCCTCACATCGACTGGTCTGTGGGCACTATCAAGCAGTGGGGTCCTACGTGCCAAGCTACTTGTATTTTCCCGAATTCCCCGAGTTCTACTCCCGAGTCTTTAGAATCCATCGACCTGACCCGAGTTCCCGAGTGTTACCATGACCTCAAACTGGTATTTAGAAAACAGAGGGCCACCATGCTACCACCCCATAGACCTTATGATTGCCCCATCAAACTGTTTCCGGGCACTTGCCCCCCCAGGGGTCGGATCTTTTCCCTATCTCCACCCGAACGAGCTGCTATGGATACCTACATCAAGGACGCTCTGGAAGCAGGCCTCATGCGTCCATCCACCTCCCCGGCGGGAGCAGGGTTTTTCTTTGTGGCCAAGAAAGACGGTGGATTACGTCCTTGCATTGACTACCGGGGACTCAATGCCATAACCGTCCGTAACCGTTACCCGCTACCCCTTATGGCCACAGCCTTCGAGCTGCTCCAGGAAGCCGTTGTTTTCACCAAGATTGACCTGCGGAACGCATACCATCTTGTGCGGATCAGACCTGGTGACGAGTGGAAGACCGCTTTCAACACGCCTACTGGTCACTATGAATACTTGGTAATAATAATAATAATAATAATAATATAATAATATAATAATATACTTGGTGATGCCCTTCGGCCTGACCAACGCCCCAGCGGTGTTCCAAGCGCTCATAAACGATGTGCTTAGGGATATGCTTAACATATTTGTGTTTGTTTACTTGGATGACATCCTCATCTTTTCGAGCTCTCTTCAAGAACACACAAAGCATGTCAGACAAGTACTCAAACGCCTCCTAGACAGCCATCTGTACGTTAAGCCGGAAAAATGTGAATTCCATTCATCCCGAGTACAATTCCTGGGATTTGTAGTGGAACCCGGTCGAGTCCAAATGGACCCCAGGAAGGTAGGGGCGGTAGCGGATTGGCCCACCCCCAAATCCGTTAAGGAAGTTCAGCGTTTCCTGGGCTTCACAAGCTTTTACCGCAAGTTCATCAAGAACTTCAGCTTGGTGGCAGCCCCTCTGTCAGGTTTAACCAAGGGTGGCAATGCAAGGTTTTTGTGGGGAAGAGAAGCTGAGACGGCCTTCCAAGGACTCAAGCAGCGCGTCCTCTCTGCTCCCATCCTGATACTACCGACTACGGATGAACCGTTTGTGGTGGAGGTAGACGCCTCAGAGGTTGGTGTTGGAGCTGTCCTGTCTCAGAGGGGTGAAGACAAGAAGCTTCATCCGTGCGCTTTCTTCTCACACCGGCTTACCCCGGCTGAGAGGAACTACGATGTGGGGGATTGTGAACTCCTAGCGGTTAAGATGGCATTGAAGGAATGGAGACACTGGCTCGAGGGGGCTTCTCACCCGTTTCAAGTGCTTACAGACCACAAAAATCTGGAGTATATCCAGCAGGTGAAGCGGTTGAACTCTAGACAAGCTAGATGGTGTCTTTTCTTCAATCGATTCCAGTTTATCCTCACCTATCGGCCCGGGTCGAAGAATCTCAAACCGGATGCCCTGTCCCGAGTCTACGCTCCTGCCATTCGAGATGACACGGACATGCCTGTCCTTCCTGCTGCTAAGATCGTGGCTCCGATCTCGTGGCAAGTTGAGGATACCGTGAGACGAGCTCAAGCTATCGAACCGGACCTGAAAGGAGGTCCTGCCAATCGATTGTTTGTCCCCAAGGCAGTGAGGACTCAGGTCCTTCTGTGGGGGCACTCCTCTCGCCTCACCTGTCACCCGGGCGTAGGTCGCACCTTGGAGTTCATCCAGCGTAAGTTCTGGTGGCCTACCATAAGAGAAGACGTTGCCACTTTCGTCAATGCCTGCCCCGTGTGCTGCCAGGGCAAATCTTCTCACCTCCGCCCTCAAGGACTCCTTCACCCTTTACCTGTTCCCCACAGACACTGGTCCCATATCTCATTGGACTTTATTACTGGCCTTCCTCCATCCCATGGCAATACTACTATCCTAGTCATAATCGACAGGTTTTCAAAGGCGGCCAGGTTCGTCCCTCTGACTAAGTTACCTTCTGCCAAGGAAACGGCTGAGTTGGTAATTAATCATGTGTTCCGAGTCTTCAGCATTCCTCAAGATATGGTTTCTGACAGAGGTCCCCAGTTCGCCTCAAGGTTTTGGAAGGCCTTCTGCCAACTCATGGGGGCTTCTGCCAGTCTATCTTCAGGGTACCATCCGGAGTCCAACGGCCAAACTGAGAGGATGAATCAAGAGCTGGAAACCACCCTCCGATGTATGACTCGTAACAACCCGTCCACATGGTCGTCCTTCATTGTTTGGGCCGAATACGCGCACAACACCTTGCGCTCCTCCTCCACTGGTATGTCCCCGCACGAGTGTCAGTTTGGCTATGCCCCTCCATTGTTCCCGGACCAGGAGGCAGAAGTCAGAGTGCCTTCAGCCTTGAAGTTCGTCAGACGCTGTCGGCTTATGTGGAGGAAGACCCGTCTTAATCTTATGCGTTCCTCACAGAGGTACCAACAACAAGCCAACAGACGTCGCCGTCCCGGGCCTACCCTGCGCCCCGGCCAGAGAGTCTGGCTCTCCACAAGAGACTTACCACTACGGGTGGAGTCTCGCAAGCTGTCCCAAAAATACATTGGTCCCTTTAAGGTTGCCAGGAGAGTTAACCCAGTTTCTTATCGCCTACACTTACCCAGATCCCTTAAGATTAATCCCACGTTTCACATTTCCTTATTAAAACCTGTTGTTTTTTCTCCCCTTGTCCCGGCAGACAGACCTCCCCCTCTGCCTCGTGTCATTGGAGGCCAGCCGGCTTATACCGTCCATCGGATACTGGATTCCCGCCGGGTGCAGCGGTCCTGGCAGTATCTGGTGGACTGGGAAGGCTACGGTCCCGAGGAGCGCTCCTGGGTTCCTGCCAAAGACATACTGGACCCTGACCTTATTCGTCAGTTCAGTGCCCTCCACACCGAGAGAGCTGGTAGGAACGTCAGGAGCCGTTCCAAGGGGGGGGGGGGGATTCTGTCAGGATTTGGCCAGGGTTGTTCCGGTTTTTGGTCACTAGATGCCCCCATTGTGCTTTTTGACCTTTTGTTTCCCCTTGATTCCCATTATTATTTGCACCTGTGCCTCGTTTCCCCTGATTGTATTTAAACCCTTAGTTTTCCTCAGTTCTTTGCTCTGTGTTTGTATGTTAGCACCCAGCCCGAGTATTCTGTGAACTCTTGTTGATCCCGGTGGACTCTCTTGTGGAATTCTGTTTTTTGTTCTTGTTTATTTATTTTTGAGTATCTTTTGAGGCTTTTTATGCTATACCTACCACCTTGTGGATTTACCTTTTTGTCTTGCAGGATTACCTTTGTTCTTGTGGGATTCCTTTTGAGGTTGTGGAGTTACATGTTTTCCTGAAGGACTTCACTATTTACTTAATTAAATACACCGTCTCAAGTACTGCTGTGTCTGCCTCATCGTCTGGGTTCTGCCGACTATTCGTGGCTCAGTTGGTTAAGTGACTGTTTCTCACTCCGGAGACCCGGGTCCTGACACCAACACTCTACTCAACAAACTGGATGCAGCCTATCACAGTGCCATCCGTTTTGTCACCAAAGCCCCATACACTACCCACCATTGCGACCTGTACGCTCTCGTTGGTTGGCCCTCGCTTCATAGTCATCGCCAAACTCACTGGCTACAGGTTATCTACAAGTTTCTGCTAGGTAAAGCCATGCCTTATCTCAGCTCACTGGTCACCATAGCAGCACCCACTCGTAGCATGCGCTCCAGCAGGTATATCTCATTGGTCACCCCCAAAGCCAATTCCTCCTTTGGTCATCTTTCCTTCCAGTTCTCTGCTGCCAATGACTGGAATTAACTGCAAAATCTTTGAAGCTGGAGAGTCATATCTCCCTCACTAGCTTTAAGCACCAGCTGTCAGAGCAGCTCACAGATTACTGCACCTGTACATAACCCATCTGTAAACAGCCCATCTATCTACCGACCTCATCCCCATACTTTATTTATTTATTTATTTATCTTTCTCCTTTGCACCCCAGTATCTCCACTTGCACATTCATATTGGGCACATCTACCATTCCAGTGTTTAATTGCTATATTGTAATTACTTTGCCACCATGGCCTATTTATTGCCTTAACCCCCTTATCTTACCTCATTTGCACTCACTGTATATATACTTTTTGTTTTCTTTTGTTCTACTGTATTATTGACTATGTTTTGTTTATTCCATGTGTAACTCTGTGTTTTTGTATTGTTGTATGTGTTGTATGTATATTGTTGTATGTGTTGAATTGCTCTGCTTTATCTTGGCCAGTTGCAAATGAGAACTTGTTCTCAAGTAGCCTACCTGGTTAAATAAAGGTGAAAGAAAAAATTAAATAAAACATGTTCTGAGATTCCTTTTGGTGGATTCGGCAAACTCCTAGTAGGCTGTCATGTGCCTTTTACTGAGGAGTGGCTTCCGTCAGGCCACTCTACTGTAAAGGCCTGATTGGTGGAGTGCTGCAGAGATGTTTGTCCTTCTGAAAGGTTCTCCCATCTCCAGAGAGGAACTCTGGAGCTCTGTCCGAGTGACTATATGGTTCTTGGTCACCTCCCTGACTTAGGCCCTTCTCCCCTGATTGCTCAGTTTGGCCGGGCGGCCAGCTCTAGGAAGAGTCTTGGGGACCTTCAATGCTGGAGAAATGTTTTAGCACCATTCCCCAGATCTGTGTCTTGACACAATCCTGTCCCGGACAGGTGTGCCTTTCCAAATCATGTCCAATCAATTGAATTTACCACAGGTGGACTCCAATCAAGTTGTAGAAACATTTCAAGGATGATCAATGGAAACAGGATCCACCTGACCTAAATTTCGAGTCTCATGGCAAAGGGTCTGAATACTTGTGTAAATAAGGCATACTGTTTTTTATTTTAAATAAATATGAAAACATTTCTAAAAACCTGTTTTTGATTTCTTATTATGGGGTATTAGGTGTAGATTTATGAGGATTTTGTATTGATTTAAACCATTATAAACTCATAAACCTCCTCTCACTGTCAACTGTGGCTATTTTCAGCAAACTTAACATGTGTAAATATTTGTATGAACATAACAGGCTCCACAGACATGTGACTAACAGAAATGGAATAATGTGTCCCTGAACAAATGGGGTGGGGGGTTAAAATCAAGTAACAGTCAATATCTGGTGTGGCCACCAGCTGCATTAAGTACTGCAGTGCATCTCTTCCTCATGGACTGCACCAGATTTGACAGTTCTTACTGAGAGATGTTACCCCACTCTTCCACCAAGGCACCTGCTAGTTCCCGGACATTTCTGGGGAGAATGGCCCTAGCCCTCACGCTCTGATCCAACAGGACCTAGATGTGCTCAATTTGTATTGAGATCCGGGCTCTTCGCTGGCCATGGCAGAACACTGACATTCCTGTCTTGCAGGAATTCACGCACAGAATGAGCAGTATGGCTGGTGGCAGGCTGGAGGGTCATGTCAGGATCAGTCTGCAGGAAGGGTACCACATGAGGGAGGAGGATGTCTTCCCTGTAAAGCACAGCATTGAGATTGCCTGCAATGACAACAAGCTCAATCCGATGATGTGTTTCACACCGCCCCAGACCATGACGGACCCTCCACCTCCAAATTGATCCCACTCCAGAGTACAGGCCTCGGTGTAATGCTCAATCCTTCGACAATAAGCGCAAATCCGACCATCACCCTAGTGGAACAAAACCGCGACTCGTCAGTGAAGAACACTTTTTGCCAGTCCTGTCTGGTCCAGCGACGGTGGGTTTGTGCCCATAGGCGACGTTGTTGGTGGTGATGTCTGGTGAAAATCTGCTTTACAACAGGCCTACAAGCCCTCAGTCCAGCCTCTCTCAGCCTATTGCGGACAGTTTGAGCACTGAAGGAAGAATTGTGCATTCCTGGTGTAACTCGGGCAGTTATTGTTGCCATCCTGTAGCTGTCCCGCTGGTGTGATGTTTGGATATACCGATCCTGTGCAGGTGTTGTTACACGTGGTCTGCCACTGCGAAGACGATCAGCTGTCCGTCCTGTCTCCCTGTAGCGCTGTCTTTGGTGTCTCACAGTACGGACATTGCAATTTATCCAGATCTGCAGTCCCCATGCCTCCTTGCAGCATGCCTAAGGCACGTTCCAACAGATGCGCAGGGACCCTGGGTATCTTTCCTTTGGTGTTTTTCAGAGTCAGTTGAAAGGCCTCTTTAGTGTCCTAAGTTTTCATAACTGACCTTAATTGTCTACCGCCTGTAAGCTGTTAGTGTCTTAACGACCGTTCCACAGGTGCATGTTCGTTAATTGTTTATGGTTCATTGAGCAAGCTTGGGAAACAGTGTTTAAACCCTTTACAATGAAGATCTGTGAAGTTATTTTGAATATTACGAATTATCTTTGAAGGACAGGGTCCTGAAAAAGGGACGTTTCTTTTTTTTGCTGACTGTAGAATAAGGCTGTAACTTAACAAAATGTGAAAAAAGCGAAAGGGTCTGAACACTTTCCGAATGCACTGCATATTGTGTTTTGTGTTCGAAGGTGCCTTTGAGTAGAATTGGCCAGGGTTACACCACTGTCTAAACTGATGTTTTACTGGTGCTTCCTGCTCTGTTGTAGTTTGTGTTGTTGTTTGATAAAAAATATTCAGTGAAAGCAGAGCCTTTCGTGATTCATGTAGATGACATCAAATGGACCACAGTGGTGTCTGTGCTCACACTTAGATATGAAAGCAACAACATATCCATCTGTTTTAAACATAACAGTATGCTGGCGATGTATTGCTGATTATTTAATGCAACATAATGGAGTTGTTTAAGGTTGATGAGGGAAGGGAGGGTATATATGCATATGATGATGTCTTTCTGCAAACAATTTCACACAGGTTCTGTTATTCTGTTCACTAAAGTTACTATATTGATATCTGTATCATGACTATCATTGACTAGTAATCACTGATGTCATACTTTATATTGTCTCCCTAACCCTTCTATCTTTGTAAATCCCAGCGTTGCTTCTGGGCGATGAGTATTTTCAAGCAAGATCATTTGCATGTGATACACATGCGCATCAAATATCACATTTAAATTGTGAAAGCGATAAGCATGACAATAAAACAAAGAAAAGAAAACAGCAGCTTGCTTGCAGCATCTTTGACCTAAATTGCTATGTTGCTAGGACTTTGCAGTGGGCCAGCTAATGCACGCAGATCCCACAGCACAATTAATCAGATTGGGCACCCCACCCTGACCCCAATCTCTGAAAATACAGGATTAATCTCTGAAAATACAGGATTTTCAGAGAATGATTTGGCTATGTTAGAAATGATAAGCTGTGCCATTGTTGTGTATCTTATGGTCATGATTAAGGCATGGCTGTCATTATCTCATGGAGGGTAGAGGTATGGACCCAGAACTGTAAAAAGGTAGAAGTATACACTATGCAGTACCTAGGCTACTACTCAATTCTAGGTCTCTGTAGCCTACAGTATTCAGTACAGATCAGAACAGTCCTCTTCCCAAGGAAGTCATATATTCCTTTTGGAGTGCCCTGCATGTATTTCAATACATTCTTGAAAAATCAACAAATGCTCAAGATTAATACATAGTTAAACAGCATAAAGTCTAACCTGCTTTGACTGGAATGTAGAAACTATTTACCAACAGATTAATCATGTCAAAAGGTATATTTTAAAATAGTTATTTTCTCAGATTTTTTGTCTTAGATTAATTATTTTTTTAAATTGAAGAAGTAAAAGCAATCAGTAAAAGGTAAAGCCTTTAAAGCCTTGTCCTTCTGTAGCTCAGTTGGTAGAGCATGGCGCTTGTAACGCCAGGGTAGTGGGTTCGATTCCCGGGACCACCCATACGTAGAATGTATGCACACATGACTGTAAGTCGCTTTGGATAAAAGCGTCTGCTAAATGGCATATATATATATATATTAAAACTTTTCTTTCATGGTTATCAGTTAAGTAGAACTTTAGGGCTGACTAAAGATATGCCAAACTGATCTAGAGCCTGCCATTTCTGAGAGAAATTCAAAGACGCCCGGCTTATCTTACGCTTTATCTCGTGTGACCCAAGAGAGCATGTAAACAAACGTTGCTTATGTCTGCTGTAGTGTTAGCAGAATGCAAATTAAAAAGAAGTAATCTAACTTGTTATCATGCATCATGCCGTGCATCACGCCCTGCCACTCCTCCTGCCCATTATTCACTGCTGGGTGAGCCCCGAGGTGAGCCCCGAGGTGAGTCCCGTGGTGAGCCCCGAGGTGAGCCCTGTGGTGAGTCCCGTGGTGAGCCCTGAGGTGAGCCCTGTGGTGAGTCCTGAGGTGAGCCCTGGGGTGAGTCCTGTGGTGAGCCCCGAGGTGAGTCCTGTGGTGAGTCCTGTGGTGAGCCCTGTGGTGAGTCCCGTGGTGAGCCCCGAGGTGAGTCCTGTGGTGAGCCCTGAGGTGAGCCCCGTGGTGAGTCCCGTGGTGAGCCCCGAGGTGAGTCCCGTGGTGAGCCCCGAGGTGAGTCCTGTGGTGAGCCCCGAGGTGAGTCCCGTGGTGAGCCCCGAGGTGAGTCCCGTGGTGAGCCCCGAGGTGAGCCCCATGGTGAGTCCCGTGGTGAGCCCTGAGGTGAGTCCTGTGGTGAGCCCCGAGGTGAGCCCCGTGGTGAGTCCCGTGGTGAGCCCCGAGGTGAGCCCCGTGGTGAGTCCCGAGGTGAGCCCCGGGGTGAGTCCTGAGGTGAGTCCTGTGGTGAGTCCCGTGGTGAGCCCTGTGGTGAGTCCCGTGGTGAGCCCTGAGGTGAGCCCTGAGGTGAGCCCCGTGGTGAGTCCCGTGGTGAGCCCCGAGGTGAGCCCCGAGGTGAGTCCTGTGGTGAGCCCCGAGTTGAGCCCCGTGGTGAGTCCCGTGGTGAGCCCCGAGGTGAGCCCCATGGTGAGTCCCGTGGTGAGTCCCGTGGTGAGCCCTGTGGTGAGCCCTGTGGTGAGCCCCGAGGTGAGCTCCGTGGTGAGTCCCGTGGTGAGTCCCGTGGTGAGTCCTGTGGTGAGCCCTGTGGTGAGCCCTGTGTCACACAGTGCGCTGCTACTGCTGTGTTTCTCCAGGTCAACAGGACAGAAGCCCTGGTTAACAGTTCAGTCTCAGAGGGGATGTCCTCGGAGAGTGAGGGATCGCTATATAGGGCATAGTCAGGAAACATCTTTTTGTCATCATAGTCATCATTGTCATAATTTTCAGTGGCATGCTCCGCCCCAAAAATATATCACAATGTATATTTTGTATCCGGCTCAGTTGGTGTAAGGTGTAGTTCTTTCAAGGCACCAATATTCAATTACTACTCCAACTTGGGGACCTCATTATTTGCTTAGTGTTATCTGACCCATGCCAGAACAATTATAATAATGAATAGCTTGTCATACTATCTTTTTATTCTTCTCATAGAGAATGGGGTGTAATCCTGTTAATCTGTTTTAATTACTGTAGATTAAAACGATCCACAGAAGGCTTAACCCTGATTAGCATGTTTCACTTCAACAACCTGCTGAGGGGGTATTACCTGAATAAATTACAATGAAGTCCCAAGGGGATACCTACAAGTAAAGTCAATAAAGGCAGGTAGGTATCTAGCTAGCTAACAATAGCAGTTGTCAGGAGTGTGGGGTTTGATGTAGCTGTGTCTGTTTCATGTTCTGTGTTGTTCAGGCAATGGATCTGGAGGTACCAGTGGAAATGCAGAAGAAAGACATAGCCACCAGCTGTAGCAACATAACTGAGCATAGCAGTACTTTTGGCTACTTGACTACTTAGGTATGAGGAGAGAGGCTTACGACCACTGAGGTGTATCAGACCCACTTAGAATGGGACGGTCTTTCCCCTGACACAGTCTGCTGTTTCTGAGGATTAACCTACTGAACTAGACACACTCTCCTCATGCTATTGTTTTTTGTAAGGCTTAAAATTACAACCATAATTTGACATGTCTCAGAGGCTTAGACTTTCGTGAGAATGTACACTCAGGTGAAAGAGTCAAGATACAACAGTATCCACTGAACTATACAGTATAATGGTGCACATTAGCAACCAAGCATGTGGAGAAAAAGAGAGTTCCTTGAAGGGTCTCTTTAACTGCTCAAAGAGAGGTTTGATGTGAAAAGAGTAAAGGTAGGTGTCAGCTGGCAGGGGGTACGTTCTCAGCCTGGCGTGGTGGCAGGCAGGAGGGCAACATTAGCGTGATGCTACTATGATGCCATGAGATAAGGGACTGTACATTATTTATAATGAGGGATACCTGGAGAAAATCGGATCTCTCTGAAATGAAAATGGATGGCCCTCTCTTCAGTGAAATATATTTTTACCCGACCCTACCTGAACGCTTGAAAACAAAAAGTGACCCTATCCTATACCCAATATATGAATGAAAACATAAAGTGGAAAGCAGAGAACATGCCAACCATTTAACCTCACTCCTAGTACAGACCAGAGCCTTAAATATGCAGTTTTAGAAACTGTTCTTTGTTTTTTAAGCATTACATGACAAAGTAGCCAAAAGGTTGTGGATTCGCAAACCACCGCAGACAAAGGTGGAAAGATATCCATTAAAAACACTGCATGAATTTATCTTATTTGCGGTCTGAGAAAAAAACTGCCTTTAATAAACGCATTTCATGCAATTATACCTCATTTCACATGACTGGAGACAAGCAGAATATTGTTTTAATACCACAACAGAGCATGACAACAAATGAGCTTATGCTGCAGCACCGGAGACGTTTTGATATCTATACGGGCTGTTGTGTAAAAAGAGGACAGTCTAAGTTTGGAACAGTGCTAAAGTTGTCTGTCAACTTCAAAAATGTAGAACAACAGAACCAGCTACAACTGAAGTATCTGATCATCAATGATTTTGAGAAAAAGCCATTCAACACAGCAACCACATATTATCAGGTAATGCACTTGTAACTTTTTTAATTTGGGAAACTATCATTTTCTAATTTATTCTATTTTACTCAATGATATTGTTGTTACAACAGATTTGTGTTGACTGTGATTAGGGCATGGGAATATAAGAGCATCTGCTAGGCTAAATTAACAAACTAGGAATGCATAGCTCACCTCTCCGGGGAAGGTCACGACGCAAGTGCTCAGCTGAGCCATGGAGAAATCACTCTAATGCATTTCATATACCACACACACAGATGGCTGTAGAGACGAGGGTAAGCTAAACCATGACCTCTACCTAGTTTCAATTGGAACTCTCTCTGGCTGATACAACTTTCTCACACAGGATCATTTGCATGTTGCACAAGCCTTTCCCAGCACTGGCAATGTGTTGTCAGCCATTCATTCATTTGTGGTGTTGACTTGTTCATTTGATACACCACAAACACTCCTCAAGAGTGTTGGAACGGCACTATAGATCAAGCACTTGAATGCCTGGAGCCAGAACAACTGTAGTATATTTATTATAGAGTCCATTGATTATAGCATACTGCTCATAACTTGACGTTTAATTGTATTGACCAGCAAGATGGCGCCAACGATGGTTGCCCCTTTGCTAGCGCCTAGCCGATGTTGCAGTCTTTTGTTTCAGTACAGGGACATGGAATCGCTTTTCAACAGCTCCGATGCGAGATGCATGTGGCAAGGACTAGAAACCATTACGGATTTCAAAGGGAAAACCAGCTGCGCGGCAAACACGATGCCTCTCTCCAAGACGAGCAAAAACACTTTCTATGCTCGCTTACAGGTAATCAACACTGATCCTCCTACGAGAGCCCCCACTGCTGAAGAGGACAGTGAGCTCTCGATATCTGTGGCCGACCTAAGGCCTTCAAGCGTGTGCATACTCGCAAATCAGCCAGCCCAGACGGTATCCCCGGGCACGTCGTCAGAGCATGCAAAGACAAGCGGGCGGGAGTGTTTGTGGACATATTCAATCTCTCCCTGAAATAGTCTGTGATCACCACATGCTTCAAGATGTCCACCATTTTGCCTATACCCAAGCAAACTAAGAAACTGGTCAAGGACCATATCACCTTACCTGACACCCTGGGCCACGTCCAATTTGCATACCGCCCAAAAAGATCCACAGATGATGCAATCGCCATTGCTCTGCACAATGCTCTATCCCACTTGGACAAACAGACACCTATGTGGAATACTGCTCCTCAACTACAGCTCAGCTTTCAACACCATAGTCCCCTCCAAGCTCCAAGCTCAACATGTGCCCTCAGATCCTCAAGAAGTTCTACAGCTGCACAATCAAGAGGGTCTTGGCCGGCTCCATCACTGCCTTGTACAGCAACTGCACCACCCTCAGCCGGAAGGCTCTACAGAGGGTGGAACAGACGGCCAAATACATCACTGGGGGCGAGCTCCCTGCCCTCCAGGACATCTACACCAGTCGGTCTGAGGAAGGCCTGAAAGATCGTCAAGGATTCCAGTCAACCGAGCCACAGATTGTTCACTCTGTTACCATCTGGCAAGAGGTATCAGAGCATCAGGCCGTGGTCCAACAGGCTCCGTGACAGCTTCTACCACCAGGCCATCAGGCTGCTGAACAGCTAACCCTAGCTGTCACCTTGCACAGACCTGCACCTTAGAGAATATTTGAACCTTAAGGACTATCTGCACCTTAGAGATGATTTTCGCTGACCAACACACCCAACCATTACACCCAAACTTACACAAAAACACACACTCGCACACATAAACACCCATAAACACACACACAATAATATTTGGGGCGGCAGGGTAGCCTAGTTGGACTAGTAACCGGAAGGTTGCAAGTTCAAATCCTTGAGCTGACAAGGTACAAATCTGTCGTTCTGCCCCTAAACAGGCAGTTAACCCAACTATTCCTAGGCCGTCATTGAAAATAAGAAATTGTTCTTAACTGACTTGCCTAGTTAAATAAAAATATACAGAACTCTTTCTCACACACCACAACGCTGGTATTCTGTTACACAGTGTATTTGGAAAGTATTCAGACCCCTTGACTTTATCCACATTTTGTTACGTTAAAATGGATTAAATAAAAAAATGTGTTCTTCAATCTGATATAATGATGAAGTGAAAACAGGTTAAAAAAATGTTTTTAAACTTAATTACAGAATTATTCAGACTTATTCAGACCCTTTACTATGAGACTCGAAATTGAGCTCAGGTGCATCCTGTTTCCGTAGATCATCCTTGAGATCCTCCTTGAGATGTTTCCACAACTTGATTGGAGTCAACCTGTTGTAAATTAAATTGATTGGAAATTATTTGGAAAGGCACACACCTGTCTATATAAGGTCCCGCAGTTGATAGTGCAGTCACTACGGTGAGGCATGGTGGTGGCAGCATCATGCTGTGGGGATGTTTTTCAGTGGCAGGGACTGGGAGACTAGTCAGGATTGAGGCAAAGATGAACGTAGGATGGTACAGAGAGCCTTGATGAAAACCTGCTCCAGAGCGCTCAGGACCTCAGACTAGGGTGAAGGTTCACCTTCCAACAGGACAATGACCCGAAGCACACAGCCAAGACAACACAGGAGTGGCTTCGGGACAAGTCTTTGAATGTCCTTGAAAATATCTGGAGAGACCTAAAAATAGAAGCATGTGCAGCGACGCTCCCCATCCAACCTGACAAAGCTTGAGAGGATCTGTAATAGAAGAATGGGAGAAACTCCCCAAATACAGGTGTGCCAAGCTTGTAGCATCATACCAAAAATATTTGAGGCTGTAATCTCTACCAAAGGTCCTTCAACAAAGTACTGATTAAAGGGTCTGAATACTTATGTAATATTTTTTTTACATTTCTTTGCAAACATTTCTACAACTCTGTTTTTGCTTTGTCATTATGGGGTATTGTGTGTAGAATGATGAGGGGAAAAAAATATTTAAATCAATTTTTGAGTAAGGCTGTAACGTAACAAAATGTGGAAAAAGTCAAGGGGTCTGAATACTTTCCGAACGCACTGTATACTATTTGTCATTACCCACTTCATATTTTTAAATACAGTGCATTATTACTATGCATACTACCTCTTCCATTACTTCTAACACTTCATATTTTTAAATACAGTGCATTATTACTATGCATACTACCTCTTCCATTACTTCTAACACTTCATATTTTTAAATACAGTGCATTATTACTATGCATACTACCTCTTCCATTACTTCTAACACTTCTTATTTTTGACTCTTTTACTGTTATTTATATTGCTCAATGTACTGCACAGTTGAGGGAGCTAGCACAAAAGCATTCCACTGCACCTTTTATATCTGCTGTGAATTGTGTATGTGACTAATACAGTTTTATTGTATTTATTGCTGGGAATTAATGGCTTCCTCATATGGCTCCATCTCAAATGAAGATGCCCTCCAAACATGATCACATCACTTGAGTGAAGTGAAACAGCCTGCTGTTCTGGCGTTGGCTGCAGCTCTGTTTACCCACAAGGCTCTTTGCTCCAGGAGATCTTGGCTGCAGTGCCGGAGCAGGAGTCCTCACTGAACGGCTGTGTGAGTCTGTATTATGTTACGGGTCTGGTCCCAGCCTCCCAGGCCACTAAACGAGCTGCCAGAATCCAAAAAGGACCTTATGGGCTCCAAACATTTCCACCGGCGCTCAGGGATAATGTCATTACTCATTTCATAATTGCTTGATATTTCTCCCCATCTCCTCCATCTCCTCCTGACAGCTGGTGTGGCAGGCCCATTAAATAGCATCAGACAGACATGGTTTGTGTTCTGCTCCCTTCATAAGCAAATAGGAAGCAGCAGACTTCAGAATAGGTTGCAAAGAGCCATTGCACAGGCCTATTTGGAACTGGTCACAGATATCTCCATCAATTAGCAAGGCAAAGCATATTCAATATGAGTTTACCTTTCAGAATAGCAACACTCCCTCATGTTATTCACTGCTGTTGTTGGTTACACCTCATAAACTCACTGCTTTCATGGGCTCTTAGAGGCTTGTTTCATAACAATTTTTTTAGCAAGTAGTTTACTTTTGAGTAAAATACGAGTAAATATTTATACTGAAGCATGGATTGTACTCGTCCCTCCTCCTCCAGGAATTTGTGCATGTGTCCCAGAGGGTGCTGGTAGATGGGGAGCTGAGGGAGCTTTTGGTGAGGAATGGGAAGCGCTATGTTGAGGAGCACCACTGTCTGGACCATGAGAGGGAGGCCTACCAGCGGCTGGTGGACATACTGCACTGAGGCTGAGGCAGCCTTACTGTCTCTCAGGAATAACACCAACGCTGACCTAGACCTTCTCTCCATCTGGGGCTTAACACATTGCCGTGTGCTCATATATGAACTCTGCTGCTCCCTAACTACGCAGAGTTACAGCTGGGTTACACTTAAATCAGAAAGGCCAAAAGAGAGGCATTGCTTTAATGATCAGGTACACAACATGGCCAAAAGTAGGAGGATACCCCTTCAAATTAGTACATTTAGTTAATTCAGCCACACCCACTGCTGACAGGTGTATACAATTGAGCACACAGCCATGGAATCTCCATAGACAAACATGGGCAGTGAAATGGCCCGTACTGAAGAGCTCAGTGACTTTCAATGTGGCACTTTCATAGGATGCCACCTTTCCAACAAGTCAATTCGTCAAATTTCTGCCCTGCTAGAGCTGCCATGTTCAACTGTAAGTGCTGTTAAGTTGAAAGGTCTAGGAGCTACAATAGCTCAGCCGCAAAGTAGTAGGCCACACAAGCTCAAAGAATGAGACCGCCAAGTGCTGAAGCGCAACACTCACTACTGAATTCCAAACTGTCTCTGGAAGCAACGTCAGCACAAGAACTGTTCGTCGGGAGCTTCATGAAATGGGTTTCCATGTCCGAGCAGCCGGACATAAGCCTAAGATCACCATGTGCAATGCCATGTGTACGATCGGACGGTGTAAAGCTTGCCACCATTGGACTCTGGAAACGCATTCACCATAGTTTTTATTTGAACTTTATTTAACTATTTAACTAAGTCAGTTAAGAACAAATTCTTATTTTCAATGACAGCCTAGGAACAGTGGGTTAACTGCCTGTTCAGGGGCAGAACGACAGATTTGTACCTTGTCAGCTCGGGGGTTTGAACGTGCAACCTTCCGGTTACTAGTCCAACGCTCTAACCACTAGGCTACTCTGCCGCCCCAACCACTAGGCTACCATCTGGCAGTCCGAAAAATGAATCTGGGTTTGGCGGATGCCAGGAGAACGCCACCTGCCCGAATGCATAGTGCCAACTATAAAGTTTGGTTGATTAGGAATAAGGGTCTAGGGCTTTTTTCTGTGGTTCAAGCTAGGCCCCTTGTTCCAGTGAAGAGAAATCTTAACACTACAGCATACTATGGGATACTAGACGATTCTGGGCTTCCAACTTTGTGGTAAAAGTTTGGGGAAGGCCCTTTCCTTTTTCACCGTGCACAAAACGAGGTCCATACAAAAATGGTTTGTCGAGATCGGTGTGGAAGAACTTGACTGGCCTGCACAGAGCCCTGACCTCAACCCCATCGAACAACTTTGGGAGCCTAATCTCCCTCCACTAATGCTCTTGCGGCTGAATGGAAGCAAGTCCCTGCAGCAATGTTCCAACATCTAGTAGAAAGCCTTCCCAGATGAGTGGAGGTCATAGCAGGAAGAGGGGACCAACTCCATATTAATGCCCATGATTTTGGAATGAGATGTTCAACGAGCAGGTGTCCACATCGCTTGTCTTTTTTACAGGTATCTGTAAAAATCTACACTGCACAATCAAACCTGATTAGCCAAATGTACTTTAGGTACTGAAGGTGGCTGTTAACTTTTTATTCAAAACACAACAGTAGTCTTATTGAATTACTGGGTGAATTGGTGTCCATTGAAAGAAATATGTTCTGTGCTGCTACTCTATCATGCTTACTTTGCATGATATATTCCAAGTAGCCTACAGAATTTTTTTTAAAACTTATTTATTGACAGGTTGTAATGAAAGTTAATCTGTGAAGAATATGTATATTCTGCTTCTTACTGATGTATCATGTTCAATAAAATATGGTTAAATGATGCGTTGCTTTTGGTTAGGTGTCTATCCTTTAAAATTAATCATTGAACAAATTGAGATCATAATCAGTCAACGTCTCTATGAAAGTCCTCCATATTTAGGTTGCCAATGGTCCTACAATGTATAACTCCGACACTACAGTACCTCAGTGTCCACCTACAGTAGCATACATTTTTCAAAGTGCAGAGGTTCGTGTCGTGCCAGATTACTCACATTCAAAGTCCCTACTATGGATACTCAATCTAGTTCCAAAGGGTAACTGGGCACTAAAGGTCGATCTAATTTATGGTCTGAAATTATTATCTTTCCTGCAAGTCAAAGAAAGGAAAGTTCTCTCATTCTTATGTTTGTCAAATGTATTCATTCATAGAGGACAACACAGAGGTGGCAACATTCATTTTACTTCGCTCAAAAGCTTGTGTCCACAATGAGCATACAGAGGAAGTATTGTGTTAATTTAAAGGATAAATCAAATGTCCTTTGCAGAACATCGTAGACCGGGCTTTGGCCTGCCGTAGACTGTCTCAGTCTAACAATTCCAACAACTATACTGAACAAAAACATAAAAATCAACATGCAACAATTTCAAAGATTTTACATAGAGTTACAGTTCATAAGGAAATCAGTCCATTGAAATACATTCATTTGGCCCTAATCTCTAATCTCTGGATTTCACATGACATGGAATACAGAAATGCATCTTTTGCTCACAGACACAAAAACAAAATGGTTCTCACAATGTGCCTCAGGATCTCGTCACGGTATCGCTGCGTTCAAATTACCATCGATAAAATGCAATTGTGTTTGTTGTCCTTAGCTTATGCCTGCCCATACCATTAACCCACCGCCACCATGGGCACTCTGTTTACAACATTGACATCAGTAAACCGTTCACTCACACAACACCATACACATGGTCTGTGGTTGTGAGGCCGGCTGGACGTACTGCCAAATTCTCTAAAACAACGTTGACGGCAGCTTATGGTCGAGAAATTAACAATAAATTATCTGGCAAACTCTCAGATGGACAGGTAGCAGGTGTGCGTAATGATGGGGAGCAGGTGGGCGTAATGATGGGGAGCAGGTGTGCGTAATGATGGGGAGCAGGTGTGCATAATGATGGGGAGCAGGTGTGCGTAATGATGGGGAGCAGGTGGGCGTAATGATGGGGAGCAGGTGTGCATAATGATGGGGAGCAGGTGTGCATAATGATGGTTGTCAGGACTGGTGGTTAGTAGACCGGCAACGTCTAGTGCTTGAGAGGGGGAGCGGGGGTAGGCGTAATGGAATTGTGGCATTGTGGATTTGTTTTGTGTGACAAAGCTACACATTTTAGAGTGGCCTTTTATTGTCCCGGCACAAGGTGCACCTGTGTAATGATTATGCTGTTCAATCAGCTTCTTGATATGCCACACCTATCAGGTGGATGGATTATCTTGGCAAAGAATAAACGCTCACTAACATGGATGTAAACACATTTGTGCAAAAACTCTTTCATTTCAGCTCATGAAACATGGTACCAACACTTTACATGTTACATTTATATTTTTTTGCAGTGAATATAAACTCCCTATAGATTTGATTTTAAAAAACGCATCAACATTTACAGTAGCCTAATTCATACTGTGACATAGTGCATGGGGTGAAACTGTCTCTAAAATGTGAAGCTTAAAATAATAGAATTATTCAGGAATAAATCCTGTCTAGAAATGGTCATTCCCAGAGGCCCGATCCCAACCCGATTTGGAACATAATTCCCTTTTATGCACTTTTCTCTCTATGCATATTCTGACCTTGAACTCAAGCATGGGAATTGTGTGCTATTCACCTGCTATTCGTTAGGTCCCGGATTCCGGACCAAGTTATGTGGGCGTCAATGGAATTCAATTCCCTTTTTATACACAATTCCCTTTTTATGTGCTTTTCTCTATGCTATTCTGACCATGAACTTAAGCATGAGAATAGCATGCTATTCTGACCATGAACTTAAGCATGAGAATAGCATGCTATTCTGACCATGAACTTAAGCATGAGAATAGCATGCTATTCACCCACTATTCGTTTGAGGTGGAAATCAAATAAATGAAGGTCAGGTGGAGGTGTCTACAGATACACCATATTCTGACTTTGACTTAATTCCCTAAAAATGAGCGAGGAAACCATGAATAAGGTCAAGCGAACCTACCGGTTCCAAGTGGGAAAAGCATTTACTTAAATGTTTCTGATAGAAATAACAGCATTCTCCATGCACTGTAATGTACAAATGGATAAGGGCTATTATAAGAGAAAGTGAGTAATCCATTTGGAGAAGGGGATTGTAAATACACAACATTTGTTTTAGATGATTTTTCCTTATGGTCCCTGGGGAAGAATGTGAAACCAGTCATATGGAAGCTAACTGAAAATCATACCAACATGACATGCATTGCAGCCCCTTTTCCACTGTGAAGTAGGCTATAAATGGCTGCACCTTTCTTCAGAACTTTTATTGTGTGCCCTCATAATTTGCACGGATGAAATTTGGACACCCAAGCTACAGTCTTCTGTAGGACTAAACCTTGATGTATGCGTTTTAGAATGTTTTAATTGTGGCCTATGCCACGGCTTTTCTCAGTTTTATTTTACAAGGTGTATAATGTTAAATATTTACCACTATCGAGAGTCACCCTCAGTAATACACATACATTTATAACTGTAACTTTAGTTTTCAATTTGTAGCTTACATTTTGCATCATTCCATTCCGTTTACCTTTCTTTCTTCTGTCACATCCGTGCTAGAATTAGTGGATCATATTAAGCTGATGTTGCGCAATGATTTGGGACATGTAGCCTATTTGAATCATTTTGGAAATCAGACCACACCTAGCAGGTTAAACCTGAAGACTGGTGCATGGTTCACGACGTCTCACAGTTTCATGATTAGTGAGAATTAGGGTAGATTTATAGGACTTTCTTCCCACCTTCCAATATTTCATGAATTGAACTTGAAATTGACATCTTTCAGGATCCATCAAAATACTGTATTTTTGATTCATCAATATATTTAATGTGTAAAGTCTCTCCAAAACATTTTTTTGTATGATGTATACTTTACTAACCCTACAATTTGCCTACATAATCTAATCTCAGCAAAAAAAATTAACTGCCCTTTTCAGGACCCTGTCTTTCAAAGATAATTTGTAAAAATCCAAATATCTTCACAGATCTTCATTGTAAAGCGTTTAAACACAGTTTCCCATGCTTGTTCAATGAACCATTTCCCCATCTGAGAAATAAAGTCAACGTTTTTGACTGTCTGTAATGTGGTGTGTAGCAGTGCACGGTGAAGGATTTTACCAGCTTCCTTCATTCAACAAAAATGTTTGTGAAAGTCTAGAGGAGACCTCAGACTGAAAACAGGTGTGTTGCTCATTAACAGAAACGTGCTGAGGGAAGCAGAAATGAAACAATAGGTGAACCTTATCAACCTAAACACTTGTTACAGTCAGGTGGGGTTCTAGTCAATTCAATGGTGAAGTCAAGGCAAGACAGCTGTGGGAAAAGGATAGACGTTCGTGTAACCGGTCTGTGACTTCATGTTTGAGCAGCTAATTAGGTCAGAACAACGTCTCCAGGAAGTTGTTAGGAGAGTAAGCTCCTACAGGCCTAGTTACAGTAAGGGAAACGGCGGGCCGTAAGTCTGATTTATAATAAAGATAGATCATTTTCTGCTCTCCCTTGTTCCCATTGGGATTCAATCATTCATTTATGACTTTTTGCACAAGATACAGTCACTCACCCACAAGTAGGTCACTTCAAGTGACCTAGTATAAAGAGTAGGAGCATGCAATATTATCCCCAAAAAAGCAGGAGAGTGCTCACCTTCTCTGTAAATCAAATGGGGTTGTGACAGGTTATCAGCTCTGCCAATCACCACAGTAGGAGCTGTGCCCTTACATAGAGGGTGGGGTGATGATGTGGGTTCGTGACACAGGAGTGTGATGTCGGATGACACAGCAGTCCCAGTGTTTAGCAAGCTGATGTGAAAGGTCAGAAGCCCTGGTTTATAACAACCTGCTATAGGCATCGGCACGAGGGAGAAGAGATATACAAACCCACTGGGCACAGACATCAAGTAAATGTCTACACCACGTTGGTTCAATGTCATTTAATTGAAATTATGTGCAAACAATGTTGATTCAACCTGTGTGTCCCCAGTGGGACAAATATTAGAAACATTAGCCTCGCCCTCGTCAGCGTCTGCAAACAACTACAGCCACGAGTCAGTCTTTTTGGGTGGCACTCCAGACATACACATAGAAACAAACCCAGTCTACACAGACACAAACAACATATGTGTCATGTTATAATGTTACATAACTTATTTCAAAGTGTCAGACAGACTCATGTACACAACCTTCCCCATAGTTCTTCAGGAGCCGACAGACACCCTATGTCCAGCGACTTACCTCAGCCCCAGGCCCAGGCCTACTCAGGTGACACCAGGCTGTGACCCCGGCCCCCTCGTCCCCCTGTCCCTGGGCGCCTGGTCGTGATTTGTGGGGCCTGGGGTCTGGTGCATTAGTCGACAAATCAGGAGGGCCAATCTGTTTGTGGTTGACAGCTTTACATTTCAGGTCCCTGGTCACAGATTACACCCTCCATGACTTATGTCTCCCCCCAACCACTCCTCACCAGACTAGAGCTGACAGGTGTCCATTATAAATGTCCACAAGTTCCCTGTTATTGATCCCACTGAACTTTGTGTGAGTGAGATGCACAACAGACAAATTGCACCCTCTGCTCACTTGGTGTTTAGGGTATAATGGATGTTCAAAGAAATCCAGCTGTGTACATAGTTATTGTTTTATACTGAGGTAATTTAAGGCGATTTAAGCCCATAACCTGGTCTCAAACCATTTTGTATTATTGTGTACAGAAATCTGAGACACACCATTTTAACTCAGCAAAAAAGAAACTGCCCTTTTTCAGGACCCTGTCTTTCAAAGATAACTAGTAAAAATCCAAATAACTTCACAGATCTTCATTGTAAAGGGTTTTAACACTGTTTTCCATGCTTGTTCAATGAACCATAAACAATTAATGAACATGCACCTGTGGAATGGTCGTTAAGACACTAACAGCTTACAAACGGTAGGCAATTAAGGTCACAGTTATGAAAACTTAGGACACTAAAGAGGCCTTTCTGCTGACTCTGAAAAACACCAAAAGAAAGATGCCCAGGGTCCCTGCTCATCTGTGTGAACGTGCCTTAGGCATGCTGCAAGGAGTCATGAGGACTGCAGATGTGGCCAGGGCAATAAATTGCAATGTCCGTACTGTGAGATGCCTAAGACAACGCTTCAGGGAGACAAGATGGACAGCTGATCGTCCTCGCAGTGGCAGACCATGTGTAACAACACCTGCACGGACCATGTGTAACAACACCTGCACAGGATCGGTACATGCGAACATCACACCTGGGTGACATTTACGTGGTGGCAACAATAACTGCCCGAGTTACATCAAGAGCAAACAATCCCTCCATCAGTGCTCAGCCTGTCCGCAATAGGCTGAGAGAGGCTGGACTGAGGGCTTATAGGCCTGTTGTAAGGCAGGTTCTCACCAGACATCACCGGCAACAACGTCGCCTATGGGCACAAACCCACCGTTTCTGGACCAAACAGGACTGGCAAAAAGTGCTCTTCACTGACGAGTCGCGGTTTTGTTCCATCAGGGGTGATGGCCGGATTCGCGTTTATCGTCGAAGGGATGAGCATTACACCAAGGCCTGTACTCTGGAGTGGGATCAATTTGGAAGTGGAGGGTCTGTCATGGTCTGGGGCTGTGTGTCACAGCATCATCGGATTGAGCTTGTTGTCATTACAGTCAATCTCAATGCTGTGCGTTACAGGGAAGACATCCTCCTCCCTGATGTGGTACCCTTCCTGCAGGCTCAACCGGATACGACCAGCCACACAGCTCGTTCTGAGCATGAATTCCTGCAAGACAGGAATGTCAGTGTTCTGTCATGGCCAGCGAAGAGCCCAGATCTCAATCCCATTGAGCACGTCTGGGACCTGTTGGATCCGAGGGTGAGGGCTAGAGCCATTCCCCCCAGACATGTCCGGGAACTCTCAGGTGCCTTGGTGGAAGAGTGGGGTAACATCTCATAGCAAGAACTGGCAAATATGGTGCAGTCCATGAGGAGGAGATGCACTACAGTACTTAATGCAGCTGGGGGCCACACAAGATACTGACTGTTACTTTTGATTTTGACCCCCCCTTTGTTCAGGGACACATTATTCAATTTCTGTTAGTCACATGTCTGTGGAACTTGTTCAGTTTATGTCTCACTTGTTGAATCTAGTTATGTTCATACAAATATTTACACATGTTAAGTTTCCTGAAAATAAAAGCAGTTGACAGTGAGAGAATGTTTCTTTTTCTGCTGAGTTTACAAAATCAGAGCGTTTTTAAATCTACCAGTTGGTACTAAATCGGAGATGAAGATGCATAGATAGCATTCTTTCATTGATCATATATTCTGAACACATTCTCTCTATGTATTCTTTTGAGGCTGTGGACAAAT
Source organism: Oncorhynchus keta (assembly GCF_023373465.1). NCBI lineage: Eukaryota > Metazoa > Chordata > Actinopteri > Salmoniformes > Salmonidae > Oncorhynchus > Oncorhynchus keta. The sequence goes on along the minus strand of NC_068434.1, from coordinate 27,746,632 downwards.
TCCTCATTAAAGATACACTAAAGGGATGGCTTAAGATACATTTACTGAAAACCCTATTAAATGAAAACTCTATTAGCCAGAAAATCTGTTGGCCAGCAAGCGGGAGGGTTTTCAGCAGTAGGTAGCCATACCCGCAGAGTGTGAATACCAAATACTGAGAAGTGTGTAGGAATGGCGTCAAGTCCTAAATCGGAAATTGCCACAGACTGCAAAATAAATCAAGAGTTCTAGGACTAACAGATTAGTCGAGTGCAGTATCTAGTCTACAATCATCGGATAGATCACATGATCAATACCATAGAACTAAATATATAATAGTGGAACTCTATGGAATACACACATCATTGAGATATATCTTTAATGAAAAATCATATCAGACACAATCAAAAAACAAATCAAACATGAATGTACACAATATGAAGACATAAACAGTGCATATAGAAAAATACCACTTGCTTATGTTTAGTACCTTTAGGAGTGGCTCATATAATCACTCTGGATAAATTGTTTGTAAAGCGTGTCCGTTTATGGGTGAGGGGGATACCACCATGTGAGTGTAAAAGGTAAGAGAATAAAAATGTTCACATGCAACAAAGACTCTCTTTAGCCCCGTTTATACTTGGTTCTAACATGCATTCTTTGTCCTGATCTAGTCCACAACTTCTGATTGATTTTCAGACAGGTGTAGACGATTAAAATATGCATTGTAATCTGATCTTCCTAACCACCTCTGGAGGTAGTCAGTGACCCGCTGTTACCTTACAAGTGTGGACGGATCCCGCTTTATAAAATTATTGACTTATGACATCAATATGGGTCTTAAAATAAATACATATAATTTTGAAAGAACAGCTGTCAAACTATTTGCATACAGAGAGGGACCAGGAAATCTCGTCACGATGCGGACAGATATGACACACCTTTCAATACCATGTGTAGACATATTTCTGAAAATGTGGGCACAATCAGAATGTGGACAAAGCAGGAAAAAAGACACATGTTAGCACCAGGTATAAAAGAGGCTTTTGTGTCTATAAGCTTTGTAAAAATAAATCCTTCAACTAGTCAAATGGTTAAACCTCTCTCCACCACACAAAGTGCCCTCAGTCAGTTTATGACAAGCATCCTCACACATATTCACAGCATTCTGTCCAATATCTAATATAAAAATGTATCTCGCAAATCATTTGAGATATTTACATGAACAGTAAGACGCCTTTACAGATATTGAAATGAAGAAGGATCTTTGCGTAATCACATATAATGAATAAGTATAACCAGTAGTAGTGATGCTCCTTGTGTTGTCTGCTTTTATCCATGAATAAAGGCATTGAGGTGATCGAAGCCACATATACACCCACATTTGGGGTGAAACGGTCCCGATACATATTATAAATGGTCCACGGGCTCTGTGATGGGCACTTGGGGTTCAACACAGTTCTCCTCCTTCCCCACCCAGTGGATCCCATGGCCGTTCTCTCCGGGGGGGTGTGGGGAGTGCTGACGGTCCAGAGAGGCAAAGGTGGTGAACTGGACCCTCTTCCTCTTGCTGGTGGGCGAATGGATGGACTCGTTGCGGTTCATGGGCTTGGCCCTGACAGAGCCCCCACAGCCCAGAGGAGAGGAGGGGCTGGAGGAGACAAGGCAGCTGGGTCGCCTGGGCAGAGAGGCAGTCTTATCAGACCCAATGTCTATGACTGTGGTGGCGCTTTGGTTGTCCTGCTGGGGAGGACTGCCAGGCACGTTCATCACCAGCTCAGCGTCCGTGCCCAGCCACACCCAGTCGTGCCTGTGCCCCGTGGGCTCCTGGCCATGAGAGGGGGGCTGTTTGTGCCTGAACTTTACCACATAGGAGATGCAGTTCACCAGGAAGACCAGGATGGCCAGACAGAAGACCCCCAGCAGGGCGTACATGCCAATCTCCAGGTCTGAGAGAGGCCGGTTGGACAGCATGTCCTCGCTGCCCATGTCCACCCCCATTGGCTCCTGGTCAGGCACCTCCTCTTGATAGGGGTTATTGTAGTTGACCAGGTTACCAGGTGCCTTCACAGTGCTACTGACTGCAACACTACCTATATCTTCAACTAGCCCACTGTCTGTCCCCTCAGCTGTCCTATAGTCACTAGGGCTACTATAATCACTGTCATTGATAGGGCTGGCAGGGCTGTTGAGGGTTCCAGCATTTAAGAAACTTCCTGTTTCAATGACTCCGCCTACACCGCCTTGGCTGTTTCCATCACTGGACACGCCTGGAGCGGAGTCACGCTCGGTGGATTTGGCGGTGGTGGTGACCTTGCGCATGGCACTCTCCTCCCGCTCAGAGGCAGAACTACTGGGCAGGGTCTGCTGGGGCTTCTGCTGCTTCCTCTCACTGTCCACCTCCTCCCCATCGTTCCCATAGTCACTGCTGCTGTCCTTACTTCTGCCACCGCCAACCCCACCTCCACCTCCATTACTGCTGCTGCTGTTGCTGCTGTCAAAGCGCCGGCTGTTGACCTGGAACTTGACCTTGAGGCTGCCACTGCCCACGGCAAGGGTGCTCTTCCGTTTGGACTTCTGGCAGGCCTCACAGATGGCCATCTCCACCCTGACCAGTACTCCCTGTCCCTCACCCTCTGCCACCACTGCAGGCGGGGAGCCCTGCACCGACACCACGCCCTCATCCAGAGAGGTCACCGTCACACGGTAGTAGGCAGGGTTATAGATGTCCAGAGGGGTCATGGAGTCATCGCTGAATTGGACCCAGGAACTAACCACAGCCTCCTGATGAGAACAAATAGCAATATTATTTTTTACTTGAATTGAATATTATTAAACTCAACAGTGCACCGGTGTCTGATCTGACTGACATTCAAGAAGATCGTAAACAGCACCTGTTTGGGGCTCTGCAGTACTTCCTGTGTGGTTGCCGTGGCGAGGATGGCCCTGTTGCTTCCTGGGCTGAGCTGCAGGGACAGAGCCAGGCCAGTGACCAGCTGCACCCCCAGCTCTGTGATGGTCACTTTGTCATCTACCACCGTCACAGTCTTCTCTGCCAGAATGGAGTCAGACAGCGGGGAAAAAACCTGCTCAGGCATAAAACACAGACAGCATTACATATCCTATCATGTCAATATACAATGTCACATCTCTGGATGAAGGCCCAGTTAAACATTCAGTTAAACAGGCAATCAGCCATGCTTCCAATCAGACCTGATGGTTACCATACCTGGATGGAGGTGCTCCCCACGTCTCGTCCTGACAGCACCCTGCCTGCCTGCAGTCTGGCGATGTGAGGGTCCTCCACCTTGAGGAAGTAACGCACCAGCCTGGTAACGTCCACCTGCCAGTCTGAGCCCAGGAAGTAGGCCTGTGGCTCCCGGGGGTCCGACTGCTCGGCTATAAAGTGTGTGATCACACGCACCAGGGCATGCTGGAACTGTAACATGCAGCCTTTGCCCTTCTTATCCTCCTCCTTCTCCTCACTGTTCCAGCTGAGCCTAGGGAATGAAGAGAAACACTGTATTACGTTACAGCACAGGGCACACCTGTCTCAACACACCCGGGCATGCACGCACACAGACTCTTCCCTGTTAATCTCATCACTGTTTGTCATTGTCATTCTCTTACTCTGTAGATCCAAATAAAAAAATAAAAATGGAAATCGGATAACATTGAGGTATTGTAATACATTAGGTAATGATATTAAAACACAAGCCTGAGCTCTTTGCAAAGTATTATTTTTGAGAAAAATGTAGACTCATTTTAGAGAGAAGGCTGCCTTTCAGGCAAGTAGCCCTCTATAATGGTCCCTTTACCCACTGTACCTACAGTATGTACGTACACTAGTATGTACAATGGGTGAAGGTTTTACTGTGTGACAGGAATGGGGGGTGGCTGTTGTGTGGGTCCTACTGTACCTCTTGGTGGTGATGATGGGCACCCTCCACCCCTTGATCTGGCTGAGCTCTGTGTCAGACACCTCGATCTGGAGGGGCAGCCGTGGGATCCACACGTTCATCTCCAGCTGAGCACTCAGGTAGCTGTAGGTGAAGTTCACCATCATCCCCACCTTGCCCTTCATCTCCTTCCCATTCACAAACACATAGTCACACCTGTCTGACACCTGTACACAGGAGGAGCAGACAAAATAGCAATGGCTAAATCATCAAAACAGGTCTAACCAAAAACATACATTTCCTGTCATATGATATTCATGGGTAAATACTCAGTGGAGTAAAGTACTTAAGTAAAAATACTTTAAAGTACTACTGAAGTAGTACTGTACTTTACTTTACTATTCATATTTTTGGCAACTTTTACTTCACTACATTCCCAAAGGAAAATAATGTACTTTTTACTCAATACATTTTCCCTGACACCTAAAAGTATTCATTACATTTTAACAAGAAGATTGTCCAATTCACACACTTATCCAGAGAACATTCACACTAAACACAAAGCACAGGTCATAACAATATATAACATTGCAAATGTATGTTAATTCAATCACACACTGTGCTATATTGGACATCAAAACACACAGAAAACACATTCATTATATTTTAATTTAATGTAACCTTGGCAAATAGTTTCTGTCAGCCCATTGAGAAATCTCATGTGCTTTTTGAAACCCTGGAAGACATCGTGCAGAGTCGGCTTGGTTCTATCAACATCCCTTGCTTTAATCAATTGGATAATTTACGGAGCATTGAACTACAGTTGTCATTGGCTCCCGTAAGTGCTCAGGGTAGCAGAAAAAAAGATCAGTGACTTTGACAGACGGCTCAACGAGGAATGCAAATGGCAGAGATTGCTTATCTATCTATTCATGAATTTAGCAATTAGAAGATGTACTGTCAGAGTAATGTCCTGTTGGTTGTGGAGGGGTCCTGTGACATCCTGTGACAATAATTAGCTTGCACTCATTAACTAAAATGGTGTTCTGGTTAAATGACTCTACCCCGATTCAACATGGAGAATTGAGTTGGAAAGGGAGTAAAAAGGTTCTGCAGCTACCTCATCTAATCAAGCACTTATGTAACATTAGGGCCCACAATGCAGTTATGCAAAGTTATGAACAACTGTCCGTGCTATTATGCACTGATCTTTTTTCAATGAGATCATCAAGAGTTTTCATCCAGGCGGTAGACGAGGTCAGACAATCATCCTTAATCTGAGAGCATCTGTTCAGCCTGAGGCTCCCAGGTAAGAGTCCCCGTCCTCTCATCTCCAAAATAAGCCATTTAGTTAACGCTCATTGAGTCACAAACCCTTCCATATTAACATGGCAACATAATCAAATCATTTCCCCCAAATATTTAATATACACTACATTACCATAAGTATGTGGACACCTGCTCATCGAACATCTGATTCCAAAATCATGGACATTAATATGGAGTTGATACCCCCTTTGCTGCCATAACAGCCTCGACTCTTCTGGGAAGGCTTTCCACTAGATGTTGGAAGATTGAAAGCAAGTCCCTGCAGCATTCAGCCACAAGAGCATTAGTGAGGTTGGGCACTGATGTTGGGAGATTAAGCCTGGCTCACAGTTGGTATTCCAATTCACTCGAGAAGTTTTTGATGGGGTTGAGGTCAGGGCTCTGTGTAGGCAAGTCAAGTTCTTCCACACTGATCTCGGCAAGCTATTTCTATATAGTCCTCACTTTGTGCACAGGGGCATTGTTATGCTGAAACAGGAAAGGGCCTTCCCAAACTGTTGCCACAAAGTCGGTTGACAAAGAATCGTCTATAATGTCATTGTGTGCTGTAGCATTAAGATTTCCCTTCACTGGAACTAAGACACCTAGCCCAGACCATTAAAAACATCCCCAGACCATTATTCCTCCTCCACCAAACTTTACAGTTGGCCCTATGCATTCGGGCAGGTAGCATTTTCCTGGCATCTGCCAAACCTAGATTCGTCCATCAGACTGCCAGATGGTGAAGTGTAATTCATCACTCCAGAGAACGCGTTTCCATTGCTCCAGAGTTCAGTGGCGGTGAGCTTTACACCACTCCAGCTGACGCTTGGCATTGTGCATAGTGATCTTAGGCTTGTGTGCGGTTGCTCGGCTATGGAGACCCATTTCATGAAATTCCCGAAGCACAGTCCTTGTGCTGATGTTGCTTCCAGAGGCAGTTTGGAACTCGGTAGTGAGTGTTGCAACAGAGGACAGGCAATTTTTTGGGCACTACGCACCTCAGCACTCAGTTGTCAAATTCTGTGAGCTTGTGTGGCCTACCACTTCACAACTGAGCCGTTGTTGCTCCTGGACATTTCCACTTCACAATAACAATTACAATTGACCAGGGCAGCTCTAGCAAGGCAGAAATTTGACCAACTGACTTGTTGGAAAGGTGGCATCCTATGGCGGTGCCACATTGAAAGTCACTGAGCTCCTCAGTACCGGCCATTCTACTGCCAATGTTTGTCTATGGAGATTGCATGGCTGTGTGCTTGATTTTATGTTTATGTTTTTATATTTAACTGTCAGCAACGGGTGTGGCTGAAATAGCCAAATCCACTAATAGTTTTGTATATATAGTGTATATAATAATATATGCCATTTAGCAGACACTTTTATCCGCTTTTATTCACAGTCATGCGTACATACAATTGAAGTACAGTGGTCCCGGGAATCAAGCTTTCTATCCTCCCGAGTGTCGCAGCGGTCTAAGACACTGCATCTCAGTGCTCAGAGGTGTCACTGCAGTCCCTGGTTCAAATCCAGGCTGCATCACATCCAGCCATGATTGAGAGTACCATAGGATGGTGCACACTTGGTCTGGGTTGGCCGGGGTAGGCTGTCGTTGTAAATAAAAATGTGTTCTTAACTGACTTGCCTACTAAAATAAAGGTTAAATAAAAGCCAAGGCTCCAAAGACACAATCTCAACATGGAGCACAGAATATAGCACAGAGTATAGCACAGAGTATAGAACAGAGTATAACTCAGTGTTGTACCGTGTCTGAAAGTTACGTTTCATTTGATGTTACTGATAAATGTTTGTGAGTCGAGTGAAAGATGCAAAGGAAATTCATCTTGTTGACCTGAAAGAGAGATGATCTCACTCTCCCTTGATACTGAGTGAAGTGAAGAAAGACAAATGACAGTGTGTGAAGTGATGAAAGACAAGTGGCATAGCAGTGAAAATATATCTCTTTCAGGTCAACAAAATGAATTTAATCTTTCTCTCGACTCACAAACATTTATCAGTAACTGTGCTGACAGGGTGGATACCAACTGCATGGATTAGGGATCTTCCAAATAACCATCAAAGGTTGCAGTGAGTATACTGTATTCATGACACAAGATCCTAAAAATGTACAGAGAATAGACTTTTATTAATAGCCATTTGTCATTGTGCTTGATTTTGATATTTGATGTGCCAGATTAATCTTAATCTCATTGTTTTTCACAAAAGTACCCATTACTCTCTTCACACATAACTGACAAGGCAAATGTTTCCATACTTATTAAAAGCCTCTTTATCATCACAGATTTGACCTTGTTTTGGCATTTCAGCCCAGAATAATTTTTATGGAATAAAGCCTTGCCATTTATCATCTGTAGATCTCATACTTTTTTTCACTTGCATCATAAGAGCAAAGTTATCTGAGTAGAGCCGCTAAACCAAGAAGCTTAGGGCAAATTTTGCGACTCAAACTTACTGATATCTGATCAGCAAACAAACACACACAGCTTGGGGGGGTCATTTAAAAAAAATGCATGAACAGTGATTTACATTCTGTTGTCACTATCATAATCCCACTGATCTCATATCTAAAACATTACATTATATTACACAAAAGACACTACATATTTCCAGTGGTCATGTTCTAATGGATCTCCTAAAATACAGAATAACAATAAATAAATGTGTCTTGGATAAGCATTTGTTATATTCTATAATTATACTTATACTGGCCGAATGGCTGTAATAACAAAGTGACATTGTGCAACAATAACACAAAGGAATATAAGTTTAGTTTTTCCCTTTGTTTCCCTGTCATTTCCTGCTGTGTGTCCTTTTCAGCAGCTGATTGGCTTGATGGAGGACATCACTGGAGTGTCACTCACTCTTCGTTTTCTGATGTGGTAGAGAGAATGTGGAGAGGTGACTTTGGTACAACTTCTTTGCCTTTAGCAGTCTCTCCTCCCCTCTTACACCCACCCTACATGGCCCTCCTGTCTCATTGGAGCCAGACAGGAAAAGCATACATCCAGCACTATACTCCCTCCTAACCACAGTCAAAACAGTCTCGTCTTCATATGACCTCAAATCACCTCCTTGGTTATTGGACATGATTGTTCACACCACAGACCTGCAAAGTACCTGTCATGGCACTGACACCTGTACAAAAAGGTCCCTATAGGACACATATGTCAGAGTCAAGGCCCGCGGGCCACATCCGGCCCGCGAGAAGGTTTTTTACGGCCCCTGGGATGATCTTGATTTATTATTAGAACCGGCCCGCAGACCGCAGCAAGCCGGCAGCCCGCAGATCTTTTACACGCACCAATACTACATTTCCCACAATGCAACGGTGACGCACCGAGCAGTAGGCTGCTTCATTTCAATATTTATTGGCACAGCAGTTGTCAGCATCACAGTAAAATTAACTTTCAGATACCCATCAAAAATGGCAAAACGGAAGGTGGACACTGAGAACCGGGGGTTTCAAACAAGGTGGGAGTCGGAGTATTTGTTCACGGAGGTAGCTGGAAAACCTGTGTGTCTTCTGTGTGGAGAAAGTGTGGCGGTACTGAAAGAGTATAATCTGAGACGACATTATGAAACAAAACACGCGGACAAAAACAAGAATATGGACATGGAACAAAGGCTACAAAAGGCAGAGGAATTAAAACGAGGCCTCAAATCTCGACAGGCTCTGTTCAAAAAAGCCAAATCACAAGGCCAGGCTGCTGTCAAGGCCAGTTTTATTTTGGCAGAAGAGATCGCTAAATCAGCCCGGCCATTTACGGAGGGGGATTTCATCAAAAACTGCATGATTAAAGTTTGTGACGAAGTTTGCCCAGAAAAAGGCAACTCTTTTTAAATGTGAGTCTGAGCAGAAACACCATTGCCGAGAGAGTAGACCAGTTGTCCATCAATCTAAAAGAGCAGCTTGTGAAAAAGGGAAAAGATTTCATTGCATATTCCTTGGCTGTGGATGAGAGCACCGACATTTCTGACATTGCCCAGTTGTCAATTTTCATCCGCGGAGTGGACTCCAGCCTAAGCGTGACAGAGGAGTTTTTGGCTTTACGTCCTATGCATGGCACAACTACGGGGCATGATTTGTATGAAGAGGTGTCAAGATGTGTAAATGAGATGGAGCTGCCTTGGGAAAAACTCATGGGTTTGACAACCGACGGAGCACCTGCGATGTGTGGACACAGGAGCGGACTGGTGGCGAAGATACGGGAAAAGATGCAAGAGGAAAACGCGACAGGTGAGCTGACAGCTTATCATTGTATCATACACCAGGAAGCGTTGTGCGGTAAAGCCTTGAAAATGGAGCATGTAATGAGCATCATCACGCGCACAGTTAACTTTATCAGAGCCAAAGGTTTGAATCACCGCCAGTTCAAGGCATTTCTGACGGAGTTAGAAACGGAGCATGGTGATTTGCCTTATCACACAGAGGTGCGATGGCTAAGCCAGGGAAAGGTGCTTCAAAGATGTTTCGAGCTTCGTGAGGAGATTTGTCTGTTCTTGGACAGCAAAGGGAAAGACACAACACAACTCCGAGACGAAATGTTTCTGTGTGAAATGGCTTTTCTGTGTGACATTACGAGTCATCTGAATGCAATGAACTTGCAGCTGCAGGGTCGGGATCGTGTCATCTCTGATATGTACAGTACAGTGAAGGCATTTAAAACCAAACTGACTCTGTGGGAGACGCAGATGCGGAAAGAAAATTTGAGCCACTTTCCCAGCTGCCAGACCATGAAAGAGAAGCTCTCTACCAGTGCGTTCCCGAGCGCACAGTTGGCTGATAAAATAGGTATGCTTGCCGCTGACTTTCGACGCCGATTTGCTGACTTTGAAGCACAAAAAGCAGGTTGGAACTGCTCGGTAACCCATTTGCTGTTGACGTGGAAAGCTCACCACCAAACCTCCAAATGGAGTTGATTGACCTCCAATGCAATGATGCACTGAGGGCAAAATATGCGGCAGTGGGTGCTGCGGAGTTCGCCCGTTTCCTCCCCGACACAATGCCCCAGCTGCGCATCCAGGCTGCTCAAACGTTGTCTATGTTTGGCAGCACATACCTGTGTGAACAACTGTTTTCTTTGATGAACTTGAACAAAACATCACACAGAAGTCGACTTACTGCTGAACACCTCCACTCAATTCTGAGGATTTCCTCAGCTCAGAGCCTTACCCCGAACATTGATGAACTTGTGGAAAAGATGGGACACCACCAAGTATCACCCTCAACCTCAAACAAGTGAACATTACTGTGCAATCACATATTTAGAGTTTTTACTCAGTTCAAGTTTAAAAGTTAAAGTTTAATATTTGTTTTCACTGCATGTTACTTCTCCTTAAACAAAGTGTTGTTTTTGATTAATAGATTTTTGCACTTTATTTTATTGTATTTCAATCCAATTATATTTTAAAAATATTTCAGTTGAGTGGATGATAGAAAATTGCTATTATTGTTTTTTTCTTTGAAGTAAATTTAGCCCACTTTTGCTAAAATAGAAAATATAGGCTACTGATGGTGCCTTGAATACCGGTTTCTTTCATTTAATGTTCATGTTATGGGGATTTTTATATAAAGGAAATTTGTCTTTTGTGTCTGTTGAAAATGAAAGATTACTGACAGAGCCATAAGAAAATATTGCTTTATTTATCTGATCATATTGGAATATATTTGTTAGGTTTTCAGTAGGTTCAATTAGGTTCACTAGACTATATGCGTCATTTAAAAATTTTTCAATGAACATTCGAACAGTCCGGCCCTCGGCTTGTAGCTAAATTTTTTATTTGGCCCTCCGTCCATTTGACTTTGACACCCCTGCTATAGGAGAACCCTTTGAAGAACCCTTTTGTGTTCCATGTTGAACCCTTTCCACAGAGGGCTCTACATGGAATCCAAACGTGTTCTTCCTGGAACCAAACATGTTCTATGCGGACAGCCAAAGAACCCCTTTGGAACCCTTTTTTCTAAGAGTGTTTGTACAGTAAAGTTGCTTTCAGTGAAAGAAATGAAGGTGGATGTTAGAGTAGCCCCAAAACCTCTGTGTTGCAATGCTCTGTGTTTAGCAACTCTCAGTCTGACATCTTCATGTCTACACGTTGAAGAAACACACTCTCACTTTCTTATTTGTGTGTGTTAATGTGCCAAGGACTTCCACCACTAAGATGAGGTTTTAAAACACATACACCTTCTACACAACTGTAAATGTTAGGTACCACTGTGGCATCAAGTGGCAGGCAGCCCGCTGTACAGTACCTTCAGGATGTCCTCATCAGTGGAGCTGCAGTCAGTGAAGTCTGAGACGTCAGTGACTGACCCATCCTCCTCCACAGCCACGGTCCTGACAGGCATCACCACCTTCTTCCCAGTTAGCACAGCCGTGTTCAGGATCGCTGAGTCCTAAAGGGAACACATCATCAGTCTGGCTATACACTAAGTGTACAAAACATTAGGAACACCTTCCTAATAGTGAGTTGCACCCCATTTTACCCTCAGAACAGACTCAATTCGTTGGGGTAATGGATTCTATAAGGCATCGAAGGCATTCCACAGGCATGCTGACTCCAATGCCTCCCACAGTTGTGTCTAGTTGGCTGGATATCCTTTGGGTGTTGGACCATTCTTGATGCACACCGGAAACTGTTGAGTGTGAAAAACCCAGCAGCACTGCAGTTCTTAACACACTCAAACTGGCACCTACTAGCATACCCCGTTCAAAGGCACTTAAATATTTGGGTTTTCCCATTCACCCTCTCATTGACACACATATACAATCCATGTCTCAATTGTCTCAAGGCTTAAAACTCCTTCTTTAACCTGTCTCCTCCCCTTCATCTACACTGATTGAAGTGGATTTAACATCAATAAGGGATCATAGCTGTCAGCTGGATTTACCTGGTCAGTCTTTGTCATGGAAAGAGCATGTTTTGTACACTCAGTGTAGGTTTAATGAGATATCAGCCCACTGTAACCTCCTAACTACTGATGCTTAAGATACACAGGGCCTTCAGAAAGTAATCATACCCCTTGACTTATTCCACGTTTTGTTGTGATACAGCCTGAATTCAAAATAAATGGACTCAATTGAAAACATGTTTTCACGCATTTCTACTCCTGAATTTATTGAGGCCATAACAAAAGGGTTGAATACTTATTGACTCAAGACATTTCGGCTTTTCATTTTTCATTCATTTCCAAAAACATAATTCCACTTTGACATTATGGGGTATTTTGTGTGAGCCAGTGACACAAAATCTCAATTTAATGAATTTTAAATTCAGGCTGTAACACAACAAAATGTGGAAAAAGACGAGGGGGTTTGAATACTTTCTGAAGGCACTGTAGGCTTGTTGTATGTAGGAAACGGGAGCAGGGGAGGATTGCATGTGGAAACATGACCTGAAGTTATGAGTTCCCATTGCTGGTAGAAATATAGATTTTGGAATTAAACTGTGATATCAAAATTCCCGAAACCACATCTGTGCCAGAAAATACAAGCAATCAGTATTAATCCTAATTTTATTAGCAATATAACTGTAGCTCCAACCAGTATTGAACAACATTCAGCAGCATAGTAATGAGTGCTAGATCAATCTAGACCTAATGGCCCCTCTGGCCAAACATCAAATCTACTCATGTTTGGCTCGCAGACTGAGGTCACCATCTAATCCATGATTGAGATGGACCATATCAAACAACCTAGTCTCAGAGCATTTTGTATTATTTTGTATGTAAATCCGAGACTCTCCATTTGGATGTTATGTGTTAATTTGTGGATGTCCATCATCCATTTTGTATGATATAATTTAGCCAAAAGTAAAATTTGTTACACATTTTCTAAATGTACAATATGTTACAAATGATGATACAAAAATGATATGTTATGAATTCCAATTTGTTGTGGCTAATTTTAGCGAGCTGGCTAGTGCCAACGTTAGCTAGCTGGCTAACATTAGCTAGGCTAGGGTTTAGGGATAGGGCTTAGGGTCAAGGTTAGGAGTTAGGTTGAATGGTTAAGGGAGAGTTAGCTGAAAGGGTTAAGGTTAGGGAAAGTTAGATAACATGCTAAGTAGTTGCATAGTAGCTAAAAAGTAGTTGAAAAGGTACTAATTAGATAAAATTCTAAGGTTGTCCGTGATGAGATTCGAACATACAACCGTTGGGTTGTGTTCTCAAGACACATTGGTGGCAGGGTAGCCTAGTGGTTAGAGCATTGGACTAGTACCCAGAAGGTTGCAAGTTCAAACCCTCAAACTGACAATGAACAGGCAGTTAACCCACTGTTTCTAGGCTGTCATTGAAAATTAGTATTTGTTCTTAACTGACTTGCCTGGTAAAATAAAAAAAACATCCACCAAACACCCTCCTTAAGTAGCTCTAGTCTATTGTAACCATACCAAATCATAAGTATTATACTAATTTGAGTGTCCCGGATTTACATTTACTAATTTACATATAGTCCATGAGACCAGGCTGTGTCAAATTTCAAACCAAAATCAAGTTTCCAATGCCTTTATATTTCAGTGCCTTTCAACTGTATCATATTGAAAATACTGTCTATTGTATGATACAGACAGAGTGATTGAACAACAGTCGAGGTTTTTACTGTTCTCAAACATGAATTAACAAATATCTATTAAATATTTTTTTGTAAGTAAATGGACAAACAAATGATCATAAAAGATGGAACATTTTGAAAGATATGATGTTGAAAATATTACTAGGCAGATATTGTAAATCTTCCATGAAAAAAAAATGGCTTAAAAGTCAAGGGCCCCTTGATTGTCGTAGCACAAAGGGCTAATGGCAGATTGGATATTGTAATGCAAATTGCTCCCACAATTTATAACATCCACTATTTAGTGACAGAGATTATTTGATGGATTAATTGCAGGAGTCCTATATTAAAAGATACAACATACAAACATAGAAAAATAGAGAAGCAGCAGTCAAAGATTGACAACCTCCTGGTAAATCATGTCACAGGCATCAATTAGCATTTCGCTACACCAGCAATAATATCTGCTAAATATGTGTATGTGACCAATACAATTTGATTTGAATGTCAAGAATACAGAGTGCATTAGGTCACAGTACCCACATTCTGGAGGCCACATCCAAGACCAAACACAACATTTGCAAAAGCATATGTCACAGGGGAAAATACTATATGCATATGGATGCTAGAAATTAATTGTTAGTCCGTGCTCACCATGACAAGTGGGGCGAGGCCCACAAAGTCTCTCTGGGTTGTGTAGATCCTCATGGAACCTTCTTTCTGTCCCCCATCCCTGGTGTTTGGTGGCAACTCCAGGTGCCATGTGATCACCTGGCTGTCTGATTGGCTACTCAGCTCCTCTACCTCAAAGTCCATCTGTAGGACCTCCAGTAGACTGCTGTCTAGCCTGAGAGGAGATAGAAGAGTCAGGATCAGACGAGGAATCTCACTGCCAGAGGAACACACTCAGCTCAAGCTATTATCTTTGATACTACATTGAATACATACAGTATGTGATTGTAGTACGGTGAGATAAACATTACAGAAGGACGGGTAGCGAGCATTTAAAAAAAAAGGAAAAGCAAGCAAGGTGGGACAGCCAAGCCCAAAGTAATCAAGGTGGCACAGCAGTGATCCTGACACATCAACCACAGAGTAAACAGAAAAAAGCGAAGCAATAAAGAACAGAAAGTGGAGGGTGGGAGGATCTGGGTTCCTCAGTCAGATATATCAATTGTGTATGCTCCAAGGACAGACTGCAAAGCATCGTCCAGGTTGCAGAGGGTCATCGGCTGCCACCTGCCCTCCATCAAGGTCCTGCATGACTGCAGGGCAAGGAAGCATGCAGGAAAGATCAGGAATACATTTAAATTAACAGGTGCACTTTGTTAAACGTTAATTTGTGGAATTGCGTATCATTCAGTCAATGCGTAACATTTCAAGAACTTTGAAAGTTTCTTCAAGGGCAGTCCCAAAAACCATCAAGCGCTATGACGAAACTGGTCTCATGAGGACCGCCACAGGAAAGGAAGACCTAGAGTTACCTCCGCTGCAGAGGATAAGTTCATTAGAGTTAACTTCACCTGAGATTGCAGCCAAAATAAATGCTTCACAGAGCTCAACTAACAGACACATGTCAACATCAACTGTTCAGAGGAGACTGCATTAATCAGGCCTTCATGATCAAATTGCTGCAAAGAAACCACCACCAGAGTACCAATAAGAGGAAGAGACTTGCTTGCGCCAAGAAACACGAGCAATGGACATTAGACCAGTGGAAATCTGTCCTTTGGTCTGATGAGTCCAAATTTGAGAGTTTTGGCTCCAACTGACGTGTCTTTGTGAGATGCATAGGAGGTGAACAGATGATCTCTGCATGTGTGGTTCCCACCGTGAAGCATGGAGGCAGAGGTGTGATGATGTGGGGGTGATTTTCTGGTGACACTGTGATTTATTTAGAATTCAAGGCACATTTAACCAGCATGGCTCCCTCAGCATTCTGCAGCAATATGCCATTCTATCTGGATTGCGCTTTGTGGGAGTATCATTTGTTTTTCAACAGGACAATGACCCAAAACACACCTCTAGGCTGTGTAAGGGCTATTTGACCAAGAAGGAGAGTGATCAAATGTAATCAAATTGTATTTGTCACATGTGCCGAATACAACAGGTGTAGTAGACCTTACAGTGAAATGCTTACTTACCAGCCCTTCAAATTTCTTTGGGATAGGGGGCGGTATTTTGACGTCCAGATGAAAAGCGGGCCCAAAGTAAACTACCTGCTACTCAGGCCCAGAAGCTAGGATCTGTATATAGTCGGTATGTAACGGCGTTCTTCGTTTGTCAAAAGAGAGTCGGACCGAAATGCAGCGTGGTGGTTACTCATGTCTTTAATGTAGAAGAGCGATACATGAAATAACTTATAAATACAAAAACAACAAACGGAACGTGAAAACCTAATACAGCCTGTCTGGTGAACAACTACACAGAGACAGGAACAATCACCCACGAAAACACAGTGAAACCCAGGCTACCTAAATATGGTTCTCAATCAGAGTCAGATGATTCTCGTCTCTGATTGAGAACCGCCTCAGGCAGCCAAGCCTATGCTACACCCCTACTCAGCCGCAATCCCAATGCCTACAAAACCCCAATACGAAACACAACATATAAACCCATGTCAGACCCTGGCCTGACCAAATATATAACGAATACACAAAACACTATGACCAAGGCGTGACACGATAGGTTTGGATAGAAAACACTCTAAAGTTTCTAAAACGGTTAAAAAATAATGTCCGTGAGTATAACAGAACTGAAATGGCAGGCAAAACCCAGAGGACAAACCCCCCCCTCCAATTTGTTTAAACTTCCCTGTCTGTATTTTATCTCTAAATGTTGTCAATCACTAGCAGCACCATATCACCACCACCAAATTTGGAGTGTATGTAAATGTACTTGGTAAATAAAGGTGATTCTGACTCTGAAGCGTTGTTTAAACCGAGGAGGAAAAACAGGAGGAATCCAGTTTATTAACCCTAACCATGACTCCGTGATAGACTTCAATTCATTGTAAAAGCTTATGTCTTACATGTACCATATGTTTAGTATAATAAACAACATCAGCATTGTCAAAGTGACTTCCTACACATGCCTAATAAGAAAACAACTCATTTATGAATCTGTTGTTTTTTTCAGTCTGTTTTAATATCCAATAATTACTTATTTCCTTGGTCTTTTGTCCTTCATCAAAATAACAACAAAACACTTCCTCTTCAGTAGCATAAAACAAGATTATCCACATAGAGGGTGTCATTTAATATTCTTTCCCACATGAATTTCCTGTTACTGTAAAGTAATCACATTGTTTGTGCACATGTAAGGTATGACTAGCTGAGCATGTCAAATGAGCATCAGGGATTTGATTGTGAGACAACAGATTAATGAGATGCACAATCTCCCGGCTCCACTGAAACCTATTACCCCTGAACAGACACACATGTCACTGCAGGCGTCAGGCTGAAGGAGAATGCACGCATGGGCTAAATAGGATAGATAGCTTGTAGCAGCAAAGTTCTCTGATAGCCTGATCCTCTCATTGTATATGATAATGCCTTGAATAGGACTTGGATAGGATCCCCTCTAATCTGATGAATCGGTTCAAAGTCTCTAAAGCGAAACATCTTTAAAGCATTACTGAAAGTGTTCGGCCTGTTTTAACTGACAGTACTTTAGATCATCATCATAAACATGGGGATTTACAAGAATGGGTAAGTGCAGTGATGGGTTTAGACAGCTTTTAACTATGGACTTTGAACTCGGAGTCAAGTGAGGTGCCATGAATTCATGAGATCTCCCTTGACTTTTAATATTAAGCAGCTGGAATATTGCACAATTTGCACAGCTGGAACATTGACAATAAAGAATATCCATCCTATCCCTTTGTTATTGCAACTCCCTGTGAAACACACTACTGAATAGGGCCACATCCACTCACTCTCAAGTAAGACAGTCCTGTATCTGGCACACACCCTCCCTTCGCCACATCAAACACTTACACACAACCAACTGTCAAATATTTTCAAATGTACTGTGTGTGTCCCTTTAAAGCCAAATGCATGCACAAAGCTACTTCTGATGAGTTCTCTATCATTTATTCTCTAAGAGCTTTTTAAATTCTGCACAACACATGAAAATACTTAACAAGAGAGATTTACTGTAATTGAATCATCTTAGAATATTGCACAAAAACACATCGAAACACAAACCAACTGTAACAGTGTTTTAGTCAAGTATCAAAACAAGATGTGCAAGAGGGTCTCTATCCCCTAAAGTATACATTAAAACGGATTTTGCTGTTTTAATCTGGCATTACAGTGAAAAGGGGGACACCATTATAGCCTTCTGTCATTCTTGTGGGTGAAGCAGTGAAGTACTCCAAACCCCAGATTATTAAAGGGACAGCACTCTCACTAAGTGGCCATCTTAAATCTGATGATCTGTTGCAATGTATTGTCAAACAGAGGATCAAAAAATAGTTAATATCCAGATAGCCACATAAACACTCACAGTGAGCTAGGAAGCTAAGAGACAAAGTCCATAAAAAACCCAAAGATGTGTGACATTAGACAGCCCCTGCAGGGGGTCTAGTAAGTTAAATGATATTTTAAGATGGATTATCCCTAACAAACGATTCTTCATCCACAAATATGTTCACAAAAACCTGTTCGATAAAGAATGGACTAATCCCCATCACATGGGGAAAACAAGAAAATGAGGCTAACCCAATAATAACTTCCTTTTACCAGGTCAGTGTTTCTATCACTCTGTGCTTATCAGTGTGAAGTGTATCCTGCTTGTCATGGACGCCATAATGCTCCAATTAAAATGACAAACTACAAAGATGTCCCACCTTTAAATTCACAGGAACATCTCATAGGCTATAAATACCTGGAGCCACAGCAGATCATAAAGGTCAGCCAAGTCACAGAGTTGGTCAATTACATGCAATGTCAATGGAAGGTCCTGTTCCTTCATGGACAGGTTCCTACATCTGGTGTATTGTCCAGAGCGCCAAGGTAAATTGACCTCAAGCAAGGTAAAGGTTACACTTCAGAAAGAGCACCATGACTCCAGATGTCTTTGTGACAGCAGCAATGGTACCAGAAACAGATCCCACAGGCCTCTAGGAACAGAAGAGGCATTAACAAAGCCACATATTCACATTGACTGGGCACACTAATGTTTAATTAATTGTTAATAATAATAATTGTTTAGTATTTGCCCAAGGTTTTAACAACATACTGTAAAGGAGACAGAAACACTTTAATATACTGAAAAGGGAACAGAAATAAATCCTTTATTTAACTAGGCAAGTCAGTTAAGAACAAATTCGTATTTACAATGACGGCCTACTCCGACACTGGGCCAATTGCCCCCACCACAACCACCACCCACCCTTTGTTAAGAGTGAAAAACCCAGCAGTGTTGGAGTTCTTGACACAAACCGGTGTCAGGAACGTCAAGAATGCATGGCACGTACTACCCCACCCCGTTCAAAGGCACTGCAAATATTTTGTCACCATCTGAATGGCACACATACACAATCCATGTCTCAATTGTCTCAAGGCTTAAAAATCCTTCTTTAACCTGTCTCCTCCCCTTCATCTACACTGATTGAAGTGGATTTAACAAGTGACTTCAATAAGAGATCCGAGCTATCACCTCGATTCATCTGGTCAGTCTATGTCATGGAAAGAGCAAGTGTCCTTAATGTTTTGTACACTCAGTATAGATAAGCAATTAGAGACTTCCAGAGATTTTCTTACAGACGTAGCACTACTTAATGACTTGTGAGGACAGTGGCCTCTTTAAGAAGCAGATTTCCTTAAGCTTTTCTCAGCAGTAGATCTGTGCTTGTATAGCATAAGATTTCTTCTCAGGTCAGATAGCCTAAGCCCCAGTCAAAATGCCATCGTGTGTGAGTGTTATTTATTCTGAGTCGTTAGCCTACTCATTGTATCACATATGCAAACTATTTTCAACTTACTCAGGCAAAATGGAAGTAACTAACCCTCTGTATCATGTACACTACTATTAAAATTAATTAACTAACAAACCCATGACATTAACACCTTATAGAGTACAGTAATGTTTATTCAAGAGTATGTGTAAAGCTGTCTATGAGCAGCCAAATTTGAAGGGTCCAGCCAATGGTTGAACACATAGCGGGTTTAATGGCGTTCACTGATAGTATATTGGGGGGGATTGTTGTGTATGTTCAGCAGACTTGCCTTTTTCCAGGTATGGCAGATTTCCTCTGACAAACAACAGCGATGGTGCCATCCGCTCCAGAGTCCAGCGTGATGTCCCACAACAACGAGTTACTGGGTGTTGCTGTGCGAAACGACACTCCTTTTTTAACAATCGCTCTAACAATGGAGACAATAACAAGAGAGACAGGAATAAGACACATGTTAAACAAACCAAGGTAACTAGAAAGTAAACTCTAAATCCTACACCTAGCAGTAAGTCCAATGGACATGACTAACATGATGTTGGCTCCCATAGCTTGGGCCCTTGAAATGATTCATTCCTAAGACCTTCAGTCAATCAGAGTCCACTTTGCTCATAGCAAAGCCCTGCAATTTAAGAGGATTGGGCAAATCCCTGGGGATAGGTTTCAATAGACTGAGGAAAAATGCATTTTGAATGTTTAGTATTCTTCATATACTATGGGCCTCTTTGTTCCTGTCTCGTACACAAATTATTCATGGTGTACTAATGGCTTGTTGGCCTGCTGGCCTCTCATTTGTAAATGATAAGCATTATCTAATGCAGCTGAACACTTACACTGTTCCAGTAGACAGCCATACTTGGGAGCTGAATGCTAATTCAAACATTACCCTGCAATTAATGACTAGTGTAAAAGGTCCTACAAGGGAGTTAGTGTAGCGTAAGAGTGGAGGTAGGTTAGATATATACTATGGATATATACATCCATAGTGTTGTGCAGGAGAGGCATCCCACTGCCCATCCTCTGACACTGTACAGGATTACAACACCGCACTTGTCTCAGACTCATTTGTCTCTCTTTAGAGCCATTCAAAGCATGTTTCCATAACAATTCAGCACCACCAAGTTGTTTCTTCATAAAATATTATTATAGTGCTGAATATTATCACTATAATAGGGTGATTGCTCACAAAACTAGAACCAAAAAGATTTGGGGGATTTTCAAAAACTGTCATCAATAGAAGGAACCTTTGGTGGAAGTATTGTTGACATACAGTATATTTGACATTTGTATCTTAAAGCATAATTGAGAAATAATTAATTGAAGTTGAAACATTTGTGACATTTTGGCCTTACTCAGGCCTCCTTTAAGACTATGTTTAAAAGAAAAATGCTATTGCAACCTCTTTGCAATAAGGAATTGAGACCAAAAGCTCAAGAAAAGTTTCAAGGATACAGTCAGGTAGCAACACATCTGCCACGCTGATCCTCAACACTGGAGCTCCCCAGGAGTGCGTGCTCAGTCCCCTCCTGTACTCCCTGTTCACCCACGACTGCATGGCCAGGCACGACTCCAACACCATCATTAATTTTGCAGACGACACAACAGTGGTAGGCCTGATTACCGACAACGACGAGACAGCCTATGGGGAGGAGGTCAGAGACCTGGCCGGGTGGTGCCAGAATAACAACCTATCCCTCAACTTAACCAAGACTAAGGAGATGATTGTGGACAACAGGAAAAGGAGGACCGAGCACGCCCCCATTCTCATCGACAGGGCTGTAGTGGAGCAGGTTGAGAGCTTCAAGTTCCTTGGTGTCCACATCAACAACAAACTAGAATGTTCCAAACACACCAAGACAGAGATCCTCAAAAGGTTATACAGAAGCAACATCGAGAGCATGGTTGTATCACTGCCTGGTATGGTAACTGCTCAGCCTCTGACCGCAAGGCACTACAGAGGGTAGTGTGTACGGCCCAGTACATCACTGGGGTTAAGCTGCCTGCCATCCAGAACCTCTACACCAGGCAGTGTCAGAGGAAGGCCCTAAAAATGGTCAAAGGCCCCAGCTATTTGCATTGTGTCCCGCCACCCACCACCCGCCAACCCCTCTTTTACGTTACGCTACTGCAACCACTTGCTTTGTTATATGAGTAGTATTTTTATTTCAATAACGATTTTGTTAGAAGAAAATAAATAAACAAATAAATAAACAATTTCAATATATTGTTGCACTGTATACTCTACGGGCATTTCAAAGCTCCAGAGTGGGATCTCTGCTACTTTTAGAGTTATGCTCCAATTTGTAAGCATTACCAAAAGAGTGAACTTGAAAATGGATTCAAAATGGTCGCCCTCTGCTGGTAAAAAGATGGCTGTAATTGGTTACGTTGGCTACTATGCTAATTTATCTGTTTAAAACGGCCATATATGTTAAACTAGCAGAGATCCCACTTTGGAATTTTGGAGTACCTGTAGTATATTATGTTTGACAATGTATATATATTTTTTTTAAATCCAAATCCAAAATTGTATATTTTCAATATTCATGTTTATATTTGTCAATATTCATAAAATAAAGTAAGAAAATTGTTATTGAATTCAAAATACTACTCATATTACAGAGCTAGCGGTAAAGCTTCATATGACACCAACAGATTAATCATTATGGAGCCTTAAGGAGGCCTGGGTATGGCCAAAATGTCACAAAACAATTAATCATAATCAACAAATCATAATTTGGGGGGCCAGAGCAGCGAACAGTTTTGATCTAGGAGATGATACCCTATCCATGTAAGGTATCAGATCATTTGACTATTCTCTCATTATTGTTTTGATTGACTAATTTCAACAATTTAAGGGCTTTCTGTATAGCTATTAAATGTTGGTGGAGAATATTAACCTGCTTTAATGATTAATACAAGTTTTTCTTGACTGTAGTTTCAACAGAGCTGAGATTTACTGAACTGGACACAATGTTTTTGCCAGGTTCCCATGAATTGTGTCTAGAACATTAAAATATTATGTTCTGAAAACATGGCAACCATGTTCTTTGTATATTTAGTGGGATGTTGATGTAATATTCCCTGAAGAAGGCTCAGTGACGCAGAAAAGTTGGTGGTTTACCCAATACATTACTGGGAGCTTGTATATAGAGTGTGCAACTCTTTATTTTTATAGCCTACAGTTTACTCATCGTTAGTCAGCAACTCTACACAAATATTCTCTGGGTGTGCGCCAGCTCATGCTTTTTATTAGACTGAAAACTTGGCCACCATGTTCTTTGTATATTTGGTGGGATGTTGATGGAATATTCTCCTAACCCACAGAAAACTGGACACATAAATGTTCTTTCAACGTTCCCATTTAACGTGTCTAGAACATTAATATCTTTTGTACTAAGAACATGGCAACCATGTTCTGTGTATATCATGTGTATTGTTGATTAAATATTCTCCTAACCCTCAGAAAACTGGACACAAATTTTCTTGCAACATTACCATGAAATGTGTCTAGAACATTAATATCTTAAGTTCTGAGAACAATGTTACCACGTTCTGGATAAATTTGATTTGACATTAAGGGAATGGTCTCTAGGAAACATTCCTTGCACATCACGGGAACATTCATATGAACATTTTAGCAAATGACCTAATGCAACACTTAAGAGAACGTTCTCAAATGTTGTGGGAACATTTGTTGTTATCTGGGACTCTATATTGTTATGTGCAACATCATGTGTAGCCTAACGCTTCTCAGGGGTTAATCCCAGACTCTTCCATATATACGTTATGGCAGTAAAACTAATTCTGAGCGCATTATGGTTCTCTGGGGGGGTATAATCTACAATATAAGCATCCATCTGATCTTCCCTACTTCCCCTCCTGGTTGATGGGGGGAGTGTACATTCAAGGTCATAGCCAGATGCTCTACTCACGCTACTGCCATGCACAAAAACCAATGTACTCATCCAATTTAAAAACAAATTTGAGTTATTGTAATTTGCCTTTGTGTGTTTGTGAGTGTTTTATGTGTATAAGTGTGCATGTGGTGTGTGTGTGAGTGTGTCTATGCATATTTGTGTAGTGTAAGAGCATCTGCACATACAGCTCTTCCTAGATGAAATCTGATGCACCCGTTGAAAGCTCAAGGGAGAACTAATCTTGGCATGGAGGTTGCTGAAATTGTCCTGTGATGCTGCCACATGGCGCACTGAAATGACCCAATGCCTTCGGCTCTCTCTCTCTCTCTCTCTCTCTCTCTCTCTCTCTCTCTCTCTCTCTCTCTCTCTCTATCAACGTGAGGGGACATACTTGTGGTACTTGTGAGACAGGGACTCAGACATTCCAGCAAAATTTCACTGATCCTTCCATGTTACTGCTACAATCTCTATCCGACAAAGTGCTAAACAGTACTTACTAGACTGGCAAAGGTTAGAGGAGAATTACACATCCCCAAAGGGACTGGATAATGTAAAAAGAGTTGCAAACAGCAAAAAATTCAGTTTGGGCAAGACAATGAAGGTGAAGGTAGAGTAACCAACACAGTTCTCAATGTGTGTGTGTGTGTGACGTGTGCCTGTCTGTCTGTGTGTGTGTGTGTGTGTGTGTGTGTGTGTGTGTGTGTGTGTGTGTGTGTGTGTGTGTGTGTGTGTGTGTGTGTGTGTGTGTGTGTGTGTGTGTGTGTGTGTGTGTGTGTGTGTGTGTGTGTGTGTGTGTGTGTGGGTGTGTGTGTGTGGGTGACCTGCCTTTCTTTGTACTGTCAGAGAGGGGCCCTCACTCAATTGTTAGCAGGAACCAGCAGGTTCTATTGAGGAAGCAGGAACAAAGGCACAGGGGACTGACAGGCTCTGAGGGGAAAGGGGAGAAGAGGAGCAGAGCAGCAGCCTCTGATTAACAGGGGGACAGGGACTGTGAGTGGGGGTGACTGGGTTAAAGGGGACATGCCGAGTCACTGGCTTACTGGTGCTCTTCCATGCCGTCCCTAGGAGGGGTGCATCACTTGAGTGGGTTGAGTCACTGACGTGATCTTCCTGTCTGGGTTGGCGCCCTCCCTTGGGTTGTGCCGTGGCGGAGATCTTTGTGGGTTATACACGGCCTTGTCTCAGGATGGTAAGTTGGTGGTTGAAGAAATCCCTCTAGTGGTGTGGGAGCTGTGCTTTGGCAAAGTGGGTGGAGTTATATCCTGCCTGTTTGATCATGTCCGGGCGTCTCATCGGATGGGGCCACAGTGTCTCCTGACCCCTCCTGTCTCAGCCTCCAGTATTTATGCTGCAGTAGTTTATGTGTCAGGGGGCTAGGGTCAGTCTGTTATATCTGGAGTACTTCTCCTGTCTTATCCGGTGTCCTGTGTGAATTTAAGTATGCTCTCTCTAATTCTCTCTTTCTTTCTTTATTTCTCTCGGAGGACCTGAGCCCTAGGACCATGCCTCAGGACTACCTGGCATGATGACTCCTTGCTGTCCCCAGTCTACCTGGCCGTGCTGCTGCTCCAGTTTCAACTGTTCTGCCTGCGGCTATGGAACCCTGACCTGTTCACCGGATGTGCTACCTGTCCCAGACCTGCTGTTTTCAACTCTCTAGAGACAGCAGGAGCGGTAGAGATACTCTCAATGATCGGCTATGAAAAGCCAACTGACATTTACTCCTGAGGTGCTGACAGCTACTGTGATTATTATTATTTGACCATGCTGGTAATTTATGAACATTTGAACATCTTGGCCATGTTCTGTTATAATCTCCACCCGGCACAGCCAGAAGAGGACTGGCCACCCCTCATAGCCTGGTTCCTCTCTAGGTTTCTTCCTAGGTTTTGGCCTTTATTTTTTCTTTATTTTTATTTTACCCCTTTTTCTCCCCAATTTCATAGTATCCAATTGTTGTAGTAGCTACTATCTTGTCTCATCGCTACAACTCCCGTACGGGCTCGGGAGAGACGAAGGTTGAAAGTCATGCGTCCTCCGATACACCACCCAACCAGCCGTACTGCTTCTTAACACAGCGTGCATCCAACCCGGAAGCCAGCCGCACCAATGTGTCGGAGGGTACACCGTGCACCTGGCAACCTTGGTTAGCGCGCACTGCGCCCGGCCCGCCACAGGAGTCGATGGTGCGCGATGAGACAAGGACATCCCTACCGACCAAGCCCTCCCTAACCCGGACGACGCTAGACCAATTGTGCGTCGCCCCACGGACCTCCCGGTCGCAGCCGGTTACGACAGAGCCTGGGCGCGAACCCAGGGACTCTGATGGCACAGCTGGCGCTGCAGTACAGCGCCCTTAACCACTGCTGTTTGGGGTTTTAGGCTGGGTTTCACTTTGTGACATCAGCTGATGTAAGAAGGCTATATAAATCATTTTGATTTGATCTGATGCCTGTCACCATACATCTTTCCTGACCACAACAACACTCCTGGAGCCAGGAAGTCAGGTAACCTTGAGGCCTCTACAACCTCTGGAATAAAAGTATAGTACTAACTAACTAACAGTACCTGAAAATACAAATGCTATTAAAAATCATTTTATAACTGGAGATAAAAAAACATCACATCCTGCCTCCACATGAACTTCTGTTAGTTTAGCAGTAACTATAGGAACAGGTCACAGCATCAGTCTGTCTCATAAGGATTTGCTGGAATCATAGTGGTAATACCAACAATGCTATTATTTGCCATCACTGAAATGGCATGTATTACAAAAAAAATGTACTGATGACACACTTCTTGCAATAAGAAGTTAGAAAACCTCTGAGAACAGTTAATCTAGTAATGGCATTCTAAATCCACCCACTCATGCTATTCGTGGGTTGTACGTTTCGTCACATTAGTTAATAGGACTGAAGCACGACTGAGCATTCTACTCAACGCAGTGTCAATTGGCGCTGATGAATATTGAATCTAAAGTGCATTATGGTGGCTTGGAAATACAATTACATTCCTAAAGTAGGCAAATAATTATTAGGAAAACCTTTTGTCGTCATTGTGATGTCACCAGATTGACTTTAGATGCAGTATAACTTTAGCTAGCTAGCTAAGATTGACCACCGGATTTTAGCTAGCTAACGTTAGCATTGCCAGCTATTTTTGATGAACTTTGCTAGCTATTGACAACATTGCCATCTGTCTAAAGTAAATTTGACGATTGATGATTAGTTGACAAGGTGAATCAGATGTACTTGTCCAGGGCTATAACAAAAATATGTGCTGTTGGGGGTACTTGAGGACTGGAGTTTGTAAAAAAAAAAAACTGGTGTGGGATTTACTTAATAAAAAGGGATTGTTACAAGATTACCTATCTGAAGCCTTTTCTCCTCCAGGCCCTCTGGGCTCTAAGGGTGGAGGGGTTTTTGCAGGAACCATAGCAGTCATTGGCTGTGGTTAGCTAGCGCTGACTGGAGAGGCAGGAGGAGGACGAGGCACCGAGGCACCAGGGCTGGGAAGATAGATTGGCCCATAGACTGGAACTGACAGTGTGTGAGAAAATCAGCTCTCAGGTGCTGCACCTACCATCCATCTCAGTTCTCTCCAAGTGAGGTTTGGGTGGCGGACTAATGCTGTGTATTTTGCATACCGGTTCCCCACCACCTGACCTCCCCGTAACCATACTGCCACAGGAAGCCATGACCTCCCTCACCTCTGTCACACACACTCATGGCAGCCCTCGGCCCCTGGTCCGCTCCAGTCAGAAACCCCCTCCCTTGTGCTTGTTTTCTCTTCTCTATAAGCCTTATTTGTCTCAGACATAATAGAGAGAGTGAATAATGGCTAAGAACTGAAAATCAAGCAAACAATCTTAAATGTAGCGCTGATATAATTTGCCATATAATTCAACATTTTAGTTGCTGTTTGTGAGTAATGAAATGCCACTCTTGGACCAATAATACCAATATTGTTGTTAAAATACCAATAACACAATCATTAAATGTACAGTGCCTTGCGAAAGTATTCAGCCCCC
Source organism: Oncorhynchus keta (assembly GCF_023373465.1). Classification (NCBI taxonomy): domain Eukaryota; kingdom Metazoa; phylum Chordata; class Actinopteri; order Salmoniformes; family Salmonidae; genus Oncorhynchus; species Oncorhynchus keta. The sequence goes on along the minus strand of NC_068434.1, from coordinate 27,718,964 downwards.
TTGAACTTTGCAAACTTTTGCCACATTTCAGGCTTCAAATATAAAAATATAAAACTGTATTTTTTTGTGAAGAATCAACAACAAGTGGGACACAATCATGAAGTGGAATGACATTTTTTGGATATTTCAAACTTTTTTAACAAATCAAAAACTTGGGCGTGCAAAATTATTCAGCCCCCTTAAGTTAATACTTTGTAGGGCCACCTTTTGCTGTGATTACAGCTGTAAGTTGCTTGGGGTATGTCTGGATGGAGAGCATTTGTGAACAGCAGTTTTCAGTTCTTTCCACAGATTCTCGATTGGATTCAGGTCTGGACTTTGACTTGGCCATTCTAACACCTGGATATGTTTATTTTTGAACCATTCCATTGTAGATTTTGCTTTATGTTTTGGATCATTGTCTTGTTGGAAGACAAATCTCCGTCCCAGTCTCAGGTCTTTTGCAGACTCCATCAGGTTTTCTTCCAGAATGGTCCTGTACTTGGCTCCATCCATCTTCCCATCAATTTGAACCATCTTCCCTGTCCCTGCTGAAGAAAAGCAGGCCCAAACCATGATGCTGCCACCACCATGTTTGACAGTGGGGATGGTGTGTTCAGGGTGATGTGTTGCTTTTACGCCAAACATAACGTTTTGCATTGTTGCCAAAAAGTTCGATTTTGTTTTCATCTGACCAGAGCACCTTCTTCCACATGTTTGGTGTGTCTCCCAGGTGGCTTGTGGCAAACTTTAAACGACACTTTTTATGGATATCTTTAAGAAATGGCTTTCTTCTTGCCACTCTTCCATGAAGGACAGATTTGATTGTTGTCCTATGGACAGAGTCTCCCACCTCAGCTGTAGATCTCTGCAGTTCATCCAGAGTGATCATGGGCCACTTGGCTGCGTCTCTGATCAGTCTTCTCCTTGTATGAGCTGAAAGTTTAGAGGGACGGCCAGGTCTTGGTAGATTTGCAGTGGTCTGATACTCCTTCCATTTCAATATTATCGCTTGCACAGTGCTCCTTGGGATGTTTAAAGCTTGGGAAATCTTTTTGTATCCAAATCCGGCTTTAAACTTCTTCACAACAGTATCTTGGACCTGACTGGTGTGTTCCTTGTTCTTCATGATGCTCTCTGCGCTTTTAACGGACCTCTGAGACTATCACAGTGCAGGTGCATTTATACGGAGACTTGATTACACACAGGTGGATTGTATTTATCATCATTAGTCATTTAGGTCAACATTTGATCATTCAGAGATCCTCACTGAACTTCTGGAGAGAGTTTGCTGCACTGAAAGTAAAGGGGCTGAATAATTTTGCACGCCCAATTTTTCAGTTTTTGATTTGTTAAAATAAATAAATATCCAATAAATGTCATTCCACTTCATGATTGTGTACCACTTGTTGTTGATTCTTCACAAAAAAATACAGTTTTATATCTTTATGTTTGAAGCCTGAAATGTGGCAAAAGGTCGCAAAGTTCAAGGGGGCCGAATACTTTCGCAACGCACTGTAAGTATATGATTCTATGGATGATTGTATGAATATAAAAAAAACATATCCTAATCTGCATCAATCAGTATGGGCATGATGCTCCCCATCATCAATTGACCTGGTCTTGAGGAATCCCGAGAGCAGTGTTCCCAGGAAGACCCATTCTGCAGGCAGGCCCACCTGTTCTACTGCTGCCCAGGTGTTACAATCCCCCCCTGATTCACTCTGCCTTCACATCCCTGGCTCTGTACAGATGAATCACTGCAGAGACATGGGGCCAATACTGAACGCAAATGCAATCTCAAACAGATGCAATCTTTAATTATGCAAGCAAATAACCATCGTTCAGCCACTCTGATGCTCCGCCAGTCATCAATGACGTGCTTGTCATTCTTATGGGGCAGTTTAGGGAGTTAGAGAGACTTTTAGGGCAATGTTAACGCCAGATGGCCAGGAATAAAAACACAGTAAATGGGATGAAAAAGTCCTATTTGTCAGACAGATGAATGATCGGTAGCCCACTGACTGCATCCACCGGATAGCAAAGCTTATTGTTTTTTATCCATGAGGCTGTCTTTGAATAAAATACATGTTATCAGAGAAAAATGTATTAAATGGTGTTTGATCAGATATCATCACGATTTAATAATTTAATCACCCAAAAAATAATCTGTGATCTGGGGTTTTGCCAACTCAATCTGTATACTAGCTAGCTCATGGTGCACAGACTAAACACATTTCCTATAGCAATCTGATTCACCCTCATGTAATTGGGGCTCCCGAGCGGCACAACGGTCTAAGGCACTACATCGCAGTGCTAGAGATGTCACTACAGACCCTGGTTCGATCCCGGGCTGTATCACATTCGGCCGTGATCGGGAGTCCCAAGAATTTGTTCTTAACTGACTTGCCTAGTTAAATAAAATTAAAAACAATAATCATAATTTGACTATGCAGCATAGGGAGGTGAGGTTTTCACACATTGTCAATATGACCAGTAATACAGCTGTAATAGAGAGTTGACACCTGCAAAAATAACATCTCATGGAAATCTAATGAAACTATCGGGTATGGTTTGACCATGTTATCACACTGATTAGATCCCTGGTCCTCTTGTCACTAGCTATCACCAACACTGGGATCATCATGTTGACGACTGAGCATTAAGCCTGACTTAATGGGACACTTGAACAGTGACAAAACAGCCTGACAGCTGCTGAGGCCCAGACTAGAAGAGACACTGGCTGCGTGATGATGAAAAGGAGGGCTAGAACACGGGCTGTGTTGGCAGGGTGGTGAACAGTACAGAGACAGATACATATACATACACACATACAGTGGGGCAAAAAAGTATTTAGTCAGCCACCAATTGTATAAGTTCTCCCACTTAAAAGGATGAGAGAGGCCTGTAATTTTCATCGTAGGTACACTTCAACTATGACAGACAAAAATGAGAGAAAAAAATCCAGAAAATCACATTGTAGGATTTTTAATGAATTTATTTGCAAATTATGGTGGAAAATAAGTATTTGGTCAATCACAAAAGTTTGTCTTAATACTTTGTTTTATACCCCTTTGTTGGCAATGACAGAGGTCAAACGTTTTCTGTAAGTCTTCACAAGTTTTTCACACACTGTTGCTGGTATTTTGGCCCATTCCTCCATGCAGATCTCCTCTAGAGCAGTGATGTTTTGGGGCTGTTGCTAGGCAACATGGACTTTCAACTCCCTCCAAATATTTTCTATGGGGTTGAGATCTGGAAACTGGCTAGGCCACTCCAGGACCTTGAAACGCTTCTTACGAAGCCACTCCTTTGTTGCCCGGGCGGTGTGTTTGAGATCATTGTCATGCTGAAAGACCCAGCCACGATTCATCTTCAATGCCCTTGCTGATGGAAGGCGGTTTTCCCTCAAAATCTCACGATAAATGGCCCCATTCATTATTTCCTTTACACAGATCAGTCGTCCTGGTCCCTTTGCAGAAAAACAGCCCCAAAGCATGATGTTTCCACCCCCATGCTTTACAGTAGGTACAGTATGGTGTTCTTTGGATGCAACTCAGCATTCTTTGTCCTCCAAACACCACGAGTTGAGTTTTTACCAAAAAGTTATATTTTGGTTTCATCTGACCATATGACATTCTCCCAATCTTCTTCTGGATCATCCAAATGCTCTCTAGCAAACTTCAGACGGGCCTGGACATTTACTGGCTTAAGCAGGGAGACACATCTGGCACTGCAGGATTTGAGTCCCTGGCGGCGTAGTGTGTTACTGATGGTAGGCTTTGTTACTTTGGTCCCAGCTCTCTGCAGGTCATTCACTAGGTCCCCCCGTGTGGTTCTGGGATTTTTGCTCACTGTTCTTGTGATCATTTTGACCCCACGGGGTGAGATCTTGCGTGGAGCCCCAGATCAAGGGAGATTATCAGTGGTCTTGTATGTCTTCCATTTCCTAATAATTGTTCCCACAGTTGATTTCTTCAAACCAAGCTGCTTACCTATTGCAGATTCAGTCTTCCCAGCCTGGTGCAGGTCTACAATTTAGTTTCTGGTGTCCTTTGACAGCTCTTTAGTCTTGGCCATAGTGGAGTTTGGAGTGTGACTGTTTGAGGTTGTGGACAGGTGTCTTTTATACTGATAACAAGTTCAAACAGTTGCCATTAATACAGGTAACGAGTGGAGGACACAGGAGCCTCTTAAAGAAGAAGTCTGTGAGAGACAGAAATCTTGCTTGTTTGTAGGTGACCAAATACTTATTTTCCACCATAATTTGCAAATAAATTCATTAAACATCCTACAATGTGATTTTCTGTTTTTTTCCCCCTCATTTTGTCTGTCATAGTTGAAGTGTACCTATGATGAAAATTACAGGCCTTTCATCTTTTTAAGTGGGAGAATTTGCACAAATGGTGGCTGACTAAATACTTTTTTGTACTCTTCTGTATGTACTCTTCTGTTTATGAGAGGCAAGGTGATTCAAGTTAAAGAGGAGAAATGACTTGAGGGAGAGGAGAAATGACTTGAGGAAGAGGAGAGGAGAAATTACTTAATTGAGAGGAGAAATGACTTGAGGAAGAGGAGAGGAGAAATGACTTGAGGGAGAGGAGAGGAGAAATGACATGAGGTAGATGAGAGGAGCTCCTACCATTGCTCCTGTTCCTTTCCTCTCCTTGTTGTTGTTATGTGACCATTGACCCCATGAGGCAGAGACTGTGAGCAAGAGGCAATTTGAATTCAAACTAAAGCAAAAGGGATTAAGATACATGGGCACTGGGGTGGGTGAGAGAGAGCGAGAACCCAGGGAAAAGGCTTATTTTCAGCCCCACTGCTTAAGTATACATAGATTCCAACACATGAGAGTAGAACAGGAAGAGAGAGGCAGCTGTCAACTTGATTTAAAAATCTCATTCAAATGAGTTGCCACACAAATGAGTTCGACATTAGAAAAACATAAGATAAATAAATAACTAGCAGTAGTAGAGAAACACATTTTTATCAAAAAACATTTACATTACTAAGACATTTACATTACATTTCTGTCATTTAGCAGGCTCTCTTATGGCTCTATTTTACTCTCTATTTTACGTTAGGCTATCAACCATGTCCAATCACCGAATTATTACTTACAATGATGGCCTATCAGGGAACAGTGGGTTAACTGTCTTATTCAAGGGCTGAACAACAGAGTTTTAACTTGTCAGCTCGAGGATTCAGTCCAACAACCTTTCGGTTACTGGCACAAAGCTCTAACCCTAACCCCAAAGATAAGCGATAAGAGCTACAACATTAATATTTGCGTAAACTCTTCACAGTTATGTTCTGTGGATGTCACCGGGTAGACTGACACCCCATTTCCTTGCTTCACATTCCAACCTTGTTTAACATTAACTAGTCTAAATATGGCATGATTCCACCAATTGTAACCACACATTCCACTATTGTGCCTAATCCATACTGTGGCTAGCTTCACAACACATAACCCGGTCCGGCAGAGAATCATTAGCCAGATGAAGCTTGCTGGCTGCTTATAACTTTGGCTTTGGGCAACAGGGTTAAGTAGCTGGCTAGCTATTTATTTCCATGAACTGAAGTTCAATTTCAATAGGCGAACAACAAGTGGCTACCTCGCAATAAAAGCACCCCTAATGTTCTCTGGGTGTCACTGAGTAGACTGATACCCCATGTCATTGATCCACAAACAGATTTTTGTCAAATTAACAAATGATTGGCTTTTGTTGATTTCATATAACCTCATTCCAACCTCGTTTAGCATGATCTATTCAAGTATGACATAATTCTACTATTTGTATTCATTTGCATCACTGTCAAAAACATACTTTTATTTTGAAGGCTAAACGCAAGGCCCACTATTGTGGCTAATCCTTATTGTGGCTAGTTTCACATAGATGGGTCCGACCACCATCAAATAAGAACTGTCTTGTAAATTAGGGTTATTTTAGATGATGACACCTAGCTATATAGTTAGCTAGCTTCTGAAACAGATTATGTCGTTTTGTAATGTTTTTGGGGAAGAACATTGTTTGCATCCATGAGCTAGCTAGGTTTTTAATGGCCAGCACTGTAGGTGCGCGAGACAACTTTACCAGCATCATAGCATACGTATCGATGAATCGTTGTGACATATGAAATATGAGTGCTGGTGTAATCAATGGGTAATACCTACATAAAACATGTATAAACACGTAAAACCAAACGGTGTTCCATAGTATAGGAAATCCTGGTTGAGAATGAAACGACTGAATAAATGAACAACGAAACAGCACAGCTGGATGTGATACAGCCTGGATTCGAACAAGGGACTGTAGTGATGCCTCTTGCCACTTTAACTATGCCACTTGCCACTTTAACTATGCCACTTTGTTTACTTTGTCTACACACTCATCTCATATGTATATACTGTACTCGATACCATCTACTGTATGCTGCTCTGTACCATCACTCATTCATATATCCTTATGTACATATTCCTTATCCCCTTACACTGTGTATAAGACAGTAGTTTTGGAATTGTTAGTTAGATTACTTGTTGGTTATCACTGCATTGTCGGAACTAGAAGCACAAGCATTTCGCTACACTCGCATTAACATCTGCTAACCATGTGTATGTGACAAATAAAATTTGATTTGATTTGATTTGCAAGGAGATGCAGTGCCTTAGATCTCCGTGTGTGTGTTAACTATTTAACTGTACTAGAATGCTTCAAGGGACGCAAAAAATGTAATATTGGATATCGGTATATTTTTTGGGGGGGCAAGGAAAATATTGGATCGGTATCACCCAAAAATGTCATAACGGTGAATCACTACTCCTGATACCATCAAATAAACTCCAGAATACATGCAACACAAATAAATAATTGCGACATATTGAGAAAATAGAGCTTTGGAACCCCTGACATGGCCATAATTTACCACATACAGTAGTGTGGATGAAATATAGTAGAAGCAGAAAAAGTACTATCTCTAACGAAGACAACGTAAATCTCCACCTGTCTGTGTTGACAGCAACCCTTGATGAAGATAGCTACAGTTGAAGTCGGAAGTTTACATACACATAGATTGGAGTCATTAAAACTCGTTTTTCAACCACTCCACAAATTCCTTGTTAACAAACTATAATTTTGGCAAGTCGGTTAGGACATTTTCTTTGTGCATGACACAAGTAATTTTTCCAACAATTGTTGTTTACAGATTATTTAACTTATAATTCAATGCATCACAATTCCAGTGGGTCAGAAGTTTACATACACTAAGTTGACTGTGCCTTTAAACAGCTTAGAAAATTCCAGAAAATTATGTCATGTCTTTAGAAGTTTCTGATAGGCTAATTGACATCATTTGAGTCAATTGGAGGTGTAACTGAGGATGTATTTCAAGACCTACCTTCAAACTCAGTGCCTCTTCACTTGAAATCATCGGAAAACCAAAAGAAATCAGCCAAGACCTCAGACAAAAATTGTAGACCTCCACAAGTCTGGTTCATCCTTGAGAGCAATTTCCAAATGCCTGAAGGTACCACGTTCATCTGTACAAACAATAGTACACAAGTATAAACACCATGGGACCACGCAGCCATCATACCGCTCAGGAAGGAGAAGCATTCTGTCTCCTAGAGATTAACGTACTTTGGCGCGAAAAGTGCAACTCAATCCCAGAACACCAACAAAGGACCTTGTGAAGATGCTGGAGGAAACAGGTAAAAAGTATCTATAGCCACAGTAAAACGAGTGCTATATTGACATAACCTGAAAGGCCGCTCAGCAAGGAAGAAGCCACTGCTCCAAAACCATCCTAAAAAAGCCAGACTACGGTTTGCAACTGCACATGGGGACAAAAATCGTACTTTTTGGAGAAATATCCTCTGGTCTGATGAAACATAAATAGAACTGTTTGGCCATAATGACCATTGTTATGTTTGGAGGGAAAAAGGAGGAATGCTTGCAAGCCGAAGAACACCATCCCAAATATGAAGCACGGGGGTGGCAGCATCATATTGTGGGGGTGCTTTGCAGCAGGAGGGACTGGTGCACTTCACAAAATAGATGGTTTCTTGAGGAAGGAAATATTGAAGCAACATCTGAAGACATCAGTCAGGAAACTTGGTCGCAAATGGGTCTTCCAAATGGACAATGACCCAAAGCGTACTTCCAAAGTTGTGACAAAATGGCTTAAGGACAACCAAGTCAAGGTATTGGAGTGGCCATCACAATGCACTGACCTCAATCCTATAGAACATTTGTGAGCAGAACTGAAAAAGTGTGAGCGAGCAAGGAAGCCTACAAACCTGACAGTTACACCAGCTCTGTCAGGAGGAATGGGCCAAAATTCACCCAACTTATTATGGGAAGCTTGTGGAAGGCTGCCTGAAACATTTGACCCAAATTAAACTATTCAAAGGCAATGATACTAAATACTAATTGAGAGTAGGTAAACTTCTGACCCACTGGGAATGTGATGAAAGAAATAAAAGCTAATAAATTATTCTCTACTATTATTCTGACATTTCACATTCTTAAAATAAAGTGGTGGTCTTAACTGACCTAAGAAGGGAATTCTTACTAGGATTAAATGTCAGGAATGGTGAAATACTGTTAAAATGTATTTAGCTAAGGTGTATGTAAACTTCCAACTTCAACTGTATGTGTTTATCAGTGAAAATACATTGGTCTAGGCAGGGGTTTGGCTGTGAACAAGGATGATGTGGAGATATTGAGGGCTGTGTGGAGACAATTTATACTGCACACACTATAGACAAGTCTATGAAAATGCTGTCAGAAACACCTCAATCTAAATATGACAACCCAGGGAACTAGAGAGAGACCACACCATCCTTATTACCTCGGCCCTGAGAGTCCTTGAAACCATAAGTTTCAATGCCTAGTGTAAAGAATCAATAGGGTCTGGCAGCTGTGTGAACATAGCCACAGGAAGTAGGGGTACTGAGGGTATTGCAGCACCACCTGAGAAATCTAAATCAAATATTTTTATCCCACTAGTCCTTTATTACTCCTGTATGAGCGGAGAAAAATATTAGTCAGACAAAAAGTCTCAGCAGTATGGATATAAACCCTACATGCATGGTTGTCACACTATGATGTTGAAGTTCTGTAGTGTGCAGGTGCTCTGTCCTTGAGTACAACCGGGACATTTAACATAATGAACGAGCACTGCCTTGAAATGATGAAATTGGGCTTTGCCTGTAATCCCCACTATACACATACGCAGTCATTATAATAAGACGCACAGCACACTGTACGCAATCCTTTGACATCAGTCAGATATTGAGCCACTAGAAAGCAACATCTGAGCACACTTTATCTCCATCACAGTGACACAGAGATGCTTGATGACTGCATGGGAAGTTGAAATACAGTGGCAAGAAAAAGTATGTGAAACCTTTGGAAATACCTGGAAATACCTGGATTTCTGCATAAATTGGTCATAAAACTTGATCTGATCTTCATCTAGGTCACAACAATTGACAAACACAGTCTGCTTAAACTAATAACACAAAAACAATTATACGTATTCATGAGATGTTAGCATGTTCCAGAGATTTCTGTGAGTCTTTGGCTGAACGGCCAATCCCAGGGAGAGTAGCAACAGTGCTGAACTTTCTCCATTTATACACAATTTGTCTTACCGTGGACTGATGAACATCAAGGCTTTCGGAGATGGTTCACATCAGGCAATGGTTCTTGTGAATAGCAAACTCAAATTTTGTGAGTGTTTTTTATAGGGAAAGGCAGCTCTAACCAACATCTCCATTCTCGCCTCATTGATTGGACTCCAGGTTAGCTGACTCCTGACTCCAATTAGCTTTTGGAGAAGTCATTAGACTAGGGGTTCACATACTTTACCAACCTACACTGTGAATGTTTAAATAATGTATTCAATATAGACAAGAAAAATACAATAATTTCTGTGTTATTAGTTTAAGCAAACTATGTTTGTCTGTTGATGTGACTTAGATGAAGATCAGATCAGATTTGATGACCAATTTATGCAGAAATCCAGGTAATTTTAAAGGGTTTACATACTTTGTCTTGCCACTGTAGCTCTGAACATCATTACTCTCCACAATTTTTCAATTTAACTTCAATAATCTGCCTCAATTCCCTGTAAGAACGCTAAAGACTATCATATTTTCAGATAACTATTTTAATCCACTTCAAATCTCATTGGATATTTCTAACGGACGGGGTTTGGGCATGTGTGGCTAAATCGACGAGATAAGTAAGGCTACTGTGCAATACATTGGCAGTACTTCAGCAAATAGGGTTAACTGTTATTAACCAATTATAACCACAGTGTGCTGCAGAACAATTATTGGTCTGATAAGCACTTCACCATAGTTTTTCCTTTATTTAATGGGTAAATAGTTTCATTTGCATTTGGAATTCTGAATATTCAAGATGTTTTATTTTTCCTTTATTTAACTAGGCAAGTCAGTTAAGAACAAATTCTTATTTTCAAAGACAGCCTAGGAACAGTGGGTTAATTGCCTGTTCAGGGGCAGAACGACAGATTTGTACCTTGTCAGCTCGGGGGTTTGAACTTGCAACCTTCCGGTTACAAGTCCGCTGCTCTAACCACTAGGCTACCCTGCCGCCCCACTTAGATAACTAATTGTTTTATAATAATTGACTTGACATAATAAAAAGTCAAGGTTAGTATGAGTGAAAACATCAAACATGACATCTGAAACTCACCGCATAGTGAAGTTCTCCAGGAAGGAGGAGCTGGCCGTGAGGATGTAGAAAGTGGCGATATCTGTCTTCTTCAGGGGTTTGGAGGAAGTCTGGATGACAACAGCCTTTCCCAGCTTGAGTTGAGACAGAGATGGAGCTCCCTTTGGCACCTGAAGGAGGCGCACACTGCTGATCCTCTGCATGGGAGTCACAGGGATGTACTCAGCTTGCTGCTGCTCTGAGCTGCCCCAGCGATCCCAAACGCCCTCCCTGCACTTCCCATATGCACTGGGCCGGGCCTGGTAGTACAGCTCTACTGTGTTTACCTCTGTTGGGTCCAACCTCCCCGGGCTAGAGCTCTCTGCTGCGGGACTGAACCAGCCGGCTAAAGGCTCCAGCTCAGCCATGCATGTGCCCCTCAGACCTCCAAGGGCACAGGAGCCCCTCACTTCCTGAGTCTGCCAGAAGGCAAACACCGTAACACAGGGCAACTCATCCTTTAGCCCATCTGCTCCCCTGTCCCAGTCCCTCCCAGCCACATAGAACAACACCCGCACCTTGGGCATGGATGAGTAGACCCGGGGGGTCAGCACAAAGGACTGGACCTTCCAGTTGTAGGTGAATACCCCCGGGGCCCGGAACAGCTGCACAGACTGTACCAGGTCTAGAGGGACAGGCTGCTCTGTGGACAGGGGCCCATAGCTGGCGTTGACAGCAGGAGGCCGGCTGGCTCTCAGGATGACAAATGGCTGTGTCTGTGTCTGCATGCTGGAGTTCCTCATGATGTCCTGACCGGCCTCCTTCAAAAAGAAGTAATCTGCGTCTTTCACCTGGTAGTTGACTGGAAGGAACACAGGGAATGGCAGAGAGCTCTTGGTGTTGTCTGACATCTCCTGACTGTCCAACTCTGTGGGAAAGCAAGAGACAAAACATTACCCGTAGGTTAACAGACAGTGTTGTTTTACTGAGTTACTAGAGACCCTTAACCTCTGCTAATAGCCCACAGCCCGGCATTAACAAACCTTCCGGCTACTGGTCAGTTTCTCTCAACTCTGGGCTACCAACCACAATCAGGATCAGGAGTTTTATAACAGGATCCATTGTTTCATGGTTATATAAAGTGGGCAGGAATAATAGCTGGCCTCAATCATTAAGTACAAAATCATAATAATTACCTGAGTACAAAGATATCACAATAAAATATTTGTTTAATGGGAATTGCCAAAAAGAAACCATCCAGAGATTTCCAGGAACTAGACATGAGGCAAGCTGATCAACTAGATGGGACATCATCATTAAAGTGACCATTTACTTCATCTTCAAATTCTCATAGTATACAAGAGGGTCTTTATATTAGAAATCATAGCAGGAGCAGCTAAGAGTATTACTGCGTGTGATGCAGTGGCGAAGGAGCACTGGTGGGACAGCAGCAGAACAGACTACATTCCCTTGATATCATCCATCATCCAAATCAAGTCAATCCCATACCCAAATGAGAGTGATTTCTAGGGAAAATGACCAAAGTGCGGGACGGACTACCTGTCATGAACACTTGGTGTCATGGTTCCACCTGTCACCAGAGGGAGGCAGAGACCAACCTAGAGACAATTATGACACACAGGTGTGTTCTATTACTCATTATGATTTCCCTGTTAAAAGAGGTGTGTTTTCTGTTGTGCTTTGCAGAAGTGACTTAACTTTCATCCTCCCTCTTCTTTCAGATCAAAACTTTTATGTAAAACCAAATGGCAAAGTAGCAAGCAATAATATCTGCATGATCCGATGACACACATCAGAAATGAATTAAATGGGATTACTCCCTGTAAATTATGTAATTCCAGCTATATTGACTTGTATGCCTTAAAACAACTTGACCTACCTAGGTGGAGGCTGATCTGGTCCTACACAGGGCAGCATGTTCATGGTGTGTGTGTTTGGAGTAGGGTGAGGGTGTCGAGGGGGACAACAGCATTAGAGCCCTCTGATCCGGCATAAAAGCATGAGGGGTATGACACAACTGTCTCTCTGGAAGTGAACTGAGCCGCAGGTCCACAGGCCAGCATCCACTCTCATTTGCCCCCATTTTGATAGATTACACATTATGGCTGCTGACCTGAGGCTGCACTGTCAATGGGAGGCTAATTGGCCTACTTGGTGGGAGAGAGAGAGAGAAGCAGCCTGGTATGTGCTCATTAACTGAGATGATCTCATACTCAATGGCACTCAACAGCACTCTGGCTTTGCTAATAAACTGCCTGTTAGAAAACGTGTGAAACAGTCTATTCTCCACTTAAGTGTAGACCTATAGCTGGATGTTGCAGTATAATGACACAAAATACATTCAGTTGCTTGTTCATGACAAATTGCCACATTCTATTCTGCCCAGAGGACAGAGACTCTGAGCCCTGTAATGTAACGGAATTGGATTAATCATGAACTATGAACTAATACACAATGCATGCATCTTATGTGCCAGTGATGAGTCAACTGTTTGTAGCTATAATCAAAAATGTCCCTCTTTACTACTGTTGATCTTATAACTGTCATAAACGTGTCCTTACCACAGAGTTTAGAGAGATTCCCCCTCAAAATGTCCATAATATTCCTTTCCTATAATTTTATCTGCATGTGTAGTGACACACCTTTCTGTTCCATTGGTCAAATTATGACAAAAGATGTCAGAGAGAATGACATGTCTGTCACTGGATTGTTGTGGTTATTTTTCCTGAGGCGGAGGGCTTGGAGCTTTTTGTAAACAAAGTCTATCTAAGCCTTGTCCCTCACGGTTTGTGGCGTGTGACAGGTCTCTACATCATCCCTCCTTCGACCTGCTTTTATCACCAAGCAGACACCTGTGCAGTGCTTGGAGAGCTTTACACAGTCAGGGAAACAGTTTGTGTGTCACAACGGAGCCAAGTCTACAGAGTGACCTCCAAAGAGAAACACAAATGGATGTTTTTATTTTTCTCACACGGACATGTACAGTATCTCAATCATCTTCCTGGACTGGGACAGGGACGGTCTCCCCTTAGCTCCACCAGTGACCGTTGACAGATGTGCTGTTTAATACCAGAGCTGGCAGTATTTCCCACCACTGTGAATAAACACTCACTGGGCATTTTCTGCTTTGGTATCTCTGCAGGAGGGAGATGTGCTGCAACTGTGGCAACACATATCACAGGCTGTTATATCTTTCTCAAGCTGGGTTTGACTGGTCATCTGTGCTCCCCAATGTATTTAAGAACACTTGAGTTAGCTCTAAAATCTAAGAGGGGTGGTACAATTGTGCTCAATGCAAATAATGCACTAGTGAGTATATACTGTATGTTAACAGTCTCATTTGCTGAGACAATAATCACTGATTCTCCACTGTGTAGGGAAGCTACAGTATATGTTTGCGTATGTACTGTATTTCCTGTCTCGCCATGATAAACGCTTTGCATCCAGCTGATAAAGAATGAGCCAAATTCCTCCACCAGCTGTTTCAGCACATAGCTGCTCCAATCACCCAACTTGGAGACTGACATCTTTGACTTTTCTATTTCCCTGTCCAGAAGAACAATATCTATTCTGGTCTGCAGAAATTCACTTGTCTCCATTGACATTGTTGTTTTGCCTCTTGGATTATTCTAAATAATTTCAATCACTTTTTGACTACACCCCTTTTTTATTTGAAGGAAACCTTCCATACTTGGTAGAAGTGATCGGAAAATGTTACTTTCTGGACCTGAATGCCAAAACATTTAGGAGATAAAAATTGCTCAAAGTTGACCCACTTTGCATTCCCCACGCTACTATGAGACATCCAATGCACAACCGAATCCATATGCCGAGCACAACACAATATGCTGTTAATCAAATCCATATTGCAAATTCTACAGTTGATTCCAAGTGAAAACATCTGTGTATAGGTTACATTTGTACAATAGGATAGTCTATATTTCTTGAGAATATGAAACTGCAATTGCATTAAGCAATTTAAATATAGTATATTTGATATGAAACAAGGAGGGAGAGGGAGAGGGATTTTCAGATCTGATTAAACAAGACTGAGGCGACCTTTAAACATAATCTTCAGGTCCCTTTTCTCAGAATAAGTCACTACTTGTGGGCCTGTTAGAAACAGCAAATAATCAAGGCATTAGAACACAAGGAACAGGGAGAAGGACAGGACTACATTAGGCCCTATGTTCTAAAGTTGGGGGTAACAACAACAGGGTTACAGTACCAGTAGGATCACTGGACACAGTCAAACAATTAAGGCCGCTAGAAAAGTGAGGAGACTGAGGCAAAAGCTAATTAATGACATGGTTTATACATGTATGTAGGTCTGCTTGGCATTGTTCCCAGTAGTGGTACAGCTGCCAGCTGACCAATGTCTGGACAGCACAGGATTGCTCACTTAAGAGTATAAGCTCTGTACTTACTGTAGGCTACTGTGCAATTACAGTAGGCTATTTGTTGTTACTAGGAAACAAAAGATTACCCATGCTGTCATTCGATGCTATTTCCAGCAGCATTATATTGAGACCAACAAGTATACATGCCAATGTCTCTTTTAATACAGAATTATCTATCACGCTCTGACAAGCTACTCAACTTGAGTTTTGTCTTGATGGAACCCACGGATTTAAGACGACCACAAACCAAACAAACCTGGCCTATGCTGCGTGGTGTTTTGAAAGAACAGTAACAGTTCAACTCCATGCATTCCAATGTGCTATAAGGAATGTTTATATTCGTGAAGAACAGCATGTGCGTGATCCGACTTCAAATGGCATGACAGAGACATGACACAGATGTCTCATTCCACTTGAAGTGTTGAATAGAGTCTGTAATTTTAGGTCAAGACGTTGTTTACTTCCATATTGGCTGTGTCCTCTCCCCAGAGGAAAAGTCAGGCATGACTCTCCTAATAGCAATGGTTTACTTGTTGAAAAGACCCTATGTCCCTGCAACCGCTACATAAAGATAGAAACTTGATAGAGCACTGATCATATGTGTACAGAAAGGGAGAGGAGGAGGGGAGGGAGATGCTTAGGCCTGTGTGGGGATTGGTAGGGATTGCTATATCCAATGAGACTCTTAAAGCTGGTTTTATCAGGATTTCTCCCTTTTTGTCCTCTTTATCCAGTCTGTTTATTATAATTCAGGAGGGCCACATCGTCTGGAAATAGCTGACTTTAAGGCAGTTAATAGCTTTTCAGCAAATGCCTTTGTGATGTGGAATATTTGCTGGGTTTTTAATCAAAGTCCACAGGGTCCTGTCCATTTCATCACTAAGGTGATGTGAATGAATACAATAATGTGTTCTGGACTTCTGCTAATATGCACTGAAACTCTTTTTAAGCTCTGCTGCACACTGAGACTAAACTAAGGAAATACAAATGTATGTCCATTTCATTATTGGAACTTAATGACAGTGCCAAATGTCCCATAAAGTACTGGTACACAGTACATAATCAAAAACATTTTCATCCTTATAAGGTTTGCTAATCTAAATGCAAGTTACATCAGCACTAACCCTCAATGACATAAACTCAAACTAAAAATCAAGCCTTAATAAGATTTGATTAGTCTTAACATGCACTTTGGAGTAATTAGACCAAGGTGGACCTCCTTGGCCTACTGTACCTGTATGCCCGTATTCTCACAAATCTGAGTGGCACCTAAACTGGACTAGGCACACTCATTACAAGCCATTGTCTTATTCAACTGGACAAATGAGACTTTTTGTGTCATATAGGGGCAGTTGACCACAACAACAAGTTACCATGGTGAAATTGCAGTCTGTAACTATGTTGCAAAGCCAATTGACTGACGGCAGTGTGCATATTGTATTCATAAAAGTATGGCATAACATTTCAGAGGAAACTATAAAAGTTAAATACATTTTCAACCACAAGGGTATACTGTCTATCTCATATCAGCTCCTTGATCATATAATAAACTCGTTTGTTACACATTGTCTAATGGAATACAAATAATCCTAAATACTCATGTATACTATTTCAACATCATAAAGAGTCTGCAATTAAATATGTACCAAACAAAAACATACAAATATAACAGAATATACAGATAGTCACTCAGGCTGATTGTAACCCTTTTTGTATGGTACATACCTTGCGTGACAATTGTGACAATCGTCGCTAGGAATATCTGTAAAATCCTCCAGATATGAGAGTAAACACTCATTTTGGCATCCAACTGTCACTTTATTACATGTAAATTCCCAGGCTCGGAGTTTCATCAAAGTGAATAGGGGTATACTTCATTCATTTCTACCCAGGAAGAGAACTTGCCTAGTGTAGCCTACAAAATCACACCTGTAAGAAGAATACAGCCTTGTCGTGTGCACTCCGTGTATCACATACACGATGCATTGAGCTATCAGATACGGTCTCAATGTTGGAAAAGTTCTGCGTAACGAGTTTGGAGACGTCCTGTCCAAGTCCTTGATCAGATTGCGATCAACCTAGTTTTTTCTTTGTTTTCCTTTTTAACTTTATCCTTTATGCCGCCATACTGAATGCGATTATTTGATAGAGAAACTCCATCGGATTCATTTTGAAGTCCTTGCATCCGCTCCCAGACTCAGACGTCTACCCAACTTTGACCATCGTCGGGACGCCGCTGCAATGTACAGTGTGATTCACAGATCATCGACTGCCTTGTGCACAATCCTTGGGGCACTAAAGGCATCGTGTCATCCGGTCAGAGCACGTCCTATGCGGTGGCGACAGGATTTAACAGCATCTGTAAATTAAAAACAAAACCATGATAATTTGGGATTCCACATCCATGATGAGGAGATAGATGGACTGCGGATGATTTACACAAATAGCCTGACTACTGTACATACTGCTAATTACACTTGACCAGTAGACTATAGCCTGTTAGACAATAACATAAATTACGTATTTGGGGTTTTGACAATATCCCATTGTAGGTTTTAGAGTAGAGGGTGCTCTTTAAAAATGAAACTTTTCTCCAATTATTTGTTCAATTATTTTTAGGGGAGATGTTCCTTCCTGTCCAGTTTTGATTCTGGGTGGGATATAACATGACATATTGCCATAACTTTCATCAACTTTTATAAGTGGAGCAATACGAATGTGATGGACATGGTGGACATGATGCTCTCCATCTCTGATTGGCTCATCTGTAAATGCATGAGGTAAATGAGGCTAAACCTTGCTGTTGTGAACGCCTACTGTTAATGCTATAGTGGTGGAATTCTAGTGCCCCCTGTTGGCTATAGATGAGGAATTATAAGAGTAGTCCACTGTATGTTGGTGGATTTGGAGTATTTTACATGCCTATATTCCTTACAGTCAGTTACATCAGCAATTATCAGTGTTTGGAGCTCATTGTCTAAAGGGTTGTCATGTCATTAGAATACAGAGAACTCTAGAGTTTGACAAAGTTGTCAAGAGTAAGACAGGTCTATGCCATACTGCATGGAAGTTAAATATTTGTGTCAACCACAGTAATGTTGATATTCTCCTAAAGCTTTGGAAACAGTTTTAGACTGTGGGTTAACCCAACAAACATTGTGCTCGGGGTGTGCAGATATTGGATTAGGATATGTAACAAAGTGAACAAAGCCTCAAAAGCCCTCCTCACCTCTCATGTTGTGTTTTATCTTCCCTACGCTGGCAAGATCTTGCAGCAAGAGGTACTGAAGTTTTCAACACGGCTGTAACTGCTGTCGCTTGCAGCTGTACTCCCCTGTATTGGAGCACCCTGTGAGCAGTGAGGGGCTTGTTCAAGTCAAGCATCCTAAGCAGATGCCAGGGAACACACACACACACACACACACACACTTCATATTTATTCAGGAATTGGGTTGGGGTTGAGGTGCTCCACTATGGCAATAGCTGACAGACTCTCTATGGCCACGCTTAACTCATTGTGTACCAGACTTCACGGATAGAGAGTTAGGGGGAAGATGCCACAAGCAACATTGAGCTACACCTCTCCCCTCGCTGCAGCTCTGTCATAAACTGTGTGGTGGTGGTATGATGGTACAGTACCTGGGCTCTGCTGCTGTAGTGCTCTGGTGCCATAGGGTCATTTAGATCCTCTATTTACCTACTCAAGCTGCACCATGGAGTACAAGCTAACTACAAGGTGTACAAGCACATCACAACAAGGTGAGTCCAAAAATGTCTTGTATGTTACTGCATAAATGATGTAATATGCCACGGAGATATGTATACTGTAGCTAAGAAAGTCAAGTTAAGTGTATGTTGTGTAGTAAGCTGTTAGTAGCCCATGTGCCTCACCCTGATAATTTAGTCTATTTTCCTGTTCTGACTTGATGGTGCACATGTAACCTGTAACCGGTTTTAGAGAAATATAATCATTGAATATTATAAGAGCTTTCACCGTCTGCTTACATGGCCCCTTTATTTATCCTACGGTTCTGACTTGGTGTACAGAGAGAACGCTGTAAGAATGGCCCATGTTCTGAATTCTCTCGCTGTACATTTCAAAAGTGCTGAACAAATAGTTATATTGACTACGTCCGTCCTAGCTCGTCTGCTGTTGGGACTCTGCTGTTGGGACAGCTTTATGTAGGCCCAAACAGTTTGTGGGCACCATTTGTCACCGTTATAGTACAATTCATGTATTTTTTACTGTTTTGTTGTAGCTTTGCTGGCATGCATCCCCCAATGTTTGTTTTTGTTTGCCCCACCAAGATTTACATGCTAAAATTGCCACTGATGGGTTCACAACTTTAATTGAGATGTGTGCTGGTAATTGTACTCATGTCTATGAGCTGAATAATTCAAGATTGAATTTCATGCATTATGAATGGTCATTTATCATTGTTTGATATGGCTATTTCTCATTAGCCAATGCATTGTGGGTATTCCTATTAAAACCATATCATATCTTTGTTTGTGTGAGAGAGAGAAAGTCAGGGTAAGGTTGGCATGCTGCCGGGTGTTCAGGCATTATTGTAGCCTGGGTTTTCTTTTGATAGAGCTAAATTTATTTGATTAAGTTCAGTTTGCCCTTAAGTTTTTTTTGTCCCGTTTATTGCATTGAAAATACCTGTACAGTTTCGTGGCCTTTCAAATTAAAGACTCACTCTGGGCAAGAAAAAACACATCTACTTCGTAAGCCTACTCCTTGTTAAAATCCGACCGCATGGTCAACCTCACATCCTTGCATAAGAAAAAAGAGACACTGGAGAAAAAAACTTAGCGAAAACAGCAGTGCCTCAGGAAATACAACTTAGTTGGGTTCTATTGTCATTGATGGATGTCAAAGCAATAGCAGCTGAGCTCTGCCAGAGTGGGAATAGAATAGTGTCCATAAGCTGCTGATAGATGTGGATGCCAAGGGAAACAATGTGTTTTCAATGTACAGTATGTCATTATTCTATTTGACAGATGGAGGTAGCTGATGTTGGGGAGTGCCTTCCCACGCACCTTGTGAAAATGAGTGTTGAAACTCATTTTCGTGTCAATGTCGGAGACTAGACACATTAAATATCATTGTCACTGACTACAGAGAGGGGTGTCTACCTTGGCTGTATTGTTTTGGGCAAACTCATATATCAAAAATACTGAGTGGATCCATCAATACAGAATATGAAGACGATTATGAGTCTTGTATATTTATTTAAGCATGTTGTTTTCTTTTACGTACCCTTTACTCTTACAGTAGGGGTTTCTTATAGCTATGTGATTGTGAACTAACCCAAACTGGACCATAAGAAGACAGTCTAGTTGTACACACCCTGAGAGCTGAGGAGAGAGCTTGTTCAACTTCTTAATCTGTACTGTTTTTGTGATGGGTGACTCCTTCTCCCCCTGCTGTCCTGCCCATGTAATCTGATGTTGATTCATTTTAAGCCGCAGTGTACCGGAGGTTTGGAGTTGGGACTACATGATGATGGAAACTGTCATCTCTCCCATCGATGGAAGCTGCCAATGTGCCACCCGGCAGGGCTGCTAATCCCTGGGGTAATCCTGGACTACAGAGAAATCATCCACACCGAGGCAAAGAGGACAAGGCTGCACACAGCTGATAGTCTGCCAGAGAAAGCCTCTTTCTCTCACACTCAACACTTATTGAATCTATCCAAGAAGATGGGTTCAAGGCAAACAGCTCATTCGGAAAGTATTCAGACCGCTTGACTTTTTCCACATGTTGTTATGTTACAGCGTTATTCTAAAATGTATTAAATTGTTTTTTCTTCCTCATCAATCTACACACAATATCCCAAAATGAAAAGGCAAAACAGGTTTTCATGATTTCAGCATTTTTTAAACTTAAAATCTGAAATATCACCCTTGCATATGTGTTCAGACCCATTACTCAGTACTTTGTTGAAGCACCTTTGGCAGCGATTACAGGCTCGAGTTTTCTTGGGTATGACACTACAAGCTTGGCACACCTGTATTTGGGGAGTTTCTCCCATTCTTCTCTGCAGATCCTCTCAAGTTCTGTCAGGTTGGATGGGGAGCATCGCTGCACAGCTATTTTCATGTCTCTCCAGAGATTTTCCATCGGGTTCAAGTCCTGTCTCTGGCTGAGCCACTCAAGGACATTCAGAGTCTTGTCCCGAAGCCACTCCTGCATTGTCTTGGCTGTGTGCTTAGGGTCGTTGTCCTGATGGAAGGTGAATCTTCTCCCCAGTCTATCCTGAGCGCTCTGGAGGTTTCATTAAGAATCTCTCTGTACTTTTCTCCATTCATCTTTCCCTCGATCCTGACTGGTCTCCCAGTCTCTGCTGCTGAAAAACACCCCCACAGCATGATGCTGCCACCATCATGCTTCACCGTAGGGATGGTGCCAGGTTTCCTCCAAATGTGACGTTTGGCATTCAAGCCAAAGAGTTCAATATTGGTTTCATCACACCAGATAATCTTGTTTCTCATTGTCTAAGAAACTTTAGGTTACTTTTGATAAATGCCAAGTGTGCTGTCATGTGCCTTTTACCTAGGAGAGGCTTCCATCTGGCCACTCTACCATAAAGGCCTGATTGGTGGAGTGCTGCAGGGATGGTTGTCCTTCTAGAAGGTTCCTCCATCTCAATAGAGGAACTCTGGAGCACTGTCAGAGTGACCATTGGGTTGTTGGTCACCTCCATGACCAAGGCCCTTCTCCCCCGATTGCTCAGTTTGTCCGGGCAGCCAGCTGTAGGAAGAGTCTTGGTGGTTCTAAACATCTTCCATTTAAGAATAATGGAGGCCACCTTGTTCTTGGGGACCTTCAGACATTTTTTGGTACCCTTCCCCAGATCTGTGCCTCGACACAGCGCTCTATGGACAATTCTTTCGAACTCATGGCTTGGTTTTTGCTCTGACATGCACTGTCAACTGTAGGACCTTATATAGACAGGTGTGTACCTTTCCAAATCGTGTCCAATCAATTTAATTTACCACAGGTAGACTCCAATCAAGTTGTACAAACAATTCATGGATTATCAATGGAAACAGGATGCACCTGAGCTCAATTTTGTGTCTCATAGCAAAGGTTCTGAATACTTATGTAAATAAGGTATTTCTGTTTTTATTTGTAATAAATTAGCAAAAATTCAAAAAAGCTGCTTTCACTTTGTCATTATGGGTTATGTCACGCCCTTGTCAAAGTATTTTGTGTTTATCTTTATGTATTGGGTCAGGCCAGGGTGTGGCATGGGGTTTTTGTATTGTGGTGTGTTTTGTCTTGGGGTTTTGGTATATATATATTGGGATTGGAGCTAGTGGGGTGATCTAGCAAAGTCTATGGCTGTCTGGAGTGGTTCTCAATCAGAGGCAGGTATTTATCGTTGTCTCTGATTGGGAACCATATTTAGGCAGCCATATTCTTTGAGTTTGTCGTGGGTGATTGTCCTTAGTGTCCTTGTAACTGTCTAGTGTTAGTTTGCACCAGTTTAGGCTGTTTCGGTTTTCGTTGCGTTTATTGTTTTGTAGTGTTTGTGTTTAGTGTGTTTTTTTCATTAAACATGAATCGTAATCTACACGCTGCGTTTTGGTCCAACTCTCCTTCACCACACCTAGAAAACTGTTACAGGTTTTCTATTTTCTATATTCTAAAATCTATTTTAGGATAAGGCTTTAACGTAACTAAATTACGAAAAAGTCAAAGGGTCTGAATACTTTCCGAATGCACTGTATATAACATTTACAGTAGAAATATTTAATCAAGGCGAAGGGTGGCTATTTGAAGAATCTCAAATATAAAATATATTTGGATTTGTTTAACACTTTTTTGGTTACCACATGATTCCATATGTGTTATTTCATAGATTTGATGTCATCACTATTATTCTACAATGTAGAAAATAGTCCAATGAAAAAGAAAAACCCTTGAACGAGTAATCGTTCTAAAACTTTTGACCGGCAGTGTATGTACTGTATGGTAATTTTGGTTCTGTACCAAAATTATAACAGAACATGGCCAAGATGTTCAAATGTTCATAAATGACCAGCATGGTCGAATAATAATAAGGCAGAACAGTTGAAACTGGAGCAGCAGCATGGCCAGGTGGACTGGGGACAGCAAGGAGTCATCATGTCAGGTAGTCCTGGGGCATGGTCCTAGGGCTCAGGTCCTCCGAGAGAGAGAAAGAAAGAGAGAAGGAGAGAATTAGAGAACGCACACTTAGATTCACACAGGACACTGAATTGGACAGGAGAAGTACTCCAGATATAACAAACTGACCCCAGCCCCCCGACACATAAACTACTGCAGCATAAATACTGGAGGCTGAGACAGGAGGGGTCAGGAGACACAGGGATAAGGGATCGGCTGCTGACCTGGACACACACATCTACGTTCCCACAGGGATAAGGGATCGGCTGCTGACCTGGGCACACACATCTACGTTCCCACAGGGATAAGGGATCGGCTGCTGACCTGGGCACACACATCTACGTTCCCACAGGGATAAGGGATCGGCTGCTGACCTGGGCACACACATCTACGTTCCCACAGGGATAAGGGATCGGCTGCTGACCTGGGCACACACATCTACGTTCCCACAGGGATAAGGGATCGGCTGCTGACCTGGGCACACACATCTACGTTCCCACAGGGATAAGGGATCGGCTGCTGACCTGGGCACACACATCTACGTTCCCACAGGGATAAGAGATTGGCTACTGACCTGGGCACACAGCTGGCGTCGCTGGACATCCAGGTATTTCTCGCACCATCCATTCCATCACTGAGAAATACTGGTGGCCCACCTTGATGCAGGATGTTACTGTCAGGATTTGGCCAGGGTTGTTCCGGTTTTTGGTCACTAGATGCCCCCATTGTGCCTTTTGACCTTTTGTTTTCCCTTGATCCCCATTATTATTTACACCTGTGCCTCGTTTCCCCTGATTGTATTTAAACCCTTTGTTTTCCTCTGTTCTTTGCTCTGTGTTTGTATGTTAGCACCCAGCCCTAGTACTCTGAGAACTCTTGTTGATCCCGGTGGACTCTCTTGTGGAATTCTGTTTTTTTGTTCTTCTTTGTTTTTTTTGAGTATCTTTTGAGGCTTTTTGTGCTTTACCTTCCACCTTGTGGATTTACCTTTTTTGTCTTGGAGGATTACCTTTGTTCTTGTAGGATTCCTTTTGAGGTTGTGGAGTTCCATGTTTTCCTGAAGAACTTCATTTTTTACTTCATTAAATACACCGTCTCAAGTACTGCTGTGTCTGCCTCATCTTCTGGTTTCTGCCGACTATTCGTGGCTCAGTTGGTTAAGTGACTGTTTCTCACTCCGGAGACCCGGGTTCGTAACCGGGTCCTGACAGTTACGCGGTATGTCAATTCCTTTTCCGTGTGTGTTCAAACCAAGTCGCCCAAGAATGCTCCAGCATGGAAACTCCTGACGCTTCCCGTGCCTCAGCCACCTTGGTCCCATCTATCCATTGACTTTGTTACTGATCTTCCCCTTCTGATGGTTTCCATTCCATTCTGGTGGTAGTGGATAGATCCTCCAAGTCATGTTGATTAATCCCTCTTCATGGTCTTCCCACTGCTCTCCAGGTTGCTGAGGCCCTCTTCCGGCATTGTGGCCTTCCGGAGGACATCGTCCTGGACCGTGGCCCCCAATTCACACCCCTAGTATAGAGGGCCTTCTTGGAGAAGCTCAGGGTCATGGTTAGCCTCACATCCGGGTATCGGCCTCAGTCTAATGGGCAGGTGGAGAGGATGAATCAGGAGCTGGGGAGGTTTCTGACGAGTCACTGTCAGGACCCTGTGTTCCATCCTGGGGATCGCGTCTGGCTCTCTACCAGGAACCCCCCACTCCGCCTGCCCTGCAAAAACTGAGCCGCCAGTTTGTGAGGCCGTTCAAGGTTCATCGGAGGGACAATGAGGTGACATACAGGTTACAATTACCCAGTCACTACCGTATCTCACCCTTTTTTCATGTCTCCCTTCTCAGGCTGGTGGTTCCTAGTCACCTAGCTGTTAAATCAAATCAGATTTAATTTGTCACATACACATGTTTAGCAGATGTTAATGCGAGTGTAGCGAAATGTTACTGTTCCCCACGACACCTCCATCCCCCCGAACATCGAGGGAAGCCCGGTGTATGCTATCAGATCCCTACTGGACTCCCGACATCATGGGCGTCAGCTCCAGTATCTGGTGGACTGGGCGGGGTATGGCCCAGAGGAGTGGTGTTGGGTTCCGATGGAGGACATTCTGGACCCAACATCATCCAGGATTTCCACCTTTGCTGCCCAGACCGACCCGCTCCTCAGGGTCGTCCCCCTGTTCAGCGTCATCCTGCGGCTGGATCCGCACGTCAGAGGGGGGGTACTGTCACGTCTGCTCCTCCCCTCCGGAGTACGACGTAGCCAGATTACTAACCACCGGTCCTGGGATTCATCATTATGTACATCTAGCACTCATTACGCGCACCTGTGAATCATTGATTCACACCTGGACTCCATTATCTTCATCATTTCCTCCCCTTTATATATCACTCTCCCATCTTCACTCACCAGTTGGCATTGTTCTTGTGTATCGGCGTATTGCCTGTTGTTAGTGTCGTGTTCTTAGTTTTGTAGTTTTATTCAAACGTTTCACAAGCACCTGCTTCTGACTCACCGCCCCATCATTACAGAGGGGCAGTGTCTGAGTTAGAAACATCCCAGTCAAGGGCCAAACCAGCGGTAAGTTAACTGTTGCAAAGCATTTTACATCAAGAATGATTTTTATTGTACATGATATGGTGTTTCCTTTGTGAATATTTGTGGTGCATTTTGTTGAGTATAATTTCAGCTAGGATGATGATCTGTGGTGGCTGCATTGAATAAATTGCTGTTTGGCATAAGATAATAAATCCATGACTGGTGCTACATGCTGGAGTCCTTGTTGATGATTGTGCACAACACAAGAATAGTACTATCACACACCCTCTGGTATTGGTAACTTGTTATTATGTCTCCAGAGAAATGTAGATTCAAATAAAGGTCCTAACTATTAAATTGCTATCGACATAATTAGGTGGGGGTTTTTTATTGGGATACAGACACGTTAAACAATGATATCGATTTATTAAGTTGACTGACAAGGTCATGATACATTTGAAGAATTGAATAAACCACCTCTGGGCAATTCCTCTGGGGTCAAAATGACCCCAGTTCATAGTATAAGGGTTAAATCATTCACCCATTCATTATAAGGTGTGATGTGACAAAGCGAAACTCCTAATGCAGTTATGTGAAATACAGTATATATTTTTGGGGTAATTTGTCAAGAGTGTTTTCCATCAAGGCAAAGGTGCCTAGGCTATGTATAGAACACTTGTATATGGTAATTTCTCATGATTTGACAGTATGCCATTGCTGACCATAATGGTTCCTGTGCAGGTCTATCTGGCGGTAGCTCCATTAGTGATGTGTTTGCATTCTAAGTTTGCAGCATTAGATTTGACTGCTGCGGGCTGCGAAGCGACAAGACAGATAAGCTTTTCTCCAACCCTCCAGGGGACAGAGTCGGCCATGATGGAGAGAGTCATGAGGCCCTGGCATCCCCATGGATACACATCCATAACCTCAATACTGCAACACTCTTTGGACAAAGTAAGAAAGAAGACTACATTTACACATGCAAGAGCATACGCTAACTCTCATATGTTCCTGCTAAGTAGATATGTGTTTGTCAACTACAGCGGCTACTTGTCATTGTCAGCATCACAAACTGGATGGAGACATTGCAGTTTTTCATTTGAAACTGGACTCAGTTACCATAGTACTTGTACACCAAAAACTTGTTCATCCCAGAACATTCTCTTGGACTCATCCTCTCACTGGGAGAAGCTACTGTACTCTGTAGAACTGGAAGGACTCTAATCTTAAACCCAGTTTGCCCACAGCAGAGAGACAGGAAGATGCCTACCTGAAAGAATTACCTTGCAAGCAGCTACCAGGTCCAAGGGATTACCAGCCAGGGAAATTCAACACAAAAATGGTGATGTATTTATTTATTTCCAGAGTGGCTTAAGCCTGGTGGAAGTCAGAACGTGACCATAATCTATCAATTTCTTCCCACATGCATGCTCACCACAGCATGACATGCCAGCCAGGCAGTTAGTCATCCATGTTATTAGATTATTTTCTCAGGACAGATGAGGGCAGGGAAGGAAGAGTTATGGGTCAATAAATATGACAATCATGCAATGTACATACATTGGCAATGATGTGAGCATCAAAGCACAAAATTATACAGATGTGTTCACACAAATAAGGATGGTCCTCAACTTGTACAGGCACAGAAATTAAATTGAATTGAATAAATGAGTGGACCTGCAACAGTTCGGTAAATACTGCCATCTAGTGGTAAATAAATACATTGGCCTGCCTGTTGAATTGAGTCCTGGATCTTTGTGGACTATACTCGGCTTTGTCAGCCTTGTCTCAGGATGGTAAGTTGGTGGTTGAAAATATCCCTCTAGTGGTGTGGGGGCTGTGCTTTGGCAAAGTGGGTGGGGTTATATCCTGCCTGTTTGGCCCTGTCCGGGGGTATCATCGGATGGGGCCACAATGTCTCCCGACCCCTCCCGTCTCAGTCTCCAGTATTTATGCTGCAGTAGTTTCGGGGGTTAGGGTCAGTCTGTTATATCTGGAGTATTTCTCCTGTCTTATCCAGTGTCCTGTGTGAATTTAAGTATGCCCTCTGTAATTCTCTCTCTCTCGCTTTGTCTCTTTCTTTCTTTCTTTCTTTCTTTCTTTCTTTCTTTCTTTCTTTCTCTCCCTCGGAGGACCTGAGCCCTAGGACCATGCCTCAGGACTACCTGGCCTGATGACTCCTTGCTGTCCCCAGTCCACCTGGCCATTCTGCTGCTCCAGTTTCAACTGTTCTGCCTGCAGCTATGGAACCCTGACCTGTTCACCGGACATGCTACCTGTCCCAGACCTGCTGTTTTCAACTCTCTAGAGACAGCGATAGAGATACTCTGAATGATCGGCTATGAAAAGACAACTGACATTTACTCCTGAGGTGCTGACCTGTTGCACCCTCGACAACCACTGTGATTATTATTATTTGACCCGGCTGGTTATCTATGAACATTTGAACATCTTGGCCATGTTCTGTTATAATCTCACCTGGCACAGCCAAAAGAGGACTGCCCCCCCATAGCCTGGTTCCTCTCTAGGTTTCTTCCTAGGTTTTGGCCTTTCTAGGGAGTTTTTCCTAGTCACCGTGCTTCTACACCTGCATTGCTTGCTGTTTGGGGTTTTAGGCTGGGTTTCTGTACAGCACTTTGTGACATCAGCTGATGTAAGAAGGGCTTTATAAATACATTTGATTGATTGATTGATTGATAGATTGATTGATACTAACAAGCAGGGGGACAAGAAGCAGCAGGGGGGAAGGAAGATGTCATGGAAACCTGTCACCATTGATGACATGCTCAACAAAATGTCCTTGGTGATTTACATGGGACTGTTAAAGGTATCAAGACTAGTTGACAACTGGAGCAAGTCCCTATTCTATCAGTTTGAGTTCCCGACTTCCATCATGAGTGAAAACCGATTAATGGGCATCAAGCATACTCTTCACATGAGTGACCCACAAAAGGATCAGGAGAATGACCAGAAGAAGGGGGTTACAGGGTATGATCATCTTGCAAGTCAAGCCCCTAAATCATGACATGGTGGAGGTCGGCAAAACTTAATTCCAGCCTGCTCACAATCTATTTATCTATAGGGGCGGCAGGGTAGCCTAGTGGTTAGAGCGTTGGACAAGTAACCGAAAGGTTCAAATCCCGAGCCGACAAGGTACAAATCTGTCGTTCTGCCCCTGAACAGGCAGTTAAACCACTGTTCCTAGGCCGTCATTGAAAATAAGAATTTGTTCTTAACTGACTTGCCTAGTTAAATAAAGGTAAAATAAAATCAAAATCAAAATGAGTGCATGGTTACCTCAAAGGCTCGAATTAGCTTGAAGCAATATGTGAAATATAAGCCGACCAAATGGGGCTACAAGCTTTTTGTGCTACCCATTTCAGCCTCTGCCTACACGTGGAACTTTTTCATCTCATATGGCAAGAGCGTCTGCTAAATGACTTAAATGTAAAATGTAAATGTGATCACATCCACTGGGAAGGGCCTTAGTCCTAACAGAATCGGTTTCCCCAAGACCAAGGTAAATAACATGACAGGACTAACAAGCTGCTTTTTGTCAAATGGAAGGACATTAGGGAAGTAACCATGCTCACCACACTGCAACAGGGCTCCGGGCAGCCGAGCGGAAATGGAGGAAAACTCGCCTCCCTGCGGACCTGGCATCCTTTCACTCCCTCCTCTCTACATTTTCCTCCTCTGTCTCTGCTGCAAAAGCCACTTTCTACCACTCTAAATTCCAAGCATCTGCCTCTAACCCTAGGAAGCTCTTTGCCACCTTCTCCTCCCTCCTGAATCCTCCCCCCCCCTCCTCCCTCTCTGCAGATGACTTCGTCAACCATTTTGAAAAGAAGGTCGACGACATCCGATCCTCGTTTGCTAAGTCGAACGACACCGCTGGTTCTGCTCACACTGCCCTACCCTGTGCTCTGACCTCTTTCTCCCCTCTCTCTCCAGATGAAATCTCGCGTCTTGTGACGGCCGGCCGCCCAACAACCTGCCTGCTTGACCCTATCCCCTCATCTCTTCTCCAGACCATTTCCGGAGACCTTCTCCCTTACCTCACCTCGCTCATCAACTCATCCCTGACCGCTGGCTACGTCCCTTCCGTCTTCAAGAGAGCGAGAGTTGCATCCCTTCTGAAAAAACCTACACTCGATCCCTCCGATGTCAACAACTACAGACCAGTATCCCTTCTTTCTTTTCTCTCCAAAACTCTTGAACGTGCCGTCCTTGGCCAGCTCTACCGCTATCTCTCTCAGAATGACCTTCTTGATCCAAATCAGTCAGGTTTCAAGACTAGTCATTCAACTGAGACTGCTCTTCTCTGCATCACGGAGGCGCTCCGCACTGCTAAAGCTAACTCTCTCTCCTCTGCTCTCATCCTTCTAGACCTATCGGCTGCCTTCGATACTGTGAACCATCAGATCCTCCTCTCCACCCTCTCCGAGTTGGGCATCTCCGGCGCGGCCCACGCTTGGATTGCGTCCTACCTGACAGGTCGCTCCTACCAGGTGGCGTGGCAAGAATCTGTCTCCTCACCACGCGCTCTCACCACTGGTGTCCCCCAGGGCTCTGTTCTAGGCCCTCTCCTATTCTCGCTATACACCAAGTCACTTGGCTCTGTCATAACCTCACATGGTCTCTCCTATCATTGCTATGCAGACGACACACAATTAATCTTCTCCTTTCCCCCTTCTGATGACCAGGTGGCGAATCGCATCTCTGCATGTCTGGCAGACATATCAGTGTGGATGACGGATCACCACCTCAAGCTGAACCTCGGCAAGACGGAGCTGCTCTTCCTCCCGGGGAAGGACTGCCCGTTCCATGATCTCGCCATCACGGTTGACAACTCCATTGTGTCCTCCTCCCAGAGCGCTAAGAAACTTGGCGTGATCCTGGACAACACCCTGTCGTTCTCAACTAACATCAAGGCGGTGGCCCGTTCCTGTAGGTTCATGCTCTACAACATCCGCAGAGTACGACCCTGCCTCACACAGGAAGCGGCGCAGGTCCTAATCCAGGCACTTGTCATCTCCCGTCTGGATTACTGCAACTCGCTGTTGGCTGGGCTCCCTGCCTGTGCCATTAAACCCCTACAACTCATCCAGAACGCCGCAGCCCGTCTGGTGTTCAACCTTCCCAAGTTCTCTCACGTCACCCCGCTCCTCCGCTCTCTCCACTGGCTTCCAGTTGAAGCTCGCATCCGCTACAAGACCATGGTGCTTGCCTACGGAGCTGTGAGGGGAACGGCACCTCAGTACCTCCAGGCTCTGATCAGGCCCTACACCCAAACAAGGGCACTGCGTTCATCCACCTCTGGCCTGCTCGACTCCCTACCACTGAGGAAGTACAGTTCCCGCTCAGCCCAGTCAAAACTGTTCGCTGCTCTGGCCCCCCAATGGTGGAACAAACTCCCTCACGACGCCAGGACAGCGGAGTCAATCACCACCTTCCGGAGACACCTGAAACCCCACCTCTTTAAGGAATACCTAGGATAGGATAAGTAATCCTTCTCACCCCCCCCCCTAAAAGATTTAGATGCACTATTGTAAAGTGGCTGTTCCACTGGATGTCATAAGGTGAATGCACCAATTTGTAAGTCGCTCTGGATAAGAGCGTCTGCTAAATGACTTAAATGTAAATGTATAAGGCATTTAATAACGACCATGTCTCAAGGAGCATGAAACATGCCAAATGGGGCATGGGTGAGGAAGAATGTCCCCATTCCTGTTTCTGTGAAGGATTACAATGCCAGCATGGGGGGTGTTGACCTATCTGGTGCTCTGATAGGCTACTACCAGGTCCTCCACAAGACCTGGAAGTGATATAAGAGGTTTTTTCCTACTTTGTGGACATTGCTAGAGTAAATGCTTTCATTCTCCACAAGCAGATGGCCAAAGCAAAATGTCAAACCCCTCTCTCCCTGTTGGCCTTCCAAGAGCAGCTGGTGTTGGAAATTGCTGAATTGGGGCCCCAAAGCAACCTCACAACCATCACAAGACCCCCCAGGTGAGCGCTAATATCCAAAACACATGCCAAAAGACAAAAGGAAGAACTGCAAGCATTGCACAAAACACAGGGGGAAATGCCAGTTCGCTTTTTGTTTCCTGGCAGAGGGTATGCTTCAAAGACTATCATGACATGCACAAGCTATGGTGAAAGTGAAATCTAATCATCTACACCTGGGATGTAAAATGAACACGAATGCCATTTGTAAGTAGTTCAGTTTATTTCTATTTTTGCACCTTTTTTAGTGAAGGACACATCTGTGACCACGTTTGTGTTTGATAAAGACAGTTGTATATTTTTTTATGTTTATCTGTTGCTTTTAAATTGTTTTTGTAAACAGTTCATTTGTATGTGGGAACAATACATTGAATATGCTTAGTCTAAACGTTCAGGCACTTTGGAGAGGTTGAAAAAACACTTGGATAACCCCTGTATGTCCGTGGACACCACCATAATGTTTGATAGAGGTTGGTGTTGTAGAAAGGTTGTTTTTATAGTGAACAATAACTTTTAGGCACATCTAGTGTGCAAAAACAGTGCAATTACCACAGTTTGACACTTAGGAGCGGTTGAAAGGACACTTCAATGTACCCTGGATACCCCATAACACCACCACAATGTTTAAGTGAGGCTGATATGGTATAAATTGTGTTTTTATACTGAACAAATAGCATTTAGGGATTGCAAATATGTAATAGCACTGGAATGATCTAATTTACAAACATATGCTGCATTGAAGAGGTTTAGGGACACTTGGAAACGCCAATCCCATTTCTTTCTGATATTGTTCACATGTTGTGGAAGCCACCTGATGTGTTTCCAGCTCTAGTCATCAACAATTCACTTATAGCTTGTCAATAAAAGATGACTTTCAAAATAATAAAAAAACAGTTATTTGTGTGTGCTTGATCTTGTGTATTCTGAACTATGTAACTCCTATCTTCTGATCATTTTCTCATCATCTCCCAGATGTCGTCTTTCCAAATATACCAAGTTTTTGCATGTCAGAATCATGTAATTACACATGAATAGCAGTTACTTTTGGGTATGTCTACTTAGGCGGAAATCTACATTTTGGCATTACATTTAAATTATTCAAACCACCGGTTTTCAATGGGGTTTAAGTCCGGAGACTGAGATGGCCATTGCTAAATGTTGATTTTTGTGGTCAATTAACCATTTATTTCTGTATTTTGATGTGTTCTTAAGGTCATTGTCTCGCTGGAAGATCCTGGCAGAAGCAACCATGTTAGGTTGTCCTGAATTGTCCTGGAACTTTTGGGGCTCCCTAGTGGCGCAGCAGTCTAAGGCTCTGCATCTCAGTGCTAGAGGTGTCACTACAGACCCTGGTTCAATTCGAGGCTTTATCACAACCAACAGTGATTGGGAGTCCCATAGGGCAGCGCACAATTGGCCCAGCATCGTCCGGGTTAGGGTTTGGCCGGGGTAGGTCATCATTGAAAATAATAATGTGTTCTTAACTGACTTGCCTGGTTAAATTTTCAAAAATAAAAAACTTGGTAAAGTTTATGATGCAGTTGATTATAACAAGGGCCCCAGGACCAGTGGAAGCAAAATAACCCCATAACATCAAAGATCCTCCACTATATTTTACAGTGGGTATAAGGTATTTTTCTGCCTATGCTACTGTTTTTTATTTTTTGACACCAGACCCACCACTGGTGTGCGTGGCCAAAGAGCTCTATTTTCATGTCATCTGACCAAAGCACTGGTTCCAATCCAAATTCCAATAGCATTTAGCAAACTCCAGGTTGTGTTAACCAGAGACTGTTCTGCATTTGTCTTGAAGTGTTGCATGTGCAACGTGAGTATAATTTTTGGTGTTCTGATATGTAATTCAAATACAAAAATCCTAATGTTATCTCCACCACTGTTAAGATGGTAAACTATACTTTACAAACACTTGATAGAACAGTGCATATATTGTGTCATACAGTGCCTAGTGAAAGTCTACACGCCCCTTGCACAGATGTCACATTTTGCTGCCTTACAATTACATCTAAAAAGGGATGGTTTTATTTTGTTACTGATCTATACACCCTGCTCCACATTTTTATCCTCTGCACACGGGCATGAAAATCACTGCACCAGTTTAAGCACCGCCATCGCCCAATCCTGATTCGCCCAAATAATGAATGATGAAAACCCAAAACCAGGAACTACTGCTGCTCGGAATCATATAATTCTACGTGAGCCTTGTCAGATTCTCGCCATTTCACCAGTCCACGAGAGATTAGGTATTCAGAAGACTTGAGGCAGGTTTTCCTCAAACTTTTTACCTGGGCTTTTCTCCTTTCATATATTTATTTTGATCCTGACAGTCGATTTGGAACATGTTGGTTTAAGTGTGGACATTCAGATGAGTCCTATAATGTAGTCCCTATGCTGTAGTTCAAACGAGTCCTATAATGTAGTCCCTATGCTGTAGTTCAAACGAATCCTATACTGTAGTTTAAATGAGTTCTACACTCTTAACACTGCAAGTACCCTCTGACCAATTATTATGTGTGGTATTCCGTATACAAGAGCTATTTCCAGTTGGCATGGCCAGTGCCCCCTTGTTTAAAGTCTACGAGTTCAATGATCAAGGTACAGTATGGCCAGGATGAAACCTATAGGCTAATGTACAGAAACGACCAACGCTCCAAGCTTTACTCCCCACATATAGAAACCAAGCTACTGCAGCTTTGTGTAGGGGAACAGTGCGACTGTATAGTAGGTAGGTTATATGGGCTCAGTGGACAGTGGTATGGTCTCAGTAAATTATATGTAAAGAGGGTCGAACACAAGTGGGTTGGAGAACTGGATGGTCATTTGAAATGATGGGTTATTACTCACCTGTAACCACATGATAGTGGAATGCTGCAACTTCAAATTAGAGATGAATTCCAGCATCACTGCTGAGGAAAGAAGACAAGGTACATGCCGTGACAATATAAAAGATGGTAAGATGCTACTTTGTTATACATGTTACCACATAAGCAAACTTTTCACCAATGTCCAGTTGATTTATGGAAGAAATTTCACATTGACGGACAGTCTTTTTGGTATGATGAGCTTATTCTATTTGTTAGGGTTAGGGTTAATGAGTAGATTAAAAACAACTAGTGAGTAGCAGCAGCGTAACAGAAGGGTCTGCGTAGCCCTTTGAGTAGCTGTTCAGGAGTCTTATGGCTTGTGGGTAGAAGCTGATAAGAAGCCTTTTGGCTTATATATAGTTTTCAGAGTGTTAGTTCACAAAAGGCAATTTGTTTGTTTTTATTTTGTTTTATATCTCTTTTTCAAGGTCCTGAATATTCAAGGCCAACGCCATTTATTTATGATATCTACTAACCTAAACATATGGAATTGTTTAAAGATAGTAATACAGTTGTCCATCTAGCTGCAGTATGAACAATTCTCTTAAGATATGAGTCCCTGCTCACATAGTCTTTATTGACCCCCCCCAGTAGATGTCCAAAGATAAAGAGCACCATTGTATACTTTCTTGCCTGTTTACTGAAAATTGTCTGAAGGATCTTCACTGTTTCCTTCTCCTCATGTGTGTATCCCACAGAATGACAATCAGTAGCATATAAGGAAAAGCACTGCTTGATCTCTGCCTGTGCCTTTTTGGTATGTTTGTTGTCAAACCTGGAGTTTCCCATCAACGAACCCTTTGGCATTTCTACAGTCTGATGTCTGAAAGTCA
Source organism: Oncorhynchus keta (assembly GCF_023373465.1). NCBI lineage: Eukaryota > Metazoa > Chordata > Actinopteri > Salmoniformes > Salmonidae > Oncorhynchus > Oncorhynchus keta. Next base: position 27,683,451 of record NC_068434.1, on the reverse strand, counting down.
TTTATCTCAAAAGCTTCTACCCCCAGCTTCTATCCTGCTGCACTCTTCCTAACTCTAACCTTCCCAACCAGCATGACACGGACCTCTTCATTTTTGTTGGATTACAAGGACACTGTTGTTACCTTTGACATAAGTCTAACCTTGATGCTATTCCTGTTAGCACATTTGACAAACATAGTAAAGTAGTTTTCCCTCCACAAAGTGAATGGATAAATGGGTGGCGTTGATCATGTAAGAACTCAAGTGTCCTCAGAGTTCTATTGTGGTTAATGTTATCAGTAGTGGTGTGTGGGGAAAATCACTGGGGAAGCCAAGCTGGTTTGCTCTATAATAACCTGTTAATTCGTATGCCTTGTGACCGTGATATATAGGCCTAAAGGCCAAGACAATAAGAAGACTCATAGAGTTACCGAAAGTTGCAAAGAAAACAGAAGCTGCCTCCAGTATTCCAGCACAATCAACTTCAACATCATCAAATCACCTCTGCTTAGTCTTACACAGTGACAACTAAAAATTTAATCAAATCAAATAAAAATGTACTTGTCACATAAACATGGTTAGCAGATGTTAGTGCGAGTGTAGCGAAATGCTTGTGCTTCTAGTTCCGACAATGCAGTAATAACCAACAAGTAATCTAGCTAACAATTCCAAAACTACTACCTTATAGACACAAGTGTAAGGGGATAAAGAATATGTACATAAAGATATATGGATGAGTGATGGTACAGAGCGGCATAGGCAAGATACAGTAGATGGTATTGAGTGCAGTATATACATATGAGATGAGTATGTAAACAGTGGCATAGTGGCATAGTTAAAGTGGCTAGTGATACATGTATTACATAAGGATGCAGTAGATGATATTGAGTACAGTATATACGTATACATATGGGATGAATAATGTAGGTATGTAAACATTATATTAGGTAGCATTGTTTAAAGTGGCTAGTGATATATTTTACATCATTTCCCATAAATTCCCATTATTAAAGTGGCTGGAGTTGAGTCAGTGTGTTGGCAGCAGCCACTCAATGTTAGTGGTGGCTGTTTAACAGTCCGATGGCCTAGAGATAGAAGCTGTTTTTCAGTCTCTCGGTCCCAGCTTTGATGCACCTGTACTGACCTCGCCTTCTGGATGATTTGGGGTGAACAGGCAGTGGCTCGGGTGGTTGCTGTCCTTGATGATCTTTATGGCCTTCCTGTGACATCGGGTGGTGTAGGTGTCCTGGAGGGCAGGTAGTTTGCCCCCGGTGATGCGTTGTGCAGACCTCACTACCCTCTGGAGAGCCTTACGGTTGTGGGCGGAGCAGTTGCCGTACCAGGCGGTGATACAGCCCGACAGGATGCTCTCGATTGTGCATCTGTAGAAGTTTGTGAGTGCTTTTGGTGACAAGCCGAATTTCTTCAGCCTCCTGAGGTTGAAGAGGCGCTGCTGCGCCTTCTTCACGATGTTGTCTGTGTGGGTGGACCAAAAGATACCAAAACAATTTAGTCCAATCAACGTAAACTAAATATGATGTGGCTGTCCATGCTTCTGACTTTTGTGTGCATGTGTGAGTTTGTGCAAGTAGAAAAACATGTTGACTCACACTACTTGTAGAGAAACGCCAATGCCATCCTCCTCTCTTTAATGTTGACAAAATGGTCTATCACTCTGTCATAGTGAAACACGCTTTTATTTTGTCCTAGGCCACCTGGCTAAAATGCTTTCTCACTTGCCTAACTTCCGTTCATGGGCAACGTTACCTAGTTAACATTAGCCTTCTACATCTAGCTACGTATTGACCTTCCATCCCCTCAGGCCAGGGGCACAACAATGTATGAATTAATGGTTGTATCAGAATTGCCGTTATAATCATTGGCAAGTACGGAGAATTAAGTAAAACCACAAGTCCAAATCCCTATCTCCTTCCATGGCTATTTTAGGAAAGGGCCAATTTTAGCTAGCTGGCTAGTTAGCTACCGGAGGACAACAGCACAACGAGATGCAACAATTCAAGTTTTTCTGTCAATGACGTATGCTCTCAATGGGATTTGATAGGAGTGACGCCAAATCCCAGCTGGCATCCCTTGACACTTTTTTTTGGGTGTGCCTGGACCATTCACAGTTGAGCTCTCTCAGTTTAGCTCAATGCTGATTGACAAATTTTTTTTTTTTTTTTTTGTCATGGGAGGCCAGATGCTCGCTGGCTTCCCTTGCCTTCAATATTACAGGTGACAACAATGTCATAGTTGTTTGGGCTAGACAGCATCAGATAGGTGGCCTACGCTTAGAGAGGGGCGCTGTTTTGATCGTTTGGATGCTTTCTCCTGTGAGTTACATTCAGCCTCTTGCGAATTGAAGGAAACGTATGAAACACAGAGAGACGAAAGATAACTGATCCCTTGGCATCCATGAATGCAGACCACTAGATGTTAGTGGTGTCCCATTTGATCTTTCATTTTGTGGAGGGAAAACGATTCAACTGAAACATCACCCCAATTTTTGCTGCTTGTGCCAGCATACTAACCAACAATACAATAAGCTGCATTTTCAGTTTCACACTCGTTCTTCACAACAACGACTAACATTTATTGTCTGTAGAAAATAAACTAACAATGAATGAATCATGAATTAATCAATTGAATTATAAACTAAACAAGGAGCCCACTACACTACACTTTCAATGAATACTGGACACCAGTCATAGTAGGGCTCTTCCTTACTTGTGTTGAAGGTAGTTGACACAGGGTGACTTTTCTCCCCATTTTCCAGAACAGTGCAGCAAGTCAAACAGTACTCAGTGGCCGGTTGTATATCAGAGAGAGTAATTTTAGTTGAGGATGTGGTAGTGATTTTGCCCCTGGTCTATTGAAGGAGATCTGGTAACAGTGTTGTTTTTTACGATTCCATGTGGCTGGCTTCAGCTCACAGTAGCTGGTGTGGTGTCCACCAAGCAAACATTCAGCTTTTCTGGTGCAGGGATTACTAATGGGAAAATAGATTACTGTCAGTGCTACAGTTTAACTCCAGAAATACCAGAGGAAAGCTGTAATAAGGCCAGGGCTGATTTTGATATGGGAAGAAATAAGCTAAAACAGAACATAAGTCACACAACTGAAGTAGGATTTGTAATATAACAAAATGTATGTTCTATACTTAACAAAACATAAACGGGACATAAATACTGCATGTGAAACCTGTCCTATTTCGACCCATGGAGCTGGTTGGCAGACATTTTGGAAAACTGCTGCCCTAAAGTGTAATAAGTTAAATCTGCAATGTCACTATAGCTAGACATCTTTTTATGGTATAATCATAAAGGCATTTTGTTGAAATGGGATACCTCTCTCCATGCTGGAAATAATGCATTCAGTCCTATGTGATTTTACCTAGAGGGACATGTACAGGGCAGGTTTCATGCCACATTTCTTACAGGACACTTCATTTAATATAAAAGGCTTTTCAAATGCAATATTGGTGCACAATGTCCTTCTTAAAATATCAAAGGGATGCAAAAGGCACTCATTTTGTGGAACAACTCTCCTGCAGATGTGCAGTACAGATTTCACACATACAATGCCTTGCGAAAGTATTCGGCCCTCTTGAACTTTGCAACCTTTTGCCACATTTCAGGCTTCAAACATAAAGATATAAAACTGTATTTTTTTGTGAAGAATCAACAACAAGTGGGACACAATCATGAAGTGGAACGACATTTATTGGATATTTCAAACTTTTTTAACAAATCAAAAACTGAAAAATTGGGTGTGCAAAATTATTCAGCCCCCTTAAGTTAATACTTTGTAGATACACCTTTTGCTGCGATTACAGCTGTAAGTCGCTTGGGGTATGTCTCTATCAGTTTTGCACATCGAGAGACTGAAATGTTTTCCCATTCATCCTTGCAAAACAGCTCGAGCTCAGTGAGGTTGGATGGAGAGCATTTGTGACAGCAGTTTTCAGTTCTTTCCACAGATTCTGATTGGATTCAGGTCTGGACTTTGACTTGGCCATTCTAACACCTGGATATGTTTATTTTTGAACCATTCCATTGTAGATTTTGCTTTATGTTTTGGATCATTGTCTTGTTGGAATACAAATCTCCATCCCAGTCTCAGGTTTTTGCAGACTCCATCAGGTTTTCTTCCAGAATGGTCCTGTATTTGGCTCCATCCATCTTCCCATCAATTTTAATTGATGTTTAACCATCTTCCCTGTCCCTGCTGAAGAAAAGCAGGCCCAAACCATGATGCTGCCACCACCATGTTTGACAGTGGGGATGGTGTGTTCAGGGTGATGAGCTGTGTTGCTTTTACGCCAAACATAACGTTTTGCATTGTTGCCAAAAAGTTCAATTTTGGTTTCATCTGACCAGAGCACCTTCTTCCACATGTTTGGTGTGTCTCCCAGGTGGCAAACTTTAAACGACACTTTTTATGGATATCTTTAAGAAATGACATTCTTCTTGCCACTCTTCCATAAAGGCCAGATTTGTACAATATACGACTGATTGTTGTCCTATGGACAGAGTCTCCCACCTCAGCTGTAGATCTCTGCAGTTCATCCAGAGTGATCATGGGCCTCTTGGCTGCATCTCTGATCAGTCTTCTCCTTGTATGAGCTGAAAGTTTAGAGGGACGGCCAGGTCTTGGTAGGTTTGCAGTGGTCTGATACTCCTTCCATTTCAATATTATCGCTTGCACAGTGCTCCTTGGGATGTTTAAAGCTTGGGAAATCATTTTTGTATCCAAATCCGGCTTTAAAGTTCTTCACAACAGTATCTCGGACCTGCCTGGTGTGTTCCTTGTTCTTTTGATGCTCTCTACGCTTTTAACGGACCTCTGAGACTATCACAGTGCAGGTGCATTTATACCGAGTTTGATTACACACAGGTGGATTGTATTTATCATCATTAGTCATTTAGGTCAACATTGGATCATTCAGAGATCCTCACTGAACTTCTGGAGAGAGTTTGCTGCACTGAAAGTAAAGGGGCTGAATAATTTAGCAGATTTTTCAGTTTTTGATTTGAAAAAGTTTGAAATATCCAATAAATGTCAAGTTCCACTTCATGATTGTGTCCCACTTGTTGTTGATTCTTCACAAAAAAATACAGTTTTATATCTTTATGTTTGAAGCCTGGAATGTGGCAAAAGGTCGCAAAGTTCAAGGGGGCCGAATACTTTCGCAAGGCACTGTATATCCTTGAATTTTTTAAAGAAATTTTTATTTAACTAGACAAGTAATTTGAGAACAAATTCTTATTTACAATGACGGCCTAACCCAGACAAACCTCAACAATGCTGAGCCAATTGTACACCACCCTATGGGACAATCACAGCCAGTTATGATACAGCCTGGAATTGAACCAAGGTCTGTAGTGACAGTGCCTTAGACTGCTGCGCCACTTGGGAACACACTTGGGATTTGGGATTATTGATGATTTAAAAGCGATGAAGTCAGGTAAGTATACTGTATATAAGACCTTGTTCTAGACCAGGAGTGCCCAACCATTTTCGGTTACTGTACCACCAATTTTGCTCTTCCCGGACTTCCCCTGACTACCCTTTGTGAATTTTACCAGTAAGCCTATGGGAACCACCGTTCTAATGTTTACCACCAGTTATTCTGTCTTCCATGGGCCCTGTCCTGTAGCTTACAGGGATGTATATACACAGACAGAGATGAGTAGAGCAGGGAGATGCAGTGGCCCACTCATCACTGTACATAAGAGCGATGGATGTCCAGGGAACAGATATGCACCATGAGCTGAGCCACACACTGTTATCTATCCATCAGCCAGGCAGGACAGAAGATGAGCAGGCCAGAAATGTAGAGGCCCCCACTCTACTCCTCCTGTCATCCCTCACACCATCACTCGCTCTCTGGGGTTAAGAGTCATGGGCACAGATTTTAAGAACCTGTGAACAGAAGAACAATGAATGATGAGAACAGGACAGGCCATGCAGCAGCCTATCTGTTGTCATCATAGAACACAGTGTGGGGCAAAATGGTAGGCCTATAGGACAAACTCCTGTGATACTGGTTATAATCAAAGGCAATGTGACCTTCCCTTTAACCTCATTAGTGCCTCAGATGCATATTAAGCTACATATTATTGTCCTTTTGTTTGGCCAAATGATTGGCACATTTAAAATGCAGTAATACACCCTTTTGCAATTCTGCATCTTGACGGAAGATGTATCTAAAATGGTGAGGAAGATGAATGAAGGCATCCTCAACTATGAGGTCAATGGCCTTCCAGGATGGATGCTACGGTCACAAGACGCAGGCCTCCTAATTGTCCCTAGAATTTCTAAGCAAACAGCTGGAGCACAGGGCTTTCTCCATAGAGCTCCATTTTTGTGGGACGGTCTGATGTTACATGTCATAAAACCAAGAGTTTTTCGGTCTCAGAAGTCAACAAATGACTCATCCTTCAGTGGGTCATATGATTGAGTGTCGTCTGGCCCAGGAACAGGGAAGGTGAATGGAAAGGCTCTGGAAAACGAACTGCCCTTGCTGTCTCTGGATAAGAGGAGCAGGTTTCTTTCCATGGGATTATTGCCAGGGCATAACCCTATTACAGGGGGGCTGAGTCACTGGCTTACTGGGGCTCTCTCATGCCTGGGTCCCTGGAAGGGGTTGTCACCTGGACATGCTGGTTGATTCACTGGTGTGGTCATCCTGTGGGGGGTGGCACCCAAAGGGGTTGGCCATGCAGAGGGATCTTTTGTGGGCTATACTCAGCCTTGTCTCAGGATGATAACTAACCTGGTTGAAGATATCCCTCATATTGACATTTGGGAGGACATACAGCGAGGCATACAGTAATCACAGGTTATATCCTTCCTGTTTGGCCCTGTCCAGGGGTGTCCTCGGATGGAGCAACAGTGTCTCCTGACCCCTCCTGTCTCAGCCTCCAGTATTTATGCTGCAGTAATTTATGTGCCGGGGGGCTAGGGTCAGTTTGTTATATCTGGAGTACTTCTCCTGTCCTATTTGGTGTCCTGTGTGAATCTAAGTGTGCGTTCTCTAATTCTCTCCTTCTCTCTTTCTTTCTCTCTCTCGGAGGACCTGAGCCCTAGGACCATGCCCCAGGACTACCTGACATGATGACTCCTTGCTGTCCCCAGTCCACCTGGCCATGCTGCTGCTCCAGTTTCAACTGTTCTGCCTTATTATTATTCGACCATGCTGGTGATTTATGAACATTTGAACATCTTGGCCATGTTCTGTTATAATCTTCACCCGGCGCAGCCAGAAGAGGACTGGCCACCCCACATATGCTCTCTCTAATTCTCTCTTTATTTCTCTCTCTCGGAGGACCTGAGCCCTAGGACCATGCCCCAGGACTACCTGACATGATGACTCCTTGCTGTCCCTAGTCCACCTGGCCGTGCTGCTGCTCCAGTTTCAACTGTTCTGCCTTATTATTATTCGACCATGCTGGTGATTTATGAACATTTGAACATCTTGGCCATGTTCTGTTATAATCTCCACCCGGCACAGCCAGAAGAGGACTGGCCACCCCACATATGCTCTCTCTAATTCTCTCTTTCTTTCTCTCTCTCGGAGGACCTGAGCCCTAGGACCGTGCCCCAGGACTACCTGACATGATGACTCCTTGCTGTCCCCAGTCCACCTGACTGTGCTGCTGCTCCAGTTTCAACTGTTCTGCCTTATTATTATTCGACCATGTTGGTCATTTATGAACATTTGAACATCTTGGCCATGTTCTGTTATAATCTCCACCCAGCACAGCCAGAAGAGGACTGGCCACCCCACATAGCCTGGTTCCTCTCTAGGTTTCTTCCTAGGTTTTGGCCTTTCTAGGAAGTTTTTCCTAGCCACCGTGCTTCTACACCCGCATTGCTTGCTGTTTGGGGTTTTAGGCTGGGTTTCTGTACAGCACTTTGAGATATCAGCTGATGTACGAAGGGCTATATAAATACATTTGATTTGATTTAATTCCAGCCTCTTGGAGCTCCAGGTCTCTCAGTGAGTAAGTTCGATTTTCTAGCCCGGCTTACCCCGGTGGGAGAAGTTTTCACTAGGTGAAAAGAGATTGCATTCGTTTTGGAACCAGGCTGCCTCCCAGGTGTGAGCCAAGTGACCCCCATTCAAATGGTGCTTTGAAGACAACTGGGAAGTCTGAAATAAACAAGGTCAAATCATGATATGAGTGATCTTCTGGTCAGAAAGTTGGAGCTCTAGAAAGATGCCTGAGTTTCCGACATGGAATTCCGAGTTGGACGACCGTTCAAAAATATTTTTCCCAGTCGGAGCTAGTTCCCATTTGTCTTGAACTCGCTGAAGTCAATTCAAAACAAAAGTGATGTAGCCTAGCCTAGATTAAACACGTGGAGTAATTAATAGGATTTTGTGTTTTCACATGCAAAAGTGAATGCTTTTGATAAAAACACTTTCTGCCATCCCAATGAAATGTTTTATGGAAAATATGTATCTCACGCATCCCATAACTTGACAGAGCAGCGCAGATTACTGTTCTATCACACGCCATTTGGTGCATTCTAGGTCCTCTTTACAATTCATGTGCCGCATCACAGCAAAAACAATCACTCTGCACATTAGCTTCTTATTCTGTGTTTTACTGCTGGTACCACACGGCAAAACAACACACACGTTGAAAATCCAACAGTGCCACAGCACTGCAACTTAGTCCAGCAGATGAGTCGATGCAGTGAGGATTGCCTCTGAAATTAATGGACATCAACCAGTGTGCAAGCCTTGTGCATACCGTTTGCTTCAAACTTTATGCATTCTGGCGGAAGTCCATTCATTTCAATGGGAGGCAATCCGCACCCCTGCGACTCATCTGCCGGACTAGGTTGTGCTGTGGCACTGCAACTTCTGTGTTGCTTTGCCTTGTGATTTCAGGAATGGAAGTAAATAAACCACCTAAGAAAGCTATGTACAATGTACCATATGGCAATGTATTAATGCAACCTCTGCACGTGGGTTAGGTTACTAATCAACATCCGGCCCCAACTACATGCTCGGTCAAGGTGATTTTGGTGAGTCAATGCTAGAACCTGCTTTGTAAGCAATTGTACTCTCACGCTGCAGAGTATAATTTAAATGTCTTTGAAACAATACCTTAATGATGCAGACAACATGTAGGACTATTTTCGTTTTGATGGATGATATGTTCATCTGAGTAATGCAACTGAGCAGTCCGTTGCAAGTCCATGGAGCAATGAACTGTAGTGATATACTCTCTCTGGTTGGTGCGTTTTCACAAAACTGAGCACAGCAAATCAAATCCAATTTAATTTGTCACATGCTTTGTTAAAAACAGGTGTAGATTATCAGTGAAAGGCTTACTTACGGGCTCTTCCCAACAGTGCAGAGAGAAAAAAGAGAAATAATAACAAGGAATAAATACACAATGAGTAACAATAGCGATATCTCTCTCATGACAGAGAGAGGGAGAGTGACAGCGGGAGGGGGATAATGGGTGGTTGTGGAGCTGGACTCAGTGGAGCTGACATCTACATACGACAGATCTGTCGTGGTTTATTTCCACAGTAGCTTGGCTGTGGACGCTGCTTGGGCAGGTCAATTTGGTTTGGGATGAGGATGGGGCGCAGTTATGATTTATAAGAGCTGGGGCCCTATGTGTTCTCCACACTCCGCTCCCCCTTTTCCTGACCCTAAGATAATATTATCAATAATATATCAATATATAAGTGGTCAGATGAAGCAGATGCTAAGCTACCAGACTGTTTTGCTAGCACAGACCGGAATATGTTTCGGGATTCTTCCAATGTCATTGAGGAGTGCATCAAATAAGTGCATCGATGACGACATCCCGACAGTGACTGTACGTACATACCGCAACCAGAAGCCATAGATTACAGGCAACATGTTCACTGAGCGAAAGGGTAGAGCTGCCACTTTCAAAGAGTTGGACTGGAAGCCTGGAATCCTACAACAAATCTCACTGTGCACTCCGACGAGCCATCAAACAGGCAAAGCATCAATACAAGACTAAGATTGAATCATACTACACCGGCTCCGAAGCTCGTCAGATGTGGCAGGACTTGTAAACTAAAACAGCATTGTTGGTAAAGTGCTTGTTTGTAAGCATGTTGATTTGATTTGTTCTAAAACCTTTGACCAGTAGTGTATTTATATACATACTATACCTAGCTCCACATCCAGGACTAAATCATGACCTAAATGCACTCACACAAGTATCCGAGTATGCGCATAGAGCTTGCAGTCATCTTAGTCACCAGCCCTAATAACCCAATATTATACATTTTTTGTTGGTAAAAATGCCCTTTCAGGTGGTATTTAAATTGGACACAATTACATTTAAAATACATATATTTGGAATGCAGTATCAAAGAGTATTCAGTTGTGAGTGGTTTTACTTTATAATTGAGTATTTCATACAGAGCTCTTTATAGGATATGTAATACATTGTTAATACCACCAGATGGCACTAAGATCCAATGAACAGTGGTAAAAACCTCAGAGGGGCTGCATCCTATCACACACCTGAACATATGTTTGAGACAGATGTGGGTTGTTAGCATCAAATAAAAGTTTCATATCAAGGCAGAAATGTATTCTGGATTAATGATAAAAAATAAATGACACACTTCCTTATTTGATTAGGATCACAATGGAGACAGGATTTTTTTTTTTACAATCACAGATATCCATAATGAACCATATTTCACAGTCACATTGGGTATAGTAAAGGCCCTTAAGCCTTTGTGGTGGAAGGGTTCCACTGTTGACTCTCTCCATTATTAATCAAAACAATAAAACAGGCGCGCTGTCTGCTTCAAAACTCAGAGCTCCTCCTCCACATGCTCACACTGCGCCTAGCCCAGCTCTATCAGATCAAGCCAAGCTGGTCCTCGCCTGGCCTTTGCCTCTCAGAACTCCTCGGTTTGATGTGGTCAAAGTGCTGCCTGTTGAGAAATCCCCAAAAAAGTCTGGCCCAAATCCCAGCAGCCCCCCAATGCTTCCATTTCACCACCCCGCTCACCTCAGCCGATCAGCCTTTAATCCAGGCTCCACATCAGGATCAAGATTAGGATCAGGATCAGTCCGATCTGGATTCAAACAAGTCACATCGACATCTCACTCATCCTCCTCTAGTCCTCCAAATATGTATCATCTTATTTTGAGCCTGGACTTTTTCCAGCATGTCATGACGATTCATTACATTGGACCTTTATCAGACGGCCATGTCCTCACTCACCTTATGCTTAAGAGGTTATTATAAAGGATATTCTTCTTTTTGCCAACATCGTCTATAGGAGGATCTGAAACATAAAATAGATATTCAAGAATGTATTTTAATTAAGAAGTCATTGTAAGTCATTGTAAGAAATGCACTTTGGCAATGTGCCATGAACATAACTCAGTCACTGTCACTTGCTGGATGCTTTCCTAAACTTCCCACAACCATAACATAACACTGGTCTACCAGAGACATGTGATTTATGGATGTTCTAATGAGAGGAAGTTTACATGTTACATTTACATATTACAAAAAACTGTACCTATAATCCGTTACCAGCTAAAATATTGTAATCAGATTAGAAACTATTGAAAAACTAGATGATTACTCCAAGGATTACTTTTACATTCAGAAAGGATGTTTGCTTGAATTTTACACTTTTCTGTTATCTCAATGACATTCAAATCAGCATTGAAAAAAAGGCGCAAGTTCAAGTTTGTTCCACCCGGGCGAGTCTGACGAGACGTCAGAGACCACTATGATGACACACCAAATGTGTTTGATGGACCGCGGGAAAAGAGCAGGAATAGGCTTTTGTAGGCTACAGTCCAAGCTGTCTTCCAATGGTGTGACTGCTGTCGGCATCCAAAGATTATCCAATTTTAATAAACGCTTGGAAGTAAGGATGACAGCAGTGGTGTAGTCTACGGCGATACGGATATCACTTATTGTTTATCTAAATCAAATCAAATGTTTTTGGTCACACACATGTGTTTAGCAAATGCTATTGCGAGTGTAGCAGAATGCTTGTGTTTCCAGCTCCGACAGAGCAGTCATTTTATTTCACCTTTATTTAACCAGGTAGGCTAGTTGAGAACAAGTTGTAATTTGCAACTGCGACCTGGCCAAGATAAAGCAAAGCAGTGTGACACAGACAACAACACAGAGTGGAGTAAACAATAAACAAGCCAACAACACAAACAAGTCAATGACCACAGTAGAGAAAATAAAGTCTATATACAGTGTGTGCAAAAGGCATGAGGAGGTAGGCAATAAATAGGCCATAAGAGCGAATAATTACAATTTAGCAGATTAACACTGGAGTGATAAATGAGCAGATGATGATATGCAAGTAGAGATACTGGTGTGCAAAACAGCAATATCTAACAATTTCACAAAATATACCCAATACACACAAATCTAAGTAAAGGATTGGAATTAAGAATATAAAAATATATGGACGAGCAATGTCAGAGCGGCATAGACGAAGATACAGTAGAATGGAATAGAACAGTAAATACATATGAGATGAGTAATGCAAAATATGTAAACATCATTAAAGTGACTAGTGTTCCGTTTATTAAAGTGGCCAGTGATCTCAAGTCTATGTATATAACAGCAGCCTCTAATGTGCTAGTGATGGCTATTTAACATTCTGATGGCATTGAGATAGAAGCTGTTTTTCAGTCTCTCGGTCCCAGCTTTGATGCACCTCTCGGTGCACCTCTCTCGGTCCCAGCTTTGATGGGTGAACAGGCAGTGGCTCGGGTGGTTGTTGTCCTTGATGATCTTTTTGGCCGTCCTTTGACATCGGGTGCTGTAGGTGTCCCGGTGATGCGTTGGGAAGACTGTACCACCCTCTGGAGAGCCATGTGTGTGCGTGTGGTGCAGTTTCCGTACCAGGCGATGATACAGCCCGACAGGATGCTCTCGATTGTGCATCTGTAAAAGTTTGTCAGGGTTTTAGGTGCCCAGCCAAATGTCTTCAGTCTCCTGAGCTTGAAGAGGTGCTGTTGCACCTTATTCACCACACTGCCTGTGTGGATGGACCATTTCAGTTTGTCAGTGATGTGTACACCGAGGAACTTGAAGCTGTCCACCTTCTCCACTGCGATCCCATTCATGTGGATAGGGGGGTGCTTCCTCAGCTGTTTCCTGAAATCCACGATCATCTCTTTAGTTTTGTTGATGTTGAGTGAGAGGTTATTTTCCTGGCACCACACTCCCAGAGCCCTCACCTCCTCCCTGTAGGCTGTCTTGTCGTTGTAGGTAATCAAGCCTACAACTGTTGTGTCGTCTGCATACTTGATGATTGAGTTGGAGGCGTGCGTGGCCACGCAGTCATGGGTGAACAGGGAGTACAGGAGGGGCCTGAGCATGCACCCTTGTGGGGCCCCAGTGTTGAGGATCAGTGAAGTTGAGGTGTTGTTTCCTACCTTCACCACCTGGGGGGTGGCCCGTCAGGAAGCCCAGGAACCAGTTGCACAGGGTTCAGACCCAGGGCCTCAAGCTTAATGTTTAGCTTGGAGGGTACTATTGTGTTGAATGCTAAGTTATAGTCAATGAACAGCATTCTTACATAGGTATTCCCCTTGTCCAGATGGGAAAGGGCAGTGTGCAGTGTGATGGCGATTGCATCATCTGTGGATCTATTGGAGCGGTAAGCAAATTGAAGTGGGTCTAGGGTGACAGGTAAGGTAGAGGTGATATGATCCTTGACTAGTCTCTCAAAGCACTTCATGATGACAGAAGTGAGTGCTATGGGGTGATAGTCATTTAGTTAAGTTACCTTTGCTTTCTTGGGTACAGGAACAATGGTGGCCATCTTGAAACATGTGTGGACAGCAGACTGGGGTAGGGAGTGATTGAATATGTCCGTAAACATGCTAGCCAGCTGGTCTGTGCTGCTTGGGATGCCTTCTGGCCTGGGAGCCCTGCGAGGGTTAACATGCTTAAATGTCTTACTCACCTCCGCCACAGGGCCACAGAGAAGGAAAGCCCACAGTCCTACATAACGCATTCATGTGAATCCCACTGTTGCTCTCTAATTTAGCTATTTGCGCCTTACGGATTGTGGATTGCTGTTCAAAAATCAAAATGTGTATTTGAATCCAATAATGGTTGAATTCAAGAAGTTTAAGCTGCCTACCTGTTTTTGAAACCAGTGAACAGCCAGTAAAAAAATGAGCTCTTGCAACAGCTGCATAGTGCGGATTCCAGCCTATGGAATTAAAGGGGGGCTTTTATTGTTCAATCTTATACATGCTAATAAAGAAATACATCCATAGGCCTAATGGAGACATGATCAGACTCACACACATTTGATAGATTCAAAGGGGCAATCCGTAGTTGCTACATCTATTTTTGGACTTAAAAATTATATATATTATTAACGTGAAGATATAATTGGATTATTATATGTAGTAGAAAGCGATGGGTTAAAATTTTACATCGATATATGGCCAGCTATGTAAACTTTGACATTGATTTATCCTGTAATAGATGTCGTTCAATTTGTAATATACATTTGTATCTTCTTCTAATGCCTCTTAAAGGGAAAGTAATCTAAAAGTGTAATGAGATTACGTTACTGATTATTATTTTGGATAGGGAACTAGTAACTGTAACGGATTACATTTAGAAAGTAACCTACCCAACCCTGGTCTCAGTCTATCCCCTCACAGAACAGTGCATTCCAGACAAAGTATGTGTAAAGAGGGAATCCATCCTCAGAGCAGTACCTGACCTCCCGTTCCCCTCTGCACACACCTTGTCAGCAGGTAGGGCCTTATCTTGGGCTGGCTCAGTTGAGGCATTGAGCACACACTTGACCTTGTAATTATCCTGTACCTGGTTTTGTTTCCACATCCTTTTCTTCCCATTTATTTCCTCTCATGCACTATTTGAACAAAGATAAGATGGTCTCACTCTCTTGATCTCTCTTTTTCTCTCTCTTCGCTCTCACACTCTCTCTTTCTCTCTTACACACACACTTTCCCTTTCGCTCCCTCTCTCTCTCGTACACACACACACAACAGTACATGCTCTCTTTGTTCATGAAATAAGCCTTGTGAATGTTATACAGGAAAGGCCCTTGGCTTAACCATGACCCTCCTAGCACTCAAATGTTTGTCCTTTTGTCAGGCAAGTCTCTCAAGAGGTAGACCCAGTTTTAAACTTTTCTCCTTCGGGAGTTTTTCCTGCTGAGAATAAATATACTAGACACATACTGAAACGTAACATTCAACCTGACTCTCATTGCTAGTGATCAGCACACTGGTGACCTTACATTATCTCTGTTAAAGTGAAGCTCTCAAACATGGCATTTATATCTCTTAAGCCGGTTTTATTGTACTCCCTTTCGTCATCTAAAATAAATTGATACATATTTAACTCTATTCTCTTCAGATGAGGAGAATAAAGTGATCTTGCCTATGGTGGTTTAGAAGCCTTTCTGGCTTTTGAGGGATCCGATCTGGTTGGATTTCAAAGTCATTTTTGGAATAACAATCAGAACAGTAAGATTTGTGGCATATGCTACCCATAAAGTAAGCTGGTCTGTATCTGGCCATCAAAAATGTATTCACACACAGCTCTAGGAGTGACGGTGTTGCCCTTTGATTTTAATGCTAAGAGCATAATTTATGTAAGATGTCTGAATGGCTTTTTAAGAGAGAATAGATTAAAGAAAGTTCCATGTTTGAGGTCTAAAAATTCCATGCAAAGCCGTGTTTTTTGGGGGGAGGTTTTCAAACTCTCCTGGGGCTGCAATTGGGTTGACAAACGGGGCGGCTGCAAATGGTTATTAGTTCACACCATTTACTAAGCGATCAAAAAAGCTTGCCAATCAAGGCCATCCCCTGAGTTTTATTTTTTTGTAAATATGAAAGGCTTCATCACAACAGTCACTTGAAACGTGGCAGCCCCCATATCGGGCCACGCTGTCTGTCGCCCTGAGCCAGGCCCTCTGCAGATCAAAACCCTCCCAACAAAAGGAGCTCTAGGTGGCGTAATGAGATGCAGTGCTTCTTTCAACTGTGTGTGGAGCGAGAGGCTCTCTCTCTTCACTTGGCACTCAACCTCAGCTCAGCTCTGGGCCTGAAGCAGCCTGGACAGTGGAACAATCGTCCTATATCAACACCCTGCCCCTTGGACAACACCCACTCTCTGCATCTCTGACTTATGCAGTACCAGCTCCCCTGTGTAAGATAGTAGTGGCTGGATAGGTTGTGTAGAGGTAGTCACACCCATAGACTTCTCTCAGACAGGGGAACATGGGAGTAACCTGTTGGGAATTTTAGGAGGTGATGAGGGCTCCTATCAGAGGATTCGTAGACAGTGTGATGCCAGAGGCCTTGGAGCATGCTGCCCTATGTCTCCCTCCCCTGAACCCCATGTATGACCACCCTTCACTGGGGATGGAGATAAGAGCACACAGAGGGTGTGTTGACAGGCTGACACACTACCGCCTCCTCCACCCCTTATACTGAATGACCACTCTCCTCCCTAAGCCCTAGAGAAAGGTCGACAACAGCCAGTTATGGCCACTATATCATCCACAGGCATGCCTCAACACTCACATAGACGGAACCTTGGAACTAGAGTCTTCACAGAAGCATTCAAACATCATGTCACAACACAGCAAAAACCAAAAGACCGTTCTCTTCTCTCAGTAAGCACACAAAGCAAAGGGCCTCTATTCACATCCATACACTGTTTATTCACCATTCACTGCAAAACACAATTGGACTGGTGGATTGATAATTCAATATGTCTTAGTTATTGTCATCCTATTACACATTCTTTAGTGTTTACTTGGAGCCCGAGGGTACTAAGCTTCCTATTTTCAGCGGCCGTTGCATTACCTCAGAGCCGTGCGGTGCCTAGCTAGCTGCCAGAGAGGGAGGCAGGTATTGTTTTCGTGACAGAGATCAGTAGATGGGTGAGTGTGCTTTAATTCTGCAAGAACTCCTCTCCCAGGCTAATAAATGCAAGCCTCCCTGCTGACTCAGCTGTCGTGCTAAACCCAGCGGGGGTCAGCCTTTTTGTGTTCCAGTGCCCAAATTCTGGAACCATTAATACTCTCCCTGGAACCAGTCAATAGAAGCGCACTTTGTGGCTGAGGGGAGACCAACTTCAAGGCTAATCTGGAGAGAAAAATGTCCTGACACATAAGAACCTGATCTAGAAATATATTGTGAAACAAAATTGGTAGAAATATAACTGTGTTACATGTGTGAAAATATGTTAAAATATATCTTTTTAAATATATATTTTTTAAATGTTGCACTTTAAGAGGAGAAAATGTGGTACTTTGTTGTGGCTTAGGGACCCACAAATG
The DNA here is from genome assembly GCF_023373465.1 of Oncorhynchus keta. Taxonomy (NCBI): domain Eukaryota; kingdom Metazoa; phylum Chordata; class Actinopteri; order Salmoniformes; family Salmonidae; genus Oncorhynchus; species Oncorhynchus keta. The sequence continues at coordinate 27,666,120 of NC_068434.1, read as the reverse complement.
TGGAAGAGAGTTTGTCAGTTTGAAAACATCCTTCTGATTACTCTTACGACTGAGGAGTCTAGATTGTGAAAAATAATTAAAGAGTTACAGTATGATGTGAGGAGCTGCAGCTCTAATTTGTTGAAATAATTTGTTTGAGAAAATTATACATAATAGCATTTACCAATTTTCATCATCCACTGTACCTTGTTAAAGTGAACTAAAGTCAATTTCACCATCATGCACTGGTGATCATGTAGTAGTGTGCCCACCCTAAATGGACTGGATAATCTAATACTTGAGATTTAGATTGATTAATGGTCTGAAAGGCATGTGTAAAGTTTCTGATTTATCTATTCCAATCTTTTTTGATTGATAGAAACGTTTATAAGGACATATACTAAAGTTTTAAACAATAGTGGTTTGTGGGAGCTTTGAGTGTAGGGCAGGCAATAGATCACACCATGCATGCCTGTGTTCCCATACTGCCTTGCTGCTAGCTTGTAGAATCAAGTGAATTATTAAACATCCGGCTTCAAATAGCTTGTAAAATTCTGCCCTCCTCAAAAAAATGGAAACTTTTTTCTTTCTTTCTGACTCTCTCTGTCTCTCTGTTTCTATCCTTTTCGTTGGCTTCTCTAACATCAAGTTGTCTCCAGATTTTCAAAAGGGTTGAAAAATAAGAGCTTCCTCAGCTTGTGAGCGTATTCAAAGGGCTTCTTCAGATGTGCCACCTTGCAGCGTGGTGGTGGCGGCGCATGAGCAGGATAATTCAGATATGCTAATGACTCAGCGGGGTAGCTCCGAGCACGGCTTACCGCGCTTTAAATAGACAGCTGCCTTCTCCCTTTCTTTTCATGCCCCCCGCTCACCCTCCCTCTCTCATTCCCACTCTATATTAATAGCAGGTTGGCATTTTATAAGCATTTAATTTCTACTAATTAGATAGAGAGTAATTAGCTCAGTACATGTAAAGCTAGGTTTTTAAATATGTTGGACATAAAGAGTGCAGTGGAGAGGTTTGGGACTTGGTAAAAAGGGTCTATGTCTCAGGCCTGGCGTAGTGTAATGATATCACGCTACAACACAGAGAGCTGGAGATAATGGAGTCAGTCAGTGCCCACCACCCCTCCCCTCAGTAAAGTGGCCCTCTGTCCTAGAGACCCTGTGTCTGAGCTGTTAGTATTGCCATAGAAAGCCTCAGTCCCACAGTCTCTCCGGATATCTATTCTCTCCAGCAAGAGCCATGCTGCGCAGGAATCCTGGGTGATTGGGTTTCTTTCAGAGGCCTTGTAGTCAGTCATAAATCGGAGGGGATGCTGCCTGGCCCCTCTCTCTCACCCCATAACCCTGGCTCCAGCTGGCAGGAGACGATTGTTGGAGAGCCTAGGTCACTGCGGGGTCGCTCTCTGTGGATCTTTTTAACTCCCCTGGACTTTTTCTCTCCCCCTCCTCTCCACTTCTTGTCCTCTTTTCTCTCCGTCTGTCCCCTAACTGGGGTTGCTAGGGTCTGGTATTTGGTTTTTAAGACCATGCTGTAATTACAAAGGAGCCCTCATCCCCCTGCTGCCTTTGGATTACTCTCCTCGTTTTATCACTCTTGATTGGTGGTAAGAAGCTATGCTGTTCCCTCTGCTCTGTACACACAGAGCGGATTCGTTCACATGGACTAACCTTTACAGAGCCAGAGGAGGACATGGACAGACCGGGTGGCCACTGGAGACCCTCAGGCTGGAGCTATACAGGGGCAGAGGTGGTAGCTCTGTGGACCTAGTAGAATAGGCTACTAGGTCCTCGTATGTCTGTGTAAGAAACAACTTTTACTTCAGCGTCCTGAAATCGGAGTAAACAATTGGATGTTTACGACCCCAAAAAAGAGAACAAAAGTGGTGTGAGTGTAAAACGTGTTGACACAGGTAGAGGCCACATTTCTCTGTCATGTCTGGGCTCATAGCTGCTGGCTGGGTGGTGTGGGAACAGAACAGAACAGGGGCCATGTTTACTGTGAGGAGCCATACACCACAGGAAACATCACAAGAGAGATGGCTCTACTGAGGGATAACATCACTCTGCAAACATCTGGGGCCATAAAACACATTGAAGATCAAACGTTGAGAATGAATAGAGCACAATAATGACAATAAGCAATTACCCCAATAGACAATAGATAAGAGTTCCCTCCAGTTGTAGTTTGACCAGTTGGGAGATGCCTTCCATCTCTAGAGAAGATTGCAATAACCAATAGCTCTATGCTTGACTGTAAAGGCTTTATATTGAAGGCAACTAACATTACAGAAGCTCAAAAGAGTCATCTAGAAGATGAAAGTATTTGTTGTAATGAAATAAAAGGCTTGTGGAGTGTTAGTATGATAATTACTTTTGAATGAGAGTCCTAACAGCATGTTAACTTTCACTCCCTATTTGAACTGAATGGACATTTTCAGCTGACAAACTAATGTATTTCAGATTGTAACATCATCTTGAAATAACTGATATATCACTACATCACACAGTGTCATCCAAAAAATAGAAATATCTGATACTTTGTCCTTACATATGAGAATTTCCCCAATACAGTTCAAAGAAGCCCAGAATATCACATCAAAACGTATGATGTGTGTGGCCCTATAGGAGCATGCCAAGTCTTTCATTTGGATTGAAAAGTTCCACAAACGGAGCATTATCCCTTATGAAATAAGAACAGGCTTGGTAGAGCTATTGTTCTATTTCTGTTTGTTTGAGTCTCTTCTGTTGTGTGTTGGCTCTCTCCAGAACCGTTCTTACTTCTGACGAACAGCGTCTGCATCAGGGACTCTGCTTCCTCCCATGGGATAGACCAAGGAACAAAATAAATATAATCTGTTCAAATAGATAGGACGGTAATAATTGTTGGCCCCATCAATTGAAGTATGTTCCTGGATATTCGTTGATAATTAAATTAATAATTTTAAGGGTTTGACTAAATGGGCGCCAATGAAGACAGATGAATTGTCTGGCAGTGCTCAAATCACTGGTTGCAAGGAATACAACTTATCAGAGCACAGGCTTATTGAATACCATAACAGAGTACGGCAAAAACATCCATTTACCATCAGGACAACCTCCTGTGTGCTGGATAGACTAAGTATAATTATGAAATGAAATGCACACTGTGTTCTCATAAAGTAAACAACCTATTTATTACATTATAGAGAGCCCAATGTAAGGCGATCCTACACACCTTGACTACAGAGTGAAGCCTGCATCCCAAGGCACATATCACATGCCTAACCAAAGCCAAATGTCAACATTGTGTAAACAAACACCAGTAAACAGCAAGTATAACAATTACAGCTGGGTGTCTTTGTTCCCTGGGGACTTCCCCTTGGTGTTATTAGGTCCGTTCTCTTTGACGTTGCCACAGTGTCAGTTTACCAGCCTCCCTCAGTATATTGTATTGGCTTGCAGTGCTGGATGACAAGCCCTCACTAAAATGTGTTAATGGAAACCTCCTGACCCTGAGAAACCTTCTGCCCTGTCAAAACCACTGACAGAGAAGGTGAGAGATGGGGAGAGGGGAAGAAGGTGTGTGAGAGAGAGGGGGGGGGGGAATCCCACCCCCTCTGTGCACACCCCTGTCAGCCCCTCACATAGCCCTCCTGACAACCCCACGACACCCAGTGAGGACTTACACAAGCCACAGACTGTACTCCTTATGGACTCAAACTTGAAATATATACAAGAAAATAAACTTTTTCCCAAACGCACATTGTCTAAACTGTTGTGCCCAAACACCCAGTGCGCCCTAGACCTTTTATCTGAGGACCAACTAAGGTCACCCAGCCAGATAATAATACACACAGGCACAAACGACCTGAGAGCACAGTAGGAAATGGTGACAACAGCACTAAAGGGGGTGATTGGAAAAGCTTCTTCCACTTTCCCCAACACACAAGTGTTTATCTCCACCCTGCAACCACAAAAATACTTTCACCCTGCTACCATACAAATCAAATCAAATTTTATTTGTCACATGCGCCGATACCACAGGTGTAAACATGACAGTGAAATGCTTACTTACAAGCCCTTACACTGGGAAAATGCAAGTATTTCCTGTGACTGTGCCCAAAACCAAATGTTTACCTGACCCACCACTCCACCCTGGACAGCCTTTACGACCAGGTCCACTATACAAAGCATCTATAAAAGACCCCTTTACTTTTTTCACATTTTCTTAGGTTTCAGTCTTATTATAAAATTGATTAAATCGTTTTCCCCAACCTCATCAATCTACACACAATACCCCATATTAACAATGCAAAAACAGGTTTTTAGAAATGTTTGCTGGTCTGGCCCCTCTACCATAAAGGCCTGATTGGTGGAGTGCTCCAGAGATGGTTGTCCTTCTGGAGGGTTCTCCAATCTTGACACAATCCTGTCTCGGAGCTCTACGGACAATTCCTTCGACCACGTGGCTTGGTTTTTGCGCTGACATGCACTGTCAACTGTCGGACCTTATATAGACAGGTGTGTACCTTTCCAAATCATGTCCAATCAATTGAATTTAACACAGGTAAATTACCACTGCATTGTCGGAACTAGAAGCACAAGCATTTCGCTACACTCGCATTAACATCTGCTAACCATGTGTATGTGACAAATAAAATTGGATTTGATTTTATTTTATTTGATTTGCTGTTGCACCTTCTTCACCACACTGTCTGTGTGGGTGGACCATTTCAGTTTGATAATACTTGATAATGTATGTGATATCAACAGAGAAGTGTATTTTCTGGGTGATTTAAATATTGACTGGTTATCATCAAGGTGCCCACTCAGGAAAAAACTTCAAACTGTAACCAGTCCCTGCAACCTTGATTAGGTTGTCAGTCAACCTACCAGGGTAGTTATAAACAGCACAGGAATGAAATCATCAACATGTATTGATCACATCTTTACTAACGCTGCAGATATTTACTTTAAAGCAGTATCCAAATCCATAGGAGGTAGTGATCACAATATAATAGCCATATCATGGAAAACCAAAGTTCCAAAGGCTGGGCCTAATATAGTATATAAGAGGTCATTCAAGAAGTTTTGTAGTGATTCATATGTTGATGATGTAAAGAATATTTGCTGAGGAGGAGAAGCAAACAGATGCTGCACTTGAAGCATTTATGAAAGTACTTATTCCTGTTACTAATAGGCCCGCACCCATTAAGAAAATGACTGTAAAAACTGTTAAATCCACTTGGAATGATGAGGAATTGAAAATTGTATGGTTGAGAGGGATGAGACAAAAAGTATGACAATTAAGTCTGGCAGCCCAACTGATTGGCAAACGTACCTCAAATTAAGAAATCATGTGACTAAACTAAATAAAAATAAACTACACCATGAAACAAATATAAATTACATAAAGAATGATAGTAAAGCTTTGGGGCACCTTAAATGACATTTTAGGGGGGAAAAAGCCAACTCGGCTCCTTCATTCATTGAATCAGATGGCTCATTCATCTCAAAGCCCACTGATATTGCAAACTACTTTTTGACTTTTTCATTGGCAAGATAAGAAAACATAGGGATGACATGCCAGCAACAAACACTGACACTAAACATCAAAGTATATCGGACCAAATTATGAAAGACAATAATTGTACTTTTGAATTCCCTAAAGTGAGTTTGGAAGAGGTGAAAAATCATTGTTGTCTATCAACAATGACAAGCCACCGGGGTCTGACAATCTGGATGGAAAATTACTGAGGATAATAGGAGACGATACTGCCACTCCTACATCTTCAATTTAAGCCTACTAAAGAGCGTGTGCCCTCAGGCCTGGAGGGAAGCTAAAGTCATTCCGCTACCCAAGAATAGTAAAGCCCCCTTTACCGGCTCAAATAGCCAACCAATCAGCCTGTTACCAACCCTTAGTAAACTTCTGGAAAAAATTGTGTTTGACCAGAAACAATGGTATTTTACAGTAAACAAATTGACAACAGAATTTCAGCATGCTTATAGGGAAGGACACTCAACAAGCACAGCACTTACACAAACGATAAAATTATTGTGGGGGCTGTCTTGTTAGACTTCAGTGCAGCTTTTGACATTATCGATCATAGTCTGCTGCTGGAAAAACATATGTGTTATGGCTTTACACCCCCTGCTATAATGTGAATAAAGAGTTACTTGTCTTGCAGAACACAAGGTGTTCTTTAATGGAAGCCTCTCAAACATAATCCAGTTAGAATCAGAAATTCCCCAGGGTAGCTGTTTAGGCACCTTGCTTTTTACTAACGACATGACCCTGACTTTGAGTAAATAATATCTATGTATGCGGATGACTCAACACTATACACGTCAGCTACTACAGCGACTGAAATGACTGTAAAACTCAACAAAGAGCTGCAGTTAGTTTCAGAGTCGGTGGCAAGGAAGAAGTTAGCCCTAAATATTTATAAAACTAAAAGCATTGTATTTGGAACAAAAAAACTAACTAAACCCTGAACCTCAACTAAATCTTGCAATAAATAATATGGAAATTGAGCAAGTTGAGATGACTAAACTGCTTGGAGTAGCCCTAGACATGTAAACTGTCATGATCAAAACATATAGATGCAGTAGTAGCTAAGATGGGCAGAAGTCTGTCTATAATAAATCGATGCTCTGCCTTAACAACACTATCAACAAGGCAGGTCCAACAGGCCCTAGTTTTGTCACACCTTGACTACTGTTCAGTCGTGTGGTCAAGTGCCACAAAAAAGGACTGAAGAAAATTGCAATTGGCTCAGAACAAGGCAGCACGGCTGGCCCCTGGATGTACACGGAAAGCTAATATTAATAATATGCATGTCAATCTCTCCTGGCTGAAAGTGGAGGAGAGATTGACTTAATTATGAGAGGTTGACATGTTGAATGCACCGAGCTGTCTCTCTAAACTACTGGCACACAGCTCGGACACCCATGCATACCCAACAAGACCATGCCACAAGAGGTCTCGTCACAGTCCCCAAGTCCAGAACAGACTATGGGAGGCACACAGTACTACATAGAGCCATGACTACATGGAACTCTATTTCACATCAAGTAACTGACGCAAGCAGTAAAATTAGACTTCAAAAACAGATTTAAAAAACACCTTATGGAACAGTGGGGACTGTGACGCAGCACAAACATTGGCACAGACACATGCATACACACACAAACACACATACACACACACACACACACACACACACAATAACATACACACTATACATACACATGGATTTAGTGCTGTAGACATGTGGTAGTGGTGGAGTAGGGGCCTGAGGGCACACAGTGTGTTGTGAAATCTGTGAATCTATTGTAATGTTTTTAAAATGGAATAAACTGCCCTAATTTTGCTGGACCCCAGGAAGAGTAGCTGCTGCTTTGGCAGCAGCTAACGGGGATCCATAATAAATACAAAATACAAATGCAAACTCACCCTATTAAATTAATCAAAACAGGAACATTTTACATTTGGCTAGAAATTCAAAAGGAAATGATCTCAACAGAGAAAAATGTCCTGCTGTGTGCCACCTATATCCTCCACTAGAATCCCCATACTTTAATGAATACAGCTTCTCCATCCAGGAAGGGGAAATCAATAATTTCAAGGACCAGGGACATGTAGTAGCCTGTGGCGACATAAATACCAGAACAGGACAAGAACATGACACCCTCAGCACACAGGGATACAAACACCTACCTGGAGGTGACAGCATACTCTCCACCACATGCCCCCTTAGGCACAACTATGACAACATAACCAACAAAAACGAGTCACAATTCCTGAAGCTATGATGCACGCTGGGAATGTAAACTCAGCAAAAAAAGAAACATCCCGTTTTCAGGACCCTGTCTTTCAAATATAATTCGTAAAAATCCAAATAACTTCACAGATCTTCATTGTTTAAACACTGTTTCCATGCTTGTTCAATGAACCATAAACAATTAATGAACATGCACCCGTTGAACGGTCATTAAGACACTTACAGACGGTAGGCATTTAAGGTCACAGTTATGAAAACTTAGGACATTAAAGAGGTCTTTCTGCTGACTCTGAAAAAGACCAAAAGAAAGATGCCCAGGGTCCCTGCTCAGCTGCGTGAATGTGCCTTAGATGTGGCCAGGGAAATAAATTGCAATGTCCGTACTGTGAGACGCCCAAGACAGCGCTACAGGGAGACAGGACGGAGCTGATCGTCCTCGCATTGGCAGACCACTCGTAACAACACCTGCACAGATTCAGTACATCCAAACATCACACCTGCGGGACAGATACAGGATGGCAACAACAACTGCCCGAGTTACACCAGGAACGCACAATCCCTCCATCAATGCTCAGACTGTCCGCAATAGGCTGAGAGAGGCTGGACTGAGGGCTTGTAGGCTTGTTGTAAGGCAGGTCCTTACCAAACATCACCGGCAACAACGTCGCCTATGGGAACAAACGCACCATCGCTGGACCAGACAGGACTGGCAAAAAGTACTCTTCACTGACGGTTTTGTCTCTCCAGGGGTGATGTTTGTATTCACGTTTATCATCGAAGGAATGAGCTTTACACCGAGGCCTGTACTCTGGAGTGGGATCTATTTGGAGGTGGAGGGTCAGTCACGGTCTGGGACGGTGTGTCACAGCATCACCGGACTGAGCTTGTTGTCATTTCAGGCAATCTCAATGCTGTGCGTTACAGGGAAGACATCCTCCTCCCTCATGTGGTACCCTTCCTGCAGGCTCATCCTGACATGACCCTCCAGCATGACATTGCCACCAGCCATACTGCTTGTTCTGTGCGTGATTTCCTGCAAGACAGGAATGTCAGTGTTCTGCCATGGCCAGCGAACAGCCCGGATCTCAAGGTCCAAGAGGAGGAGATGCACTGCAGTACTTAATGCAGCTGGTGGCCACACCAGATACTGACTGTTACTTTTGATTTTGACCCCCCTTTGTTCAAGGACACATTATTCAATTTCTGTTAGTCACATGTCTGTGGAACTTGTTCAGTTTATGTCTCAGTTGTGGAATCTTGTTATGTTCATACAAATATTTACACATGTTATGTTTGCTGAAAATAAACGCAGTTGACAGTGAGAGGACGTTTCCTTTTTGACTGAGTTTACATAGTCAACGGTAAGCTTCGAGGGCACTCCTACTGTAGACTACTTTAGCACTGACCTCAACCGAGTCTCTTAGAGCATTCACAGTCAGCCCACTGACATCCCTATCAGATCACAGCAAAACCAGTCTACTTGAATAGTCAAAGCCAAAGGATCTGAATAATATTAAGAAATGCTATAGATTGAAGGAAAATAGTGTTGGAAACCTACCAAAAAACAATTATGCAACAAGAAATTAAACCCCTTTTAGAAAACTTCCTGGACAAAATTATTCACTTTTTTAGTGAAGGTGTAAACTTGGCAGTAGAAAAATCTAAACAGTATATTTGACCTCTCAGCTTTCGGTAGCGGCTAGTAGGACGGTGACGACGACCGCTGAGCACCGCCGGAACAGGCAGTGGAGCCAACTTCGGCGGAAGTCGTGACACTGCTATACAAATGAATGTAAAGTATTGTTGGGGGAAGAACATACGACATTATAAAATCTATTTACACAAACAACAAGTGTGCGGTTAAAATTGGCAAAAAACACACGTTTCTTTCCACAGTCCAGGGGGGTGAGATAGGGATGCAGCTAAAGCCCCACCCTCTTCAACATATTTATCAACGAATTGGCTGCACTACCTGGCCTCACCCTACTAGAATCTGAAGTCAAATGTCTGCTGTTTGCTGATGATCTGGTGCTTCTGTCCCCAACCAAGGAGCACCTACATCAGCACCTAGATCTTCTGCACAGATTCTGTCAGACCTGGGCCCTGACAGTAAATCTCAGTTAAAAAATATATGATATTCCAAAAAAGGTCCAGTTGCCAGGACCACAAATACAAATTCCATCTAGACACTATTGCCCTAGAGCACACAAACAACTATACATACCTCAGCCTAAACATCAACACCACAGGTAACTTTCACAAAGCTGTGAACGATCTGAGAGACAAGGCAAGATGGGCCTTCTATGCCATCAAAAGGAACATAAAATTCGACATACCAATTAGGATCTGGCAAAAAATACTTGAATCAGTTATAGAAACCATTGCCCTTTATGGTTATGAGGTCTGGGGTCCATGTAACAGTGTTGCTTCCGTCCCTCTCCTCACCCCAACCTGGGCTCGAGCCAGGGATCCTCTGAACACATCAACAACTGCCTCCCATGATGCATCCTTACCTATCGCTCCACAAAATCCACGGCCCTACTTCAAGGTACCAGAGCGAGTGATGTCACCGATTGAAACAGAATTAGTGCACACTGCTAACTAACTAGCAATTTCACACGGGTTACATCCACTCACCCCCCTTTTGACCGATACCCGCTAATGATCAAAATTCAGAAAAGAGCCGTTAAGCTGGTCCTTGGGCTCTGTTCACACAGACCTCACATAGCCCCAGGACAGCAACACAATTAGACCCAACCAAATCATGAAAAAACAAAAAGATAATTACTTGAGTCATTGGAGAGAATTAACAAAAAAACAGAGCAAACTATAATTCTATTTGGCCCTAAACAGAGAGTACATAGTGGCAGAATACCTAACCACTGTGACTGACCCAAACCCGAAGGAAAATTTTGACTATCTACAGACTCAATGAGCATAGCCTTGCTATTGAGAAAGGCCGCCTTAGGCAGAGCTGGCTCTCAAGAAAAGACAGGCAATGTGCACACTGCCCATAACATGAAGTTAAAACTGAGCTGCACTTCTTAACCTCCTGCAAAATGTTTGACCATATTAGAGACACATATTTCCCTCAGATTACACAGGCCCACAAATAATTAGAAAACAAACCACATTTTGATGAACTCCCATATCTATTGGGTTAAATACCACAGTGTGTCATCACCGCAGCAAGATGTGTGATCTGTTGCCACAGAAAAGGGCAACAAGTGAAGAACAAACACCATTGTAAATACAAATCATATTTATGTTAATTTATTTTCCCTTTTGTACTTTAACTATTTGCACATAATATGACATTTAAAATGTCTTTATTCTTTTGGAACCTTTGTGAGTGTAATGTTTAGGCTACACGTTTTAATTGTTTATTTCACTTTTGTTTATCTATTTCACTTGATTATGCAATGTAAAAAATGTTTCCCATGCCAAAAAAGCCCCTTAAATTGAAATTGTGTGTGAGAGAGAGAGAGAGAGAGAGAGAGAGAGAGAGAGAGAGAGAGAGAGAGAGAGAGAGAGAGAGAGAGAGAGAGAGAAAAGACAGACACAGGGGGAGAGGGGTTGTTTGCCCAGACACAGAGCAGAGGGTCGTGGTGAAAACATACCCTGTCCTTTGTAGTGGAGGGTAGGGGACCACGGTGTCACTCGTCAGTTTGGAGGGGAGCAGCCAACAAAGCCGTGTCATCTCGCAGAGGAAACAAGGCTAGTGTTGTCATTCACTCCTCACTTCTGCCAGCCTGCTTGAACTGCAGTGGGCCATCGGTTGTCCCCTTGTTTAGAAGGTTAACAGTCTGCTCAATCCATTCATACCTGGACCATCAACAGCACTTGACACTGTTCAAAGGAGACAACAGAAGTTGTGTTAACTCCTTTTGGTCTTTCTCCATCCCCGGAAATAGAAAACATAGATGTATTCAACATCTGTAGCAGAGATGAAACAGAAAAATAATTGGATGCAATCATCTGAAAGTCTGCAGTCCTTCTTGTGAGGCACATTCACACCTGAATGCAATTGTAGTTTGAAATAAAAACAAGATAAAGAATAAATAACAGGCCAAATCAAATCAAAAAGTGGTCACATACACATAGTTAGCAGATGTTATTGTAGGTGTAGCTAAATTCTTGTGTCTCTAACTCCAACAGTTCAGTAGTATCTAACAATTCACAATAATATTTTACATTTACATTTAAGTCAATAATAGTCAACAATAATACACACACGTCTAAAAGTCAAAGAATGAAATTAAGAAATATATAAATATTAGGACAAGCAATGTCTGAGTGGGATTGACTAAAATACAGTATATACATATGAAATGAGTAAAACAGTATGTAAACATTATTTAAGTGACTAGTGTTCCATTTAAAGTGACCAGTGATTCCATGTCTATGTACATAGAGCAGCAGCCTCTAATGTGCAGCATTAAGAAACCGGGTGGTATCCGGCTAGTGATGGATATTTAACAGTCTGTTGGCCTTGAGATAGAAGCTGTTTTTCAGTCTCTCGGTCCCAGCTTTGATGCACCTGTACTGACCTCGCCTTCTGGATGATAGCGGGGTGAACAGGCAGTGGCTCGGGTGGTTGTTGTCCTTGATGATCTTTTTGACCTTCCTGTGACATCGGGTGCTGTAGGAGTCCTGGAGGGCAGACAGTGTGCCCCCGATGACATGTTGGACAGACCGCACCACCCTCTGGAGAGCCCTGAGGTTGTGGAATGTGCAGTTGCCGTACCAGGCGGTGATACAGCCCGACAGGATGCTCTCAATTTTATTGATATTTATTGAACCTTTATTTAACCAGGAAGGGCTCATTGAGATTTAAAATACATTTTTCAAGAGCATCCTGGCCAAGCCATTACAAAAATTACAGACAAACAACATGAAAAACGACAAGAAATTTAGTAAAAACCATAGAATTCACAAGAGTATAACAAAAATCAAAAACAGCCAATTTAAACAAGATCATTCATCAGTAATTTAAAAATACCAATCAGCACAAGTTCTTCCAGTTTAAAAGTATTTTGTAAGGCGTTCCAAAACGATGGCGCAGAGTACATAAAATACATTTTACGAAATTCCGTTAGCAGGATAAAGTCCAGTGAACGAAGAGAGTACCCACCACATTTCTGAACAATAAAAATGCCCAAATAAAAAGGTAGTAAATATAAAATGTCTTTGTAAACCAGTGCCTGAGCCTACGAGTGACTAGAGAAGGGCAGTCAACCCTGGTATACAATGTGCAGTGGTGCGAAAGGGTTTTGCAGTTTAAAATATATCTCAGTGCCATGGTAAAGGGTGTCAATTGATCTCAAACACTGAGCGGATGTAAAGATCGTCTGTGGTGGAAGAAGGTGAGGACCAAAGCGAGCGTGGTAAGTGTTCATGTTTTTAATAAAATAACTGAACACTGAACAAAACAACAAACAACAAACGAACAGTTCCGTAAAATGAATGAAAAAACACAAAACAGGAAATAAACACCCACAACTCAAAAGTGAAACCAGGCTACCTAAGTATGATTCTCAATCAAGGACAGCGATTGACAGCTGCCTCTGATTGAGAACCATACCAGGCCGAACACCAAAAATCCCAAATTATAGAAAAAAGAACATAGACAACCCACCCCACTCACGCCCTGACCATACCAAAACAAAGACACAATAAAAGAACTAAGGTCAGAACATGACAGCGGAAGCATTCATATATAAAATATCCCCATAGTCTAGTAAAGGCCTAAATGTAGCTGACACTAGCTTCCTTCTGGCTTTAAAAGAAAAACAGGCCTTATTCCTAAAATAAAATCCCAATTTCAGCTTCAATTTTTTTGTAAGTTGTTGAATTTAAAAGATAGGCCGTCATCAATTAAAATTCCAAGATATTTATATGAGGTTACAACCTCAATCTCCTTGCCCTGACAGGTAGTAATAGATGAAAGGTTCAGAGGTCTATTTCTTGCTTTAGAAAACACCATTAGTTTAGTTTTGTCAGTATTGAGGATAAGCTTCAATTGACACAAGGTATGTTGAACACTATAAAAAGCAGTTTGTAATTTCTGGAAAGCTTTTGTAAGAGACGAGGCACAACAGTAAATAACAGTATAATCAGCATAAAAATGAAGTTGCGCATTTTGGAAATTTTTGTCTAAATCATTTATATAAATAGTGAATAAGAGAGGACCAAGTAAGGAGCCTTGGGGCACACCATTAAAGACAGACAATTTAACAGACATAAGCCCATCAAATTGAGTGTGCTGAGTTCTATCAGACAAATAGTTAGCAAACCATGCAACTGCATGCTCCGAAAGACCTACACTCGACAATCTCTGCCTCAGTATAACATGATCAACTGTATTAAAAGCCTTAGAGAGATCAATAAAAAGTGAGACACAGTGCTGTTTTTTTTTGTCAAGGGCTTCAGTGATATAATTTAAAACCTTCATGGCTGCTGTAATTGTGCTATGCTTCTTCCTGAAGCCCGATTGGTACATTGATAAAATAGAGTTAGTAAATAAAAACTCTTTTAGCTGTTCACTCACAAGGGTTTCAAGTATTTTCACCAGGGGTGACAGGTTTGAGATTGGACTATAATTATTTAAAAGAGTTGATCTCCCCCTTTTAAAAGTGGTAGGACAAATGCTGATTTCCAGATTTTCTGAATTTCATTACATTCCAGGGTTAGATTGAACAGATATGTAAGTGGTTCAGCTATGAAATCAGCTGCCAGATTTAAAAAGCAGGGATCCAAATGATCAGGACATGCAGGCTTTCTCTGTTCTAAGGATTTCAGGGCTTTATGTACCACCTGCACTGAGAATGGAAAAAATCTAAAAGTTTGACCAGCTCTCACTGGTTCATCCACACAGGGTTGTACAGAGACAGCAGACACTGAATCAAACAGCCTACCAGACGATACAAAGTGCTCATTGAAAAAAATCAGCATTTCAGTTTTGTCATATACAACAACAGAGTCCTTCAAAAAACATGACAGTCATTCATTAACATTACTGTTACCAGACATAGACTTAATAGCCTTCCAAAACTTTCTAGGGTCATTCAGGTTATCAGTGGTAACAGACATAAAATATTCAGACTTGGCCTTCCTGAGAGGAAATTAACACTTGTTTTGTAACTGCCTAAAAATAAGCCAATCAGCATCAGAACATTCCTTGCTTTAGCCCAGGCTAGATTACGGTAGTGAATAATACAAGACAGCTCAGAAGAAAACCATGGATTATCCCGCCCTTTAACCCTGAACCTGCGGAATGGGGCATGTTTGTTTACTATTTGGAAAAAACATAATGAAAGAATTTCCAGGCAGTTTCCACATCAGGGATAAGCTCAATCTTACTCCAGTCAAAATAAAACAAATCACGAAAGAAAGCCTGCTCATTAAAACACTTCAAATTTCTCTTACGAATAAAACGTGGGTTTGTCCTAGGAACCTTAGTATTTCTAACAGCAACAACAGCACAATGGTCACTTAAATCATTACAAAAAACACCAACCGCAGAATATTTATGTGGAACATTTGTCAAGAGGGGGGTCTATAACAGCCAATCACAGTTATAAAGAGACCCTTTGAAACCTCAATATTCTAAGCAAGAAATTCCAACTGTTTACAAATAGTTTCAGACTTTGCCACACTTACAGGGAATTTAGTTTTTACATTTGTACATCAATTGTACATCAATTGTACATCTGTAAAAGTTTGTGAGGGTCTCAGGGGCCAAGTCAAATTTATTCAGCCTTCTGAGGTTGAAGAAGCGCTGTGGTTTAAGATTGTCAGTGATGTGTACACCAAGGAACTTGAAGTTGTCCACCTTCTCCACTGCAGTCCCGTCGATGTGAATAGGGGCGTGCTCTCTCTGTTGTCTCCTGAAGTCCACGATCAGCTCCTTCGTTTTGTTGATTTTGAGGGAGAGGTTATTTTCTGTTGTGTCGTCTGCAAAGTTGATGATAGAGTTGGAGGCGTGCGTGAGCACGCAGTCATGGGTGAACAGGGAGTACAGGGGGGGGCTGAGTACTCACCTTTGTGGGCCCTTGTGTTGAGGATCAGCGTAGTGGAGGTGTTGTTTCCTACCTTCACCACCTGGGGGGTGGCCCGTCAGGAAGTCCCGGACCCAGTTGCACAGGGCAGGGTTCAGACCCAGGTCCACGAGCTTAATGATGAGTTTGGAGGGTAGTAAGGCTGAGCTGTAGTCAATAATAATAATAATAATAATAATATATGCCATTTAGCAGACGCTTTTATCCAAAGCGACTTCCAGATGGGATAGGGCACTGTGCAGTGCGATGGCGATTGCATCGTCTGTGGATCTATTGGGGCGGTAAGCAAATTAAAGTGGGTCTAGGGTGTCAGGTAAGGTGGAGGTGATATGATCTTTAATTAGACTCTCAAAGTACTTCTTCATGACAGAAGGGAGTGCTATGGGGCGATAGTCATTTAGTTCAGTTACTTTTGCTTTCTTGGGTACAGGAACAATGGTGGACAAGTGGGGACAGCAGACTGGGGTAGGGAGTGATTGAATATGTCCGTAAACACTCCAGCCAGCTGGTCTGCGCATGCTCTGAAGACGCGGCTAGGGATAATGTCTGGGCCGGCAGCCTTGCAAGGATTAACACTCTTAAATGTCTTACTCACATCAGCCATGGAGAATAAGAGCCCACAGTCCTCGGGAGCGGGCCGTGTTGGTGGCACTGTGTTGTCCTCAAAGAGGGCGAAGAAGGTTTTTCGTTTGCCCTGGAGCAGGACGTTGGTGTCCGCAACATGGCTGGTTTTCCCTTTGTAATCCGTGATTGTCTGTAGACCCTGCCACATACGTCTCGTGTCTGAACCATTCAATTGCAGCTCCACTTTGTCTCTGTACTGGCGTAATGCCTGTTTGATTGCCTTACGAAGGGAAAAAAGACATATTCCCAGTCACCTTGCCATGGTTAAATGCGGTGGTTCGCACTTTCAGTTTTGCGCGAATGCTGCCATCTATCCACTGTTTTTGGTTCAGCTAACCCGAACTGAAGCATGCTGAAGCTTTTAGTGGCTTCAAGGGCATATCAATATCCACTATCTAAATATATATATTTGCTAATAAATAATTAATATTTTCTGGTGGAATAAGGTCTCAAGATATTGTACAATGCCCATAATCAGCTAAGATCACTTTATTTCTTTATCATAAACTGTATCTCACATTTACTATGAGCTAGTAGCTCACAGGTAAGTTAGGTTATGTGAGAAACTTAAGATACATTTTCAAAGCTCAGACTTGCCATTAGATTTAACATACACAGACATACAGTACCAGTCCAAAGTTTGGACCCACCTACTCATTCAAGGGTTTTTCTTGTTTTTTAAAACTATTTTCTACATTGTAGAATGATAGTGAACACATCTAAACTATGAAATAACATACATGGACTCATGTAGTAATCCAAAAAGTGTTAACCAAATGAAAATATATTTTAGAATCTTCAAAGTAGCCATCAAGTGGCCTTGATGACAGCTTTGCACACTCTTCACGTTCTCTCAACCAGCTTCACCAGTCTTGAAGGAGTTCCGACATGGGCTGAGAACTTGTTGGCAGCTTTTCCTTCACTCTGCGATCCAACACATCCAAAACCATCTCAATTGGGTTGACGTCAGGTGATTGTGGAGGCCAGATCATCTGATGCAGCACTCCATCACTCTCCTTCTTGGTCAAATAGCCCTTACACAGCCTGGAGGGGTGTTGGGTCATTGTCCCGTTGAAAAACAAATGATAGTCCCACTAAGAACTAACCAGATCGGATGGCGTATCGCTGCAGAATGCTGTGGTAGCCATGCTTGTTAAGTGTGCCCTGATTTCTAAATAAGTCCCCAACAGTGCCACCAACAAAGCACCACCACACCATCACACCTCCTCCTCCATGCTTCACAGTGGGAACCACACATCCAGAGATTATCTGTTCACCTACTCTGCATCTCACAAAGACACGGCGGTTGGAACCAAAAATCTCAAATGTGGATTCATCAGACCAAAGGGCAGATTTCCACTGGTCTAATTTCCATTGCCTGTGTTTCTTGGCCCAAGCAAGTATCTTCTTATTATTGGTGTCCCTTGGTAGAGGTTTCTTTGCAGCATATCGACCATACAGACCTGATTTCATGCAGTCTCCTCTGAACAGTTGATGTTGAGATATGTCTGTTACTTGAACACTGAAGCATTTCTTTGGGCTGCAATTTCTGAGGCTGGTAACTCTAATGAACTTATCCTCTGCAGCAGAGGTAACTCTGGGTCTTCCTTTCCTGTGGCGGTCCTCATGAGACCAGTTTCATCATAGCGCTTGATGGTTTTTGCAACTGCACTTGAAGAAACTTTCAAAGTTCTTGAAATGTTCCGCATTGACTGACCTTCATGTCTTAAAGTAATGATTGACTGTCGTTTCTCTTTGCTTATTTGAGCTGTTCTTGACATAATATGGACTTTGTCTTTTATCAAATAGAGCTATCTTCTGTATACCACCCCTACTTTGTCACAACACAACTGATTGGCTCAAATGCATTAAGAATGAAAGAAATTTCACAAATGAACTTTTAACAAGGTACACCTGATAATTCAAATACATTTCATGTGAATACCTCATGAAGCTGGTTGAGAGAATGCCAAGAATGTGCAAAGCTGTCATCAAGGCAAAGGCTGGATACTTTGAAGAATCTCATGTATAAGATATATTTCGGTTTGTGTAACACTTTTTTGGTAACTACATAATTCCATGTGTGTTAGTTCATAGTTGTGATGTCTTCACTATTATTCTACAACGTAGAAAATAGTAAAAATAAAGAAAAGCCATGGAATAGGTAGGTATTTCCAAACTTTTGACTGGTACTGTACACACAGACATAGACAGTAAGACACATACACAGAGTTCCACACACATGATATTTAGGTATTCAATGCAACCATTTTATTTTATTTGCCTCAGTCAGTGACCTAATACGAGATCTACCACCCTTAAAATTGCTTTCATATCCCTCAACAAATAAATGTGTGTGTATATAGTGTGTGTGCACTATATCAACATCCTCTAACTTGTGAGAAGAGGCCGCAGTAATCATGTCTGCAGCAAACATAAAGGAAGGAGGTGAAATGAAAGAGCAGGAACAGAAAGAGGAGTGCATATCGTTTCCTATGCTGTCTAATCAGAGGGGGGAAAACAGCCATTCCCCAAAGATGCCCTTACTTCAGGGATAAAAATATGCATATCAAACAGGATGTATGAAAGGTATGTTTCAAACAGCTTTCAATAGGACTGTTTTCAATACCATGTCAAATGTCTCGTCTTTTCCTCTGCCCTGGTTAAGAAACGGAACAACAAATTCAACATATACAATCATCGGCTATTTTGACCTAAGACCTCTTGAAGCATATTATCAGAATGGGGGGAGGGGGAAGTCATAAAAGCACTAATTTCACTGTGTACTGAAGTGAAGCGCAAGGGAACATTCCACTACTGGATAGCCAATAGCTGTCACATTGTTAAAGGGAAAAAAATGTGGAGACCAGGCATTTCTGTTAAATGCTTTTTTTATAACTTATATCTAACTTGTTTCTTCAAGTATATTATTAGCACTTTTGTTTTGTTTCAAATATTTACATTTCACAGACACTCTTATCCAGAGCATATATTTTAATACTGGTCCCCCAAGGGAAACAAACCCACAACTATGGCGTAGCAAGCACCATGCTCTACCAACTGAGCTTCTCGGGACCAATATGACACTTCAGAACAATGACAGTTCATAGTTTCCAGGTTGTAGCACAGCTCTGCTTTCAGAAAGCGTTTAAATGCCTTTGTGTCTTGAGGTAGTATTGTTGCAGGGGGGGTATTTTCTCCCCTCAATAATGGACCACAAGCTCCATCACGCACTAAGTATGTTCTGGGAAGGAGAGCAACAGGTTAGTTATTTAACTCTGTTTTGATATTTGAGCTTGAGGAAATCCTAAAAGATACAGTAATCCTTCTGTGTAAGGAGGAAGCTTCATAGACGAAGTAAGACTGCTCACAGCTATGAAACAATAAGTGAAACAAATTGAAAGGAATTTTCCTCTGCTTGATTCTCACTGGGCAATTCAATGTCTATTCCAAGTTGGTTCAATGTTATTTCACTGAAATGCCTTGGAAACAACGTTGATTCGACCAGTGTGTGCCCAGCGGTTTTATACTCCTTTCAGCTTTCCCAGGTGCAATATCTTAAATGAGAAAGGGTGAGAGGGCAGGAGAGGGTGTGTGTGTGTGTGTGTGTGTGTGTGTGTGTGTGTGTGTGTGTGTGTGTGTGTGTGTGTGTGTGTGTGTGTGTGTGTGTGTGTGTGTGTGTGTGTGTGTGTGTGTGTGTGTGTGTGTGTGTGTGTGCGTGTGCGTGTGCGCGTGCGTGTGTGTGTGTGTGTGTGTGTGTGTGTCTGTATTGTTGTGTATTCCTTCACACCATGCTTGCTGGATTTGCTACAGGCTATGGTTAGCCTGCTGTTAATATGCTTCCCACATTTCCACCAATAAGAACGGTCCTTTCAGCTCTGTAAAGTTTTTTTTTTTACTTTTCAAACATCAAGACATCCAATCAGTGTCTGTGGACGGGAACGGCTTGAGGAAGGAGGATTCTGACAGAAACAGAGAGTTTGAGATGTTCTATGCTGATGATGATTAGAGTCCAGAAGCTGATTATTCTGGCTTGTATTCATACCTGTTCAGGTTTCACTGGAAGGCTTGTCAACCCACCCTAGACTTGACTTCAAACAAAGCCCAGATTACTTCACCTGCGCCACCACTCATCCCTTCCTCTAAACCTCGTTGACAAGCTGCAGTGCGAAGCAACGCATAAAATTACCCAGAATTACACTGAGTCGATCGTTTTTGCTTGGTGTTGTGTTATTATTGGATCATCAAGTTCAAGTTAACTTCATTTTATTTAATTAAAAATAGATATCTGCTACAGCACACCATTGGGAGGGTTTCATTCAAGCTGGGGTTTTTGTACCAAGGCACAGTTTAAGCAAATTGCCAAGTAAAATGTCTGGGAAAAGTGCACTTCAATGTCCTCGTAAATCTAAACAAACTTCAGAAAGAGAGGCTCTACATGTGCTTCCTTAAAATAGAGCACCATGCCTTGGGTGGAAAGAAAACATGAGAAAACAACTTTGTTCCCTTATTTCTTTACTTAACAAAGTCACAAATAATAACAGCAAAAAACAACATTATCCCAATGCTTTTTCTTGCCAGCTCATGTAGTGCCTTCAGAAAGTATTCATACCCCTTGACTTATTCCACATTTTGTTGTATTACAGCCTGAATTAAAAATGGATTAAATATAAAATAAATATCAGCAAACAATACCCCATAATGACAAAGTGAAAACATGTTTTTAGAAAATGTATTGAAAATGAAGAAATATCTCATTTGCATAAGTAGTCATACCCCTGAGGCAATACTTTGTAGAAGCACCTTCAGCTTTGGCAGCGATTACAGCCGTAAGTATTTCTGGGTAAGTCTCTAAAAGCTTTCCACACCTGGATTGTGCAACATTTGCCCATTATTCTTTAAAAATTCTTCAATATTATTTCTAGACAACCATTTTCAGGTCTTGAAAATAGATTTTCAAATAGATTTAAGTCAAAACTGTAACTCGGCTACTCAGGATCATTCACTGTTTTCTTGGTAAGCAGTGTAGATTTGGCCTTGTGTTTTGGGTTACTGTCCTGTTTAAACGTGAATTCATCTCCCAGTGTCTGGTGGAAAGCAGACTGTACCAGGTTTTCCTCTGTGCTTAGCTCCATTCCGTTTATTTGTTATCCTGACAAACTCTCCAGTCCTTAAGGATTATAAGCATACCCATAAAATGATGCAGCCACCACTATGCAAGAAAATATGGAGAGTGGTACTCAGTAATGTGTTGGATTGGATTGGCCCTAAACATAACACTTTGTATTCAGGACAAAAACTTTTCTTTGCACTATTACTATAGTGACTTTTTGCAAACAGGATGCATGTTTTGGAATATGTTTATTCTGTACAGACTTCCTTCTTTTCACTCTGTCAGTTAGTATTATGGAGTAAAGGCAATGTTGATCCATCCTCAGTTATCTCCTATCATAGCCATTAAACTCTGTAACTGTTTAAATGTCAAAATTGGCCTCATGGTGAAGTTTCCTTCCTCTCAGGCAACTGAGTAAGGAAGGACGTCTGTATTTTTGTGGTGACTGGATGTATTGATACACCATCCAAAGTGGAATTACCATGCTCAAAGGGTATTCAATGTCTGCTTTGAGTTTTTACCCATCTACCAGTAGGTGCCCTTCTTTGCGACACATTGGAAAACCTCCTTGGTATTTGTGATTGAATCTGTGTTTGAAATTCACTGCTTGAATGAGGGATTGTATGTGTGGGCTATAGAGATGAGGTAGTCATTCAAAAATCATGTTAAACACTATTATTGCACACAATAGTGAGTCCATGTAATGTATTAGCATGTGACTTGTTAAGCACATTTTACTACGTAACAAAGGAATTGAATACTGACTGACTCAAGACATTTCATCTTTTCATTTTTCATTAATTTGTAATGTCAAAAAACATAATTCCACTATGACATTATGGGGTATTGTGTCTAGCCCAGTACTCAAAAATCTCAATATGATCCGTTTTAAATTCAGGCTGCAAGAACACAACAACATTTGGAAAAGTTCAACGGGTGTGAATACTTTCTGAAGACACTGTATAAACAGTTTACTTAAGTTATTCAAATCTCAACGGGGAAACAATGAATCATCAACATGAAATATACAGTGAATCAGCAAACATGCACTGTCAACTGTGGGACCTTATATAGACAGGAGTGTGCCTTTCCAAATCATGTCCAATTGAATTTACCACAGGTCTACTCCAATCAATCATGTTGTAGAACATGTCAAGGAATCAATAGAAACAGGATGCACCTGAGCTCAATTTCGAGTCTTATAGAAAAGGGTCTGAATGAATATTTCTGTTTTTTTAATACATTTGCAAACGTTTCTAAAAAACAGTTTTTGCGTTGACATTATGGGTTATTGTGTGTAGATTAAGGAGGATTTAAAAAAAAATCAATTTTGGAAAAAGCTGTAACGTAACAAAATGTGGAAAATGCAAAGGGGTCTGAATACTTTCTGAATGCACTGTACTATATGTCCCTATGGTCAGTGATACCGCTGTGCCAAAGATCCAGGTATTCATTGATGTCAAAATGTTTTTTCTTCTTCACTGAACAAGGCAGTTAACCCACCGTTCCTAGGCCGTCATTGAAAATAAGAATGTGGTCTTAACTGACTTGCCTGGTTAAATAATGGTGTAAAAAAAAAAAGAAATCTGACAAATCGGTGTCCAAAAATACCGATTTACGATTGTTATGAAAACTTGAAAATCTGGCCATTCCGATTAATCGGTCGCCCTCTAGTGTAGACATTTGTTAATGTTGTAAATTACTATTGTAGCTGGAAACATTTTTTTTAATGGAATATCTGCATAGGCGTACAGAGGCCGATTATTAGCAACTATCACTCCTGTGTTCCAGTGGCATGTTGTTAGCTAATCCAAGTTTATCATTTTAAAAGGCAGGAGTCCTTTTGGTAGGCCGTCATTGTAAATAAGTATTTGTTCTTAACTGACTTGGCAACTTAAATAATAACACCCCCGCTGAACACCGGTCTCGGCGTCGGCAGTGGGGAGGTGACTCCGGGATGCTGACCTTCTAGGCAGAGTTGCAAAGAAAAAGCCATATCTCAGACTGGCCAATAAAAAGATTAAGATGTGCAAGAGAACACACACTGAACAGAGGAATTCTGTCTCGAAGGCCAGCATCCCGGAGTCGCCTCTTCACTGTTGAAGTTGAGACTGAACAGAGGAACTCTGTCTCGAAGGCCAGCATCCCGGAGTCGCCTCTTCACTGTTGACGTTGAGACTGAACAGAGGAACTCTGCCTAGGAGGCCAGCATCCCGGAGTCTCCTCTTCACTGTTGAAGTTGAGACTGAACAGAGGAACTCTGCCTAGAAGGCCAGCATCCCGGAGTCGCCTCTTCACTGTTGACGTTGAGACTGAACAGAGGAACTCTGCCTAGGAGGCCGGCATCCCGGAGTCGCCTCTTCACTGTTGAAGTTGAGACTGAACAGAGGAACTCTGCCTAGAAGGCCGGCATCCCGGAGTCGCCTCTTCACTGTTGACGTTGAGACTGAACAGAGGAACTCTGCCTAGAAGGCCAGCATCCCGGAGTCTCCTCTTCACTGTTGAAGTTGAGACTGAACAGAGGAACTCTGCCTAGAAGGCCAGCATCCCGGAGTCGCCTCTTCACTGTTGACGTTGAGACTGAACAGAGGAACTCTGCCTAGGAGGCCAGCATCCCGGAGTCGCCTCTTCACTGTTGAAGTTGAGACTGAACAGAGGAACTCTGCCTAGAAGGCCAGCATCCCGGAGTCGCCTCTTCACTGTTGACGTTGAGACTGAACAGAGGAACTCTGCCTAGGAGGCCAGCATCCCGGAGTCGCCTCTTCACTGTTGAAGTTGAGACTGAACAGAGGAACTCTGTCTCGAAGGCCAGCATCCTGGAGTCGCCTCTTCACTGTTGAAGTTGAGACTGAACAGAGGAACTCTGTCTCGAAGGCCAGCATCCCGGAGTCGCCTCTTCACTGTTGAAGTTGAGACTGAACAGAGGAACTCTGCCTAGAAGGCCGGCATCCCGGAGTCGCCTCTTCACTGTTGAAGTTGAGACTGAACAGAGGAACTCTGTCTCGAAGGCCAGCATCCCGGAGTCGCCTCTTCACTGTTGAAGTTGAGACTGAACAGAGGAACTCTGCCTAGAAGGCCGGCATCCCGGAGTCGCCTCTTCACTGTTGACGTTGAGACTGAACAGAGGAACGCTGCCTAGAAGGCCAGCATCCCGGAGTCGCCTCTTCACTGTTGAAGTTGAGACTGAACAGAGGAACTCTGCCTAGAAGGCCAGCATCCCGGAGTCGCCTCTTCACTGTTGAAGTTGAGACTGAACAGAGGAACTCTGCCTAGAAGGCCAGCATCCCGGAGTCGCCTCTTCACTGTTGAAGTTGAGACTGAACAGAGGAACTCTGTCTCGAAGGCCAGCATCCCGGAGTCGCCTCTTCACTGTTGAAGTTGAGACTGAACAGAGGAACTCTGCCTAGAAGGCCGGCATCCCGGAGTCGCCTCTTCACTGTTGACGTTGAGACTGAACAGAGGAACGCTGCCTAGAAGGCCAGCATCCCGGAGTCGCCTCTTCACTGTTGACGTTGAGACTGGACAGAGGAACTCTGCCTAGAAGGCCGGCATCCCGGAGTCGCCTCTTCACTGTTGACGTTGAGACTGAACAGAGGAACGCTGCCTGGAGGGCCGGCATCCCGGAGTCGCCTCTTCACTGTTGAAGTTGAGACTGTTGTTTAGCGGGTTCTGCGGGTTCTGTAGCTCAGTTGGTAGAGCATGGCGCTTGTAACGCCAGGGTAGTGGGTTCGTTTCCCGGGACCACCCATACGTAGAATGTATGCACACATGACTGTAAGTCGCTTTGGATAAAAGCGTCTGCTAAATGGCATATATTATTATTATTATATTTAAATGTAATCATATTAAGTAAGAAGCAGTATTCTGAAAATGGCAATGTACAGTACATTTGGTGTATAGACTGGTGTCAGAGCAAAAATCAAGCCATGATGTTGAAGGAATTGTTCAAAGAGCTCAAAGACAGGATTGTGTGTCGAGGTACAGATCTGGGGAAGGGTACCAAACATTTCTGCAGCATTGAAGGTCCCCAAGAAAACATTGGCCTCCATTATTGTAAGAACTGTCCGCCCGGTCAAACTGAACGATCGGGGGAGAAGGGCCTCGGTCAGGGAGGTGAACCCGATGGTCAGCCTGACAGAGCTCTAGAATTCCTCTGTGGAGATGGGAGAAACCCTCCAGAAGGACAACCATCTTTGCAGCACTCCACTAATCAGGCCTTTATGATAGTGTGGCCAGACGGAAGCCACTCCTCAATAAAAGGCACATGACAGTCGCTTGGATTTTGCCAAAAGACACCTAAAGGATCCTCAGACCATGAGGAGCAAGATTCTCTGGTCTGAGAAAACAAGATTGAACTGTATGGCCTGAATGCCAAACGTCACATATGGAGGAAACCGGGCACTATCCCTACAGTGAAGCATGGTGGTGACAGCATCATGCTGTGGGGATGTCTTTCAGCGACAGGGACTGGGAGACTAGTCAGGATCGAGGGAAAGATGAACAGAGCAAAGTACAGAAAGATCCTTGATGAAAACCTGCTCCAGAGCCCTCAGGATCTCAGACTGGGGCAAAGGTTCACCTTCCAACAGGACAACAACCCTAAGCACACAGCCAAGACAACGCATGTGTGGCTTCGGGATAAGTTTCTGAATGTCCTTCAGTGGCCTAGCCAGAGCCCAGACTTGAGCCCAATCAAACATCTTTGGAGAGACCTGAAAATAGCTGTACAGCGATGCTGAGAAGAATGGGAGAAACTCCCCAAATACAGGTCTGCCAAGCTTGTAACGTCATATCCAAGAAGACTCGAGGCTGTAATCGCTGCCAAAGGTGCTTCAACAAAGTACTTTGTTGAGTATTCAGACCCTTTACGAAGTACTTAGTAAAGGGTCTGAATACTTATGTAAATTTGATATTTCATTTTTGAATTTTTAATACATTTGTATAAATTCAAAAAACCTGTTTTTGCTTTGTCATTATGGGGTATTGTGTGTAGATTGATGAGGGGAAAAAGCGATTTAATCCATTTTAGAACAAGGCACAGGTATCTCTATCACTCTGAGCATGATATATCTAGTCCTCATCATTATGGCTCTTTGTCTTTATCGATACTCATTTCCTCTCTCTCTGCACCAGGCAGCACAGGAGCCTCCTAGCCCTGCACACAGCTAGCCCAGTCCGATGGAGTCCAGGCAAAGGAGGAAATCAGTAGCGAACATATTGCTACATGCTAACACATTTTTATCTGTTTTGAATGAGTCAGCTTTAATTTAGCTTTGCTCTCCATTTGCTGCTTTTAGGATGGCTGCACAATGTACTGGGAGGAAGCCTTCATGAGGCTTTTCCTATAAAATCATCTCTAAAACCCAAAAGTATATGTGACTTGTGCGAGTGTCCCAAACTGATGAACTAGAAAACAAACACATCACAGGCCGGGGGTGTATAAGCATTTCAGTGCACCTTTGATAATGTCTGCAAATTTGTCTACACTACCAATAAACTTGGATTTAATTTAATTTAATTATAGAGGACCGGCAATCACAAACAGCCCAGTTAACCGTAAATGATCTATTGTGGGCAGATTTGAAAGAATGAGCTGAAGTCTATTCATGGAAGGATTTAATGTAAGACAATGTGAGTACAGGGCTGGTATAAAGAGATCCTCAATGTTGCTGAAAGAAGGGGGCTTCCTGCTCCTGTGAAGTAACAGGAAGAGGAAGCTGGCCTTCTGTTCTGCTCTGCCAACCAGGCCTCCACCACACTCCCACATGCACATCACTAGAGCAGTGGAATGATTGGGGAGTGATTTTATGAAATCACGAAAGGTCGGTGAAAGATGGCTGCCCTTCGTTCACCCATTTCTACACTAGTTTTTTGATAATTTGTTTCTCTTTTTTGGAGAGAGCTAAAAAGGTCTAGGCAGAGAAAAGACAAATGCCTTGATAGGGAGAAAGGGAAGGGTCTAATCTAATTTGGTTAGAGCAGGATGGATGTGTGTGTGTGTGTGTGTGTGTGTGTGTGTGTGTGTGTGTGTGTGTGTGTGTGTGTGTGTGTGTGTGTGTGTGTGTGTGTGTGTGTGTGTGTGTGTGTGTGTGTGTGTGTGTGTGTGTGTGTGTGTGTGTGTTGCACAGTGTGAGGGGACTGTGGGAATGGTGCAGGAGGACTGTGGCTCTGAATGGAACCTCCAGAGCTAGAAGCAGTGGGGAGTCTCCCCAGGCGCACTGATTCCAGGATGGCCACTCAAAGAAGGATTAGAAAAGAGAAGGCCTTCCTCATTAGCAATTCACACTCAAGTGCCCCCACGAAGACTCTGGCTAATATTTCCATCAATTCTCCTCTCCAATGAGAACCTTTAGTTGTTTACACTTTTTTTTTAATCCTCCTCGTTCGTTGCTCCTTCTAAACTGGAATGTTCGTTAAACCCTCTGTGTTCAGAGAAACTTCGTTAAACAGCAAACCAAGTCTTGCACCACAGATTCCCATCGCATCTAAAATTACTTTCCCAGCAAAAATGTGTTTTGCAAGCAGTTAACTGTAACTGTTTTGGTTCAGTGCTCAGTCTGGAGCTGGTGAGCAGACTCAGAGGGGACGCCTTCTTCTCCTCCTCTTAGGGCTGTTAAACGACGACCACTTGAAAGGAGGATGAAGTAAGAACAAACTACTAAACTAATATTGCCCTTTTCAAAGGAGCCTCAGACATTATTGGATCTGATGCATAACAAAAATAATGAATTACAACACTGTGTTTATTGCAGGACTGTCACCGTGCGGGTGACTTTCCCCGGTTGTATGGATGCATTCGTCATCATCATCTCCCTACTACTCCACACTATAAACACTAGCAGCCTTTAATCCAGTGGTGTAAAGTACTTCAATCAAAATACTTTAAAGTACCACTTAAGTCATTTTTTAGGGTATCTGTACTTTACTTTGCGATGTGTAGTTTTGACAACTTTACCTTTTACTTCACTACATTCCTAAAGAGAATAATGTACTTTTTACTCCATACATTTTCCTGACACCCAAAAGTGTACTTTTACATTTTAATGCTTATAGCAGGACAGGAAATTGTAAAATTCACACACTTATCAAGAGAACATCCCTGGTCATCACTACCTCCTCTGATCTGATGGAGTCACTGAACACAAATGCTTCGTTTGGAAATTATGTCTGAGTTTTGTTGTGTGGCCCTGGCTATCTGTAAATTTAAAAAAACAAGAAAATTGTGCCGTCTTGTTTGCTTAATATAAGGAATTTGAAATGATTTATACTTTTACTTGTGATACTTATGTATATTTAAAACCAAATACTTTTAGACTTTTACTCAAGAGTATTTTACTGGGTCACTTTCACTTTTACTTGAGTCATTTTCTATTATCTTTACTTTTACTTAAGTATGACAATTGAGTACTTTTTCCACCACCTCTTTAATCATCCACCAACACAGTGGATACATACCACCAACACAGTGGATACATACCACCAACACAGTGGATACATACCACCAACACAGTGGATACATACCACCAACACAGTGGATACATACCACCAACACAGTGGATACATACCACCAACACAGTGGATACATACCACCAACACAGTGGATACATACCACCAACACAGTGGATACATACCACCAACACAGTGGATACATACCACCAACACAGTGGATACATACCACCAACACAGTGGATACATACCACCAACACAGTGGATACATACCACCAACACAGTGGATACATACCACCATTGGGTTGGTTTTCCACTATGGGCTGTTCGACTTGCTGCATCCACGACACCACTGCACCAGTAGAATATATTATATAAGGATGGCTGCTTGTGACTGAGATAAAGCAGCCTTTCATGGAGCTGAGTGAAGAGGAAGAGTGGAAAAATTTGCCCTCATTAATAAGTAATTTTTATTGAACCATTAAAACCATATGTGCAAAGAATCCTGGGGGCTTTGATGTTTTGCAGGGCTTTTAAATAATTAATTGCCGGATTCATATGCATTTCCTCAAAACGTCTGACCCTTTACTAAAACTGATGCTCTTATTAAAGTGCTTGCACTTCAAATGGGAAAGAAAAAGGTAAATTCTTGCAGACATTTATGGAATATTCTTAGTAAACTGGGCTACGGTTTCTCACTTATTGTTCTATCATCTAAAGTATATTCCTCTACATTTTCTGTTGTCATTCACACACTCTGGGTTGACCAGAAGCAATATTTGACCACCTTTCCGGAATAAACTTTTTAAAAATAAGTGAATTATTACTTATGACTGACACGAAGTAATATAACGGCCATTTACATTACAAACACCTGAGCTTTATTTGTAAAATATCCCCTGTACTATCAAACAACATACAGTGGGGTCTGAAATTATTGACACGGTTGATAAAGATAAGAAACTGTTACTGTATAAAATACATAATTCAAATACCGAGCTTTATTGTATGCTAAAAGAAATTGGGAAATTATTTTATTTTATACTAATACAATTGTTCAGAGAGATTTTTTTAAATAGTCAAAATAATTCTCAAAAAGGTATGAGTCAAAATTATTGACACCCCTGTTTTCAATACTTTTCAATACCTCACTATGCGAGGATAACGGCATTGAGCCTTTTTCTAAAATGTTTTATGAGTTGGAGAACACATTGGGAGGGATCTTAGACCATTCCTCCATACAGAATCCTGACAGATTCTTGATATCCTTCGTCTGTGCTCATGGACTGCAGTCTTCAATTCAAACCATAGGTTTTCCATGCGTTTCAAGTCTGGAGACTGAGATGGCCATTGTAAAATGTTGGTTTTATGGCCAATAAACCATTTCTTTGTGGATTTTGATGTGTGCTTGTGGTTGTTGTCTTGCTGGAAGATCCACTTGTGGCTATGTTTTAGGCTCTTGGCAACCAGGTTTTTGGCTAAAATATCCTAGTACGGGGTAAAGTTCATTATGCCGTTGACCTTAACAACGACTCCAGGGAAAGTGGAAGCAAAATAGAGCCATAACATCAAAGATCCACCACCCTATTTTACAGTAGGTACAGGATGGGGTGATTTTCTGCTACTCAAGTCTCATTTTGAACCCAAACCCTGGTGTGCATGGCCAATGAGCTCTATTTTCATTTCAGCCAACAAATGTAAACGCCTGGAGGGTGCTAAACAGCATTGATACTTGGATTGGAAACAGAGCTTTGGCCAGGCACATCAGTGGTGGGTTTGGCGTCGAAATGAGAATGCATGAGCAGAAAAGAACCCCAAACCTACTGTAAAATATGGTGGTGAATCTTTGGTGAACCTGGTTACCTCTGCCAGGAGGGTGAAAATTGGCCGCAAGTGGATCTTCAAGCAAGACTACAACCCCAAGCACACATAAAATATCCCCTAATAAATGGTTAATTGGCCACAAAATCCACATTTTGCAATGACCATCTCAGTCTCAACACTTGAAACGGATTGAAAGCCTGTCATTTGAATTGAAGAGTGTAGTCCATAAGTACAGACAAAGGATATCAAGGATCTGGAAGGATTCTGTTTGGAGGAACGGTCTCAGATCCCTCACAATGTGTCCTCCAACTCATAAAGCATTTTATAAAAATGCTGTTATCCTCGCCATGGTAGGTATTGAAAGGTATTAAAAACAAGGATGTCAATCATTCTGACCCCTAACTTTTTGAGAAAAATAAATATGACTTATTAAACAATTTCTCTTTATCTGAGCAATTGTTTTAGTATATATAATACAATTTCCCCCCAAAATGTGCATGCAATATAGCTCAGTATTTTTTATATTTTTTTATATATATATATACAGAAATCTTGGCTCATTTATCAGGGTGTCAATAATACCCCACTGTATATAATTGGAGCAGAATGAACTAAAATCGAATGGTAAATAGATACATGTGATTGTGAGGGAGAACAGGAGCCCTGAACAATGCGCAGGGAATCTGGATAAATAGTGTCACCTCCAACAGAGAGGTTTGTTTCTTCTTATTGTGGGCCATGAATAAGGAGAAGAGGACCTTGGTTAAGAAGATTATACCCCGACCCCACCCGTTCGTTTAATCAACATGCCCTTTCAGCTCTGCCAACAATACAAAACACGTCTAAAACGTCCCCCTCTCGCTCCCATGGCATACCTCTCTTATGTTGTAACAGACTGGGCTACAACTTAACCACAAGTAATTAAGGCAGATATTTTGCTTTGTATGGTTTGGTTGGATTTGTGCCGTCATACCAGACAGTTGTATGGAATTGAATATCAGAAGAACGTTGGGGTCCAATTCAAAATGATCACTATCATTCTGCCATACTCTATGCTCATCTTCCTATTTGAGACTTCATTAACAAAAAGCATTAACTTAAATCATTTTATAAAATAGCTAATACGTTTTCCATTCATTGAAACTTATCAATATTCCCACAAGGACCCAAGGAGCTTTCTTTTTTCACCCTGTGC
Organism: Oncorhynchus keta; assembly: GCF_023373465.1. Classification (NCBI taxonomy): domain Eukaryota; kingdom Metazoa; phylum Chordata; class Actinopteri; order Salmoniformes; family Salmonidae; genus Oncorhynchus; species Oncorhynchus keta. The sequence continues at coordinate 27,634,107 of NC_068434.1, read as the reverse complement.
TTCTTTCATCCACAGTTAAATATGTAAATAAAATGTCTAAAGTCATTCTTCAAAAGGGAACAAAAGGAAAAAGGGAGCTGAGGGAAAAGACAGCCAGAAAATTCCTCCAATTCTCCATAACATTAGCCAGAGGGGGGCCAGCTTCTAGCCAGAGCCGAGCAGCAGGGGAGCCAGCTCCATAGAATCACACATCTTAAATCCCACACACAAAAAAATAAAATATCTTTTCAGCTCCAGCCATCAAAGGGCCCCTTTCACATTATTAGTTACAGAATTATCTCACAGTTGCTGATTTCTCAGAGATGGAACTGCAATGCACTGCTTGCTTTATAGAGTTGTTGTGGTTGGAAAGATTGAGATAAAGTTGATTGTGTATGCATGCGTGCGCGCGTGCGTGCATACTGGGTGGGGGTGAATCTATGAAAAGGAGAAGGGGGAGGTAGACAGGAACAAATACAGAAATCACACAGTAGTAGATAGATACAGATGATATAGATTGAACACTGATTCCTCCCCTTTGCTTCACATTTTCAAAGACATATCATCATGACCAGCAAAACAATCATGAGAAGAAAGAAGAGAGCAAGAACAAAGATGCCTGAATTACAATAAACCAGTCGACTGTGTATTCGTATTAGGCAAGGTGACAATGTTATCTTGTATGTTTCATTAAACAAGCCCAGATGGATAATAGGAATGGATGTCTGCTTTAAAAATATGTCCTAAACCCAGATGTTCAGTAAATGGAGATCACAATTGCTTTGGCCCTGTGAATGCAATGCAATGCTATCTCTCCACATTAAAGTTGTCATCTTTTTAGACTATTAAGTATTGGTTACACAGTAAAAGTCCTTCTGAATGGGAGCAACTGATCAGGCATGTCGGCTGATGTCCTTGAAGGAGTTATTGTGACTGAGGAGGTATGAAATAAAAAGTATTATAGATTCACATGTGTTAAGATTAGGAGGACGTGTCCAGATCTGAGACACAGGCAAATGTAGTAACCGTAGTTAGACGAGTAGAAACAGCTAACCTGCAGGTGACACATAAGAAAGAGGGTATTGTGTGTCCATAATGAAATGTATTCATAACCTGTATTTATGTTCCTGCTCCGTCCAGACATTGCGCACCAACAGCTGAAATGCCACCAGTGAGATATGCAGTGCTAAACCATTTAGGCACGCTGGTGCCATGTTTCTCATCTTGCCCGAACACATTTTTTTAAAGCACTATTTACTTGTGATCTGGATTTCACCCTAGGTGGAAACCATGGGCAGACGAGGGTATAAATCTCCCAACTAAAGACTTTCACAAGGTAATGTGAGTTGAGCTATGAGGGATCTGGTGTCACAGACACTCCGGAGGGGCCCTCCATATCCTTCTCTCTCTGTCATGCCACCCTGCTGCAGAGGCCCTCGCCTCAACCATGGATCCATGCTGCTAGACTACATGTGGTTCACTTTGAGGTCCATATCACCGCAGTAGTAACCACTCTCCCAAACTAGCAGCACTGTCATAGTAGAATAGTCACAATCAGCGAGAGAGACTAAGGAAAGCTAAAATGTCTTCAAGGGCATATCCAACGGACATGGTTTCTCTATCATGTACAGTTACATGCCATAGGGGATTGCATGTAGTGATTGTAGTGGGTGTGAGAACAGGTGCTGAGATAATGCTAAGCTAATACTGTTCCATCCAGGCTCATAATAGCCCCCCTTTATTACCACAGACAGAGATCAGTAGCCTACATTATCTTCATAATCAGTTAATTAAAAAAAGAGACATCGAAACTGAACTGAACCTAACGGAATCTCTTCTGAGATAAGTTTAACGGGAGACATCATTAAAGCCTCACCAGACAGACTCTTCCCATCACTACCTGTCTGAAACTAAAACAGACAAAGAGACAAATAACAGCCACCCTACGCTAATCATTGGCACTATGACACTACCAGAAGATGACTGCTGGGGTTAGGCCTGAACTGTGGTATGCACTGACAGCTCCTAGTGGTAACCCAGGCCTCTCCTCAGTGACAAGATCAGATGCAGATCAAATCAAATGTATTTATAAAGCCCTTCGTACATCAGCTGATATCTCAAAGTGCTGTACAGAAACCCAGCATAAAACCCCAAACAGCAAGCAATGCAGGTGTTGAAGCACCTTGATGATGAATCAACTCCAACAAGACTGAAATGGCTTTGTATCAGTGTTTCTCCTTCAGGCGCTTTCCTTTCGTCATAATCCACCCATTTACAATTGAGAACTAAGATGTTCTCACAGGTCATTATAGAATGGTTATAACCGATTTTCAGACATCCTCTTTTATTGAAATAATAAACAGTATCATTTTGTGAAATAAATGTGCAAACAATCAGTTTTGTTATGATAGGATTTTCTAACGGAAAGAAGACTGATTTAAAATCAATCATGATGTAAAAGCTCTAGGCCTATATATGGGGCAGCAGGTAGGCTAGTGGTTAGAGAGTTGGACTGGTAAACAAATGGTTGCTAGATTGAATCCATGAGCTGGTAAAAATCTGCCGTGCTGCCCTTGAACAAGGCAGTTAAACCCACTGTTCCTAAGCTGTCATTGAAAATAAGAATTTGTTCTTAACTGACTTGCCTAGTTAAATAAAGGTAGGAAATGATGTTGATTATAAACACAGGAGAAAAGCTTGAAACATGCTAGCATTTGTGTAAAGAAAAATAAGTACAGGTCCAACTGTGTGATAATGGGTTTGAAAGTATCTTATAAAATGTTTTATGGTGGATTGTGAAAAGTGTCTGGTAAAATGTATAAGAGCTGGAAATGAAGTGTTGTAAATGACTGAATAGTAAATTGTGAAAAGGTTCCTACTTAGGAGGGAACAGGTGTGTTCAATGGAAGGTTGTAAGCAGCTTTTTGACTAGATTGGTCAAGTGGAAATATTACTGCACTTTGTGTGTATGTCTCTTTTAAATGGACATACATGTGCAGACATTAAAAGCAGCAAAGATCCCTGAGGACTAATGTGAATATTTACATGTATGCCTGAAGGTGGCTATATGGAGAAATTATAAACAGATGTCTGAGTCACTAAAAGCCTACTTAATGCTAAACATGGAGTTCATTCTAAGTACCTCCTGAGCATAAATCCCTTGTATACTGAATATGGATTTTACTGTAGTTCATTTCCACACGAAACAATATAACCTATTCCTGAAACAATTATGAATGGGCTATTCGGTGATGAAATGGGGATCTACATAGCCTACATCAGGTCACAGCCTATAATTATGTTGGAAATAGAAGGAAAACATGATTCACATTGTATAGGCTAGTGGTTGCTTTAGTGGTTTTTAACTTGTTGCTTTTTGTCAACACGTTAACGCACTATCCGACTCACAAAAGAGTTAAGGGGAATTGAGAGAGAAAAACTCTTCTCAGCCTCATTCTATTTTCCCACAATGCACGGACCGTGAAAATTGTCATTTGTGGCAAAGAAAAGAACACATCTATCTCGAGTGGAAAGATACAGAAAGCCAGTTGGTTTATCTTTGGGTATGTTTTGTGTCTGCATATACCTGCGCTGGAACGTGTTAAATTCGGACACTTTTCTATCTAAAGTTTTAGTCGGAAATGGGGCAAATAGCCAATGAGTAGTTTGCTGCGAACAAGCTCTAAAATGCTGTGATGGTTGGTCTACTCTACAGGCTGTTCCGCACCATTTCAAAAAAATCACCGTGTCAGTTTCATCTTTCTTATGTAAAGTAGCTGTCTTTGAAGGCGGATCTTTTGGCAGGTTAGCCCAGGACAGTTGCAACGACAAGCTCAAACGAGAAATGCCACCAACCAGTCCAAACTGAATAGGTCTGTCTCTGGAGTGGTTAGTTAGGAATAGACCTCAACTCTGTTTTAGTTAATTAGGTTACTACACCGTTTGCGTGGATTTATCGTACGCATTTAGGCTACTCAAACGCGGTGCAAGAGGAAGAGCAATTTAGTTGAGTTGGTAAATGACAGACTGGTTCCATTCGCGCTGCAGGACCGCATTTTAATGTCTATGTGCAGGACAGAGACAGGAGGATTCCGACCTGACGTTGTTGAAACCGAGGAGTACTGTCCCTTAACGCACTTTTAGAAGCTCTGGAACGTTTGTTTGGATCGGAACACTTTTTATCCAATTAGAAAAAGAACCAAGGCAGACCAAAAAAATTGTGCAACGGACTAGGCACAACTACAGTAAATGCATTTAATCTCTTAACATGTTGGATTTTTCTGGAACAAATTGATACACTTCAAAACATGGACATTATGGTAAGCGACCATTATTTTAAAAGAAAACGATGTACACTTTTTTTGTAATTGTCTTTGGAGTTAAATTGTAATCAAAGGAATTAGACGTACACGTAAAAAGGGGAAACAATGGTCTTTTCATAGACAATTGTGAGTTTTCATCCACAGTTTTGCACATTCATAAAAAAATAAGCTACACAAATATTTTTAGTGGGCCTTTCCTGTATAGACGCAACTTCTGATTTATCGTAAGTGACATTTTATCTTAAATTTTTTGCCACTAAAAGGTTCAAAGAGGAGAGACTATGCATTCCACTGCTAAACTGAGCCTTATCAATGTGCTACTGGTCTGTCTGAGTGGTGGCTGCTCAGCCATCAGCTCCATAGACCCAGATCGGCCGGGTGAAGGGAGATGTCAACAGATTGTCATCCCCCTATGTAAGGACATTGGCTACAACATGACAAGGATGCCCAATCTGATGGGCCACGAGGACCAGAATGAGGCAGCTATCAAGCTACATGAGTTTGCCCCTCTCATAGGGTTTGGATGCCACACTCACCTCAAGTTTTTTCTCTGTTCACTGTATGCACCTATGTGCACGGAGCAGGTATCCACCCCAATCCCTGCCTGCAGAGTGATGTGTGAGCAGGCCAGGCAAAAGTGCTCCCCTATCATGGAGCAGTTCAACTTCCGCTGGCCTGACTCCCTGGACTGCTCCAGACTACCTACTAAAAATGACCCCAACAACCTCTGCATGGAGGCCCCCAACAACGGCTCAGACGAGCCCCCCAAAGGCTCCCACACCCAGCGTCCTGACTTCAGACTTCAGCGGCCCATGAAGGAGACGGAGAGCAAGGAGACCTGCAGTAACCCAGGCAAGTTCCACTATGTGCAGAAGAGTGAGTCCTGCGCCCCCAAGTGCTACCCCAAAGTGGATGTGTACTGGAGTCAGGGAGATAAGCAGTTCTCTCTGGTGTGGATGGCTATCTGGTCCATCCTCTGCTTCATCTCCAGCTCATTCACTGTCCTCACCTTCCTCATTGACCCCCAGCGATTTAAATACCCCGAGAGGCCTATCATCTTCCTCTCCATGTCCTACTGTGTCTACTCTGTGGGCTACCTGGTCCGTCTGTTTGTGGGAGCAGACAGTATCGCCTGTGACCGGGACAGTGGGGTCCAGTACATCATCCAGGAGGGACTGGAAAGCACGGGCTGCACCATCGTCTTCCTCATCCTCTACTACTTCGGCATGGCCAGCTCCCTCTGGTGGGTCATCCTCACACTCACCTGGTTCCTGGCTGCAGGGAAGAAGTGGGGCCACGAGGCCATCGAGGCCAACAGCAGCTATTTCCACCTGGCGGCCTGGGCCATCCCAGCCATCAAGACCATCATGATCCTGGTGATGAGGAAGGTTGCCGGGGACGAGCTGACGGGAGTGTGCTACGTTGGCAGCATGGACGTGAAAGCTCTCACAGGCTTTGTGCTCATCCCACTCTCCTGCTACCTCATCATCGGCACCTCGTTCCTGCTGTCGGGTTTCGTGGCTCTGTTCCACATCCGCAAGATCATGAAGACGGAGGGGGAGAACACGGATAAACTGGAGAAGCTGATGGTACGGATCGGAGTGTTCTCCGTCCTCTACACTGTGCCTGCCACCTGCGTTATCGCCTGCTACTTCTACGAGAGGCTCAACATGGACTACTGGAGGAGCCTGGCCGTGGAGCAGAGGTGTGTTGACAGCAGCAGGAACAATGCAGAGTCTGAAGAGTGTGGTATGAAGAGCTCCATCCCGGCCGTGGAGATCTTCATGGTTAAGATCTTCATGCTGTTAGTGGTGGGCATCACGAGTGGCATGTGGATCTGGACCTCAAAAACACTGCAGTCATGGCAGAATGTGTTTAGCAGGAAGCTGAAGAAGAGGACTAGGAGGAAGGCTGCCAGTGTGTTTACAAGCAGTGGGCCTTACATCAAGCCTCACCCAGCACTGAAAGCGCACAACACAAAGTATGAGCCTACCAGGCCCCCTCCTACATGCGTATGAGCTGGCGCTCCCACAGACAGTCTGCGAAACCAAAATCCTTCTAAAGCCCTTACCTAAAACAGACTTATTTTGTTCATATTTATTTTAAGTATTTTTTTGTTATCTTGATCCATCTCAAGCTACAAGGACAGCCTTTGTTTCAAATATCTGCTACTCCTGGAACCACTTATCCATTTAAGAACATGATAGAGGAAAAACACTTTTTGTTTACAAGACAAAGAAATTGGAATAAACCATTTGGATGTGCAATAGATGTTTTCCTTAGTGGCAAAAAAAAGACAGTACTGTAGAAAAAGATGAAAGACAATGAAAAGACTCTGACAAAAGGGAGTGAATGGTCTGGGAGATGGAGACCCTTTAGTGTTGCGTTGTGTGGCTTTTTAATGGAAATCAAGGCAGTGCCACATGTTTGGACTGAAGTGAGAAAGCAGCTGTTGAAAGGGGCTCAGGATTGCATGGACTGCCTAATGTGACGCAAAATCACGCCACAAATAAATCAACAAGCACTGGACATCGCAAAAGTGACTATTTGTACAGACAGTTTTCCTGTTGTTGTATCTTTGCTGTTTTATAGCACAAGGGAGCATTTGTATATATTTCTTGAAGTTCATATTTTATAAAAAAAATAATAATAATAAAACATTCCAGTTTTAAATGTCCAAAACTGGAACTGTATATTATAACTGTGTGGGTTTTATATGTCATGTGAATGAGTTCACAATGGGTTTTTACAAAAAGCACATTTCTCAATGACATTATTACATTGGACATTTGAAGATAGTCATCACTAACCATTGATGTGAAAGTATGGAATATTTCAATCATCCACTGGTGTGTGTGTGTGTGTGTGTGTGTGTGTGTGTGTGTGTGTGTGTGTGTGTGTGTGTGTGTGTGTGTGTGTGTGTGTGTGTGTGTGTGTGTGTGTGTGTGTGTGTGTGTGTGTGTGTGAGAGAGCGTGTGTAGCATTGCACACACTTGACTTACGGTATCTCTCTTTTGAGAGGCTTATGCTTTTAATTACATAGACAAATTGGTGTTTGATGTTAGCCTTGTGAATACTCTGACTTCTGTTGATACCTGATAGAATGGAGTGCGCTCTCAATGAAGTACATACAGGATGAAGAAACAATGGCATCTGTACACGTCTGTTTTAATTGTTGAAAAGGAAAGCATCATGGGTAATCCAGAGCCCGCTCCCTCCATAGCGCATTTATTAGAGAGCACTAATAGAAAAAAGTTTGATGACATCAAAGAGATTATGAACAAAGCACTCTTATATTATTGTAGAGTCAACCATTTTTAAAGCAAGGCTTTCATATTCCATTCCTATTCAAATGTTCCTGTTCACATAAGCAATAAGGAAACAAAGGCTTTTAAGTTTGTTTTGTTTTTGGTTCACAGTTTTTCAGTTTGTTTGTAACATATGAAATCAGACAATATTTATCTAGAGCCTTCGATTTAGACTAGATAAAAAAAAGTGCCTGATTTCATGTTAGAAATAAATGGAAAAACTGTGAGCCAAAAACAAAACAAACTTAATATGCAAATAAGGGTCTGGTATGATCAGCTCACAAATAACCTCTCACTCAAAGAACTCACTCAAGTCAGGCTTTGATTATGTTTCTGAGATAATCAGTCCACTGCTTTTAATGTTTTTTCCCGAATTACAGTTCTGCTCTGACTTCTTTAGGCCTATAGATGAACGTCTATGCAGTTAAGTTCAGATAACACAGATAATGATTTTGTTTTTGTGCTTTTTTGTCAGGTCACTGATTCAGTCACGTGTGTTTTCATGCGTGTGTGTTTTAGGGATGGGGATTATGCAATAATCCTACAGTCATTCAGGACAGGATTAGGCAGTTTGAAGGGTCTGGCTTTGAGAAGAGGATAACTGCAAACAAAATAAACAATATCTGTCATCTACCCTCCTTATCACCCAGGCATAGTGATATTTCTAAAGACACATCTGGCCTGGATTTCAGGCTATCGTTTTGACTGAGACTAGTTTTCAATAGCATGGTAGGCTATTGACAAACTAATATATCTGTTAGCGTACTAATTTGTGTGGGGGTTAAATGCTCTCACACTGTAATCAATTATGTAAACAGGCTGTCATTGTAAATAGGAATTTGTTCTTAAATGACTTGCCTGGTTAAATAAAGGTTAAGTCAAATTCAGGCCACATCCCCTTCAAACTACAAGTCCATTTTGGAGCGGAAACCACACTAATATGAGCTCAGCTACCCTCTGGGTTTTGTCTTTAGGATTTAGAGAGGTTACAGCACAAGACCAAGTGTGTAAAATGTCACTCTAATGTGAGGGTACTTTTTAGCCTATTAGACTTGAATACTCAACTACCAGCACTGAATTGCCCATTTTCATTAGGTCATACCATAAGAGACAATTTCAGAAAACACCAAAAAACAAGGATCATTCTGCACCTTCATTTTAACTTTAAGGTTTTGTGGCTTTTAATATGCATGAGAAGATCTCCCAGAACCAGGTATAATAATGTTGCAGGTTGAGTGTAAATATGTGCTCTCCCCTGAGGGCATTCAAGTTCCAGCATCAGCCCAACCCGTTTTAACAGTGAAAAGCACATGACTCATTGGCTGAATCAAATTCAAGCAGTTGATACTCCGTGTTGTGAAAAAGGTGAGTGTTTTCGAGGGCTTCAACAGAGGCCACCTGGATAACAGCCCCCAAGGTGTCTGGGAAAGCTGTAAATATGACAGTTACCAACCTCTTCCTCTGGAGCGTATGCTTCTAAGTTACTTCAGTGTTTCCCTTTGAAGAGAAAATAGTATGTGAGCAAGGGCACAGTAGTGTCAGCCCAAAATGTTTTGGAATAAACTACACATGCTTCTGAATTTCTCTCCGGTAGAGTTCTTGTTTTCATGACACTGTATCACAGATGATTAGACCCGCTATTCCTCATTGCTGGCATTGTTTTCCCCGAACAGTGCAAAGGCTTTATAGGTCTGGAGCTATGATTGAATCAACCAAGTGGCTCATTAGATAGTGTGTGTGTCACATGGCCCCTCTCATAGCCCAGTTGTTGTCCCTAGTGATGGTGTGGTAGACAACATGTTTTGTTTGTCCCAGTGGGGAATCTGGCAGCCTGGGGATAAGGGTCTTCAGATCACCATATCTCAAAGAATGACCATGGCCCCAATCTGAAAGGCCTCACTCATCCCCCATAGCCCCTATCACACTCACTCTCTCATTCCCTCCCCCTTCGCTTCCTCGCAACTTTTCCTCTCAACAACTCTCCTGTTAATATGACACTCACATACTGTAGTTCTCTACAGCAGCAGTCTGTTGGGGGAAGTGTACAGTGTTTGACTTAAGAGACCGGAGCTTCTGCTTGTGATCAGCTTACCCACTGGGCACAAACTGTCTGAATCAACTTTGTTTCAACGTCATTTGTAAATGAATCGTGACTTTAAACCTGCGTGGAAAATACATTGGATTTGAAAAAGTAATCAATGTTGTTTTGAGGTTGAATTTTAAACCACAGGATTATGTCATCATGGTAACCAAATTTCAACATACACAAACCTTGTATAAAATATGTTGAATTTGTACCTTTAAAACAACATCAAATCTTCAACATTATTAAGTTTACATGTACATTATAGTCCTTTAGCGACTTACAATGAGTACATTCATCTTAAGAGACAACACATCACAATCACATCAAGTATCTTATGATCCAAAATGCAACATCTTATGATTCAAAATGCATCATACTGGCTCTATTTCTGTATTTCAACAATGGACTAATGAAACAAATACCAAAAGACTGCTTTTGGGTAGTTTTCCTTTAAAAATACTCTTCAAAGAGCACCTCTGGAAAATTGCTTTAACTACCCTTTGGTCTCCCATCCAGGGTTTTAATCAAGCCAAGCACTGCGTAGCTATGATATTTGTCACTGACTATTAACAATGTGCTATCATGAGAATGATTGTTGAGAGATCGCCACTTACAGTTGAAGTCGGAAGTTTACATACACTATAGCCAAATACAAATCCTAGTAACAATTCCCCATTTTAGGTTCGTTAGGATCACCACTTTATTTTAAGAATGTGAAATGTCAGAATAATAGTAGAGAGAATGATTTATTTCAGCTTTTATTTCTTTCATCACATTCCCAGTGGGTCAGAAGTTTACATACACTCAATTAGTATTTGGTAGCGGTGCCTTTAAATTGTTTAACTTGGGTAAAATGTTTCGGGTAGCCTTCCACAAGCTTCCCACAATATGTTGGGTGAATTTTGGCCCATTCCTCCTAACAGAGCTGGAGTAACTGAGTCAGGTTTGTAGGCCTCCTTGCTTGCACACATGTTTTCAGTTCTGCCCATAAATTTTCTATAGGATTGAGTTCAGGGCTTTGTGATGGCCACTCAAATACCTTGACTTTGTTGCCCTTAAGCCATTTTGCCATAACTTTGGAAGTATGCTTGAGGTCATTATCCATTTGGAAGACCCATTTGCGACCAAGCTTTAATTTCCTGACTCATGTCTTGAGATGTTGCTTCAATATATCCACGTAATTTTCTCTTCATGATGCAATCTATTTTGTGAAGTGCACCAGTCCCTCCTGCAGCAAAGCACCCCCACAACATGATGCTGCCACCCCCGTGCTTCACAGTTGGGATGGTGTTCTTCGGCTTGCAAGCCTCCCCCCTTTTCCTCCAAACATAACAATGGTCATTATGGCCAAACAGTTCTGTTTTTGTTTCCTCAGACTAGAGAACATTTCTCCAAAAAGTTTGTCCCCATGTGCAGTTGCAAACCGTAGTCAGACTTTTTTTATGGAGGTTTTGGAGCAGTGGCTTCTTCCTTGCTGAGCGGCTTTTTTATGTCAATATAAGACTTGTTTTACTGTGGATATAGATACTTTTGTACCTGCTTCCTCCAGCATCTTCACAAGGTTCTTTGCTGTTGTTCTGGATTTGATTTGCACTTTCACACCAACGTACGTTCAACTCTGGGAGAGTCTTTTCTGAGGTCTTGGCTGATTTCTTTTGATTTTCCCGTGATGTCAAGTGAAGAGGCACTGAGTTTGAAGGTAGGCCTTGAAATTCATCCACAGGTACACCTCCAAATGACTCAAATGATGTCAATTAGCCTATCAGAATCTTCTAAAGCCATGACAACATTTTCTGGAATTTTCCAAGCTGTTTAAAGGCTCAGTCAACTTAGTGTATGTAAACTTCTGACCCACTGGAATTGTGATACAGTGAATTATAAGTGAAATAATCTGTCTGTAAACAATTATTGGAAAAATGACTTGTGTCATGCACAAAGTAGATGTCCTAACTGACTTGCCAAAACTATAGTTTGTTAACAAGAAACTCGTGGAGTGGTTGAAATTATATGACTCCAACTTCCGACTTCAACTGTAACTAAATACTGTTGCTATTGCAGTCATTGCAAAGGGTAGGTTTAACAGAGCAAATAAAATATGATCATACTTTAGTCAGTCATCAACAGCTATAGTTTCAATTCAACAAAAATAAACAATACAATAGGCCTAGGGTTTGTTTTCAAATGTAATGATATTTAGATATATTGAATTGTGTTTAATTGCCATTGCAAGCAAATATCAACATTTGAAGAAGATCTTCTGCTTGGATAGTTCCATCTGTGCCACTGACTTAGTCTAGCTTTATTTCCAATGTATTTACAAATTAATAATGTATATGTTTGATTCATGTCTCCATCTCCACAAAGATCAAAGTTAAAGAATATGACTAAATCAAATCAAATCCATGTAAAGTTTGATTTGATTTAGTCCTGTTCTTTAACGTTGAGATGGAGGGAGATGTGAATTCAACATATCAATTATACATTTGTTGACAAAATGGAGTTAAAGCCAGACTAAGTCAGTGGCACAGATGGAACTATATAAACTGAGGTAAATCTCCTTCGAATGTAGATTTTTGGTTGAGTTGAAAACCAAACACAATTCAATATCACTTTTGAAATACAATAAATAACTTGTCCGCAATAATAGGCTAACAAATTATGTTGGATTCAAGTATTCAACTCAGCCAAAAATAAAAGTTAAAGCATGGGATTAAACCAGTGGCTCAGATGCAACTATCCTAGCAGTAGATCCAGATCCTATATTTGCTTATATTTGGTTGGTTGTCAACAAACTAATGCAACATTCAACCTTTAAGTGAGTAACAAATCCATGGCCACATTTTGAGGTTACAGTAACTATAAATGTATTCTTATGTAATCATAAAGCATGCATGTTCAAGATAGCGTGCATAGGTCGTCGCAGGTATGTGGAGATCTTCACAATTGCTGTTATAATCCCAAATGTACATTTATTGTCATGAGTAGTGTTCTGGAGGCAGACCTGAGCATATTCCATTTAGATAGGCGAGCTGCAAAGTCATAATTGACTCTATATATAAAAATGAATGAAAACAGCATTTTTCATTTAAGGTTGGGATTAGGCATTAGGGTTAGCCGTGTGGTTAAGGGTAGGGTTAGGTTAGGTTTAAAAACATATTTTATGATTTTGTGGCTGTGTCAGCTATTGACCACAGCTGCCTATAGAACAAGAATCATGACGAAAAACGCTAACCTGCGTTATAATTTGCGCAGAATCTTGAGCGGCATTGATCACTTGCATAATGTACATTTAATTTACATTTCGCTGCAATCTGGGTAATTTGCTTCTGCTATTGGATGAAGTACAGTGATACATTAATCTGTTTGTACATTAACAAAACATCACATTGTTTTTCCATTTTCCATCCTGTTTGTTGTAAAAGGTTGAAAGTACAGCAATAGACATTTGGGTGACAACTAAAACAAAATGAAGACATTGTTTTTTCATTGTAATTTGGTTTTGCTTTTAGATGGTTGAAAGCATAGTGATAACACATTGGAAATTCAACAAACTTTTGGTTTTCTTTTTGAGTGGGTGAAAATACTGTAGGTTGTAATCTTATTGATCAACATCTCAACCAAATATTACTCAACTATTCACATTGAAATGATGTGGTGTGCCCAGTGGGTAGTTGAAAGTATCATATCTTTGATACTAACTTGATTTAATTGAAACTGACTGGTTTTCCACAAGTTGGGATGGCAGATGGCAGTATTTTCACACTGTGTAATTGAGATGATGTTAAGCCTATTTGTGTGGCCGGGTGCTGTAAACATAAAGTTAATGTGACAGAACAGGCCTTCTGGAAGCAAGTCTCTGACAGTCTCTGGCTCAAATTCAGGGATGGGAAAACAAGCAGGGTAACGTCATCACTTCAGTTGATCCCTTAATCTTCGGGATCGGTGTCCCGTCCACGGTACAGTTGAGCTAACGTAGGCTAATGTGATTAGCATGAGGTTGTAAGTAACAAAAACAAATCCAAGGACATAGGCATATCTGATATTGACAGAAAGCTTAAATTCTTGTTAATCTAACTGCACTGTCCAATTTATAGTAGCTATTACACTGAAATAATGCCATGCTATTGTTTGAGAAGAGCGCACAGTTTTGAAAATGGAAAGTTATTAATGAACAAATTAGGCACATTTGGGCAGTCTTGATACAACATTTTGAACAGAAATGCAATGGTTCATTAGCTCAGTCTAAAACGTTGCACATACAAACTCTAAATTGCAGCTGGGCTGGAATTATACATTACGGCCTTTCTCTTGCATTTCAAAGATGATGGTACAAAAAAAATACAAAAGCAAAGTTGTTTTTGATTTGTATTATCTTTTACCAGATCTATTGTGTTATATTCTCTTTCCTCCCTTTCACATATCCACAAACGTCAAAGTGTTTCCTTTCAAGAGCCTGAGCTACAGGCAGTTAGATTTGGGTATGTCATTTTAGGCGAAAATTGAAAAAAACTCATACACCTATAAAAACGATTACCAAATTCCTATTCCCTTGCCCCAACGCTTATTGTGTAGCTTTCCTCCCATTATATATGAAGGTGTGGTGGAACCAGAATTCTGCCTCTCTACCTGTGCATTGGCTGCTGCTGCTAGCAGTCATAAAGTGCTCTGGCATGGTGACATAAATCAGGCTGTATGGTTGACTGGTTGACTGGCGGCCGAGACAGCTTTTATCAGGCTTTCTGAGGACGCCCCATGTCCTCATCCTCAGTTGCCCAAGCAGCACCTGTTTACCAGTCCAGGCCTGTCTGTTGGAAGTGCAGTACTCGGCTCTTCTCTCTTTCTCTGTCTTAGACCCATTACACACACACACAAAGGAATTTATCTCTAGCTAGGGGGGAGCTCTCCCAGCATGAACTCTCCCAACATGTAAGCTCCTGATGCACTAAAACAAATGTAAAGATTTGTTTTTTATCTTTGAGGAGTGAACCCTGGCACTTCTTCCACTTACTTAACAACGTCAACAAATATACATAATTTGACACTTGTAGAGCTGACCTTCCATTGGCTTTGGAGGGAAAGAAAATGAACAGTGTACAGAATAAAAGTGATCTTGTAAAAAAAAAATAGTCTTAATAAAGGTCCAGACATGGCTAGAAGTAGGATAATGATATTTTTCCACAATGTCCTATTATCATTTTTCACATCCATAGGAAACACTCACACACATACCTCTGTCTGCTTCTACTACAGCCCAAATGTAATGTTCCCCTGACTATTGAAGGTGAGGGTAATTAAATAAGAATATGTCAATAATGTGAGCCTTCCTTGTAAGCTGGGTGAAGTCACCTTTTTAAAATGCATAATGATGTGCCATTCAAGCCCTCTCCTGATCAAACAAGTGTTTGATGGTAGCTTTGTTTAGAAAGCGGTCTGAATATGTTTATTTGCATGTTTAGGAGTGAATGAGGTAGAGATCAGGTAGACACCATTATCCCAGAAACCCTAGACCCACTCCAATTTGCATACCGCCCAAACAGATCCACAGATGATGCCATTTCTATTGCACTCCATACTGCTCTTTCCCACCTGGACAAAAGGAACACCTACCTGAGAATGCTGTTCATTGACTACAGCTCAGCGTTCAACACCATAGTACCCTCAAAGCTCATCACTAAGCTAAGGACCCTGGGACTAAACACCTCTCTCTGCAAATGGATCTTGGACTTCCTGACGGGGCGCCCCCAGGTGGTGAGGGTAGATAGCAACACATCTGCCACGCTGATCCTCAACACTGGAGCCCCCCAGGGGTGCGTGCTCAGTCCCCTCCTGTACTCCCTGTTCACCCACGACTGCGTGGCCAGGCACAACTCCAACACCATCATTAAGTTTGCAGACAACACAACAGTGGTAGGCCTGATCACCGACATTGACGAGACAGCCTATAGGGAGGAGGTCAGAGACCTGGCCTGGTGGTGCCAGAATAACAACCTATCCCTCAACGTAACCAAGATTAAGGAGATGATTGTGGACTACAGGAAAAGGAGGACCGAGCACGCCCCCATTCTCATCGACGGGGCTGTAGTGGAGCAGGTTGAGAGCTTCAAGTTCATTGGTCTCCACATTACCAACAAACTAGAATGGTCCAAGCACACCAAGACAGTCGTGAAGAGGACCCGACAAAGCCTATTCCCCCTCAGGAAGCTGAAAAGATTTGGCATGGGTCATCAGATCCTCAAAAGGTTCTACAGCTGCAACATCGAGAGCATCCAGACTGGTTGCCTCACTGCATGGTATGGAAACTGCTAGGCCTCCGACAGCAAGGCATTACAGAGGGTAGTGCGTACGGCCCAGTACATCACTGGGGCTAAGCTGCCTGCCATCCAGGACCTCTACACCAGGCGGTGTCAGAGGAAGACCCTAAAAATTGTCAAAGACCCCAGCCACCCCAGTCATATACTGTCCTTTGTACTACCGCATGGCAAGCGGTACCGGAGTGCCAAGTCAAGGACAAAAAGGCTTCTCAACAGTTTTTACCCCCAAGCCTTAAGACTCCTGAACGGGTAATCAAATGGCTACCCGGACTATTTGCATTGTGGTCTACTCCTGTTGTATTCGGAGCACGTGACAAATAAACTTTGATTTGATTTGATTAGTGTTACCTGAGATGGACCTCTGTTGACAGCCTAGTCCCATAGACTAGACGTAACATAGTAAATGTAAATATGGAACACTCCAATTAAGGGAAAGTGAAAGGGGATACAAATGAGTATTATATGTTATGTTTGGTATGGTTCCATAAGACAGATGGATACTTAACCCTAACCATGTAACCTTACTCCTAAACTTAACCCCAACCTTAACCCCTAAACCTAGCCTAGCTAAATTCATAACATATTGTAAGTTTTGAAAATTCATAACATACAATACGGATTGTAATTCGTAACATATTATACGAAATGGGTACTGAAGATCCACAAAAGAATACGTAATATATCATACTAAATGGAGCATCTCGGATTTACGTACAGAATAATATGACATTTTTTGAGGCCAGGCCGCTGTTGAAAGCAGCCCCTGCAAAGTGCAAACAGACAGTCCTTCAGGGGTTTATTAGCAGTAACCTTCAACAAGGGATGAAAATAACATCATTCGGGGAAAGAGAACCCTTGTTACAAATTGATTTGTTTTATGTTTTTTTGTTTGGTTTGTTATTAACAGAAGGGGCATGGACCTGAGCAAGAGCAAACATCAGCAGAAAAAGTGACATCACATTTGTGAACAAGTACAACAGAAAATGATCACTCTACTCTAACACACAAATAGTGACCTTTTTCATGCCTTCATATATTTTCCCTCTTGTTTTCATAACGTTATTCTGCAACATCTGCATCATTTTCAAATTCCATCATTTACATTTACATTTACATTTAAGTCATTTAGCAGACGCTCTTATCCAGAGCGACTTACAAATTGGTGCATCATATTTGGATTCCTGTCATAACAGACATCAGAACAGGGACTTAACTGTCATATACTGTAATACACAGTGACCGAAGCATATCAACATCCACCAGCCTGAACGGGAAGATCAATCCACATTATTGGGCTAACAGGCCTTGGCATGGCCTCAGCATGGCACCACACATGTTTTATATGATGACAAAGGCACAGGGATATTAAACATTAAACTGAAATGTAGCGTCAAAAAATAAGGGAGAAGTATAACTAATACTTGTGGCACCCATAAGCTGAAACGGAGCTGAATCTACAAAGGCGGGTGAGTGGAGATTGTGCATGGGTGAAGGGGAGGAGGGGTGAATAGTCTGGTGTCAGCTGGAAGCAGCGTTTTCGCCATGGTGATTTAGCAGCGCCAGATTGTGACACTCTAATCTGCCACCTTCCTAATCTTCACAGCAAAGTGCTCAGATAATAAAACCCAGCAGAATTCCAGCACCCAGAACCCCATTGTTGCCCGGTGAAGGGGATGGGTTCCCTCTCTCTGAACGCATTCCCTCTCACACACACATACAGTTGTGTCAGTCAAAAGTTTAAATACACTTAGATTGGAGTCATTTGAATTATTTTTTCAACCACTCCACAAATTTCTTGTTAACAAACTATAGTTTTGGCAAGTCGGTTAGGACATCTACTTTGGCAATGACACAAGTAACCTTTACAACAATTGTTTATAGACAGATTATTTCACTTATAATTCCCTGTATCACAATTCCACAATATCACAATTGACCATAAAATGATGTCATGGCTTTAGAAGACTCTGATAGGCTAATTGACATAATTTGAGTCAGTTGGAGGTGTACCTGTGGATGTATTTCAAGCCCTACCTTTAAACTCAGTGCCTCTTTCTTTGACATCATGGGAAAATCAAAAGAAATCAGTCAAGACCTCAGAAAAGGCTCTCCCAGCGTTGAACGTACTTTGCAAATCAAATCCAGAACAACAGCAAGGACCTTGTGAAGATGCTGGAGGAAGCAGGTACAAAAGTATCTATATCCACAGTAAAACGAGTCCTATATCGACATAACCTGAAAAGCCGCTCAGCAAGGAAGAAGCCACTGCTCCCAAACCTCCATAAAAAAGTCTGACTACGGTTTGCAACTGAACATGGGGACAAACTGCACATGGGGACAAAGTCAGTGCCTCTTTGCTTGACATCATGGGAAAATCCAAATAAACCAGCCAAGACCTCAGTAAAGAATTGTAGACCTCCACAAGTCTGGTTCATCCTTGGGAGCAATTTCCAAATGCCTGAAGGTACCACGTTCATCTGTACACACAATAGTATGCAGTAGTACATTTGTACTTCCGGCGCCGACAGAGATGGCCGCCTCGCTTCGCGTTCCTAGGAAACTATGCAGTATTTTGTTTTTTTACGTGTTATTTCTTACATTGTTACCCCAGGTAATCTTAGGTTTTATTACATACAGTCTGGAGAAACTATTGGATATAAGTGCAACGTCAACTCACCAACATTATGACCAGGAATACGACTTTCCCGAAGCTGATCCTCTGTCTGGACTACCACCCAGGACAATGGATCGGATCCCAGCCGCCGACCCAAAACAACGGCGCTGTAGAAGGGGCAGACGGAGCGGTCTTCTGGTCAGGCTCCGTAGACGGGCACATCGCGCACCGCTCCCGAGCATACTACTCGCCAATGTCCAGTCTCTTGACAACAAGGTAGACGGAATCCGAGCAAGGGCAGCATTCCAGAGAGACATTCGAGACTGTAATGTTCTTTGTTTCATGGAAACATGGCTCACCCGAGACACGCTATCTGAGTCGGTACAGCCACCTGGTTTCTTCACGCATCGAGCCGACAGAAACAAGCATCTCTCTGGTAAGAAGAAGGGCGGGTGTGTATGCCTTATGATTAACGAGACGTGGTGTAATCATAACAACATACAGGAACTCAAGTCCTTTTGTTCACCTGACTTAGAATTCCTCACAATCAAATGCCGACCGCATTATCTACCAAGAGAATTCTCTTCGATCACAATCACATTCGTGTATATTCCCAAGCAGGCGCATCGACGGCCCTGAAAGAACTTCATTGGACTCTATGTAAATTGGAAACCACATATCCTAAGGCTGCATTTATTGTAGCCGGGGATTTTAACAAGGCTAATCTGAAAACAAGACTCCCCAAATTCTATCAGCATATCGATTGTGCTACCAGGGCTGGCAAAACCCTAGACCACTGCTATTCTAACTTCCGTGACGCATGTAAGGACCTCCCCCGCCCTCCCTTCGGAAAAGCTGACCACGACTCCATTTTGTTGCTCCTTGCCTATAGACAGAAACTAAAACAGGAAGAACCCGCGCTCAGGTCTGTTCAATGCTGGTCCGACCAATAGAATTCCACGCTTCAAGATTGCTTCGATCACGTGGACTGGGATATGTTCCGCATTGCGGTGAACAACAACATTGACGAATACGCTGATTCAGTGCGCGAGTTTATTAACAAGTGCATCAATGATGTTGTACCCACAGCGTCTATTAAAACATTCCCCAACCAGAGACCGTGGATTGATGACAGCATTTGCGCAAAACTGAACGAACCACTGCTTTTAATCAGAGCAAGGTGACCGAAAACATGACCGAATACAAACAGTGTAGCTATTCCCTCCACAAGGCAATCAAACAAGCTAAGCGTTAGTACAGAGACAAAGTAGAGTCGCAATTCAACAGCTCAGACACGAGAGGTATGTGGCAGGGTCTACAGTCAATCACGGACTACAAAAGAAAAACCAGCCCCGTCGCGGATCACGATGCCTTGCTCCCAGACAGACTAAACAACTTTTTTTGCTCGCTTTGAGGACAATACAGTGCCACTGACACGGCCCGCTACCAAAACCTGCGGGCTCTCCTTCACTGTAGCAAACGTGAGTAAAACATTTAAACGTGTCAACCCTCGCAAGGCTGCAGGCCCAGACGGCATCCCCAGAGCATGCGCAGACCAGCTGGCTGGTGTGTTTACAGACATATTCCATCAATCCTTATCCCAGTCTGCTGTCCCCACATGCTTCAAGAGGGCCACCATTGTTCCTGTTCCCAAGAAAACTAAGGTAACTGAGCTAAATGACTACTGCCCTGTAGCACTCACTTCCGTCATCATGGTGCTTTGGGAGACTAGTCAAGGACCATATCACCTCCACCCTACCTGACACCCTAGACCCACTCCAATATCCTTATGGCCCCAATAGGTCCACAGATGACACAATTGTCATCACACTGCACACTGCATTAACCCATCTGGACAAGAGGAATACCTATGTAAGAATGCTGTTCATCGATTACAGCTCAGCATTTAACACCATAGTACCCTCCAAACTCGTCACTAAGCTCGAGACCCTGGGTCTCGACCCCACCCTATGCAACTGGGTCCTGGACTTCCTGACAGGCCGCCCCCAGGTGGTGAGGGTAGGTAACAACATCTCCACCCCGCTGATCCTCAACACTGGGTCCCCACAAGAGTGCGTTCTCAGCCCTCTCCTGTACTCCCTGTTCACCCACGTCTGCGTGGCCATGCACGCCTCCAACTCAATCATCAAGTTTGTAGACGACACAGTGGTAGGCTTGATTACCAACAACGACGAGACGGCCTACAGGGAGGAGGTGAGGGCCCTCGGAGTTTGGTGTCAGGAAAATAACCTCACACTCAATGTCAACAAAACAAAGGAGATGATCGTGTACTTCAGGAAACAGCAGAGGGAGTAGCCCCCTATCTACATTGACAGGACAGTAGTGGAGAGGGTGGAGAGTTTTAAGTTCCTTGGCGTACACATCATGACAAACTGAAATGGTTAACCCACACAGACAGTGTGGTGAAGATGGCGCAGCAGCAACCTCAGGCGGCTGAAGAAATTCGGCTTGTCACCAAAAACACTCAAACTTTTACGGATGCCCTTAAAAGATTTAGATGCACTATTGTAAAGTGGCTGTTCCACTGGATGTCATAAGGTGAATGCACCAATTTGTAAGTCGCTCTGGATAAGAGCGTCTGCTAAATGACTTAAATGTAAATGTAAATGTCTGCTAATTTGAAGTATAAACACCATAGGACCTCGTAGCCGCCATACCGCTCAGGAAAGGGACGCCTTCTGTCTCCTAGAGATGAACGTACTTTGGTGCAAAAAGTGAAAATCAATTCCAGAACAACTGCAAAGGACCTTGTGAAGATGCTGGAGGAAACAGGTACAAAAGTATCTATATCCACAGTAAAACGAGTCCTATATCGACATATCGCCATAAAAATAGCCAGACTACGGTTTGCAACTGCACATGGGAACAAAGATCGTACTTTTTGGAGAAATGTCCTCTGGTCTGATGAAACAAAAATATAACTGTTTGGCCATAATGCCCATCGTTATGTTTGGAGGAAAAAGAGGGAGGCTTGGAAGCCGAAGAACACCATCCCAACCGTGAAGCACGGGGGAGGGACTGGAGCACATTACAAGGTAGATGGCATCATGAGGCAGGAAAATTATGTGGATATATTGAAGCAAGACATCAGTCAGGAAGTTAAAGCTTGGTCGTAAATTGGTCTTCCAAATGGACAATGACCCCAAGCATACTTCAAAAGTTATGGCTTAAGGACAACAATGTCAAGGTATTGGGGTGGCCATCACAAATCCCTGAACTCAATCCTATAGACAATTTGTGGGCGGAACTAAAAAATGTGTGTGAGCAAGGAGGGCTACAAGCCTGACTCAGTTATACCAGCTCTGTCAGGAGGAATGGGCCAGAATTCACCCAACTTATTGTGGGAAGCTTGTGGAAGGCTACCCGAAACGTTTGACCCAAGTTCAACAATGTAAAGGCAATGCTACCAAATACTAATTGAGTGTATGTAAACTTCTGACCCACTGGGAATGTGATGAAATAAATTAAAGCTGAAAGAAATGATTCTCTCTACTATTATTCTGCCATTTCACATTCTTAAAATAAAGTGGTGATCCTAACTGACCTACGACAGGGAATTTTTACAAGGATTAAACGTCAGAAATACTGAGTTTAAATGTGTTTGGCTAAGGTGTATGTAAACTTCCGACTTCAACTGTACACAAATACACACAAATGCACATAGACACATACAGGCATTTTGTCTTTAGTGCATTGGTGCATTGGAATGTCGTCACTGTATGATGCCTATTGTGATTACTGAACAAATCCTTCCCCATGCAAACAATCAAGGAATGTGTGTGTGTGTGTGTGTGTGTGTGTGTGTGTGTGTGTGTGTGTGTGTGCGCACGCAAGCGCGCGCGTGTGTGCTTGCGTACGTGTGTGTGTGTGATGTTGGCAAGGCAGTGAGAGGTTTGATGGCAAAAGATGCAGAGGTGGAGAGAGCAAGCACACCAGGAGTCTGTCACTATGTTTGTGTTTGTTTTTGTGTGTACATTTGGGAGTGTGTGTGTGTGTGTGTGTGTGTGTGTGTGTGTGTGTGTGTGTGTGTGTGTGTGTGTGTGTGTGTGTGTGTGTGTGTGTGTGTGTGTGTGTGTGTGTGTGTGTGTGTGTGTGTGTGTGTGTACATTTGGGAGTGTTTGTGTGTGAGAAAGATATAGGGAGAGAATAGAGCGAGAGGGATGATGGTGGAACTGGCAGGGCTCAGGAACACCGCTGAGAGAGAATGCCTGTGGTTCAAAGACACTCTCAACAAACTTAACAAAGAAAGATGGCTCAGAGGGGGAGCATATGAAAGGAAACGACACAATCAACTGTCACATAAACTTGGGGAAAACATCTCGGCCTCACTACCAGAACATATCCAGACATTCTACAACATTTTGCAAACTAGATTCTGTACCAGTTCCAAAACAACATTATGTACAGCATATTATACATATAGGAATAAACGTGTTCTTGTCATTGTATATAACCTTAAGTGTGTCAAATCCTGTTTACCGCCATATGAAGGATCTATATTTGTACTCCATGACAACAAATGTATAGTCTACTGTAATTGGTCTCTTCTCATTTTCACCTTCCAGGTCTGGTACATGCAACACATGTGTTTCTGTCCACAGGGATTGTATTAAGTGGTAGCAATCAGAACCTGCCTGTATCCCTGGGGTGTTCCTTTTTTTCCGGGGAAAGTAGTTCATTCAAACTGGCATGTACAACACATAACATGTGTTTCCTCTCAGAGGTTCCGTCGTTTAATCTACGCAGTGACAGGACTGGAAGAAATTTAGGCCAAACAGAACAACGACCAAGGAGTTGACAAATGACTTTCTTGTTTTGTTTCTTACTCTATCTGATACCAGATACATGTGTTCCTTTGAATAATCAAGCTAAAGCCTGGGAAGGGGATCTCAGTTTCCCAAACACCGAGGTTGGCCCAGATTGCATGGTCATGATAGTGGTAATGAGAGTGATGACAAGTGGGTAATCTGCAGAGAGAGGAGGTCAGGACCCACTTATCTGCCCAGAGTGGAAAATCCAGGCCCACTTAAAGTCTGTCTGGACGACAGCTGTCATAAGTGAGAGAGGCCCACAGGGGTACCCACTGCATTCTAGAACCTCCTCCATGAAAGCATGCAGCACACTCAACTTTAATCTCAATGTACACTTGTTTACAGTATATACTATTTGCATATTAGTGTTTGTGGGTTGGCAAATACAAGCGACAATGGCCACCATTGAAGTGATGCACTGAACATAGCTCTCAGCATTTGATCGCTATATCAGGGTATGGGCAACATTTTCAAACAAGGCTAGACACAAAACAACATGACAAACAGCCTCTGATTTAGTTCTTCAAAGGATAGAATAATGTGCAGAGAAACTAAATCAAACTCTCAATTGTTCTTCTGAAGGTGGCGATTGAAATGATGGAAGCAGAGATGGATGAGCTCTCATTAACTGTTGTTTTACTTAAGAATATAGGCCTTGGAGCTGAGTTAACTAAGTGGCTGGAGCAGGTCAGCAAAGGTCAGGGAGGACAGGGAAGGACTCCCGTGAGAGCCGGACACTTTTGAGGACTTCTACAAGGGGCACTGAATCAGTTCATTGATATTCAAGGATTTGACCCGGTGACAACAGGGATGTCACTAAGGTTAAGACAGCCTTGCCTCTCCTTATTGTGCCTCTACCAAAATCAGGGGGGTCTCCAAGCAGAGGGGTAGCCCCCCTTACCCTCCACAAGGTTGCCATGGTGAGCAAAGCAAGCATGCAGCACTTTGTCACAGTCATGTGGGCACATTCTGCCTTTCTTCCTCTTTTTCTTCCTTCTCCCGCTGTCATTCTTTCCTGCTGCCTCCCCAAGGAGGTTTCTGTCCTCTGACAAATCTTACTGAGTCACAGACATCCATGTATGTACACAGACACACAGGCTGTAGAGTTCCTAGATTATCCTCTCTACCAAAAGAACCCAGTAACACAAAACCATTTCTCTGAAACACCAACTAACACATCATATATATTTCAGGAGAGAGGGACAGGATGTGTGTGGGTGAGATATCTAGGTGGTAGTCTCCAACAACAGCGGTTGCATGAGAAGACAAGTGATAGGGTGCCATGAAGTGCACACATATAGTATACCAGCCAATCAAATTCCTCATATTAATTGAGGAGGGGATATTATATCTGTGCTGATTATGTCCTGTGCCAAACAGACCTCGAGCAAATGTCAGGGAGATTAGGCTGAGGGGAAAATTGCAGCAGTGCTATTTAAGCTGAGGAGGAGCAGGTGGGAGCAGCTCCTCACTCTCAGGTTATGGGGCATGTCTGTGCCTCAACCTGGCTGAATCTGTAGCTGTACCTGACTGCTGCGGCTGCTGCCCTGTAATTAAAGGATCAGAGACGGAGCGAGGCATCGTGGCCCAGGGGGCCCAGAAGGCCACCACTGACAGGAGTCAGTCACCATCAGAGAAAGAGACATGGTGCCCTCCTGCACTCACACCAAGCCAGCACTCTCTTCACTTCACAATCTCCCCTGACCATGGGAGCCGTACAGGTGCCTGGCCCGCACCGGTCCAACAAGTTCAGCTCTCTCTCTCACAGCCAGTGCATACCACATGTGCATCCTGCACTTCAACATTCTGAACACTTTAAAGGAGTTATAGCGCCAGCCAACAGGAAACAATGGTGGAAATTGCTGATGTGAACCAACATCATTCTTCTCTGTTGGCTCACGGCCCTATGGAAGAAAAGCTCTAAAACACTTGGTATGGCCAACCTGACAGGAGAACCCATCAAATAGAATATAGAGGGGAGCAGCCCCAGCCAAGGACAAATTGGGGGTAAAACACTATATACACTATACACATTATTCACTATAATCACACACACTATAGACACTATACACATTAGACAGGATTCACACTATACACTATACACACTATACTATATAAACACTATACACTACACACACTATACACTATACACAATACACACTCTACATGCTGTACAGTGTATAGTGTACACACTATGTACACTGTACACTATATACACTGTACACTATACACACTAAATGTCCTATGTGGCTCAGTTGATAGAGCATGGTGCTTGCAATGCCAAAGTTGCAGGATCGATTCCCATGGGGCACCAGTATGAAAATGTATGTATGCATTCACTACTGTAAGTCGTTCTGGTATTAGTGTCTGCTAAATTATGTGAAATATACACACTATACTCTTGGAAGATTAGTCCAAATGAGAACTAAAAGACATCCGAGTTAAATCAAACTATACACACTATATCTGGTCCTGTATGGCTCAGTTGGTAGAGCAAGGCACTTGGAACACCAGGGTGGTGGGTTTGATTCCCAAGGGGGACAAGTATGAAGAATGTATGCACTAAGTTGCTCTGGATAAGAATGTTTACTAAAATGTACAATATACTACACAGTATGCATGCTATACACACAAACTCCACGGGGGCAGAGTTTTTCTTTATTCCTCGGGCTAATGCTTAAAAATGGAGCAAACAGAGGGAAGCTAATGACAGTTCAAACAGGACATATGGAATGAATGAACATAACTGTAGCTGCCATATCAGTTTCCATTTAAATGTCCTATTAAGCCTGAAATAAAGTGGCAGTGCTCTCAAGGTCAACATCCCTCACTGCAAAGATGTGTGTGTGTGACTAAGAAGACAATCAGCTCTTACGGTTGCATTTTGTCCGATTTCAAATGAGAACTACATAGGCTCCACTGAGCCATAAAATCATTGCAGAAGCTACAGAGGAGCTTTTAACAGGTTCCAAGGACCATGGCTGACTTTTTAAATAAAACATAAACAAGAGAAAATATCAAACCCATTAATCTTACATTAAGCTAGCCAGATAAAAAAGAATCGCTTAAAGTATCACTGGTTACCATCACTGCGAGTGCAAAAGCCCCCCCGCTAACATCAAAGGCTTCTCAAAGAAACAGAGAGGGAGAGAGCAAGTCAGTAAACCGAATTTGGCTGAGAACCAGATTGGGGTTCAATTTTAATTTTGTCTGACTTATACTGGCATCAAAGAGGAAATGCTGGGCTATGCTGTTTTTTAGGAGTGGCATCAAGGCAGCAGGCCTTTCCAAACAAACACAGACATAAGAAATTCACTGCTGCTCTGATGGTTAAGTGGTTATAGACTGGGAGTACTGACCAGGGATGAGTTCTAATACAGTAAGCCATCATTTTCAGCAAGCTTATAGGATCCCTGTGGCCAGAGACAGGCTGAACTGCCCTCTTCTGTCCTCCCTGGCCCTACACACACACAGGCATTCCTCACATGAAAGGGAAGGAGGGGTCGTGATGTTTGGGAGGGGTATGTAACAGGACATTGTAGGAACAGATGGATTTTGCCCTATATGGGTTGTGATGGAGACATTTCAGTTTTGTGGTACAGCACTATGTTTCAACCACCGTGTGCTACTGGTTAGTTTATCAGAAAAAGAAAATACAGTACCAGTCAAACGTTTGGACACACCTACTCGTTCAGGGGTTTTTCTTTATTTTTTACTATTTTCTACATTGTATAATAAAAGTGAAGACATCAAAGCTATGAAATAACACATATGGAATCATGTGGTAACCAAAAAAAAACAAATCAAAATATATTTTATACTTGAGATTCTTCAAAGTAGCCACCCTTTGCC
The DNA here is from genome assembly GCF_023373465.1 of Oncorhynchus keta. NCBI lineage: Eukaryota > Metazoa > Chordata > Actinopteri > Salmoniformes > Salmonidae > Oncorhynchus > Oncorhynchus keta. Next base: position 27,606,803 of record NC_068434.1, on the reverse strand, counting down.
TTGATGACATCTTTGCACACTATTGGCATTCTCTCAATCAGCTTCATGAGGAAGTCACCTGGAAGGCATTTCAATTAACAGGTGTGTCTTGTTAAAAGTTCATTTGTGGAATTTCTTTCATTCTTAATGCATTTGAGCCAATCAGTTGTGTTGTGACAAGCACTATGATGAAACTGGCTCTCATGAGGACCGCCACAAGAAAGGAAGACACAGAGTTACCTCTGCTGCAGAGGATAAGTTCATTAGAGTTACCAGCCTAAATAAAGGCTTCACAGAGTTCAAGTAACAGACACATTTCGACATCAGAGGAGACTGCGTGAATCAGGCCAACATGCGCAAATTGCTGCAAAGAACCCACTATGAAAGGACACCATTAAGAAGAAGAGACTTGCATGGGCCAAGGAAAAGCAGCCAACAAGTGCTCAGCATATGGGGGAACTCCTTCAAGACTGTTGGAAAAACATTCCAGGTGAAGCTGGTTGAGAGAATGCCAAGAGTGTGCAAAACTGTCATCAAGGCAAAGGGTGGCTACTTTGAAGAATCTCAAATAAAAAATATATTTTGATTTGTTAAACACTTTTTTGGTTACTACATGATTCCATATGTTGTCTTTCATAGCTTTGATGTCTTCACTATTATTCTACAATGTGGAAAATAGTTCAAATAAAGAAAAGTCCTTGAATGAGAAGGTGTGTTCAAACGTTTGACTTGTACTGTAAGTCTAATTGACAGAAGATAACAGCTTTAAGTGATACTGTAGGTTAAGAATGGTGAGGACCTCATCTCATCACACCTGAGTAGGGCAGATATGAAACTCTGCAAGTGTTCTTTTTGTTGCTGTGACATTAAGGTGTGCAGATGTAGGTAAATGCAGGCAGGTGGGCAGGCAGGCAAGCAGCATAGCGTCTGTGAAACTGTGGTAGTGCCATGATTCTGTCTGTAGTTTTCTTCTGAAGCTTGCTTTGACCTGGATCTATGTAGAGAAGCAACCACAGTGATGTCTTTTGGCTTAATCTCCTCCTTTTCTTGTCTTTTGAAAGAATTAAAACAGCTTGGCAGTGGTGTCAAGTAGGTTAATAACATGCAGTGGATTAAGGTTTCAGTATGGCTCTTCACACTGCTCAATTGGAGTGGAACTGATTTGCTAAGGGGTAAAATAACAACTAAAACCTATCCCAACACACATACCTCTCATATGGTGACCTGCATCTCAACAGTGGGATACCGAAGTCAGGAAAGTGGCTTCTAATAAACTTCACAGGTCCAGTGTGCTACATGGGTTAGTCATGCCTCTGACTGAATTGAACATGGCAAGATTAGTTTCATTTTTATCTGCAGCCAAAGTACTAAATCGAATCATCTATATCTTCTCAGATGGTATAAAATAAGATCATTTTAACATACTCTCTGGTGAAAAATCTTGTGGAGTTTTGTGGAGTGAAAATATTTACATGCAACAGAAATGCTTATGAAGGCGTCTGAGAGCGCCAGAACTGTGCTCCCTACGTATTCCCATCAAAATCAACACTATATCACAACGTGATATTATACAGCCCAAACTCTCAGAACAGGGATGATGGGTATTGAAGTAAGACCATTTGTTTGAAATAAGGTTGGTCTAACAGGAATTGCTTGATCATTTGTTTCTTTGTTCACAACAGGAGTGGGAAGGAGCAGCTACTAGTTCTGATATTGATGATACTTTAATTGACTTCGAGATGTTACAACCAATAATGTGTTTTGGTAGTTTGTACTGTACAACTCCCCTTTGTCAATGTGGAGTAGATGTGATGTTTTGGGACAAACAGGGATGAAAGCCCAGGGTCCTGTGGCTAATGAGATACCGAGGCAGTAAGAATTATGCTTTTAATTACTACCCAGGCATTGTCTAAAGGGGGGATTGCTGAAGAGCATGCTGTGTGTCTTAGGTTGGGAGTTCAGACCCATGCCAGTCATGCTGTGGCTTCCCCCCTTTGATGCTCACTTCCCTGGGATTTTCTTCCCCCCTCCTGCTTATTAGCTTCTTGCAGCACGATGCTTCAGTGCACCTTTGTTCAAGCCCATGCTTTGGACAAAGACAGGCATAACGACTGAAATCTCAACTTCAAACCCCCAGACAGTTTCAGCAGTGCAGATAGCAACTTAATCTTTTGTGGAAATGAAATCAGTGGCTCTCCCATTGTGTGACGGCTCTTGGCCGACTCCCGAGGAGGGGAGATGAGATAAATTGTGTGTGTTTGGGTATAGGAGGAAATTGTCAAATCACTAGTGCTGGGTATTTGAAATGACAAAAAGATGATTGCTTCCTAGTAATGTCAGCATGTAACATGCAATTAACAAAAAACAATATCACAAAAAATAACCCCAAAATCCAACTGGTTAGTAAGAACCTAGTGATAAGGTCCTTTATGAACAAAGAACCTAGTGAGAATCGACACCCCTGTTGAGACACCCCTGTAAGAGAGGAATATACTGTACATGCAAATGCAGGCAGGCAGGCAGGCAGGCAGGCCATGTGAATCCACCAACCCTCTCCTCTTCCAGGTCCCAGCAGGAGGGTGTTGCTAAGCGTCTGCTCTCTGTTCCCCTGAAGCCCAGCTGTGGCCCAGCACTTTGTTGACTTTTGAAAGATCACATGTCTCTGAGGCTCGCTCCAAGGGGCTCCAAGGGGCACAACCTCTGTAGGACACTGCTCTGGTCAGCATGGGCTGGTCAGCATGTGCCCCCTCCTCCTACTGCCAAGCTGGCTAAAGTTTACACATGTGGAGTTAAGCCAAAAACACAAGGTTCACTACAGCATATAGCTCCTGTTACTATCTGTTGTTTGGTATCTATGAAATGAGTCAGATACTTCCTTGTCTTTGGTGTCTGACTAGTAGCATGACTGGTGGAACAAACTAAATTACAGAAGTGTGTGATGTTTACATTTCACATCTTCGCAGACAGATGACAATTATCTAATGATACAAATGTATTTCCATTCACTGAACTGAGGATCGCACTCTTTCTCCATCAACAAGCAACCTTCAAAACATGTTGTTGAATCCTGAAAAGAGTCAATCCTCTAGGCTGAATGAGATCTTTGTTATCAAACCCAGAGGAAACAACATTTGCCAAATAAGAAGGAATTTGAATTTGAAGGGGAGAGTTTCCTCGGTACTAATCTGGGTTAGGGGAAGTATGGGTAAGGGTCATTATTTCAACAAACAGAAGAGAAGGAATTATCAAGGCCATGGCAGGGGTTTTGTTAAGTGTCTTGCCATATATAATGTAAACACCCAATTTAAGCACTATACTTTCCTACAAATGTCTGTAGACAGTATAAAACGCTGCCCTTCCCATTTTAAGAATTACACCTATACCCCGTTTATGAATTACTTGTCCAGGTTAGCACCATTTCCAAGACCAATATGTCTCCAATAGTTGTAATCCCTATAATTTGTGAAATTCAAGGGTTTAACCTACATGCTTAACACACAATGATGTTCTGGAAGGGGAATATCCATTGAAGTCAAGTAGCAGACTCCTTCTCTCTGACCTGGCTCTCACACCAAGCTAGTGTACAAATCTTAAAGGGTGGAGCTATAGTGTGTGTGCTTGCTGCAACCGGTTAACAACAAAAGACAGAGACACACAATTTCCCAGCCAATTAAACAGTCATGGTCCATTTTCTTCTATTTCCTCATTCCTGAATCATTTCCAAGTTAGGGATAATATGAGAATGCATGTGAGCTCCAACCAACCTTTCTACTCAGTGCATAGCCAATCAGCATGTCACCCTGAGTGTGTGCTGAAAGCTGAATTCTGTCATGACAGTTGAGTGTCACCCTAGCCTTCCAACTTGCATGGTAAACACTGGACTCAATATCAACCCCTCATAAACTGCCCTGTTATTAGACATGAGTCTTGCCCTTGTGGCTCTTATGCCATGTTAAGTATGATTAACAGCAGCACCATGTCAAAACAGAAGAAATTGCCCCTATTTCCACATTCATTCAATCACTTCAAAGCCCCTCTTCATCTAGAAAATAGTTAATAGAATTTGACTCTTTGTAAGTGTGTCATCCTGTATTTAATGATTAAATATAACTCTGGGCATTTCCATGGCCCTCAGTCATAATGATTGCATGCGTCAGAAACTGTATTCGAATTCATCTGTGATCCCTTTGAGTATATATATATTGGTGAGAACAACTCAGAGATGTTTATCATCACAAGATGATGGATATGATAAGATTACAGCAAGTAGTAATAGTGGTGCTGCTTTTACTAATCTCTGACTGCTAGGGAAAAGACAGTCTGTTCTTTCCCATTTCTCTTTGACGCCCTCATGCTTGTTCTCTTTGTTTTCCAGTTGATATATTTGCCTTTGATATTTTGATTTACTGTTCCATCGGTTGCGATGTGTGGCACGGTTTCTGAATGGGACAACTTCAAACTAAATGTGTTGAGGGGGAAATGTGGAAAGAATGTCCATCACAGTCATCATCCTCTAGGGGATCTCTATCTTACTCTCCATTTGTTTCCACTTACTGGAGTTCAAAGAATGTTCCTACTTTTTGGTCAAGGCTGCATTTAATGGAGATAATGGTATAGTTTAGTAAAATTAAAGATTAAAGGCAGAAACATTTCAATCTATCAGAGAGCAAGAACCCTTTCCATGGATTTAACTCTTTTGGGGGAAGAAACCATCTTTCAGCAGTCTTCTACATGATGACTCAGCTTGACTGTGGCTTTGTAGAAGAACAGAGATAAGGAAGGATGGAGGATTCAAGACATATGTAAAGCCTTATATTGAGCTGGTTATAGTACCTTTTGTGGTGCGGTATACATACTATATGGTGCTATTTGATTAATCCATTTGTTTAGAGGACATGGGTGTGTGGGTAAGGGAAGTGAGGTCAAGTCAGGTAAACAATGTGTGTGTGTGTGTGTGTGTGTGTGTGTGTGTGTGTGTGTGTGTGTGTGTGTGTGTGTGTGTGTGTGTGTGTGTGTGTGTGTGTGTGTGTGTGTGTGTGTGTGTGTGTGTGTGTGTGTGTGTGTGTGTGTGTGTGTGTGTGTGTGTGTGCATGTGTGCGTTTGTGCGTGTGTGTGCATGCGTATGTGAGTGCGTACCGTTTTACCGAGGGATCGCATTGATGCTGAGCAGATTAAGTTCCACAGCAGGCAATAGAGTAATCTAATTTCCTAGCCCGCTTACTGATATCATGCCACTGTATCCTTATTATTCAGAATCCCCTCTTGTTCTACATTTCCAATCAAGTGTAGGAGCTCAATAGGTCTACTGCTATTGTGACCCTGCTTTTTTAGCATATTTTTGTCCAAATGGGGACAGTAAGTCAGGGAGAAATAGTGCTAGCCATGATGTTTGGACAGACACACAGCTATTGCTTGTTTTGAGTCAGAAACACCCAAAATAACTATCACAATGATGATGATGATCACTATGATCATTAATTTTCAAACAACAAAACCAATTTGGTATGCAGTCCTAATGTACTGTACATTCCGTGCTTCTCTTGGAGGAAGGCGCCTACTCATTTGTGTTGGTCCTGGATAGACTCTCAGTGGTTGATTAGTGTAAGTGTGGGATCCACACTGCTGGACCAGTTTGAAGCCTGAAGCGCATTTATCATCGTCCCTGGCAGGGTGTACCTTTCTCTGCCTCGCACTGCTCATCTTGCAGCTCGCTCTCTGCCTCGCACTGCTCATCTTGCAGCTTGCTCTCAGCCTCGCACTGCTCATCTTGCAGCTCGCTCTCAGCCTCGCACTGCTCATCTTGCAGCTCGCTCTCTGCCTCGCACTGCTCATCTTGCAGCTCGCTCTCTGCCTCGCACTGCTCATCTTGCAACTCGCTCTCAGCCAGGCACTGCTCATCTTGCAGCTCTCTCTCAACCAGGCACTGCTCATCTTGTTGCTCTCTCTCAGCCAGGCACTGCTCATCTTGCAGCTCGCTCTCTGCCTCGCACTGCTCATCTTGCAGCTCGCTCTCTGCCTCGCACTGCTCATCTTGCAGCTCGCTCTCTGCCTCGCACTGCTCATCTTGCAGCTCGCTCTCTGCCTCGCACTGCTCATCTTGCAGCTCGCTCTCTGCCTCGCACTGCTCATCTTGCAGCTCGCTCTCTGCCTCGCACTGCTCATCTTGCAGCTCGCTCTCTGCCTCGCACGGCTCATCTTGCAGCTCGCTCTCTGCCTCGCACTGCTCATCTTGCAGCTCGCTCTCTGCCTCGCACGGCTCATCTTGCAGCTCGCTCTCTGTCTCGCACTGCTCATCTTGCAGCTCGCTCTCTGCCTCGCACTGCTCATCTTGCAGCTCGCTCTCTGCCTCGCACTGCTCATCTTGCAGCTCGCTCTCTGCCTCGCACTGCTCATCTTGCAGCTCGCTCTCTGCCTCGCACTGCTCATCTTGCAGCTCGCTCTCTGCCTCGCACTGCTCATCTTGCAGCTCGCTCTCTGCCTCGCACTGCTCATCTTGCAGCTCGCTCTCTGCCTCGCACTGCTCTCCTTGCTTTTCATTATTTACCTTTAATTTTCGTTTCCTTTTTGGCTTTGGCCTTTGTTGTTGTTGTTTTTGTTTAAGGGAAGGGGTGGTGTTTGAAGGAAACATTTTCTTCCCAAAGAAGCCCTTAAAAGTATGTGTCTGATGTCTTATCATTGGAGTGAAAGGTGATATGATAGATACAAATATTTTCAGAAGACACACCACTGTTTATCATTTGGAGCTACTGTTAAAATACATTCCAGCTTCAATTTGAAGTAGTTTTTTCTGTCTCATGGTTGGCCAATCTAGCTACCCCAAATACCAAGTTGAAGTATTTGCTTGTATAGGCTAATGCTCATTGAGAAGAAGGGCATTACTCCCTTCAGATGTAAGATGGGTGTGATTATGATCTTGTAATAATTTACTTTGTTACTCCAAGTGAAGAAGTTCTAAAGACAAAAAAACTGCCGAACTGTTCTTATAAAAGAAAAGGGTCTTGTTGCTCAAAGAAGGTAGTTTTATGACACCTTCCCAGAGGGGCCGCTTTACGTTTCCAGATGTTCAATTAGCACTTTCTATGGAGCATTTACCTCTCATTTGCATTTAACTGGCCCATCATCAACGTTTTACACATTGTCTTTTAAAAGACAAACACTATACAGAGTTATGTTTGTGTGTTGTTTGTCCCTTGTTTGTTGTCCATTAAGTGGTCCAGTGGCTTTTTTATGTATTTATAATAAGGGATTGACGAAAATAAGTTATGATACTTACGTAGGATAAAGCACTAAATGAATGTTGATGACACTGACACCCCCTCTCCCTTTTCTGTCTATCCTCTCTCTCCATTCTCTCTCATTAGTGCTAGAGGCGTCACAACAGACCCTGGTTCGATCCCTGGCTGTATCACAACCGGCCGTGATCGGGAGTACCATAGGGCGGCGCACAATTGGCCTAGTGTTGTCTAAGTTAGGGGAGGGTTTGGTCGGGGTAGGCCGTCATCGTAAATACGAATGAGATTTTAACTGACTTGCCTAGTTAAATAAAGTTTAATTAAAACAAATAAAATCATCTCTCTCCCTTTTGTCAGGCAGGTAAACAGTGACTGGAGTGATTCCTCTCAGACTGGTCCCTCAGGTCTGAATCAGTAATCACTCTTAGATCTCAGACATGAAAGACTTGCATACATCTTCCTCAAAATGGCAACTTATTTTCTAATGGATAAAGGGTGAGACGGGAAAGGGGAGGAAGGGTGAGAGAAGAAATGTTGACATTTATTTTAGCCCCCTTGAAAGAACGTGAAAGAGAAATAAAAGTGACTGTCACAGAATCATTAACATATTTTTTATCAATGTCACGAGGCGCTCTGAAAGAAGAAAAGGAATGGTCCATCCCAGTCTTTAGAACAGTTCTGGCCTCCAGTAACTATGGGTGAGTACTTAGTACATGATGGTCTGTTTGCCCACTAGTGCATGTAAAAACCAATGTAAGAAGGAAGTCATTAAACAAATTATGCACAGTAATGTTTGATAGAAGCAAGAGAGATTGTTCCTATGAAAAGAACAATGGGCATACAGAATTAGGAGGGATGACAGTGGCAAAGTTGAGGTATCACAGCTAGATGATTGGAGGCTGGGCTGCAAGGAAAAAAACTTCAGGCTCTGTTAAAAGTTTCACTATCCATGCTTCCTCATTATTCTTTGCTTACGAAAACAGCTCATCAAAAACTGAGATGATGCAAGCACAACACTAACATCAGCAGCAATTTATCGGGAAATCGCACAACCCCTAGATCACTTTTCCTTTGAACATCCAGAGGAAATTAGATACATGTCCATCCAGAATCCATGTTGAGCAATGTGCTCCCCCCGAAACAGGCATTTCCCATTGATCTAGTCAACATCAAAACAAATCATGGTGATGAAACAGACCAAAGTGGCACAGTAGGGGGACTTCTACCAAGTATAATCTCTGACAGTATCAAAACACATCTCTGAGTTTAAGGCTAGATTCGGATAAATAAATTAGGGATTAGCTATGGAATAAATTATAATTACAGATTATTGGACTAAATTGGATACTTAATTTTGAATAGCACAACACATCCAAACACAAGACAATTCTTATGTTATTAATTATAGGGAATGAGTAGTGAGTAGGCCTGATATAATTTAAGATGATATGTGTTCCTTGTGTTTTTGAATGACACCATCATGTGTATTATGATGACAAAAATGTGTTTTATGATGTCAACAAGATAAGAGTTTATTTTCTAGAAATTATCAAATTATGTCTAGATTATAATCAGGTAGTCTACTAGGCCGATGTATAGACATGGGTTTATGTCGGTTTGTGTAGTTGCCAGGCCTGTACTTTATCTCCATCTGGTGGATATTTGTAAGATTGCAGCTGGCAGGTGTGAGAGGTATACTGAAAACGTTCAAGGTCGTGAAGATCACTCCGCTTATTATCTTTCTATTCCAAAAATAGATATCTTTCTCTCCTCCGTTTTGAACATATGTATAGTTAGAATTTTTGGATCCATTTTTTTCTTAAAAACAAACACATTTTATTCAATTAGTAAAATATGTATTAAAATAAGATGTTTCGCGTTGAACTGTTGCTCATTTCATTCGCAAATTTGACGAGCGTAGTAATACTTTGAAGTGAGAAGACGTAGGTCTTCATACTGCGTTCAAGCAAGACAAAAGTTTAATCGCAGCTGCTGATTTGTTCTTTGACTAGGTTGAGTTTGTAAGTAGGTAGAAATATTGATATCGTATTTACATAAATCACAAAATATTCTGATAGACATTAAGTGTATACATTAACTTCATGTGAATAATGGAATCTGTTAATTTACATTGATTGAATTTTGTACGTTAAATGCTGTCAACTAATGTTACTGCGCTAACGTTAGTTAGAAAATGTTGGCTGGCTAGCTAAACAACATTCTCGCTGGGCTTTTTTAGACATCACGAAAACTTATCGTGTTAGCTTGTTGAAAATAAGTTGTAATGGAACGTGTTTTTTTTCCGTCAAGTTAATGTGCAAAGATAGTTAGCTGTCACTCCAATGCTAAGCTAGCTAAACGAGCTTTAAGGGGCCATGTGCCTGCCATGCATTTTTTTACTTCATTGTGGAAGTAGCTAGCCAGCCACTTCCCAGCGCGTGCTTTTAACTTTGTCAACCAATTTCTCTTTTCACTATTTGTGGTTGAAATCATTCTAAAAGTTGGCTACAGGTCCTGTTTTTGTTGGCCTAGCGAGGCTTTGGCAAGTAAAGTACTTGTGTTGCAAGTGACTTTAATGTATGCTTAAACTTGGTTGACACTATTAACGACCTAAACCAGCTATCTTACAAGCAACATAGTTAACAAAATATTTTAGTAAATGGGTAAATTCTTTGCAATAACACTGTCTTCTCCAGGTTTTAGAAACTGAAAATGACTGGCCGTGCACGAGCACGATCAAGGGGCCGAGCGCGCGGTCAAGAGACCGCGGCACCTGGCGTGGTTAGTCTGCATGAGCAACTAGTTAATATGCTATCTGTTAACTAGGGCCTGGAGTAGTCCATTTTAACACTTTCGTTTTGACGAAATAATTAAAGTACTTGAATCTTAAGGTGTTTGTTAATCTAATGTAAGAAATTACAGTTGTCTTATCTGATATGAGTCTGATCTTACCTGCAGACACCCTTTCAGGAGACAGCACGAGAAGCTCCCCCCTCTGAGGGTGAGCTTGTGGGTCGAGGAAGACAGAGAACTGCCCCAGGGGCTGTGTCCTCTGAAGGTGCAGTGCGCTTTCCCTCTGGATCATCTAATATGACATTAACTCCCAAAACAATTGACTATGGATAGCTGAATTTAATGAAAATGAAAAAAATGCTGTGCATACATTTGCAATGAACACTGACTTAAATCATTTGTGTTTTTTTTTCACAGCCGTTATTCAGATATCTGCAGGGTTTCAGCAGGTGAAGATCGGAGAGAGAGGTGGACGGCGTCGTGACTTTCATGATGCAGGAATCAACACCAGGCAGGCCATGGAGCATGTGAGAGAGTCCAAGTCTGGTGTGTAAATGGCTTATGACTACACGGTTTGACAGGATTTGCCAAGATACATCTTTATTTTTTTTTAAACAAAGTGTTACTGAGCTAAATAATTTAGTAAAGATTTAAAAATTCAAATTGCCCTGGCTACAGTCAGGTTTAACGGTAACCTTTGATATTTCCTCAGGTTTATCTGGTTCTCCCATTGAGCTGAAAGCCAACTTCTTCAAGATCCTGTCCCGCCCTCAGTGGGTGCTGTACCAGTACCATGTGGACTTCAAGCCCGTCATGGAGTCACGGCGCCTACGTTCTGCCCTCATGTATCAGCATGAGGAAACACTAGGCAAAGCTCGCACTTTTGATGGAGCCCTCCTCTTCCTGCCTCACAAACTGCACAACACGGTACAGTACACTGGAGGGCACTATTCCTCTGGTGGCTTTATATAGTTATGTAATTTAGTACTAACTTCTTATGTAACATGGGATTTACAGTTAAAGGTTCAATATGCAGAAATCGCTCTGCCATTTCCTGATTGCTAAAATTCTAATAGTTTTCTTAATTTCAGTTTGACAAAACAATAATCATTGTATCATCTAAACCACTGAAATATTTTAAAATACCAAAATATTATATTGTACAAAACCAAAACTAAGACTCAAACTTTCTATGTGAATTTGATTGGGGGTGCCCAAAAAGTTGCATATTGCAGCTTTAAGTTTCTGTTAAAAAACAAAGGCTGTTTGGCACCTAGGTGCTTTTTAGACTTAAATTAATACATGATTCTAAATCTTCTGGGTCTTTAGATACACATTTTTTGTTTATAGGAGACTGTGCTGTACAGTGAGACCAGAATGGGTGAGAAAGTCCAGATCACTGTCACTCTGACCAATGAGCTGCCCCCCACTTCTCCAGTGTGCCTGCAGTTCTACAACATCATCTTCAGAAGGTCAGAACACCCACTGAAGGGTCATTGTCGTGTTCACAGCTTTGAGTTTCAAAACTCTGAAAATAATATTCCATGTCTATAAAATAAGGGACAGTGACATGTTAACATGAAAACCCTAGCCGTGGCTCTACTCCATCATTGCCTAACAGTTGTCTGTTCTTGTTTTCAGAGTACTGAGGATGCTGAACATGCAGCAGATTGGACGCCATTACTACAACCCAACAGACCCACTCAATATCCCACAGCACAGGTCTGTATTTCACTAGCCTCAACAGTGGAATCTATGGAGACTAGAGAACCAGAATTAAGCAATATGATGTCTTTTGTTGTTTTTCACTGTGTGCTGTGCGTGTTCTTCAGGCTGACCATCTGGCCCGGCTTTACTTCCACCATCCTCCAGTACGAGTCCAGCATCATGCTGTGCACGGACGTGAGCCACAAGGTACTGCGCAGTGAGACGGTGCTCAGCTTCATGATGGGCCTCAGGCAGCAGAGTGGAGATCAGCGCTTCCCAGAGGCCTGCACCAAGGAGCTGGTAGGACTCATCGTCCTCACCAAGTAAGACCCATTACTATAGTGCCTTCAATACTTAACTACAGGAGTCTAATTGGATGAAATCCTAAATCTGTGAATCTTGGCATAGGGAACAACTGCTTGAAAAGTGTTATCCCTTTACACTTCTGGGAATTGGCCTATATGGATAGGGCTGAATTGAAAATTTTCTTACAGAATAAATATGGATAACATATGCATAGCCATGGTAGCAATTGAAAGGGAACAGTTTATAGATAATGGGAAAATTATTAGACCGAAGGTGAGTACACAACAGTTCAACTGGCACAAGACTAAATCCAAACATTACACTGTTGATTTGACCATTTCTGTACTTTTCACATTTTTTTTATAACAATCTGAAAATACTCTGGATACATTCAGTAACATAAGACTTCCTGGAAAATGTGGAGTAGGTGTGACGACAAATTACAAGGGTTTGAGTGAGAGGACAAACTGGTGTCTCCAAGTAGCCACACACCTTTCCAACGTGTGTACAGTTTATAAGCAGTTTCAATGCACTTTTAGGACTTAAAAGTCATGGGTGAACAGGGAGTACAGGAGGGTGCTGAGCATGTACCCTTGTGGGACCTTTGTGTTAAAGAGCAGGGTAGTGGAGATGTTGCCTACATTCAACAATAATGTACATTTTTGAACTCTCATAACTGTGCCGTTGACGAACTGGAGCATTCACATTTGTAGTTTACTTTGGAACACAACTCTGCATCCCCACCATCACACAGTTACTGTTTACGCAATCCAAAAACAGTGCATTATAAATTTCAATCTAGGTCAGGTGGGCATGATTTGAAAGCTTGTTCTATTGACAACATTACTAGCAAAGTTATAAAATAGGATCTTAGTGTTACGCTTTCGCAAGGCAATTCAAAAATAAAATATATTTTTAAATATAAATGTTGAATCTACACACAATACCCCAACATGACAAAGGAAAACATTTTTTTTTTGTGCGCAAATGTATTAAGAATTTTTTAACTCACATTTATATAAGTGTTCAGACCCTTTACTCAGTACTTTGTTGAAGCACCTTTGGCAGCGATTACAGCCTTGAGTCTTCTTGGGTAGGACGCTACAAGCTCGGCACACTGTCATGTGGCTGTCATGTGCCTTTTACTGAGGTGTGGATTCCGTCTGGCCACTCTACCATAAATGCCTGATTGGTTGAGTGCAGCCAGCTCTAGGAATAGTCTTGGTGGTTCCAAACTTATTCCATTTAAGCGTTTTAAAATTTTATTTATTTAACCTTTATTTAACTAGGCAAGTCAGTTAAGAACATATTTGTATTTACAATGACAACCTAGGAACAGTGGGTTAACTGCCTTGTTCAGGGGCAGAATGACAGATTTTTACCTTGTCAGCTCAGGGATATGATCTCACAACCTTTAGGTTAATGGCGCAACGCTCTAACCACTAGGCTACCCGCCACCCCTGAATGATGGAGGGCCTTGTGTTCTTGGGGACCTTCAATGTTGCTGAAGTTTTTTGTACCCTTCCTCAGATCTGTCACTCGACACAATCTCAGAGCTCTATGGACAATTCCTTAGACCTCATTAATTAGTTTTTACTCTGACATGCACGGTCAGCTGTGGGACCTTCTATAGACAAGTGTGTGCCTTTCCAAATCATGTCCAATCAATTTAATTTACCACAGAAAGACTCAAATTAAGTTGGAGAAACATATCAATGATGATCAATGGAAACACGATGCACCGAGCTCAGTTGAGTCTCATAGCAAAGGGTCTAAATACTTATGTACAGTTGAAGTCGGAAGTTTACATACACCTTAGCCAAATGCATTTAAACTCAGTTTTTCACAATTCCTGACATTTAATACTAGTAAATATTCCCTGTTTTAGGTCAGTTAGGATCACCACTTTATTTTAAGAATGTGAAATGTGAGAATAATAGTTGAGTGAGTGATTTATTTCAGCTTTTATTTATTTCATCACATTCCCAGTGGGTCAGAAGTTTACATACACTCAATTAGTATTTGGTTGTATTGCTTTTAAATTGTTTAACTTGCGTCAAGATTTTCTGGTAGCCTTCCACTAGCTTCCCACAATAAGTTGGGTGAATTTTGGCCCATTCCTCCTGACAGAGCTGGTGTAACTGAGTCAGGTTTGTAGGCCTCCTTGCTCGCACAAACTTTTTCTGTTCTGCCCACACATTTTCTATGGGATTGAGTTCAGGGCTTTGTGAGGGCCACTCCAATACCTTGACTTTGTTGTCCTTAAGGCATTTTGCCACAACTTTGGAAGTATGCTTGGGGTCATTGTCCATTTGGAAGACCCATTTGTGACCAAGCTTTAACTTCTTGATGCACCCATCCCTTTAGCGGGATAATTTTCATCAACACCCGCTGAATTGTAGCACTTCAAATTAAATTACTAAAAATATTTAATTTTCATGAAATCACAAGTGCAATATAGCAAAACACAGCTTAGCTTGTTGTTAATCCACCTGGCGTGTCAGATTTCAATACAGCTTTTCGGCGAAAGCATAACAAGCGTTTATGTAAGAACATCTCTCTCAGTAGACAAAATATTACAAACACTAGCCGCCAAGTAGATTGGCCACGAAAGTCAGAAAATCAATAGATTAAATCGCTTACCTTAGATGATCTTCGGATGTTTGCACTCACGAAACTCCCAGTTACACAATAAATGTTCCTTTTGTTCTATAAAGATTATTTTAATATCCAAAATACCTCCATTTGTTTGGCGCGTTATGTTCAGAAATCCACAGGCTCGAGTGGTCACGACATCGCAGATGAAAATTCCAAATAGTATCCGTAATGTCCACAGAAACATGTCAAACATTTTTTATAATCAATCCTCAGGTTGTTTTTAAAATATATAATCGATAATATACCAACTGGGACTGTCGCTTTTTCAATAGAAGAGGGAGAGACGATGGCTGCCCCACTCTGTTGCGCAAGCAAAACTCTGCGAACACCCAGCTATCCACTCACGCGATGTTATCTTTCTCGCTCATTTTTCAAAATAAAAGCCTGAAACTATGACTAAACACTGTTGACACCTTGAGGAAGCCATAGGAAAATGAATAATTTTTTCTATTTTGTGTTTTCTATCCTAATCTGACTATTATATGCATATTCTAGTTTCTGGGCCTGAGAAATAGGCAGTTTCAAATGGGTACGTTTTTTTTGTTGTTGCCAAAAACGAAAATCCTGCCCCCTACACTCAAGAAGTTAACCTCTTGACTGATGTCTTGAGATGTTGCTTCAATATATCAACTTAATTTTCCTACCTCATGGTGCCATCTATTTTGTGATGTGCACAAAAAAATAATACTTGTGTTATTTATGCACAAAGTAGATGTCCTAACTGACTTGCCAAAACTATAGTTTGTTAACAAAAAAATTGTGGAGTGGTTGAAAAACGAGTTAATGTAAACTTCTGTTTTCGCTTTGTCTTTATGGGGTATTGCATGTAGATTGAGAGAACAATTATTTTATACATTTTAGAATACGGCTGTAACATAACAAAATGTAGATACAGTGCCTTGCGAAAGTATTCGGGCCCCCTTGAACTTGTGACCTTTTGCCACATTTCAGGCTTCAAACATAAAGATATAAAACTGTATTTTTTTGTGAAGAATCAACAAGAAGTGGGACACAATCATGAAGTGAAACGACATTTATTGGATATTTCAAACTTTTTTAACAAATCAAAAACTGAAATTGGACGTGCAAAATTATTCAGCCCCCTTAAGTTAATACTTTGTAGCGCCACCTTTTGCTGCGATTACAGCTGTAAGTAGCTTGGGGTATGTCTCTATCAGTTTTGCACATCGAGAGACTGACATTTTTTCCCATTCCTCCTTGCAAAACAGCTCGAGCTCAGTGAGGTTGGATGGAGAGCATTTGTGAACAGCAGTTTTCAGTTCTTTCCACAGATTCTCGATTGGATTCAGGTCTGGACTTTGACTTGGCCATTCTAACACCTGGATATGTTTATTTTTGAACCATTCCATTGTAGATTTTGCTTTATGTTTTGGATCATTGTCTTGTTGGAAGACAAATCTCCATCCCAGTCTCAGGTCTTTTGCAGACTCCATCAGGTTTTCTTCCAGAATGGTCCTATACTTGGCTCCATCCATCTTCCCATCAGTTTTAACCATCTTCCCTGTCCCTGCTGAAGAAAAGCAGGCCCAAACCATGATGCTGCCACCACCATGTTTGACAGTGGGGATTGTGTGTTCAGGGTGATGAGCTGTGTTGCTTTTACGCCAAACATAACGTTTTGCATTGTTGCCAAAAAGTTCAATTTTGGTTTCATCTGACCAGAGCACCTTCTTCCACATGTTTGGTGTGTCTCCCAGGTGGCTTGTGGCAAACTTTAAACTACACTTTTTATGGATATCTTTAAGAAATGGCTTTCTTCTTGCCACTCTTCCATAAAGGCCAGCTTCGTGCAATATACGACTGATTGTTGTCCTATGGACAGAGTCTCCCACCTCGGCTGTAGATCTCTGCAGTTCATCCAGAGTGATCATGGGCCTCTTGGCTGCATCTCTGATCAGTCTTCTCCTTGTATGAGCTGAAAGTTTAGAGGGACGGCCATACTCCTTCCATTTCAATATTATCGCTTGCACAGTGCTCCTTGGGATGTTTAAAGCTTGGGAAATATTTTTGTATCCAAATCCGGCTTTAAACTTCTTCACAACAGTATCTCGGACCTGCCTGGTGTGTTCCTTGTTCTTCATGATGCTCTCTGCGCTTTTAACGGACCTCTGAGACTATCACAGTGCAGGTGCATTTATACGGAGACTTGATTACACACAGGTGGATTGTATTTATCATCATTAGTCATTTAGGTCAACATTGGATCATTCAGAGATCCTCACTGAACTTCTGGAGAGAGTTTGCTGCACTGAAAGTAAAGGGGCTGAATAATTTTGCACGCCCAATTTTTCAGTTTTTGATTTGTTAAAAAAGTTTGAAATATCCAATAAATGTCATTCCACTTCATGATTGTGTCCCACTTGTTGTTGATTCTTCACAAAAAAATACAGTTTTATATCTTTATGTTTGAAGCCTGAAATGTAGCAAAAGGTTGAAGTTCAAGGGGGCCGAATACTTTCGCAAGGCACTGTAAATGGGTGCTGTAGATGTCCTGGAGGGCGGGCAGTGTGCCCCCGGTGATGTTGATTTTTGTCCATCCACACTGGATATGATCAGGACACGCAGGTTGAAATATCAAAACTAACTGAACCAACCATATTTATTTGGGGACAGGTCGAAAAGCATTAAACAATCAAGGCACTTTAGTTCGCTAGCTTGCTGTTGCTAGCTGGGTTATTTTACCTGAAATGCACAAGGTCCTCTACTCTGACAATTAATCCACAGATAAAAGGGTAAAGCGAGTTAGTTTCTAGTAATCTCTCCTCCACTCTTTGAACTTTATGACAGTTGGCAACCAACTTTAAGGTGCATTACCACCACCATCTGGAATGGAGTGTGGACCTCAGTTAATCGTTCAATCATCCACGTGGGTATATGCTCCTAAAAACTAATGAGGAGATGGGAGAGCCGGGACTTCCTGCGCATTAAGCTTCACAAATAGAACCAAGTTCTATTTTAACACCTGGCTACGCAGATGTTCGTTGACGGTGCAATGATTGAATAACATGTATGTGTACATTTATTTTGCAACGAGCACTTAACCCGAGTGGTGTTTGTATGTTAAGAGCGAAGCCGAATTTCTTCAGATTGTCAGTGATGTGTACGCAGAAGAATGGATGGGGGTCAGGACGTGCTCCCATCCACAATCAGCTCCTTTTGTTTTGTTGAGGGAGAGGTTATTTTCCTGGCACCACTCCGCCAGGGCCTTCACCTCCCTGTAGCCTTTCTCGTCGTTGTTGTAGTCAGGCCTACCTACCACTGTTGTCGTCTGCAAACTCCATGATTGAGTTGACGGCTTGCGTGGCCACGCAGTCATGGGTGAACAGGGAGTACAGGGCTGAGCATGTACCCTTGTGGGGCCTTTGTGTTAAAGAGTAGTGGAGATGTTGTTGCCTACCTTCACCACCTGGCGGCTGCCCGTCATGAAGTCCAGGACCCAGTTGCACAGGGCCCTGAATTTCTAAGCGTTCCTTTATATATTTTTTTCACCGTTTAATTATTTTTTACATTTACAGTTCCTTAAATTACTTCAATCCGTACAGATGAAGAATGCAAGC
This sequence comes from Oncorhynchus keta, assembly GCF_023373465.1. Taxonomy (NCBI): domain Eukaryota; kingdom Metazoa; phylum Chordata; class Actinopteri; order Salmoniformes; family Salmonidae; genus Oncorhynchus; species Oncorhynchus keta. Next base: position 27,588,550 of record NC_068434.1, on the reverse strand, counting down.
TAGCTGTTTACATGTGTGATGAACAGACAAGTGTAGCCTGGTGCAAGATGCCAAATTTTGCGGGTAGGTAGAGAGCGGGTTGAGGAGGACGCTTGACTCGCTAGGCATCTTATGACATGATATTAGGTCCACAGAATTATACCTGTGAGTGGCTTCTATGGAGGAACTTTGAGCGTCCTTCGAGCTAGTGCGCTAACACGCTTGACCTTGCTAGCTAACAAGCTTGTGTGTGCACTGTGTGACACCAGAATTAAAAACACGTCTTTGTAAATCCCACGTGAAACGTCATAACTAGGCCTATAGTATCCTGAACTAGCATTGGAAAGTAATCCATTCTTCTCTATCTTCTGAATAAAGCTTGTTACCTCAATACAGTAGTCTATGCTTTGGAGGTGGGAGGGGCAGGTAGCCTAAACACACACAGGCAAAGATTTTCAGCTTGAAGGCAGACACTGGAATCAGTTTCTAAGGGACAGCATGAGGGCTTTGAATAGGCATTTTGTTGTGGGACTAGAAAAAAGTCTGGAACATAAAAGAACGTTCCTGTTTCCCATGCTTTTAAAATAACGGTTCTGTTCCGGAACAGTATGGTTACAGGTTCTATTTCTGTTATTAATTGAAAATGTATTTATTTTACAGTTTTCTGGTCAGTTCCCTGAGTGCATTCAGGTGTGTGTGCTTCGGGGAGTTTTCTTCACAATTAACAAACCAGCACATTCTGTTCAAAACAACCCAGTGTATGAAGCCATGTCATCTTGTAACTTACATCAAACACAGTGATGTTAAACATTAACACTATATATGCACATTTGGACTCAGTTGTTTGGCTGGCTTGTATGACATCAAAGCTGTGTTTTTATAATCCTCAACGTCTCATCTTTCAAAATACGTAGTCATCAATTTACAGCATTTCCCTCACTCAAACAAGAAAAACATGTTGGTCTGACGTCATGTATAGCATGTTAGTGGCCAACTCTGCCATTTTTCAACCACTAGTACGAGTGTAAAGGGCTATGGTCTTTGCTTCCATGTATTTCACTTTTGATAACATGTTAAGATTCTGCCATGGGTAACAATGACATGAATCAACAATGGAAAATTAGGCTTCATCCTAATGTAAATGCATCATTTCCCTTAGGTACAACAACAAAACCTACAGGATTGATGACATTGCGTGGGACCATACTCCCAACAACACATTCAAGAGGGGAGACTCTGAGATTTCTTTCAAAGACTACTACAAGGCAGTAGGTTTTGTCCCACACACACGCGTATGAGCTGTTCTCACCAAATGGAACCTTGACTGAACTAATGGTGGTTTAATGTCTCTTCAGCAATATGGTCTGGACATCACTGACGGCAACCAGGTGCTTCTGATCAGCCATATGAAGAAGATTGGTCCTTCTGGAGGACCGCCCCAAGGGCCAGCCATGCTTGTCCCAGAGTTCTGCTACCTCACAGGTACCACTGTCTATAACAAAACACTGCAAATGTTTTTGAAAAAAGTGTTAAATGTACTGTCGTGCCAGGTATTACGTGATCAAACCACAACTTTTGGCTTTTGTGTTGTCTTATTTAAAAGGCCTGACTGACAAGATGCGTGCTGACTTCAACATCATGAAGGACCTGTCCACCCACACCAGACTGACCCCAGAGCAGAGGGAGGGGCGTCTCAACCGCTTCGTTGGGAACATCCACCAGTAAGTTTTAATGTCTGTGGTCTCTATTCCCCAGTTTTGATTGATTACAATACTGATCATCTCTTTATTTTGCAGGAACACGGAGGCACAGACAGAGCTGAATACCTGGGGACTCAACTTTGACAACAAACTCCTGAGCCTCACAGGCAGGGTCCTCCCTGCGGAAAGGATTGTGCAGGGATTCAGAACGGTATATAATCCAACACAAAATCAAAGTTTTAGTGTTGTTTATATTAGAATATGGGGGTGGGGCATCTTCCTGCACTTTCCTGATTTAACAGGTTAACATTCAATGTTTAAAGTATGGTATTTTCAGCAGATGTAATATAACTGCTATTTCTTGTATTTTCTCCTAGTATGAGTACAACCCCTGGCAAGCAGACTGGTCCAAGGAAATGAGAGGCATCCCACTGATCAGTTGCCGACCACTGGAGAACTGGTTAATGTTCTTCACCCGCAGGAACAATGATGTGGCCCAGGCCCTCCTGCAGACCCTCAACAAGGTCTCCACACCCCTGGGCATCCGCATGCAGAGGGCCATCATGTGAGTACACACACACAGAGTAAGATACAGAGAACTGCACTACCCAGTTGTATGGAATACCAAGTGAAGCCTTTCTCACCGGAGAAATGACTTGATGTCCCAGAGTTGACATAACATTGCATTCTTCCAGGGTGGAGTACGAGGACCGTCAGGAGTCTCTGCTCAGGGCCCTGCAGCAGAATGTTAAGAAGGAAACCCAGATGGTCAGTAGTCACTCAGCTAAAGTCTGGCTAAACATGACTGTCATGGTGTTATTACAAACATTTTGCAGCTATATGTCAGGAATCTATGTCAGTTGTGTTGGGTTCCTTCCTAAGGTGGTGGTGGTCCTGCCCAGCAACAGAAAGGACAAGTACGACAGTGTGAAGAAGTATCTGTGTGTGGACTGCCCCACACCCAGCCAGTGTGTGGTGGCCCGCACCCTCGCCAAACAACAGGCCCTCATGACTGTGGCCACCAAGATCGCCCTGCAGATTAACTGCAAGATGGGAGGAGAGCTGTGGAGCGTGGAGATCCCAGTAAGACACACGCACAAATCAAATGCATCCCATGTATTTCAATGGAAGAATGTGCCTATGCTAAGGCGTTACACTTGAAAGACATAACCACCATACCTCCCTGTTTTACAGCTGAAGCAGCTGATGATTGTGGGAATTGACTGCTACCATGACACGGCTGCTGGCAAGAGATCAATTGGAGCTCTGGTGGCCAGTCTTAACCAGGGCATGTCCAGGTATGTGTCCTTATGGCCAGGAGGCATGCATGGACACTTTCCCATCAGGTTATTTTGCCAAGCTAAGAGTGTGATGGCAGAAGCTGATATTATGATGAATGAGTTAACAATTAAACTAACGGGACATACCTCTAATTTCCCAGGTGGTTCTCAAAGTGTGTGCTGCAGAACCGTGGACAGGAGATCATGGACGGACTCAAGGTGGCGCTGCAAGGCATGTTCAGTCAAATCAAACACTTGTTACATAAAAGGAACTATTAAAAGCTCACTTCCAAGTGTTTCTATGATTCATTTGAGCCAATTTAGTGTGTCACATTTGTGACAGCTTTTTCAAAGTCTAGGGCTGAAAGGGTTTTATCCCTATTGAAGCTTGTGACCATGATCCCCAGTATCCTGACAGGAGGCTCTTTTCCAGGTGCCCTGAAGGCGTGGCTGAAGCACAACAACTGCCTGCCGTCACGTATCATTGTGTACAGAGACGGAGTGGGAGACGGGATGCTGCAGAGTGTGGTCAACTACGAGGTGCCACAGATCATGGAGTCCATCAAGACCATGGGACACGACTATGCGTAAGAGACTATCTATTCTAGAAACTCGCCACTGTATTGACTCCATTTCAATCACCAGTCATTCTATTGCTGATATTGTTCTTTCCTGTGTTACCCCCTCCTAGACCCAAACTAACCTTGGTGGTTGTGAAGAAGCGCATCAGTTCCAGGTTCTTTGCCCGCATTGATGGCAAGCTGACCAACCCTCCCCCTGGAACATGCATCGATACTGAGGTCACCCGCCCAGAATGGTACGATCACTGACGATGACTGATTTTTCAATCATGAAAATGTAATCATGTGTGACTACGTATCCTTATTGTCTGTCTTTCCTTTTCAGGTACGACTTCTTCATTGTCAGCCAGGCCGTCCGCATGGGCAGTGTCTCCCCAACCCACTACAATGTGGTGTACGACAGCAGTGGACTGAAGCCTGACCACATGCAGCGACTGACCTACAAACTCTGCCACATGTACTACAACTGGCAGGTAGGCTGGATTCTCGTAGCTAGTTGTATTGCAAACATTCCTAGCTGAAGACTACTGCTTTATCATATTGGTTATTGATTGCTATATTGTTGAGTATTGTTTATTTCGGACACGATAGTAAGTAGTATATTGTGGGTATGCATGTCATTGGTTTTCTGTGTGCTTATCTCCAGGGAATCATCCGAGTGCCTGCACCCTGTCAATACGCCCACAAATTGGCCTTCCTGGTGGGCCAGAGCATCCACAGAGAGCCCAACATGAACCTGGATGACTTCCTTTACTACCTGTAAGAGAGCACAAGCTAACTAAAGAGCACATTGGAAAACTTGGTTTCCTTGAAACTGTTCGATTTTTGTTCAGGAAATTGACTGAATTTACTTAGGGGGTAAAGTGGTTAGGATATTCCCCAATTTACAGGAGAGTGAAAACATTTTTATTTTTTTATACTTCAGCAATTTGATTATCTTCTGTTTTATGCTGTTTTATTTGAAAAAATATTTGTAGATGGTCATTGCAAAGTGTTTTATTTGTGTGACATGGTATGAGACTGTTTTGAGAAGTTTGCTACCTCAGCTTTTATTTTGGCTGTACAGTGCATTTGGAAAGTATTCAGACCCCTTGACTTTCTCCATTGTTACGTTACAGCCATTTTCTAAAAATGGATTAAATTGCTGTTTTTCTCAACAATTTACACGCAATACCTAATAATGACCATGCAAAAATATATAAGTATTCAGACTCTTTACGCAGTACTTTGTGGAAGCACCTTTGGCAGCGAGTACAACCTCAAGACTTCTTGGGTATGACGTTACAAGCTTGGCACACCTGTATTTGGGGAGTTTCTCCCAATCTCTGCAGATCCTCTCAAGCTCTGTCAGGTTGGATGGGGAGCGTTACTGCATAGCTATTTTCAGGTCTCCAGAGATGTTCAACCAGGTTCAAGTCTGGGCTCTGGCTGGGCCACTCAAAGACAGAGGTTCTTGTCCCGAAGCCACACCTGCATTGTCTTGGCTGTGTGCTTAGGGCTGTTGTCCATTTGGAAGATGAACCTTTGCCCTAGTCTGAGGTCCTGAGCACTCTGGAGCAAGTTTTTATTGAGGATCTCTGTTAATCTTTGCCTCGATCCTGACTAGTCTCCCAGGCCCTGCCTCTGAAAAACATCCCCACAGCATGATGCTGCCACCACCACCATGCTTCACCGTAGGGATGGTGCCAGGTTTCCTCCAGACGTGAAGCTTGGCATTCAGGCCAAATAGTTAAATCTTGGTATCATCAGACCCGAGAATGTTATTTCTCATGGTCCCAGAGTCCTTTAGGTGTCTTTTGGCAAACTCCAAGCGGCTGCTGCCTTTTACTGAGGAGTGGCTTCCATCTGGCATAAAGACCTAATTGGTGGAGTGCTGCAGAGAGGGTTGTCCTTCTGGAAGGTTCTCCCATCTCCACAGGGGAACTCTGGTCACTCTGACAGAGCTCCATCAGGTTCTTGGTCACCTCCGTGACCAAGGCCCTTCTCCCTGATTGCTCAGTTTGGCCGGCCAGCTCTAGGAAGTGTCTTGGTGGTTCCAAACTATAAGGTCCCACACTGTCAACTGTGGGACTTTTTATAGAGACCGGTGTGTGCCTTTCCGAATCATGTCCAATCAATTGAATTTACTACAGGTAGACTCCAATCAAGTTGTAGAAACATCTGAAGAATGATCAATGGAAAAAATGCACCTGAGCTCAATTTCGAGTTTCATAGCAAAGGGTCTGAAAACGTATGTAAAGAAGGTATTTCTGTTTTTTTTTTTTTTATACATCTGCAAAAATTTCTAAACCTGTTTTACTTTTGTCATCATGGGGTATTTTGTGTAGATTGAGGAAAAATATTTCATCCATTTTAGAATAAGGCTGTAACATAACACAAAATGTGGAAAAACATTTACTTTCCGAACACACCGTACCTCTTTGTTCAATATCACAGTGAACATTAAGGTTATTGCCTGGGTTGAAAAATTATTGTTTCAACTTTGGCACAAAGTTGCACTTATGACATGTTGTTAAAAAAAAAGAAAATGCAGTTAAATCAATTGATTAAAATAATTGTGGATCAAGATTTGTGTAATTTGATTACCCTTCAGTAAAAGTTAACTTTGTAGTACTGTTATTGTGTTACTGTGTTACTGTCTAGCATGCTCAAACTCAACTCTGGACCTCAAAGCCAGTTTCACTGTGTTCTTTTCATTGTTCCTCTTTAATCAGGGACTGATTTAGACCTGTTACACCAGGTGGGTGCAATTAATTATCAGGTATAACAGAACCAGCAGGCTCTGCAACTCGTAGGGCAAGAGTTGAAGAGTTGGTCTAGCAATTAGTATTTGAAGTTGTGATAATTACACTTCCCGTTCCTTTTTCAAGCCTATGCCCTTTTGGTGAAATTCGATTCTGTCAATACTCAGGACTTGATATTAACGTTTATGGCTTGATTTAATCTGTAGTGATGTAGACCTCCACTACATACAGCTCAATAGAAATTAAGGCAATGTCGCTGAGACCGCATTCACAGTAAAAGACTGTCCGCTCAATCAGAAATTACCTTTACATTTCAAATTGTGGTACAGCGCTGAACTATTTGGATTGAATCGAGTCCTTAATCCTTTGACTTTGCTGTTGCACCATGGCATTTGGTGAATAAAACACAGAGCAAACAGCATTACAAAATATGAAATTTATTTGATAAAATTTTTGCACATGCACACCCACACAATATTTTGTAACCACCAATATAGGCTGATATTTTGTCATAAAGCTAGCACACAATTGCAGACTTTTAAAACATTATGGTTTTGAAGACACCATGGGGAAAGCTTTGCACTGTTTGATTATAAATTTTAATGTACAAAAAAGGCAGTCTGAAAATCAAGTATAAACATTTAAAAACAATTTACAAATGGACAAAGTACAAAAAGAGCAACAGTCAAAACAATATATATAGAAGCAATGACCGACAATTGTACAGAAAGTTGTACAGAATGCTTTTTGTACATTCTTTTTTGGCAGTCTCAGTTCAAATCTCATGAAAGTAGTGTAGTCCAGAAAAAGCTGTGATATAAAGTGAATGGAAGGATGAAATGATTAACAAAATAGTGTAAGGAGTTAACAGATGGAAGGTTTCATTTCACATACAAACTGGACCAGAGAACGCTGGACATCTGCATACTCCTAATGGATAGTTTTGATAAATAAAATACATTGGCTTTCAATTAATCATACATTCACTACTCTGCTAGTTGGGTGCTGACACAAATACAGTACTTCTTCTACCCTTTGCAAATATATGAAATGGAGAGTTGACTTCTGTGAACCTGTAGTCAAATTAGTTGAACTTATAGGGGTCATTATGGAGGTAGACTTGTCTTGTTTAAATCACAATTTCTATGTAACAACTTGATATATATATAGGGCTTTTATCTGATGGTTATTCAATCAAACCTAGTCTCTGTCATAAGTCAAACATTTTCCTGCTTCCAAGAATTGCAAGTTTGGAGTGTACTCTACAAAACTTAGTTTGAAACAAAAATAATACCAACTGCTGATTGCAACTTATCTTGGAAACTGTTAATTAAACTGGGCTTCAATTGCATTTCTTTCACATCCATTGTCTTGTACACAAATGTGTCAAAATGGGATTGTGAATGCAGTAAATACATTGCATGTATAACATGAAGAACAAAATAAAGTGCCTTATTTTTTTCATTACTCTTTTTGTGCAAAAATAGTGTGAAACATTAAAACGTAAATACACATTTACATTTCCCCCTTACTTTTTTGTATTGAATTTCGTTTGAATGTCATTTTAATGCGCAGGTCCTCCAAAAAACATTCCTACAAGTAATAAACTGCACATCACTAGTCTTGATCAACATAATTTACAAATACATTTCAAAAGTAATGCAATGACTTGAATGCATACAGGACATAACACTCCACTCACTGGACAAGATACAAACCATTGTGCATTTTATAAGGCAAATACATGGGAGGTTGGTTTCAACTAGGCATTTCATGACAATTCAACAACAAAAATATACTGAATCTTGAAACCCTGTCCTATCTAATGTCCTTGTCCAGAGTTATTTCAGTGTGCCTGAAGAACTGACACTTGCTGTTAAGAATTGATACTTGCTTATCAAATTCTCTCCAGACCAATCTGACAAGTCTTTCTGGAGATTTTTCATATTTTACCACTGCACACATCGTGACTTCAGGTGCTAAGGTGGTGACTAGTCAAATGTGTACCTGGGCTTGAATTGAACTGAATACGAATGTGACAATTAGGTTTGTATTGAATATTCTGTTTTAAGTTAATATTTGTTTTTACTATTCATTTAGCAAATATTGCTCATACACGATATCATAAAAATGCACTGACAAAGCATGCAAATTGAGCCTTGAGTTCTGATAGAAAAGGCCATTAGTTAGCATGTGCTTTCAAAGGTTGGATGGGAATTATTATTCTGGATGTGGTTTAGGTAAAACATGCAAACCTATACAGTTCAAATGACCTCAGCTGCCTGATCCCAAAACGGCTCTTTTCCTTGCATCAATATGGGTACTACAATGTGAAGGTTTGGTTAAGGTGAGCCACCAGCAGTATTATCAAGTATGATGTTGACTGGCCATTCTGAGCCCGATCCTTTGATCTCAGCCCTAAAGAGACTCTGGTATAAACCCCTCTTACTCTGAGGAACATTGTGGTCTACAGCGTCATCAAACATACCTACGTACCTATTGGCCTTCAAAATTGAGAATAATTCAAATCATCCATCGTGTTGCAGTCTTCTGCTTCAGATAGCAAAACATAAATGACCAGAGGTTGGCTTATGACACTAAATGTCAAACTATGAGGTCCCTGAACCATATTCAAAATACATACTGCAATTTAAATAAGAAAATATGGTTTCTAGAATACAACATTTGTACATTTTGACCACTTTTTTTCTTCTCACAGGACTGAATTTACAGTAATGGAAGTGTTGGAGATGAATTATATGATTGATAATATACTTCAAGTATTTGAAGGGGTTATTTTACAGCGCCAAGTCTTTTCAATAGTTTCTTCCCTTTGGAGAGCAGTCCCTTTTTCTTTTTGGAGGACAAGTCGCAGGGGCCCCTGATGGGACTGCCAGGCCCCACTGTAGCAGGGCCAGAGCCAGGGATGTGTTGGCGCACTGTGGGGGAGGCGGCTCTTCTGGGCGGACCCGATTTTTCCAATGGAACCTAATGGGAGACCCGTAAGGGACAGTTCAGCGGGGTTAAAAAGCCAACCCTCTTGCACCCCAGTCACTACTCCCTTCCACTTAGTCCTTTCTGTCTCAGCAGGGCCACCATACTTTTGGCTTCATCAGTCTATCTCCCTCATAGCGTAGCCCAGTTCAACTTGTAAATGTTAGGATATTGTATCTTGAGTGTACTGAGGTGCTGTATACCCCCCTCCCCCACTGCCATTTAGGTAGTCTTTCATCAAGCTGGTTTAAATGATAAGACTTCAATGTCAAAGAATGTCCACATACTCTTTACCAATCACACATTTCTATGCTGAGATTCTCCAGAATGGCTATCAATGGCATAAGCCATGTCTTTCACACACACAAAACAAGAGATACAATATTGTATTAACATTATGGGACAACATATGACAGCAGATTTTCTTTTTAAATATAAAGGGCATTCATATACAACTGGGTTACAGTAAACATCTAATATCTAAATATTCCTTCATTGTAATCATGAGCTAAAAGGCTTCTTTTCAATTGCACTTAGGAAAGATGTATCCTTAAGATCCTATTAACATGAGACTAGTCTCTAGCACTAGTCTCTACTGTAGATATTGTATAGTCTCTGGCACTAGTCTCTACAGTAGATTTAGTATAGTCTCTGGCACTAGTCTCGACAGTAGATTTAGTATAGTCTCTGGCACTAGTCTCTACAGTAGATATAGTATAGTCTCTAGCACTAGTCTCTACAGTAGATATAGTATAGTCTCTAGCACTAGTCTCTACAGTAGATATAGTATAGTCTCTGGCACTAGTCTCTACGGTAGATATAGTATAGTCTCTGGCACTAGTCTACGGTAGATATAGTATAGTCTCTAGCACTAGTCTCTACAGTAGATATACTATAGTCTCTACAGTAGATGTAGATATAGTATAGTCTAGCACTAGTCTCTACAGTAGATATAGTATAGTCTCTAGCACTAGTCTCTACAGTAGATATAGTATATAGCTACATATAGACACATCCAGATCAATAAGAGGGTCATATTATTCTGCACATTGAATGTTCATAATTTATCATACGTCGAGAGGGGATAAGCGTTTCAATTTACCAGTTTTTGAAGCAATTAATCACTTTTCATCAAGGTAACTTCATCAAGGTTGTTGGAACCAATTTAACCTGCTTTAAAAAAAGTTGTATTTACAAATCTGATCACAAGCAACTTAAATATTTATACAAACTAAATAAAAAAGTGATTTTCCATTTCTCATGTTAATTAAAATAACTTTTTGAAATCGAATTGATGACACTTTCTATGAGGAAAAAATGTTAGTAGCTATTTTTGCCATTTTGCATCATTCCTTATGTGAGAGAAAAAGTGCACCCCACTACCAACTTAAAGGCATGTGGAGCAGACCACTATCTTGGGTATCTATGGGTAAAGTAATGCCAATGAAATGTTTATCTGATTGATTGGAAACCTCAACAAGAGGGAGTTGCCTGTCTGGCAGACAGTTCATTGTTTCTAGCGGAGTTTGATTCGATTAAGCGTGGCAGGGTGCACTACTTCAAAGAGAGGGGAGGTTCTATCAGAATATTAGCTATAGAGTCTGAATGTTACCACTAGTACTACGGGGAGGCAACCTAGGCGTGCAACAATGGCCTTTTAGCTTACCATGAGTTACAGCAGGAGACTTATCTTGAGAGAAGGACATTGGAATGTACAACACCCAGAGAAACAACTGAAGATACCATGCTTCTTGTCTAATGCATTGGCTAGAGTGGTCGTCCTTAAGTTAACACAACCTGAATGCTTTTACAATAAACTCACGTCAAATAAAAGCATGTACACTGGGATCATCCTGGTGTGTACCACAGTATTCTATAAATATTTACATCCACTGAAAAGGGAATTAACTGAAATTTAAACTGGCAAAATAATGGTCATATAAACGGAGTGTGTGTTGCGTACTGGAAACTAAGGGGAACCCATGTCATCTGCATTAGACGAGGGCTGCGTTACCTTGGTATCCTCAGTTGCTCACTTACGTGATGGAAACAGCCTTTAAGGTGTGAAATGAACACTCTTCTTCTGTTTGCCAAGCGGGTGAGGAAAAGAAATCAAATAAAAAATGCAGTGATGGCGTTTCAATAGTCTGCACTATGAGAATGACAAATTATAAAACCAACCAAGAAACTTGAGATGAAATCTGCTCATATTCAAACATTAACTTGCAATTATTTGTTAAATACAGAATTATTGTAACATTATTTTACAACTAGTTATAATTATTATGACATTTGAAATTATACTCTCAAAGAGCAACATAAGCTTCTTGGTGCTATTATACAAGTAAGCAATATACAAAAACAAGGTTTTCAGGAGCAAATACAAAAGTTCTACTGTATTAGACTTATTGTTCACTATAAAAAGGTTCAAAGGGAAATCATGCATCTTAAAGAGAGAACATGCAGTGCTACAGTCTAGATATTTCATCCTCCAGTACATAAACTATTTCCTCTATTAGAAACACAGGTAATATTCATAAAGCATTTATTACAATGCTAAATATGCATGTGCAAAAAAAACATTGCATGTTGTTGACTGCTATTTTTCAAGACATTACATGACAATTCTGCTTTTCTTTTATCATTTCAGTCTATTCTCTTTGAGAACGCTTTATGAATATGTCCACATATTTTACAATGCACGTCCCCCCCACCCCCACAGCAGTCAACATTGAAAATAAAAGTTCCTATGTCAAGTATTAATAGTTTTCTTTATATTTCTGAGTCATCAACAACGTTTACAGCATAATGCTCCAAAGTCTGAATTCCCATCACATGTTCAGGAATGAAACACTCACAAGCACAGACGGGAAACTAAAGGAGTAAGGAGGTAAAGGGAACGGAAAGGAGCGAATGGATGACAGAGGGCTAGTACTGCGAGAGAGCATGTACCCTTTTGGTCTTTATCCGCGATGCAGCGTCCTGCGGGTATCGAGAATCTCCAGACTGAGTGTCAGTGAGAAAAACCTCAACATCATCAGGCACTTCTTCTAGAAAGTTGGAGGGAACAAGACCTTTGTGTCCATTGAGCTCGCCCTGAGGAATCACAAACACACAGGGTGACTGGCATAGAATGTACATTGGACTCCGCAATATAGGAAACTAGACGAAAGGGATATAAATGATCATTTTAAATTGTTTATCTTACGGCTACTATTACTATCACTGTCATTTCCACTGTGTTTATTTGCACTAAGCTGGTTGAAGAAATATTTATATCAAGTGTAAGTCACATCTCACATACTTACATAATGAAACCCATCTTCATCAATTTCACCAAATACTGTTATGACGTCACCAGCACAGAATGTCAGTTCAGCCTGTCAAAACAGGTTTGAGTTCAGTTTGACCTGCTTTCTCTACATCAAAGCAGCTTGCATCTGTTGAAGATTCTCTATAACCCAACCACGTGGGATACTGTTCGGGTTTAATTTGTGTGAAATGCTGTACTTCCTATTCCAATCACTGTGATGCATTGTGAATCTAGAAGTGTCGGTACAATCTTGGCAGACTGCTGCAGCTATCAAATGCATCAAGTGTTGGATATTTGAAGACAGGATTGCAACCAGTGATGTATATAAACCCTGGATGACTGACCGGGGACGCTGTAATGAAGCCACCGTCCAGCCATCTTGGTACTCATCCTCCATTGTAAAAAAGATTTTGGAGGCAATAGAAATGCATTTATTGACACGTTTATTATATGACAGACACCTTAATACATACTTTTAAATTATATTATGTGAACTAAACATACGTATAAAAAAATGAAAAAATATATAAACATTTTCCTTTTTTTGTACTAATGTTATTGTCCCTACTACAACAAAAAAATACTTAAATACATGTCATTTTTGTCCTTGAAACATTTCATTGAGATACTGTAGAATTCCATTCATTCCTATGGAGGACTGCTCCTTCTGGGTAGTGCCAATATGGCTGACCGGTGGCTTCAAAGCCTCTCAATGGCCAACACATAGCATCAGCAATCCAAGGTTTGTATACATCATTGATTGCAGCACAGACAATAGGCATACCGTACTACTATCTACTATCCACTTTTTCAGGCCTCTCCAAAACACACAAACCAAACATAGGAGATGGCTCAACACACAGACCAAACTGAGGAAGGATGCCAGTGCAGGCAATGGGTGAGGGGCTGTGTTCATGAGAGGGGTATACTGTAGCCCCCTCTACCATGTGTCCACCTCTGAACACTCCAACAACAGTCAGGGAGAAAAATACACAGAGAGCTGACGCTCCTCTCACTCACCTCATTCAGCCTGTCTCTCCCATACTGTGTCTGGGGTCGTGCCAATAGAAAGGTGAGAGTGAGTGAAACCAGGGGGGAAGGGCCATAAGAACAACAGGAAAAGGTTAAGCTACTAATGGGGACCAGGTAATGGTAAAGATGGGGAGTAAGACTGGCTGGTGTATTGCTGCAATGTTGGCAAGGCAATCAGGTACATCGTTAGTAGTAACAGGGTAGAACTACCTCTACACCTGACTCTAGCAGTACCTCCACATCCACGTTGGGGGAGCTCTCCCTGGGGTCGTAGTCATACAGTGCCACCATTCTACGTGTGGACGAGGGGTGCTGACGCCCACTCCGCCTGTTCCTCTCTGGACAGAGACACACAGACAGTCATCAATCAATAAGAATGACAAGTAACACACTAAACGAGATAATCACCGTACTAATCTCAGTTGTAAAATCACACACTAAAATGACAGTATGCAATGCCTTATGATCTCTCATGAATGACCGTCTGTCTATACAAGGCAAAGGCTGAATGAACATGGTACATGAAGGTGAAAGCCATAATGAACACCCCCATGGATTTACCGAAGATGAGCATGTTAGTGACAATTCTGACAGAAAAAAAAAATCACAACTAAACGCATAAGAAAAGTAAAGAAATGGTGGAAGAAGCAAAGCGTGAAGAAAAAAAATAGTGCAGAAAGAGTGCATCTAAAGAGAACACAGACCTCGCTTGGATTTTCGGGACCTGCGGTTTATTGAGCGACCATCTTTGAAGCGGTTGCTGATCACTTCACGGGAAAGTAGAGAGAAAAGAAACAGAACGAGGGAAACGATTGTAGAGACAGAGAAATGTATCATCAGCATTAGACATCAGTGCGTAATGAAAGCAAGCGAGACAGGAAAAGAGGAAGGGAAGAGAAAATCAGGCCCGAATTAGAGTAAGTAAGAGTAGTGGAGAAAAGACAGAGAGCAAGTGGGAGTCCAGGTGCCGCCCTACCTAATTTCTCTACAGGAGTGTTGAGTGGGAGGAAGCCCTGTTTGAGTAGCTGGTCCATCATCCCATCATCCTCAGTCTGGATCTCTGCCACCATGTTACAGGGGATCAGACCCGGGCGGTCACGGATCTCTGACACCATGTTACAGGGGATCAGACCCGGGCGGTCACGGATCTCTGCCCTGTAGAACCCATCCGTGTCCTTATCTCCAAACACCTGACCAGCACAGAGAACAATGTTAGGAGGGAGAAAGAGAGACAGCCACCACCACTACAGTTGTTTAATAGCAGCTTCACATACACAACTACATCTAACCCACGAATGTAAGTCAACACGAGGCCCTTTTGTTGTTAGGATGAGGAAAGCAGATTGGACTACAGCACTGTGTGGATCAGGCTCCCACCTTGATGATCTGGCCCTCTTTGAAGGGCAGCTCCTCGTCAGCAGCATCAGGGTTGGGGGACATGGACAGGGGGTCGTAGTCAAACAGGGCCACAAATATACGCGCCAGGTCCTCTGGCTCCGACTCCTCGTAGTACACTGGTGACCGCCGCCCTCGGCCATGTCCGCGGCCTTGCCCACCGTACTCATCTGAAACACAGAAGGCACTGCTGCAACTGCCAGCCTTGCTACTGCCAGCCCCCAGCATAGGATAGGCTGGGGTGCAGAGTGGAGTAGAGGGCAGCGGAACGAGAAGATGTCACTTTGTCAGAGCTGACAGACAGGGTAGAGGGCCATGAAACACGTGTGTGAAAAAGAGCCCAAGATTTCAAGGGGGATTTAAAGAGGTTTTAAGATAGAATGGTCAGTCTGTACTATTGTGTCCATCATCCTAGCCACCGTGCTTCTACACCTGCATTGCTTGGGGATTTAGTCTGGGTTTCTGTACAGCACTTTGATACATCAGCTGATGTAAGAAGGGCTATATAAATACATTTGATTTGATCCTCTCAAAGGGCACGCCTGTAAAAATGTCGATAAGACCCTACTGTAATTACATACTGTAGCAACATTTATGATTCCCAATTTATTAGAACATGTAAGCAGGACACTGTTTTTAGAGTTTTTTTTTAAAAGTCTAAGCTATCTATAATTGACAGATAGGACAGATTGGATGTTTTTTCACACATCTCTGAATGCTGTTAGGACAGACACCAAAAGGACAAACAGAGTACCTTTATAACACTCATAGATACAGTTAGACAGAGGTCAAGTAGGACAGACAGCAGCACATGTCAAGCCAGACGATGGGATGCAGGTGGAACTACACGACCATGCACATAACAAAGAAAGAATGGAAACAGACTCAGACTGTTCATTGCTGTTTTACTTCACTGTCTCACGGAGCGTAAACAGGCATTCATGCGTTCCACTCTTCAAAATGAGGAAGTATGCTTCAATATCAATACAAGAGGGGTAAAACCATGCTCACATTAGAAATACAGCATTAAGCTAAAAGGGCAAATGAATATTCCTGCAAGAAATGATAACATCAAATGCCATAGCAGAAATCTGACTCATCGGGGGCGTCAGGGACAGTGAGGGAAAAGGAAAGGAATCCACCTTATATTCATTCACTAGTGGATTTCCTGGAACTCCATGTCCAAACAAACCACGTTTCAATATCACAATTCAGGGCAATTTCTGTTCAATTATGTTTTAATGAGACAATACTAATGTTCGGTTTAGATGACAGCAGTTTCATCAAGGTGCAATGGAGTGATACCTACAAGACTTGAGTGCACTTACTCATCCAATGATTTTCCTTGTCACTGGACTGTAAACAATCAGTCATGCAAAATCAACAGTCAACAGGGGGACTATATGCCCTGGGAGGAGAAGAAGAAGGGTGAAAAGAAGGGATGGGTGAGAGGGAAGGAAGGAAGGAAGGAAGGAAGGAAGGAAGGAAGGAAGGAAGGAAGGAAGGAAGGAAGGAAGGAAGGAAGGAAGGAAGGAAGGAAGGAAGGAAGGAAGGAAGGAAGGAAGGAAGGAAGGAAGGAAGGAAGGAAGGAAGGAAGGAAGGAAGAGGGGTCTCCAAGGGAGGCCTGGGATTAAGGCTGCAGAGAGCTATACAGGGAGGGGAGGGGACACTCATTCTTCAGCTACAGAAAAAGTGGCCATCTTGTCTTTCCCAGCAGCCGAGTGTATAATTCACACTTAAGCTTGAGACTACTATTCCTTTCTAATATCAAGTAAGGTTCTTAACACGGTCTTCTATGTACTTTTCATGGTTTATTCATGTTGTTCTAGAGAGAAGCTGGGCCACATACCATCGTCATGCCATATCCTCCGCCGAGCTACACTGCCATGATAGTAAACATCCTCCTTGCCAGGTGAGAGGTTTCCCTCACTTCCCTCACTGTTACTCTCCATCATGGTGATCTCTACAGAAGACACCAATCAGATCACAGCGTTACTGTCAGGGACCCCCCCCCCACACTGCTCTACTTCACAGACCGGCCAATGCCTGGCTGGACATGCTGCTGGAGGGGAAGGGGCTGGGGGGATCAGGGGTCATGGGGAACAGGGGGTGGGATAAGGCGACAGGTTGTAATCTGGAGTTCTTCAATGTAAAACAGCAATGCTTTGCACTGTGTGAGACAGAGGGAAGGGTAAGAGCAGGTGAGCCCTTTATGCACACAGTATATAAAGTCGATAGTAAACAGTAGCAGCCCCTCCCCCTTAACTGCTTTGGCACATTTAAAAAGCCAAGTTAGAGACACCGTAAAGAGGTATGAGGTTGGTCAGAACTACAGGTGTAGGAGCACACCACAACTACAGAGAACTACATGGTTGTTTAAGGTCATGTGTCTATGGGAGAGATGTTCAGCTCAGGGGAGGACGGGGCATCCCAACACTAACCAATGGAAGGAACCATCATGGGTCGTCGCTGTGGGGGGTTGCCGCCATGGACAGGCCTCCTCCCTGAATGGTCCAGCCGGTCGCCATGGGAGCATCCATGGGAAGGGGAGTTCCCTATAATCTTTAGAGGGCGAGAAACACACAGCGTAAGTTAAAACAAGCTGCCTTTTACACTGCCTCTCTCACATAACAAACCAGCCATTCAAAAGGATCACAAAACCATAAGAGCAAATTATATCACTTCCATTTGTCCTTAAGGAGGCAAAATAAGGGTAATAAATAAACACATAAAATAAAGACACCAAACAAACCAAAAAACCATCAACAGAACCAAAGTAAATCAACTCCAGACACCACAACAGGATCAGATGTTTAGCTAAAGACCATTTGTTTTTTGTTCTGCTCATGTCAGCTCCTTGATGAGAAGAGGGACTGAGCGAGTAGAGGAAAGAGAATAGAATGGAGAAAGGCATAGTTAGCTGAGCACAACCATGATGGCTTCAGCCTGGGGCCCAAACCAGAGAGAGAGAAACTGAGGCCCAAAGGCTTCTCATCCGGTTAGTCATACAGGATATATGGGACAGAGATGGGGGGAGGGGGATCGAGCAATAAGATGACCACTGCTGTGTGTAGTATAGGAGGAGGAGAGGAGATTCTGTTGAAAAGATTATGGAAGAGCATGAAGAGGGGAGAGCATATTGTCTGCAGAACACTAACATAATGCAGATGGACTGAAGGCTAAATCAGCTATAAGACTATGAGAGACTATCCTCCATGTGGTCCTACTAGAAAAGGCTTTATCTGTCAAGGACTACAGCCTTTACGCGCAATGAGAAGCAGGACATGCTGGAATAGAGGTCCCCCTGTGGAAGGCAGTGCAATCAGGGTAAAGTCAGAGGTGGGATAGGATGGGCAAGACGTCTGTCATAGCTGCATTTCAAACCCATTGGCTGGTAGAGAGAGGGGGAAGGCGGAGCAGAATAGGTATAGCGCATCCCCATGCAAACTACAATGGTTGAGCTGCCATTTTGTTTAAAAAAGGAATCTTTCTCCTCAGACACATCAGAAACAAAAACTTTCTGAAATGGCCTTTAGATAATCAAAAAAGCTTCACTTAAAAACTCACTGGACGTTCTAAGAACGAGCAAACTACACACATGAAAAACTACAAATAAGAATCACCATGAACATGTACTAATAACTTGCCAGAATATTGGACAAAACAAAAATAAATCAATGTAAAGGTGGGAGACCCATAGAGAGAAAAAACACCAAGAAAAAAGGTATGGTTTTACTGCTTGCTGATGGAATGTACAGCAGGTAAGAGTCTGAGTCACACACACCGGCGGCTGGTCCGAGACCCTGTTGAGCCTGTTCACATAGCTGGCCCTAAGGTCCCTTTGATAAGGCCTGTCCAGCTGGTGGAGCCTGCCCTCGCTCAGGGCTCCGTCCCTGGGGTAGCGTCTGGGGCTGTGCCCTGGTTCCCTCTCCCACTCCCGGCCTGGCCCGTAGTGCACCTCCCTGTACCTCAGGTCAGACATGTGGCCCGTCTTAGGGCTGTCACAGTGGTCCTCATCCATGCTGCACTGCCGTGTCAGCTGCCTCTTCCTGCCTGCAGCCAGGGCCCGTCGCTCTACCGGCCCCTCACAGTGGATGTAGTGGACAGGACCCCGCATGGGGCTGCCGTGGGAGTAACCCCGGTACCCCAAAGAGCCCTCCTCCTCACTGCCACAGTCCAGGCCGCTGTCAGGGCTCTTGGTGGTCTGGCGGCTGGGCCGGTTCAGGCTGCGCTCCTCGAAATTACAGCCATAGCGGGGAGAGGAATGCTGGCGCTGCAGCAGGCGACGGTGGTTCTTGCTGGGGGAGAGGTGGTTGTGCTGGTGGGGGTCCTGCTGGTAGATACGGGGGCTCCTGCGGTGCATGCAGGGTGTACCAGGCCTGCCTTCGTCGTCAAAGCGCAGGCGCTGATGATGATGACCCATCCCATCCACTCCGTCCGGCTCGTCCTCGGCAACCTCAGGGATGCTGTGGAGGCGTTTACTACGCAGGGACTTCTGTCTCACCACCTCCCTCTGTAGGTCCCAGCAGTCCCTCTCCTCCCCTAGGTCCTGACGCCTGTAATACGCCTGGAAGACCAGGATGGGACAGCCACGGTGCAGAGAGCAGGGTGGATTGGTTTGGCATTTCAATTAAGAGTTTTGTTTAAAATGTAGTTTTTGAAGGTGTTAGAACAGGCAGGAAACAACAACACAGTGTGTGAATAAAAAATTAAATGGGAAAAAAGACAAAATAAGAACAGAATTAGTTATTTGTGGCAGAATGGCCAGATGTAAGGCATGCAGTGTCATTCCGTGAGCTGGGGGAAATAGCATGCTCTGAACGGGAATACGTGGGACGAAAGCAAAGGGAGTAATAGACAGTAACACTGAGGATGGGTCTGGGACAGATTAGAAAAGGGTGCAACAAATCTGCCAAGGGAGAAATACTCACAGATAAATGACACAGGTGACAAACTCACCAAACATATAGGTGAATTAACTATGCCAAGAAAAGACTTCAAACACATTGCACCAAGCACAGCCTGGGCAAGTGAATGAGACCTACAGTATACACATTAACCAAGAGGAATGTGGCAGCAAACTAAGCAAAGCACTTGCATAAGCAAAATAAGACATTTAAAAAGTGTCTCAGTCTGTTCTAACATTTTCAGACATGACCCGAGGGCTGTTCTTATGACAGATTTAGTTTCCATCAATAATGACTATAGACTGAATCTCAGCTGTGTTGCTTCTGATATTTGACCCTGATTGCACTACTACATAGGACACTCCCTTTCCAGAGCATAGTAAAAAGACACAAATACATACAGAACATGAATGAGACATACTGATTGGTGACATGATGAGGTACTATGGAAAACGTAGGCAAATGCAGCAGATCAATACACCTAAAAAGACAGTTCTGTTGAGTACCGTACAGTGTGAGGGATCACATCTTGCTTTACTCTGATCACCTTGATAAGTTGAACGTTTCACACGTATTCCCACAGCATTGCATGACTGTAAACATGTTTCTGGGGACCTTTCATATCAACACTCCCAGTGAATACAGAAGACCATTTCACTTGTTGTTTATCATCAACACAGTAAATATAACCTATGTTTCACTGCTAATAATAATGTCACTCAGGAGAACTTGTTACATAATGATTATTGACCACACATCCACATACTCAATGGAGACATCATCAACGTCCAGAAAAGAACTCAAACACAAAAAGGTACAGCATGAGACGGACACAACCCAAAGTGAATTATTCCATTTAAGTAGCCTAAACTCACTTAAATGAGATTCCCATATGCATTCGATATGCCATGACCCTTCTAGATGATGATACAGTACATTTTAAAATATCAATGTTTGGTCATTGACATATTCCTTTACAACACATTTTTAACAGATTATTCATGAACAGTAAGTCTACTAATTATCCCGTTTTTACAAAATATGGACAGTCTTAATTAAACTTTATATTAAAATGCATATTGAGACAAAACAACATTCCATGTTTCTATCGATACCAAGCTCATTTTAAACATAATTGTTCACCTCTCCTTTTACAGTCCATGCTGGGTGTGTATAGTACAGCCATTCAGATGGGTTAGTTAAGACTTGGATGATGAAGCTGATATGCAGTGTGTTGTTCAGCTCAGAACAGGATGGAGCGCTCAGCAGGCAAAGCCACAGTGGGCCTGCATGTAGAGCCAGACAGTGAGAGAAGGCAGCCGGGGCCACAGTAGATAGGAGGGCCCTCCCTCCCTCCCCAACCCCCCTACCCGCCTTCCAACCCCCCTCCCTACCTCCCCTACCCCCCTCCCTACCCACCTCCCCTGGACCCCTACTAGATGAGGTATTATGTGTGCTGTACCTTGAGAGTGTTGTGAGAGTTGATGCTGCGCCGACGGCCCTCCTCCAGCTGCATCTCAGAGTACAGGTCATCCTCGTCCTCCTCCATGATGTCAGACAGGTCTGAGCCGCGGCTGCTCTCTGTCTGGTACTCCTCACTGTGGCTGTAGTGGTGCTGGGAGACAGGGGAGAGGACCAGCTTTAACATGGAACCACAGGAACAACAAGCCTGTGTCTGACTGGCTGAACTAGGAGACGGGGGAGAGGACCGGCTTTAACATGGAACCACAGGAACAACAAGCCTGTGTCTGACTGGCTGAACTAGGAGACGGGGGAGAGGACCGGCTTTAACATGGAACCACAGGAACAACAAGCCTGTGTCTGACTGGCTGAACTAGGAGACGCGGGGGGGAAGTTTCAAACAGGTCAACATTCACAAGGACGCAGGGCCAGATGGATTACCAGGATGTGTATTCAGAGCATGCACTGACCAACTGACCAAGTCTCTTCGCTGACATTTTCAACCTGTCCCTGGCCGAGTCTGTAAAACCAACATGTTTCAAGCAGACCATCATAGTCCCTGTCCTCAAGAACACCAAGGTGACCTGCCTAAATGACACCGAACCGTAGCACTCACGTCTGTAGCCATGAAGTGCTTTGAAAGACTGGTCATGGTTCACATCAACACCATCATCCCAGAAACCCTAGACCCACTCAAATTCGCACCACCCCAACAGATCCACAGATGATGCAATCTCTATTGCACTCCACACTGCCCTTTCGCACGTGGACAAAAGGAACACCTATGCAAGAATGCTGTTCATTGACCACAGCTTAGCGTTCAACATAATTCCCTCAAAGCTGACCCCCCTTTCTGCAACTGGATCCTGTACTTCCTGACAGGCCGCCCCCAGGTGGTAAGGGTAGGAAACAACACATCTGCCACGCTGATCCTCAACACGGGGGCCCCTCAGAGGTGTGTACTTAGTCCCCTGCTGTAGTCCCTGTCCACCCACAACTGCGTGGCCATGCACGATTCCAACCCCATCATTAAGTTTGCCGACGACACAATGGTGGTAGGCCTGATCAGCGACAACAATGAGACAGTCTATAGGGAGGAGGTCAGAGACCTAGCAGTGTGGTGCCAGGACAACAACCTCTCCCTCAACGTGATCAAGACAAAGGAAATGATTGTAGACTTCAGGAAAAGAAGGGCTGAGCACACCCCCATTCTCATCTACGTGGCTGTAGTAGAGCAGGTTGAGAGCTTAAAGTTCCTTGGTGTCCACATCACCAACAAACTATCATGGTCCAAACACACCAAGACAGTCGTGAAGAGGATATGACAACACCTATTACCCCTCGGGAGACTGAAAAGATTTGGCATGGATCTTCAGATACTCCAAAGGTTCTACAGCTGCACCATTGAGAGCATTGTGATGCATCACTGTCTGGGCAACTGCTCGGCCTCTGACCGCAATGTGCTACAGAGGGTTGTGCGTACGGCCCAGTACATCACTGTGGCCAACCTTCCTGCCATCCACAACACCTATACCAGTTGGTGTCAGAGAAAGGCATTTCATTTTGCCAAAGACGCCAACCACTCTAGTCATAGATTGTTCTCTCTGCTACCGCATGGCAAGTGGTACCGGAGCGCCAAGTCTTGGTCCAAAAGGCTTCTTATCAGCTTCTACCTCCAAGCCATAAGACTGCTGAAAAGCTAAGCAAATTGCTACCCGGACAATTTGCATTGACCCCCCCCACCCTTTTTTTACGCTGCTGCTACTCGCTATTTATTATCTATGCATAGTCACTTTACAACTACCTACATGCACATATTACCTCAATGACCTCGACTAACCTGTTACCCCGCACATTGACTCGGTACCGGTACCCCCTGTATATTGCCTCGTTATTGTAATTTTTAAATGTTTTACTTTAGTTTATTTAGTAAATACTTTCTTAAAACTGCATTATTGGTTAAGGGCTTGTAAGTAAGCATTTCACGGTAAGGTCTACCTACACCTGTTGTATTCGGCACATGTGACAAATAAAATGTGATTTGATTCGATTTAACATGGAGTTACAGGTTACAATCATATCTTTTTCTTCATTTTCCCAGAGCGATGATTGGAACAGAAACAAACTGTATTATTCTGTATTTAAGCTGACAGAGTTGTTGTTTTACCCGTACATGTCTCCCCAGTTCAGAGCCTCTGAGGAATTCGTCCACAGAAGCCCCTCTCCTCCTGGTGTGGGGAGAGACATAACCATCCTCCTCCTCATCAGAGTTCACGCTCCGCTCACTGAAGATGTTCCTCTTCTCCATCTGACACAGGAAAACACAGACAAGCAAACCTCATACATGTATATAGCTGCAGATGCATCACACTATCACAATGATACATGATATTAGTTCTCTAGAGTATTGACTCAATAGTACCCTGAGAGTCTATGAGGCACTTGGTACACAAACCAAACTCTGTTTGTGCTGTACTGTGTGTCGTCATGTCATAGGCAAATCTGAAGTGGCTGCTTACCCGGTTGTTCTCAGCGAACACTCTCTGTGCAGCTTTCCTGGCCATGGCCTTGGCGATGGTGTTGGGGATGGGGGCTCCCTGAGGCTGGGGCAGGATCCTCTGAGGAGAGGGTGAACGACGCCCCTGGAAGTGGGGCGGCTCCAAAGTGTGTCCACGCATGGTAGGAGGGAGGGGCGAAGGGGAGCGCTCCCAGGGCGGACCAGGCCGCAGGCCCGCCTCATACTCTTTGGTTTCCGACTCTCTAGCACTTACTAAATTGGGCTTAGACATGGGGTAGGGCTGGTGTTGGGGCTGGGGCTGGGGGTGAGGGGTGGGTGGCGCAGAGGCTGACCATGAGGCAGGGTGTGGGGCTGGGATCGAGGCAGAGGGTGGACCTGAGGTTGGGGGTGGGATGAGGGGTAGGTCTGGGGGTATGGCGGGTGTGTTTGTGTGTGTGGCTGATGGTGCTGGGGTTGAGGCATAGGATGGGGGTGTGCAGGGGAGCGGTGGTGGGGTGAGTGATGGGGAGGCCTCAGGATATTGTGCGGTATGGTGGCCACGGGGGAGTCCTGAGACTCTCCTTGTGCTGATAACGTCCTGACAATGACCTCCCTGGCCTCCAGACACTGGATCCTATTCAGCTCCACTGTCACATAGTCAGCTGTTGGGTACATCACCTCCGCTATCTGGACACACACAGGGACAGGGACAAGACACTTCAATTCACATGTCTTAAGTAACAAACCCAATATATTATTTCAGAATTTCACGCAAAATGGGGCCTGGTAAACCTGTGTTTTCAAACCACTGCATTACATAAGGCCTACAGAAACCATGGACTGAACGTCACCGTTACATCACCACTCTCCAGCAGACGGCAGTAGAGTGTTACACACAAATCACAGCATTGAGGGTTAGCTGTTACACCACACACTCACTTTCACAGCTTTAAACATCAGGTTCTGCATAATACATCATTCTAATGCACCTTTTGTCCCTTTGTGCACACGGCATAGCCAATCACGTTGGCTCCGTTGGAGGTTCCAGTGGGGGTGAGGATGGGGGGTTTCCATCGCACCTGCAGAACCCCGGGGTTCTGGCCCAACTGGACCTGCACCTCCTGGGGAGGAAAGGGAGGACCTACGGAGGACAGCAGACACAAAGGAGTGTAAGGATATCAACCCAATACACTACAACATTTAGAAAACTATACACTATCAGCTGAACAGTTTGTATGTTCCTTCATAAGGAAAATAATGTCTTGACCTGATTCCATACAATACCAGAGAGGCACTCACAGATAGTTCATGTTGCATTAGATGTTTTTATGCAATCAAAAATGTGTGTAATGAGGTAATAAGAAAACAGTATGATTTGTACTGTATGTATGTCAGTGGAGGCTCCTCAGAGGAGGAAGGGGAGGACCATCCTCCTCAGTGAATTTCATCAAAATAAAAATAGTGAAACATTCAAAAGTTACCCTTTTTAGATGAAACTATACTAAATACAGAGCATTCGGAAAGTATTCAGACCCCTTGACTTTTTCCACATTTTGTTACATTACAGCCTTATTCTAAAATGTATTACATTATTTTCCCCCCTCACCAATCAACACACAAAACCCCATAATGACAAAGAGAAAACAGGTTTGCAAAAATTACATAAGTATTCAGACCCTTTGCTATGAGACTCAAAATTGAGCTCAGGTGCATCCTATTTCCATTGATCATCCTTGAGATGTTTCTACAACTTGATTTGAGTCCACCTGTGGTAAATTCAATTGATTGGACATGATTTGGACAGGTACACACCTGTCTATATAATGGTCCCACAGTTGACAGAGCAAAAACCAAGCCATGAGGTCAAAAGAACTGTCCGTAGAGCTCCGAAACAGGATTGTGTCGAGGCACAGATCTGGTGAAGGGTATCAAAAAATATCTGCAGCATTGAAGCATTGAATGCCAAGTATGGAGGAAACCAGGCACCATCCCTACAGTGAAGCATGGTGGTGGCAGCATCATGCTGTGGGGATGTTTTTCAGCAGCAGGGACTGGGAGACTAGTCAGGATCGAGGGAAAGATTAACGGAGGAAAGTACATAGAGATCCTTGATGAAAACCTGCTCCAGAGCGCTCAGGACCTCAGACTGCGGAGAAGGGTCACCTTCCAACAGGACAATGACCCAAAGCACACAGCCAAGGCAACGCAGGAGGGGCTTTGGGACAAGTCTCTGAATGTCCTTGAGTGGCCCAGAGCCCGAACCCAATTAAACATCTTTGGAGAGGCCTGACAATAGAGATGCAGCAACGCTCCCCATGGTATAGCCGGAAGACAGCTAGTTTCTGTCCTCCTCTGGGTACATTGACTTCAATACAAAACCTACGAGGCTTGTGGTACCCTTCTATAGACTTACACAGTAATTATGACCACATTCGGAGGACGTCCTCCAACCTATCAAAGCTCTTGTAGCATGAACTGACATGTTGTCCACTCAAAGGATCAGATAACTAATCTAGTACTGAAAGCATAAGCTACCACCTTAGAGCATAAAATGTGGTGAGTAGCTGACTGAGAGAGAAAGACCATCGTTGAATAGTTTTGAACAAATTAATTTCTTCAAAAATGAAGGAGAAGCAAGAGAGAGGAGGAGAGAGACAGCTATATTTTGTTGTATTTTCTTTTCACTTACTTAGCGAGCAAATGCAGCTAGCTAGTTTAGCCTAGTCAAACACCTGGCTCAAACAGAGAGGGATGCTGTGTTAGTTAGCTGACTATCCAACACAAACTCTTCTAAGTCGAGGTATGCTTTTGGTTTAATTGATTTATTGCCACCGGGGCCCGCCGGTGTAACTGCTAAACTGCTTGCTAACTGTACCCTGTACAACATGATTGTAGCGGGTTTACTAATATGTCAGTTCTAGTAGCTATGTTGACTATGACTTTAGCTAATATGGTGACAACAGTGTAGGCTGTGTATAGCAGTTAGCAGGTATGATATGAAGGTTCTTGCTTGGAAAGGTGTTTTCGCCAGGCCACAGACAGCTGATGTGTTGTCCACTGAAGTCCACAAGTGAAGGGAAAAGTTGAGAGGAGGAGAGTGCGTTGATGCAAGGAATTATACAACGATCAAAGGGATCATGCTGTTTGTATGTGGATGCAATGAAAGTTAACCGTGTTTGCGTGGGATCAGGTGTGTATACATTCTGACGATTCTGTTGAAAAATGTTTCTTTAATGGAAGTAAATGGAACGAAACGGGGATAAACCTGAATTTGTCCAATAGAAAATCTCATTTGTAACTGTTGGACTAACGATTACACCCTTGATCAGCTATACGCAGGCAAGCATGTGCAAGGCGGTATTCAATGTGTCAATGTCTGTTACCTTGATTACTCAAATTTCTCTCGACCTGTGCAACTACGCTGTAAACTTTAATTGATAGGCTAGGTTGTAGCAACCTCATGATGGACAAGTACTACACATAATCGAGGGATGTGTGTGTGTGTGTCACAGGAGGTTGGTGGCACCTTAATTGGGGAGGATGGGCTTGTACAGTATGTATGTATGTATGTATGTATGCATGTATGTATGTACATGGTTTCTCCCTTGTTCGATTGGGTTCTCCCTAAAACACTTCTGCGAGCAGGCCTTTCTAATCGACCTGGCCCGGGTATCCTGGAAGGATATTAACCTCATCCCGTCAGTAGAGGATGCCTGGTCGTTCTTTAAAAGTAATTTACTCACCATCTTAAATAAGCATGACCATTTCAAAAAATGTAGAACTAAGAACAGATATAGCCCTTGGTTCACTCCAGACCTGACTGGCCTTGACCAGTGTAACCAATGTGAAATGGCTAGCTAGTTAGCGGGGTGCACGCTAATAGCGTTTCAATTGGTGATGTCACTCGCTCTGAGACCTTGAAGTAGTTGCTCGCTTCGAGACCTTGAAGTAGCTTTTGTGGCGTGATGGGTAACGATGCTTTGCGGGTGTCAGTTGTTGATGTGTGCAGAGGGTCCCTGGTTCGAGCCCCAGCAGGGGCGAGGAGAGGGATGGAAGCTATGTTGTTACATTGATGCTGTTGACCCAGATCACTGGTTGCTGCGGAAAAGGAGGAGGTCAAAAGGGGGTGAGTGTAACGGATGTGAAATGGCTAGCTAGTTAGCGGGGTTCGCGCTAATAGCGTTTCAATTGGTTCTGTCACTCGCTCTGAGACCTTGAAGTAGTTGTTCCCCTTGCTCTGCAAGGGCCATGGCTTTTGTGGCGAAATGGGTAACGATGCTTTGAGGGTGACTGTTGTCTGTGTGCAGAGGGTCCCTGGTTCGAGGAGAGGAGAGGGACAGAAACTATACTGTTACACCAGCACAAAAACATCCTGTGGCGGACTGCACTAGCATCGAATAGTCCCCACGATATGCAACTTTTTAGGGAAGTCAGGAACCAATACAAGCAGTCAGTTAGGAAAGCAAAGGCTAGCTTTTTCAAACAGAAATTTGCATCCTGTAACTCCAAAAACCTTTGGGACACTGTAAAGTCCATGGAGAATAGGAGCACCTCCTCCCAGCTGCCCACTGCACTGAGGTTGGGAAACACTGTCACCACCGATAAATCCACGAAAATCGAGAATTTAAATAAGCATTTCTCTACGGCTGGCCATGCTTTCCTCCTGACTACCCCAACCCCAGCCAACTGCTCTGCTTCTCCTGCAGCTACTTACCCTGAAGCTACTTGCCCAAGCCTCCCCAGCTTCTCCTTCTCCCAAAACCAGATAGCTGTTCTGAAAGAGCTGCAAAACCTGGACCCGTACAAATCAGCTGGGCTAGACAATCTGGACCCTCTCTTTCTAAAATTATCCGCCGCCATTGTTGCAACCCCTATTACCAGTCTGTTCAACCTCTCTTTCGTTTCGTCTGAGATTCCTAAAGATTGGAAAGCTGCCACGGTCATCACCCTCTTCATAGGGGGTGACACTCTAGACCCAAACTGTTATAGACCTATATCCATCCTGCCCTGCCTTTCTAAAGTCTTCGAAAGCCAAGTTAACAAATAGATCACTGACCATTTCGAATCCCACCGCAACTTCTCCGCTGTGCAATCCGGTTTCCGAGCTGGTCACGGGTGCACCTCAGCCACGCTCAAGGTACTAAACGATATCATAACTGCTGTCGATAAAAGGCTTTCGACTCTGTCAATCACCACATTCTTATCGGCAGACTGAACAGCCTTGGTTTCTCAAATGACTGCCTCGCCTGGTTCACCAACTACCTCTCAGACATAGTTCAGTGTGTCAAATCAGACGGCCTGTTGTCCAGACCTCTGTCAGTCTCTATGGTGATACCACAGGTTTAATTCTCGGCCCGACTCTTTTTTCTGTATATATCAACGATGTCGCTCTTGCTGCAGGTGATTCCTTGATCCACCTCTACACAGACAACACCATTCTGTATACTTCTGGCCCTTCACGGTGTTAACAAACCTCCAAACGAGTTCAATACCATACAACACCACAAACTAAATGCATGCTCTTCAACCGATCGCTGGCCACACCCGCCCGCCCGACTAGCATCACTACTCTGGACGGTTCTGACTTAGAATATGTGGACAACTACAGATACCTAGGTGTCTGGCTAGACTGGAAACTCTCCTTCCAGACTCACATTAAACATCTCCGATCCAAAATGAAATCTAGAATTGGCTTCCTATTTTGCAACAAAGCCTCCTTCACTCACGCTGCCAAACATACCCTCGTAAAACTGACTATCCTACCAATCCTCAACTTTGGCGGTCATTTACAAAATAGCCTCCAACACTCTACTCAGCAAACTGGATGCAGTCTATCACAGTGCCATCTGTTTTGTCACCAAAGCCCCATATACCACCTACCACTGCGACCTGTATTTTCTCGTCGGCTGGCCCTCGCTACATATTCGCAGCCAGACCCACTGGCTCCATGTTATCTATAAGTCTCTGCTAGGTAAAGCTCCGCCTTATCTCAGCTCACTGGTCAGCATAACAACACCCACGCGTAGCAGGCGCTCCAGCAGGTATATCTCACTGGTCATCCTCAAAGCCAACACCTCCTTTGGCCGCCTTTCCTTCCAGCTCTCTACTGCCAATGACTGGAAAGAATTGCAAAAATCACTGACGTTGGAGACTTATATCTCCCTCACTAACTTTAAGCGTCAGCAATCTGTGCAGCTTACCGATCGCTGCAGCTGTACACAGCCCATCTGTAATTAGCCCATCCAACTACCTACCTCATCCCCATATTGTTTTATTTACTTTTTTGCTCTTTTGCACACCAGTATTTCCAGTATTTCTACTTGCACATCATCATCTGCACATCTATCACTCCAGTGTTAACTTGCTAAATTGTAATTACTTCTCTACTCTGGCTTATTTATTGCCTTACCTCCTTACGCCATTTGCACACACTGTATATAGAATTTTCTATTGTGTTATTGACTGTACATTTGTTTATGTGTTGTTGTATTGTGTCACACTGCTTTGCTTTATCTTGGCCAGGTCGCAGTTGTAAATGAGAACTGGCCTACCTGGTTAAATAAAGGTGAAATATATATATTTTAAATGCATGTATGTAAGTAATGCTTCAGGTGTGGGTACCGTATGTACCATAGCCCGTGGTGTGTATGTTTGTGTCCACTACAGCATGACTACATATGTATGTTTATGGGTGTAACATTATCATGCTGTCAGGATTTCTGTCCAAATATTCCTCAGAACAGCCAGAGACAGTCAGGTTGGTTTTCACAGTCCCTCTACCTCTGCTCTGCTGCATGCTAAATCAACAGGGCTCATCTGTGCTGAGCTGCCAGTGCCCCGCAGAGACACACACACACACACACACACACACACACACACACACACACACACACACACACACACACACACACACACACACACATACAGAAAAAAACACGCACACATACACACACCCATTCAGCATTATCTCTGAGCAGAGCAGTAAAGAGCAGAGCAGTAAAGAGTGGAGTAGAGCAGAGTAGAGAACAGAGCAGAGTTGAGCAGAGTAGAGGGCACATCAGAGTAGAGCGGAGCAGAGCAGTGAAGAGCAGTGAAAATCAGAGCAGAGCAGTGAAGAGCAGAGAAGAGAAGATCAGAGTAAAGCAGTGAAAGTCAGAGCAGAGCAGTGAAGAGCAGAGCAGAGAAGGTCATAGCAGAGCAGTGAAGGTCAGAGCAGAGCAGTGAAAGTCATAGTAGAGCAGTGAAGATCAGAGCAGTGACGATCAGAGCAGAGAAGATTAGAGCAGAGCAGTGAAGATCAGAGCAGAGCAGTGAAAATCAGAGAAGATCAGAGCAGAACAGTGAAAATCAGAGAAGATCAGAGCAGTGAAATGCAGAACAGAGAAGATCAGAGTAAAGCAGTGAACGTCAGAGCAGAGCAGTGAAGAGCAGAACAGAGCAGTGAAGAGCAGAGCAGTGAAGGTCAGAGCAGAGCAGTGAAGGTCAGAGCAGAGCAGTGAAGGTCAGAGCAGAGCAGTGAAGGTCAGAGCAGAGCAGTGAAGGTCAGAGCAGAGCAGTGAAGGTCAGAGCAAAGCAGTGAAAATCAGAGCAGTGAAATTCAAAGCAGAGCAGTGGAGATCAGAGCAGATCAGTGGAGATCACAGCAGATCAGTGGAGATCACAGCAGATCAGTGGAGATCACAGCAGATCAGTGGAGATCACAGCAGAGCAGTGGAGATCAGAGCAGATCAGTGGAGATCAGAGCAGATCAGTGGAGATCACAGCAGATCAGTGGAGATCACAGCAGATCAGTGGAGATCACAGCAGATCAGTGGAGATCACAGCAGATCAGTGGAGATCACAGCAGATCAGTGGAGATCACAGCAGAGCAGTGAAGATCAGAGCAGAGCAGTGAAAGTCAAAGCAGAACAGTGGAGATCAGAGCAGAGCAGTGGAGATCAGAGCAGTGAAATTCAAAGCAGAGCAGTGAAGTTCAGAGCAGAAGGCACCCAGAGCAGAGCAGTCTGAGAATGTGCATCAATACATCTTAAATCACATTTCACCACGAGATGAGTGTCAGCAGAGATATACCTACTCCTTTCTGAAGAGGAGGATTCAGCAGTAGACATTCTGAGCATTCTGAGCACTCAGCTGTTTTAGTAATTCAACTATGAATATTATAAAGCATGAGTGTCAGTGAGGGCTCAAATGTGCATTTAAATCATCTCAGTGAAACCCTTCCATCTATTAAAATTCATGCAGAGAAAAACCAGTAGGAGTAACCCTTGTACAAACCCTTGTATGAACCCTTGTATGATGTTTTGGTTGCATGATACATACACTTATTTCTAACCATCTTTGTTCTCAACATGAGCAACATATTAATTGGTGACTTCATCCACAGGAACAAGGTCAATTTCCAATAATTGAAAGCATCTCCAATGCTGTCTTAACCTCACAATGTGATGGTGGAGCTTGATAAGATAAATGCCCAGTGTGTTCCCAGTAATAAGTCCCCTCCCTGTTGCTGCTGCCTAAACACATAAAGCTCCCAGTACAGCTGTCCTTCCTGTCCTGTTCTGTCCTGTCTCCTCCCTCTCACCTCTTCCTGACCTCTGCCCTTCCATTAGACTCAAGCAGTCACTCACACACAGCAGGGCCAGTCAGTACATTCAGGTCAGCTCAATTCATTTCAAGGTTGAGTAAATGTACAGTTGGGAGTTCGCAAGCTTGTTCTTAAGTCATTATTTTAAACACAAATGGATTTTCTTTTTTTGATTAACACTTATTACTAATGTCCAGACAACAGAGGGAAATCATTGGTAGTGTTCTTTATAAGTGGTTGAAAAGTTAAACCTAGCAGCCAGTGGGTTTAAGGGCGCTGGCAGACTGTATGTATAGTAAAGACTGTGCGGTCTCTTTCTCTCTCTTCACTCCCTCCTCTCTCTCTCTCTCTCTCTCTCTCTCTCTCTCTCTCTCTCTCTCTCTCTCTCTCTCTCTCTCTCTCTCTCTCTCTCTCTCTCTCTCTCTCTCTCTCTCTCTCTCTCTCTCTCTCTCTCTCTCTCTCGTGGCGTGTAGAGCTGTATGGGGTCTCAGGGGAGACCAGTCACACAGAGCTACAGAACATACACTATTTACACACATTAGGCATCTAGAGTTTCTCTCTTTCTCCCCTACCGACTCGGTTTTCACTCTCATCTTCTGACTCGGTTTTCACTCTCGTCCTCTGACAATATGCAGCCTTCTGCAGCAAACGCTCCCTGGATGTCTATTCATCACACTTCTTTTCCCCCTCCATCTTTAGCGTGCGCCTCTCTTATCAAAGCCAGCACACACATATCCTTGAACGCAATCAAAAAAAAAGTGACTGAGAAATATGAAAACGAGCCTTTCGATGTCTGTCAGGTACAAGGTTGTAAATATAATAGGCTCAAAGCTTGTCAGAGCTAAAGTGAATAGATTGCTGTGTTTACACCAAATTGCCAAAGGCTTTTTAGCCAGAAATGGTTTTGAAAGCAGGAGAACACAGTGAAAGTATACGGCTGTGCAGGCTGGATATACAAGAGGCAGCAGAAGCAGCAGGAACTAACTACAATTGCACTGCATGCTCAATGCACCCTGAAGAGACAAACAACCAGGCCAGTTATGCTGAGTACACCTCTTTGGGAGACCGGAAAGCATTTACAATTATGCAAAATGCCACCTGATGACTAAGTGTGTGTTTTAACCAGTGGAGGCTGCTGAGAGGAGGACGGCTCATAGTAATGGCTGGAACGGCATAAATGGAATGATATCAAACACATCGAACATGTGGTTTACATTGGTTTTGATAACCATTCACTGCATTCCAGCCATTATTATGAGCCATCCTCCCCTCAGCAGCCTCCACTGGTTTTAATGATGGGAGAAAGGGAGAGATAGTAGGTGGGCTGACCTGCAGGCTGGGTGCAGAACTCCACAGAGATCTCCCTCTTGTCCCTGTGCTCCAGGGGCATCTGCCAAGGTATCTGGTGTGTCCGCGCCACGGCCTTCACCTTGTAAACGGTCATGGGCTTCAGTTGGAAGAACTGGTACTTGTAGGCCCCTGCCTTCACCATGTCATACTCAGCCTCGTTCAGGAAGATGGTGTGGCTGTAGTTGCTGTTGCTAGGCTGCCAGGAGAGCTCAGCAGAGACCTGCGTGATGTTGTCTACCCTCAGATAGTAAGGAGCCACCACCACATCCTTTCCCACTAGTAGAGTGCAGCGCAGCTCGTCAGACGGGCCCCGCTCTGTGATGCTCTGTACCGAGATGCGGTAGGTATTGGTGGCCAGGTTAAGTTTCTCGATAAGCGACTTTGTCTTGCCCCCAAAGGGCACGCTCATCCTCACCTCCTTGTCCACCAGGACGTTGTAGCCACTGATGGAGCCCCAGCCGGGCGGCACCACCGGAGGGTCCCAGCACACGATCACACTCTTGGCCAGCTGTTTGATCAGATTGATACGGCGAGGGTAAGGCACAATATTTTCACCAATCTCGTCAATGCTGACATCCAGGGTCCCTATTCCATTGCTGCAGGAACCCATGGAGCCCAGGAAGTCCATGCCCAGACTACTGCTGCCCAGGCTGGTCAGAGTGCTGCTCAGACTAGAACCCAGTCCAGTGGAACCGTGACTGGAACCGTGAGTGGAACCCAGAGTGGAACCCATGTGGCTGCCCAGAGTGGAACCGTGAGTGGAACCCAGAGTGGAACTGAGGTTGCTCCCCAGGTTTCTCTCAAGATTTCTCTCCAGGTTTCTATCTAGGCTAGGGCCCAGGTCCAGTTTACTGTCAGACAGCAGGCTGCTGATGCTGCTCAGGCCCATGCTGCCCAGCCCTGTGGAGCCCAGGCTGCTGTGGTTACTACTGAGGTAGCCTGACTCTTTGGCCCCATCCCTGTGCTGAGCAGAGGGCATCTTCTCATCCTTAACAAAGTCCACAAAGTTGGAAGGGACAAGTCCCTGCTGTCCATCCAGCAGCTCTCCTGAGGAACAGAGAGAAAGCAGTAAGTATTACTATTAACAACAACACTCACAGTGAAAAGCAGCAAGTAGTATTAACAACTCTCACAGTGACGAGCAGTAAGTAGTATTAACAACAACTCTCACAGTGACGAGCAGTAAGTAGTATTAACAACTCTCACAGTGAAAAGCAGCAAGTAGTATTAACAACTCTCACAGTGACGAGCAGTAAGTAGTATTAACAACTCTCACAGTGAAAAGCAGCAAGTAGTATTAACAACTCTCACAGTGACGAGCAGTAAGTAGTATTAACAACTCTCACAATGACGAGCAGTAAGTAGTATTAACAACTCTCACAGTGACGAGCAGTAAGTAGTATTAACAACTCTCACAGTGACGAGCAGTAAGTAGTATTAACAACTCTTACAGTGACGAGCAGTAAGTAGAATTAACAACTCTCACAGTGACGAGCAGTAAGTAGTATAAACAACAACTCTCACAGTGACGAGTAGTAAGTAGTATAAACAACAACTCTCACAGTGACGAGCAGTAAGTAGTATAAACAACAGCTCTCACAGTGACGAGTAGTAAGTAGTATAAACAACAACTCTCACAGTTACGAGTAGTAAGTAGCATAAACAACAACTGTCACAGTGACGAGCAGTAAGTAGTATAAACAACAACTCTCACAGTGACGAGTAGTAAGTAGTATAAACAACAACTCTCACAGTGACGAGTAGTAAGTAGTATAAACAAGAACTCTCACAGTGACGAGTAGTAAGTAGTATAAACAAGAACTCTCACAGTGATGAGCAATAAGTAGTATAAACAACAACTCTCACAGTGACGAGTAGTAAGTAGTATAAACAACAACTCTCACAGTGACGAGCAGTAAGTAGTATAAACAACAACTCTCACAGTGACGAGTAGTAAGTAGTATAAACAACAACTCTCACAGTGACGAGCAGTAAGTAGTATAAACAACAACTCTCACAGTGACGAGTAGTAAGTAGCATAAACAACAACTCTCAGTGACGAGCAGTAAGTAGTATAAACAACAACTCTCACAGTGACGAGTAGTAAGTAGTATAAACAACAACTCTCACAGTGACGAGTAGTAAGTAGCATAAACAACAACTCTCACAGTGACGAGCAGTAAGTAGTATAAACAACAACTCTCACAGTGACGAGTAGTAAGTAGTATAAACAACAACTCTCACAGTGACGAGTAGTAAGTAGCATAAACAACAACTCTCACAGTGACGAGCAGTAAGTAGTATAAACAACAACTCTCACAGTGACGAGCAGTAAGTAGTATAAACAACAACTCTCACGGTGACGAGTAGTAAAGTATAAACAACAACTCTCACAGTGACGAGCAGTAAGTAGTATAAACAACAACTCACAGTAGTATAAAGTAGTATGAACAACAACTCTCACAGTGACGAGTAGTAAGTAGCATAAACAACAACTCTCACAGTGACGAGCAGTAAGTAGTATAAACAACAACTCACAGTGACGAGCAGTAAGTAGTATAAACAACAACTCACAGTGACGAGCAGTAAGTAGTATAAACAACAACTCTCACAGTGACGAGTAGTAGCATAAACAACAACTCTCACAGTGACAAGTAGTAAGTAGTATAAACAACAACTCTCACAGTGACGAGCAGTAAGTAGTATAAACAACAACTCACAGTGACGAGCAGTAAGTAGTATAAACAACAACTCTCACAGTGACGAGCAGTAAGTAGTATAAACAACAACTCACAGTGACGAGCAGTAGTAGTCACAGTGAGCAGTAAGTAGTATAAACAACAACTCTCACAGTAGTAGTAGCATAAACAACAACTCTCACAGTGACGAGTAGTCACAGTAGTATATAAACAACAACTCTCACAGTGACGAGCAGTAAGTAGTATAAACAACAACTCTCACAGTGACAGTAAGTAGTATAAACAACAACTCTCACAGTGACGAGCAGTAAGTAGTATAAACAACAACTCTCACAGTGACGAGCAGTAAGTAGTAAACAACAACTCTCACAGTGACGAGTAGTAAGTAAACAACAACTCTCACAGTGACAGTAAGTAGTATAAACAACAACTCTCACAGTGACGAGCAGTAAGTAGTATAAACAACAACTCTCACTGACGAGCAGTAAGTAGTATAAACAACAACTCTCACGGTGACGAGCAGTAAGTAGTATAAACAACAACTCTCACAGTGACGAGCAGTAAGTAGTATAAACAACAACTCACAGTGACGAGCAGTAAGTAGTATAAACAACAGTAGTGACGAGCAGTAAGTAGTATGAACAACAACTCTCACAGTGACGAGTAGTAAGTAGCATAAACAACAACTCTCACAGTGACGAGCAGTAAGTAGTATAAACAACAACTCACAGTGACGAGCAGTAAGTAGTATAAACAACAACTCACAGTGACGAGCAGTAAGTAGTATAAACAACAACTCTCACAGTGACGAGTAGTAAGTAGCATAAACAACAACTCTCACAGTGACAAGTAGTAAGTAGTATAAACAACAACTCTCACAGTGACGAGCAGTAAGTAGTATAAACAACAACTCACAGTGACGAGCAGTAAGTAGTATAAACAACAACTCTCACAGTGACGAGCAGTAAGTAGTATAAACAACAACTCACAGTGACGAGCAGTAAGTAGTATAAACAACAACTCTCACAGTGACGAGCAGTAAGTAGTATAAACAACAACTCTCACAGTGACGAGTAGTAAGTAGCATAAACAACAACTCTCACAGTGACGAGTAGTAAGTAGTATAAACAACAACTCTCACAGTGACGAGCAGTAAGTAGTATAAACAACAACTCACAGTGACGAGCAGTAAGTAGTATAAACAACAACTCTCACAGTGACGAGCAGTAAGTAGTATAAACAACAACTCACAGTGACGAGCAGTAAGTAGTATAAACAACAACTCTCACAGTGACGAGCAGTAAGTAGTATAAACAACAACTCTCACAGTGACGAGTAGTAAGTAGTATAAACAACAACTCTCACAGTGACGAGCAGTAAGTAGTATAAACAACAACTCTCACAGTGACGAGTAGTAAGTAGTATAAACAACAACTCTCACAGTGACGAGCAGTAAGTAGTATAAACAACAACTCTCACAGTGACGAGTAGTAAGTAGCATAAACAACAACTCTCAGTGACGAGCAGTAAGTAGTATAAACAACAACTCTCACAGTGACGAGCAGTATGTAGTATAAACAACAACTCTCACAGTGACGAGCAGTAAGTAGTATAAACAACAACTCTCACAGTGACGAGTAGTAAGTAGCATAAACAACAACTCTCACAGTGACGAGCAGTAAGTAGTATAAACAACAACTCTCACAGTGACGAGCTGTAAGTAGTATTAACAACAACTCTCACAGTGACGAGTAGTAAGTAGTATAAACAACAACTCTCCAAGTACAGTGAAGACTAGAGAGGACAATCGTAAAAGCCACATTAGCACTGATTGATCCACAACTGCCTAATCCTCGTCTCATCGAATGCCCATACAGTAAATACATCCCATAATCCATGCTGTCTCTTAGCAGCAACAATCATTCTGCTCTGAAATAAATATTTTTAAATCATGTGAATTGGTTTTTAAGAGAGAGAGGGTAAAACACAGTGAGATATCAGACCTTCATAGAAGCCATCATCATCCATGGTCCCATACACGTAGAGGTACTTCCCTGCCACCAGGGGGAGCTCTGCCTCAGGATGCTCATTGGGCCCATTACAGGGGTTATAACTGGGGGAAAGAAAGAGTAGAGTACAATAGCATCAAGCTGATGAACTTGCTGCGTTGCTCCTCTGAACCAAACACAAGTGGATATGTGTCCAATTATCTCAGGCTCGATGATGAATTCAGGTTCAAAAAGGTTCAAAACCTAGGATCAAAATGAGACAATTATTAAACACAATATTAGGAACTGTGTATGGACAATTAGCTTCTGTCAAAACTTGATGACATTGTGATGGAAAAGCACAGTAGCCTAGCTAAATAGTATCCGAGCAATTCCAAACTAATCCAAGCACAGTTACATTTTTGCCACAAACACTGCAGTAGCAGTACCCTTGTGTAACTCTGTGATAGGGGAATTGCTGAGTGCTGCAATAAAAAACTCATATAAAATATAACATTTTCCAACAGACTAAATTTTCCAACAGGCTAAATGAGACAGTGGGGGTGGACAGCACTGGGTTCCATTCATGTATTTGCCTTTGTTCTAGGGGATTCCAATGATTTCAGCTGACAGTTCATTTTATTTGGTGAGAGCATAGCACTGCATCATTATTAAGAGGTGAGTTCAAACCTCAGTGGGACAATGTGGGTGGAAAACACTGTGCTGTGCAGGGATGCATTTTTAATATAACACTGTAGTGTAAGGCATCTCAAAGCTGCTCACTCCTCTCACCTGTACCGGGCGATGCACAGACGGACCTTGCCTGTGAACCTCTTCTTGGTCCTAGTCGTTGAGCTTAGTTCTTTGTCCATCTGATAAGAGAGAACCAACCTTGAGAGATGCAACAACCAAATTACATGTATTTTTGTTTTCATGGTGGACATTTCTATGGTGGAAATCAGTGGGATGATAGCAGAGCCTATAAACATATCCTATACACACTTGGTGAACCTGCCAAACCTCCCAGCAGAGGAGAGTACAAGGAAACAGATAGGGTGGGGTGTGAAAAGGCCTTTCTGCATCACTGTGTTTCCTCAGTCCTACATCTCCACCTGAGAGGGACTTCAGCTTCGACTTTCAAAACAGGAAGCAATTTTGCAATCATGTAATAAATGCTGTAATTATGTAACAGTGTAATTAATGCTTTACCATCTTCTGAGGAGTTTTTTGAAAGGGCAATCAAGCTATTTAGGTCCATCTTCATTAGGCTTATATAATCAGGGCTAGAGGGGAGGGAGGGAGGAACCTTGTAGGACTCACCTCAGTGAGGAGGGCCCGTTGAGAGCTGCCAGTCCGGCTGCTGCTGCGGGTGAGGAATGTTGGCTTTACAGACACGAGCTCCGGCTTGTCCCCACAGATCTGGAGCGGTCGGATGAACTCAGAGATCACAGATCTGCTCAGCGGACTCTCATTGCCTGCGGGCAAAACAAAGGAAGAGCTAAGATCTGTAATATGACTGCGCCTGATGAAATCATATTTATATCTGTGCGTAGCACTAATGTCCAAAATGGAGTGAAATATATCACATACAATTATTTATCCATTTCATCATGTGATCGTCATTCATCGTTATTATCACTATTCATCATCATCATCCTCCATACCTCATTTGATTAGATACCATTAAAAGTAATAGATAACATTGTAAGAACCAACAGCATAAACAACAGATGGATACAACCCATTAAGAATTAGGAAAATAATAATCCTAAATGCATTAGTGTTAAAAAACATACAGATCCTTATGTAATCAGAGGGAGAGTTAGATTCCAGGCACAGGCCCAATGTAAACATCAGTATTATTGTTTAAGTCAACAACAAGAATGTGCCAAGCAGTGGTAAAGGCTATGTCATCCAGTACCCTGATTGATTATTCCATTAGGCTACTTGGTCTATGTTGAGCCACGTACATCACAAGCACTACCTCCAAGACCTCCAATTTCAGGAGCAGCTGCACGTTTGTCTTTCCATCCTCATAATACTGAATTGTTTGTTTAAAATGTATTTTGGCGTCATTTCGCGAGACTAAAGCTTTCCACCGCTTCCACTGTCTAACAGTTCAAACGTCCACATACAGCTCACAGATGACTGAAATCACATTATTATGAATATTCTTGTCTAAGCTGTGGTCTATGGCGTACATAATGTACACAGACAAGCTAAAACAAAGCTCTCCTGCGATTCCTCTAACCTTTCCCTGTGGGGGCGGCCAGCCCGTTGAAGAGCTGGGAGAGGGATTTGTTTGGCGATCCAGGGGATTCACACACAGTTAAGGGATCGGTTCCACTGCCAAGGGTATCAAACTTTCCAGTCTGTAGCCGGAACTTCTCCAGCTCTTTGGACAGGAGGTTGAACTGCTCACTTTGTGTCCGACATTTCTCCTCCAGCTCTCGGACTTTGGCCTGGCGACAGATAGCGAGTGAGAGAGAAAGACAGAGAGGGGGAGAAAAGAGAGGGGAGAAGTAGAGAGACAAAAGAGAAGAAAGTAACAGAAGGAAATAAAGTGAAAGAAAGAGAAAATCTGAAACCCAAAACTGTATATTTGTATAAATACACACACAGAATTAGGTAGGATGAGATATTGGACTTTAAATTACAGAGAAAAGGGAGTTGACACCTTAAATTTCCTATCAGGTAAAATACAGTCCAGTCATAAACACCTAAACTAGTCACAGTACGCAGATCACATGCAGGACTACAGTTAATGCACATTATTCTATAGAGCAGCCTCTTGTCAAGAGGAAGTATGCATACCAAAAACTGCACTGTGTTCAAAGCGCGGGGAATGCTCCTCAACTTCATTGCACAGAGATAGTAAAATAAAGGCAAGAGTCATCATCATGAGTTACGAAGCCGACAAAAGAGGGGCAACAGCAATTAAAACATCATAGAACCATGCAATCAAATCCTTGGCTTTCTACAGTGAAATACTGTCTGTTCTCCACACTGGCCCGGAGACTACGGTACAGTGGGAGAATAGGCAGGCCTAGCAGAAACCCCAGGGGTATCCAGCTCAAGATCTTCCCTTGGGCAGGAGTAAGTGTTGAGTGGTAAGCATCAAATGGAGACAGACAAACCCCTCTTCACATAAACCCAAATCAGCCCCTTCATCAGACCACCCTGAGAGCATTGCTGAAGCTACCATGTCATTTGCTGCACACTTTCCCCAAAGCAGTGATGCCTAATGTCTGTGGCGTTTTACTCAGCTGAATGACTTTCATGCAGACACGTTATTGTTTGTCAGCACGTGAACATGCTGTTAGAGGAGGATTAGCATTCGCAATCACTGCATATGATTCAATGGGTTGATGCATTAACACAGAGGGTGGTTAGCCTTTCACCATCTTAAAGCCCTCCCCTGGGTGTATGACCAGTCCTGTAGTAGCCTTGTGAAACATGCTGCCCTGCATGCAACTCCAACCAGAATGAACGGTTACAATGTCCTCATAACATCAATTGTTTCCATTATGCCAGCATCGAAACACAATTCCTCAGACATTAGAATGATGCCATAACTAAAATGGAGGCATAACTCAAATTAGTGATGATGAGAGCGATTGTCTGATGGCCTCTCCTATGTCCCAGTCAGGCCTTCTGTCTTGTTGTGTCCTGTGACAACCCCTTCCCCAGTGAAGCAGAGCAGGCTCTGAGCCTAGTGGAGTGTGGTCGGGTGCCTACACATGCATTGATGACAAGCTGAATGGAGGATGCGAGTGTGAACCATCATTGTGAGGATAGGACAGCCTTGCTTTTGGAAAGCAAACATTCAACAACTGAAATGTTTCTGTCTGCACAG